>NW_026527013.1:115920491-117120491 GCF_024362965.1 Panthera pardus | reverse complement strand
TAACTCTCGGGCTCCTTGCATCGCACAGAGCCATTGCTACTAAAGAGTCTTTCTTACAGTTCTTCGGAAGTTTTGTTGTCTGTGCTCCCTGTGCATCCGGGAAGGTGCCACCTGGACCCACCGTATAAATGCTGCTGACATCTCGCAGTTGCTAACAAATGAGATGACACAAAAAATTGCTTTGTCTAGCACAGCAAAATCAAGCTCCTCAGATAAGCCTCCCTTTGACACTGGAGACCAGGGAAAGAAAGAATAATGAGCAAGTGATTTCGTAGGTTCGTAGCAAAAGGCCAGCCCCAGCTGTGTACGAAGGAGGCGCTAAAACATTGTGGGCTACCAGTTACTTCTCTGAGCTTCTCACAGCCAACACCTAACTTCCTGTCATGTCTGCTTAATTGTTTCAAATTTATGCACACATATCAATAGTAACAAAGGAGCCGTGTGATCTCTTTCCTTTCCTCTCTTAGAAGACTCTCCCCAAGGGCAGGCCCAGGATTCTCCTTATGAAGATATCTGAAAACCAGGAAAGAGAGAGGCTACAGACAGCAGGTCAGCCATGACTCCTTCCTATCTCCATCTTCCAACCGTGAGAGAATGTCCACAGGCTGTAACAGCCATGGTGGCAGGGGCTGCTGGGGAATCTGCCAACCCTACTTCCTCTTCCTCCTGGACTTACATGGACAACTGCATTTCTAGCCTCCTTTGCAAACAGGTAGCTGCGTACCCGGGCTCAGGCCAGAACAATGTGAGTGGCAGTGATTTGTTCCACCTCCAGGCTGAGCCTATGAAACCTCTCGTGGGAGGTTACCCATGCTCACTGACCCTTCGGCCCTTTGGGGCGGAAATTACTTTTAGGACAATGTTGGCAGTTCCCTAACGACGATGCTGAGCCCCACGATGGCAAGAGTCCGAGTCCCTGAATCCTCTTATGGAGGGGACACTTCTGGTGAGGAACAATCTCATTGGGCTGTGACATGAGTGAGAAATATATTTGTTACACCACTGAGATTTCTGGGTTCTTCTAACGTACCAGTTAGCATTACTTTAAAAAAAAAAACAAAAACAGACATTCAGAATTCTTCTGAATGAAGCTGATAAGGAAACAAGGCCTAGGAGAAGTCTGTAGGAAGTCGAGAATGGTGCTTTTCATTAGTGTGGATCAACACAAGAGGAGCAGAATAATATCTAGGGTGGGTCAATCAGAGTCCATCTCATATCCCCCAAACGTGAAATCCTTGCCACTTGGAGATACTGACATCTCTCCAGGCAATCGGGAGCCAACCATGCTTGTGGATGGGCCCTTGGGAAATGTCAGAACTTATGAAATTCATGGAAAATGAATTTCCATGAATGAATGAAATTCAGACAATGAAATTCATGGAAAAGCTTATAACTGGCACGGAGTGCTTCATGGACTAAGTAATTAGGTCTATCCCGGCATTACGACCTTTACCCATGCAAAACTGGAAACGACAGAAAGTATTTATGTGCTGGACATTTTTATTACAGAGTAGGAGGGAGACAAATACACAGAGAAAAGAGATGTTGCAGAACATCAGCTACCATATTCTTAGAGAAGTAGAAAGGAAGTTCTGCTTTCACAATACCCTCACCCGTTTCCTGAATTCAAAGGGAGGTGGCTACGAGTATGGAAGTAGTGATCGCTTGAGTTATTCTGACATTATTGGTGTAGAACATTCTCCAAATCCTTCTTGAATAATTGGAGAGTCTAGTAGGTGTATCACTTTGCAACTCGAAGATGGGTTTGAGTTAGCAAGAATGCTTTTCCAGAGGTTACGCTGCTCCTGGGAGGCAGTTTCTGTGAAGGACTTGCTATACATGTGGTGGCATCTGTTTGGGATGGCCTGAACCCTTCACTCTTCCCGGCCGTAGATCTGTAGACCCGGAAAACTCAAAGACCAAGACATACACACAATCTTTCTACATGGTAATAGCAAGAAAACAATCTTTCATTTAAAAAACACTACAAATGTTGGTTAAATTCAATAAGATTAGAGATATATAAGAAGTGTATGTGTGTGTGTGTATACATATATATGTATATATATATATAATTTAAAAAATTTGAACAGCTAAGCACAAAACTATTCTCAGCCAAAATGATTCTGGGCAAAAGATGAAAATCGACTCTGAGTTTTTCCTAGTTGGAAGTTCTGGACTCCGGGAAAAAGGATCTTCTGGTGCCAATGAGGCCATAGGCTAGGGAAGTGTGTTCAGTCTCTTTTTCTTTCCACTGTGTAAATTGGCTCACGTCACCTGGGAGAGAACTTTATCTATGTCACTTTCTGAAGCCAGGGAATAGACACGAGGTGGACAGCTGCCTTTCTTCTTTCTATAAACCGGGTGATCTCTATTTCCCTTATTGACAGTAAAAACAGATTCAATGGAACACAATTTATGTGATTTCAACTGTGTACTTAGTGTGAATTGAAGTCTAACCTGTCAAGGACTGATGTGCTTTAACACTATTTGTCTCTGAAATACACACACACACACACACAGGATTAATATACACGTCTCCTGCATGTTCTGAATCCTGCCATAAGTCAGTGCATAGCTAGGGTGCCATATTAAAAATGCTCTCTCTGTCTTGAGTGCATTCTGCTTGCTACATGTATTATTTACTCCGGTGTGGTAGTTTTTAATTTTTTTTATTTTTAATTTTTATTTTATTTTAATTTTAATTATTTTTATTTTTAATTTTTTTTTTAACGTTTATTTATTTCTTGAGAGACAGTGAGCAGGGGAGGAGCAGAGAGAGAGGGAGACACAGAATCCGAAGTAGGCTCCAGGCTCTGAGCTGTCAGCACAGAGCCTGACACAGGGCTCAAACTCCCCAACTGCGAGGTCATGACCTGAGCCGAAGTTGGAGGCTTAACAGACCCCGAGCCACCCAGGCGCCCCTCTGGGGGTAGCTGTTAACTGGTAATGGCCAACACAATGCGTGCATGTGAGCATACCTGACTCAGATCAGAGAAACAAAGGAAGACTATTGCCTTACATCTGAAAATATTGAGTGTTCTGGCAAATCTAGGCACTGTTGGTGAAATGCTAAAGAAAACTACAAGCTAATGTCAGCAAGGAATTAAAGACTGAGGTCTTTTGACATTGGGAAGGACATCACACATTCATCCTCACCCCCTGAAAATGGATCAAGAACAGAATGAAGTGGAGCTTGCAGAGACTCTGGCCAGAGACAGTCGACTGCTTTGGAATCGGAGAAAACGTGTAGTTGTAATTGTACCAGGAATGCATCGTGGCTGCACACGGAGGTGGTTGGTCCGGAAGGTTCTCCCCACCAGTGCATAAAACAAGGTCCACCCTGAAGCGATGGTCCTCCAAGCGTGTTTGCTGAATCAGCAGCAGCGTCACTAGGACTTGCCAATTTCTCAGGCCCACCTCAGACCTCCTGAATCAGAAACTCTGGAAGCAGGCCCATCAGTCAGTCTGTCTTCTGACCAGCCTCTGGCCATTCTGATGATGGCTAAAGTTTGAGAACTGCCATGCCACAGTGCACTAGAGCGGGAAGTGTGACTTTGCAGTCTTTGCGGACGACCTCAGTCTTCCTGTCTTCTCTTGGCATCAACCTCTTTTTATACTCTGTGGCATTCTAAGTGTTTATGGAAACACATTTTTCATGCCAACTAGTCCCAGAAACAAGCTCGAGTGAAGACGCAGTCATCTATTTTAATGCCAGAGAAAATCTAGCTGGGTTAACTTCCCCGAGAGGCAGTATGGGATCTCCAGTGGGCACCATGCTGAGTGATTCAAGGGTAATTTTATTATGGTCACTTTTCACCTCGTTGTGACCCTGAAGCCCAGATAGGTCCTCTTCTACTAAACCCCACCCTCCATCTCATTGTTTTGCCTTCTAATCAAGCAAGACTCTGCCTTGCTAGCCCAGTGCACACTTAGCCCCTTTCCGGAGATTTATTTAATGTTCCATGTACCTGCCATATTTGGCTTGATGACCTGTAACACAGCAGAATTTGAAAGGGATAAATATTCTTTTTACATTATTCTAGGGGCTCCCAGGTGGCTCAGTCGGTTAAGCATCCGACTATGGCTCAGGTCATGATCTCACCGTCCGTGAGTTCGAGCCCCGCGTCGGGCTCTGTGCTGACAGCTCGGAGCCTGGAACCTGCTTTGGATTCTGTGTCCCCCTCTCTCTCTGCCCCTCCCCTGCTCGTGCTCTGTCCTTCTCTGTCTCTCAAAAATGAATAAATGTTGAAATCAAAAAACAATTATTCTAGGTACCTAAAACACAAAGAAGTTTCCCTCAGCAATTGCTCTCCTATACTCAGATGATCATCCTGGATCCGAGTTTGTATTATCAAAAGGCTTCCAGTAGGATTATGAGCCCAGAGATCCCAGGATAGAGGCGGATCTAAGAATTCTATTCAAGTGCAAAGGTGACACGGAGAACACCTTTCCTCTGGGCCTCGTAGAGATAAGTGCTCTTGCTGTGGCTCAGAGAGAATGCAGTTATTTTGCTGCCCTGAAGGACAAGGAGGGCGTGACTAAACATTGCTTTTTATGTGGGTGCCACACCAACCGCCCTGATCTCCAGACGTGGGGGGTGCAGGCTGCTTTGCTGGGTTTGATGAGGTTCCACCTCTAAAAACCAGAGGACAAGAAAGGGACGAAGAGAGCAGGCACAGAGCTCCAGCACACGAAGCATTGAGCCTGACAGGCTGTCTGGCACCCGTGGCCGCACACAGATATTACACTTTGGTAACCGCCATCGGATGTTGGGGGCCTCGCAGATGACAGCTCCTCGGGGATCTCGAGAAGGCCACCTACACAAAGGTCTCTGGCCGGCTCCTACTTTATGTCTGCTGCCCAACAAGAAGCCAATAGCAGGAAAAGATTTACAGTTTGGTGGGCAAGAGATAAACGATTTTGGTGTCTGGATGCTTTAAGCACAAATTTTTGTACATCATATGGTTAAAATTGATCACTCCATTGACTTTTGTATGGGCTGAGCCCAAACTAATGATGTTAGGTAATCAATGAGAAAAGGCTGTGCATGAAGAATTAAAAAGCGCAATAATGGATTGCTGTTGCAAAAGGCCCCTCACAGCAAAAATAAGTGACGGCTGGTCACGTTCAAAGAAGGCTGAACCCAAAGCCACCTCCTCCCCTCTCTGACGCTCTGAGCAGAGTCTATTATAGACCAGTCTTAGAAGCCTGGCTCATGAAGTTAGCCCTCTGACAGTTATATTTCTTTTCACGGAGATTCTGATTTCTCTGTGCTGGCATTTCCTGCCCATGTACCTTGCCTTTCACTCCTAAGAAATAGATCCCAGTGTGCTGCTGTTTGTTATAATTAGCTCTGGCCATTAGCTCTTCCTGTTTAAGTGGGTATGAGGGGACCAGACCTTGGTTGTAACCCACTCAGAGGGACAGATCATTGTTGATCACTCTTTTCCTGACTCCTAACATATGCTGGGGCCACAAGTCTCCCTGTGTAACTGCCGCACATCCAGGGCATCTGGACCTATGAGGACTAGCCCCCACCCCTGACTTCCCAGCAAACATGTGGAGAATAATACAAGGGCATTAAATTAGACCTCATTACCTAGCCAGTTGGGCCGTCCGGCTCTCCCGCACATAATAATGAGGTCTGATTTATTGTGATCATTATTCAGGCATTACAGGTCACTAAATAACATGCTCTGCCCACACATGTCTTCTGAGCTAATAAATATCCTGAGAGGAAACATTCTTGAGGACGTGAGTCTCAGGTTTGGATCGGCAACTCCGGGTTCATTAATTGCATGAAGGCCCTCTGCCTATTGCTCACAGGATCTTGGGAACAGAGATAGGAAAAGTCTAATTATCAGCCTGGAGGGATGTGAATGAGAGACCAAGGGGAAACCGTCTGCTGGATTCTTTGACCTGTGGGACACAGGCCAAGAAGGGGATACTGGTGGAGGGGACAGAGCTGAGGCTGACCCCAGGCAAGTCACCCGGGATGCGGGTCTCATAGCACAGCATCCAAGATGTGAGGCCTTTAGGAGCTGGACCGTGTTCTCTTTCCTCTTTGCATCATGTATTCCTGACACTGAGAAGTTCCATCATGCTGCCCCCTCTCACCTCTGGGCCTCTGCATGTGCTTTTCCTCTCTCTCTAGAACGCCCTGCCCCACTTCTGCCTCCCCTTTTACATGGTATTGTCATGTTTGGAAACTCAAATGTCATCTTCCCCAGATGGTCTCCTGCAAGTATTTCCTCCTACACAGAGTATCATGTAGAACCATTCTCTTTGCCTTATCTGTGTTCTCCACCAGACTGTAAGCCCCCCCAAGAGCCCAATCTGGATGTCACTGATGGCTGTACTGCTAACACCTAGGGCAGCACCTGGGGCATAGCAGGTGTTAACTAGCTGCTGGGCGAATGAAAAAATAAATGCCTATAATCAGGAGAAAAAGGACGCTGGAAACAATGCCTCTGTGTGGTGCTGATGGTGGAGGGTGGTACTCTCTCTCCCTGATAATTTCCGCTCAGGGAGAAGAGACCCTTAGCCCACCCTAGACATCACTTTCCTGAGCCTCTCTTACCCACACATACATCACATTAGAAACTTCTTCAACAAGGAAATAGGATCTTGGCTAATCTTTATCCCTCAGAGCCTAGCCTGGGTCTTGGCACATAGTAGGTGTTCGTTAAATGCTAGCTTAAGCTGTAGGCACCGGTAGCTGGGCTTTCCTACCCAGAGGAGACCGGGGCCCTGGGGCCACTTTCCTGGGGCATGTGGGGACAATGTGGGGACAATGTGGTGTGGGGCTGGGGAGATAAGCTTCTTTTTGGTCCCACCTCTAGTGAGAGCTTTGCCAGCGGGCAGGGAAGAATGAGACTCTGGGAGTCAAGTGCTCTCTGCAAGCCCAGCTGCCATAGGGCGACACCGTGACGCCTGGCTGTATGCTTCTCTTTGCTGCCATAATCTCAAATCACAGAGTATTGAGGCTTCAGCTTTAGACATAATAGAATTACAAGAAAATGACAAGCATCAGTGGATTGTCATAAGTCCTATGTTGATAATGTCCATATTTATCTTTTAAAACTGCAATATGTTTGTGTTTTTTTTTTTTTTTTTCCCTAAGGCCCATTTGCCTTGAGGAAGACACTGGGGATTGGGAAAACAGGATTAAAAATAATCTTTTTTTTCTAACTCATAATGCAAAGTGTGTAACTGGTAACTACTAAGCAAATCCGACCATATATCTACATTATTTATGGGAATAATTTAGGATTATTTGCTTTATAGAAAATTCATTGGAATGCTTTAAAAATTACTGAAATTAAATGAAATCAGGCTCCTTGAATTATCCATGAATGCAGCTTCACATAATCAATACTTTAGCCATTCTGGGATGACATTACATCTCAAGACTATTTTCTAACTTAATAAGATTAGAAATAATAAACTGATATTATTTCTTTGTGAATTGGGGCCTCTGACCTGGTAATTTAATGCCTTCATTATTGCTCTCGAAGAACACTGAGACCCACTGAGACCCCTGTCTTAGCAAAGACATTCTGTCCAAGTGATAGCCTGATTCTTCTCCCTTTCTTTGCATGGCGGGTTATGTGCGACTGAGGAACATTCTTAAGTTATTTTTAAAACCCCCAAGCATTATTTTCAGCAAAGTGGTGTATATATTTGAAATGGAAAACTTTTATTGATTCAATTGTAAAGACCAGTAGACAACGAGATGACTTATTCCCGAATTCTATTATTACAGATATTTTATGCTGGCCAAGCGGTGAGCTCTGTAGCACGGGGCCATGAGAGAGTTGTTTTGTTTGCTTTTCTTGGTCCAGCCTGGGATTGATGCACGTTGTGGTTCATGGGGCTCTTTGCTGCTCTCTGGGAGAAAATGCAGGGAAGGGTGTGAATATCTGAAAGCGTGGCAGGGCCTGAACCTTGAACTTACCCCACGTTCTCACGAGCTCTGCTCCTGCCCCTCCTGAGTTGAGCAATCCCGAGTGTGCCCGTATTCAGGCACTTTCTCATGAACCTTTGCCATCGCCTGTGCAGCTCAAAAGGAACTCCTCCCTGTTTCAAGTGTGCTGATCCCTCATCTCAGCCCAGGAGGTATAAGTCAGAGCCCCTCTGTGAGGCCTGTTCCCAGAGAGTCACCTATGGTGAGAAACCAACGGAGGATGTGATTCCCAAGGCTCTGAACCAGACTCTAAATTGGAAAATGCAATGAAACGGATGGGAATGTTTTATGAAAGATGGCCTTGGCTGGGAGGGGCTCATCTATAAGAAGATGGAATGTGTTCTATTTATGGAGCATGGTTTAAAATGCTGAATGCTACGGGTGGGAGGCAGTTATGAATTCTTTAATTGAGCAGGACGATAGGAAATTGAAGTCCCTCTGGGAGAATGGGACTTGTTTGCCCACTGGGTCTGCTGATTGTGGGTGACTTGTGAAACCAGATCTGTCATCAGGAAGCTCTGTTGAAAGTTATGTGGCAGGAATGACTTGGGCCCAATTAGTTCTGGACTATGCTGCAGTAATGACCATGGCAGCTCACTGTGTTCCAGACGCTGCTGTAAATACTCTGCATTCATCATCTCATTTACTACTTAAGTCAACCACAATTGCATGAGGTGGGCACTACTATTCCATACTTAAACACTTGGCGACGCTGTGACTTGCCCAAGGTCACCAAGTTGGAGAGACCGAGCCGGGACTTACATCCAGCTTGTCTACCTTCAAAGTCATGTGCTCCCACTACTAATTCTGTACCATTTGGTCATGCATAAAGATGCAAGAAAGGGTCATGAGGACACAACACAACCCTCACATCAGTTGCTTTCAAGGGGAAATATTTGATTTTGTTCAGTCTCTCTTTTCCTTCACTACAGCAGAGTGTTTTGGAAATATTGAAAATAGGGATCTAGTTATTACTAAAAAGTAGTGCGTGCTTCAGACAACTTCTAATAAGCCTCTAAATGCTCTGGGAAATGCCTGTGCTCAGTAAAACCTCACGTTGGGCATTAACATAAGATCTGAGCTGGATGCATTTTCCCAAGGCCCCAAGGATACCTTTGCCAATGGGAACTGGAATGTGGTAGGGGACACACCTGTTGAACTATTCAGCCCATTGCGATGTCTCCTCAAAGGTAACGAACTCTGCTGAACAATGATAAAGAAACAACCTCTGAAATGATAACGAGAAACTCGTGACAATACATGGTTATAAGAACAGTGGAAGGTTCATAATTAATCCCGGGCTGAGTACAAAATTGGAAATTCCGATAGTCATAATGACTGTGAGTGACACTGAGCGCTCACTGAGTCAGACACTGTTCTAAGTCCTCTCTGTGCAACGCCAGCTCATTGCATTCTTAGAGCGACTGTGAAGTGGATGTCATTTCACAGTTCCTTTCTGCTTCTATCTTACTGACTGGAATGAGTCACATGGCACCAGTAGCTGCAGGGGAGACCCAAGCTGAATGGCCGGCACCCAGCTGAAATTCTGGGCATTATTAAAAGAAAAAGAAACTATGAATCAGAGGGACAGTGAACAGTCTCTGCTTCATCACGCCTTGAGCCAATGAACTTATCTTTGGAATGGCCCCCGAAAAGAAGCCTTTCTCATCTTTTCCCTTCAACTAGATTTCTATAAGATGACTTCTAGTAGAGTTCACAGAGGTGCCGGGCATTCTGAATAGGCAAAAGATGGGAAATGAACAAGCGTGAACACTGCTTCTGCTGTAAACCTTCTTCCTTTGGGAGAAGTTTTTGTCCACGAAGCTCTCACAGATCTTTGCCTGATTCCAGAAGCTATAGAGGTTGTTTGCTCATTTATTCACCAAGTGTCTATTGAAAGCTCACGATGCACCAGGCCCTGGACCTACGGAGACACACAAGAGAAACAAGGTGCTTGCTGCTGTGAAATTTATACTGTTTGAAGGAGACAGTGGGAACAAGAAAACAGGTGAGCCACATCATTTCAGAAGTTGATAGCTACTAGGAAGAAATTATAAGTGAAACCATGCAAAACTCAGTAGTTTACAATAACAAGCATTCATTTGGGGGCAGTACCAGCTACATAATTTGGGGCCCTGGTACAAAATGAAAATGTGGAGCCCTTTTGAAAAAAAAATTAAAAATAATTTCAAAATAGTAACAGGACAGGGGAATTAGACCAAGCATGGGGCCCTTTTCACAAGGAGCCTTGTATATGACTAAACAAGCTATTGTAACAATTTATTAATAGATTTGAATTCAGTCAGGTTTGATAATATTCAAGTTCATAACCATCACCATGCTTAGAATTAAGTAAATCAGCATGCAACCAGAAGCTTTCTTACTCCAGGTATTTAAGGCAAAGCTATAAGAATACTTGAAATTCTGAGGTCCCTGGGTGGCTCAGTCAGTTAAGCATCAGACTTAGGCTCAGGTCATGATCTCACGGCTTGTGAGTTCGAGCCCTGCATCGGGCTCTGTGCTGACAGCTCAGAGCCTGGAGCCTGCTTTGGATTCTGTGTCTCTCTCTCTCTCTGTCCCTTCCCCACTTACGCTCTGTCTCTCAGAAATAAATAAACATTAAAAAAAAATTAAAAATACTTGAAATTCCATTTATAAATACATGGATTTCCACAGGAAGCCACAAATATTCAAGCAGAAAAATGTGTATTTTCAGGGTTATCCTGATACAGAAATCAAACCTGGAAGAAATATTTTCACAGTAGAAAAAGGATTCGTGAAAACATGGAAATTGCCAATTGGCTACAGTAGTAATGTAGCTCCCGTGGAACCAGCTCTGTTTGCAGGGGTGTGGGTAGGTAGGACTGTGGTCCCGGCTTCAGACTGGGTTTGTGTCAGCTCCACATGTCTCCATACACATTTTCCTTGGACGAGGCGCTCGTGGGGCACGGTGTCTCCCGTGGGCTGTGGGAAGACAGGAGCGTGCCAAACTGTGCAACGTGTTTGGAGCCTCCGCTTGCACAGTGTCTACTAAAATCCCATTGGCCGAAGGAGTTACGTGACCACTTTCAAGGCTAAGAGGTGGGGAAATACATTCTTCCCACCAAGATGCCATGGCAAGGGTATGGCTACAAAATTCTATTAAGGGAAAGAGTGAGTACTGAGAGCAAGGATCCTGGTCATCATAGTGAATGTGACGAGAAGAAACTGGTTTTAAGAATATGGGTGGCACAGGGCACCTGGAGGGTTCAGTCAGTTGAGCGTCTGACTCTTGATTTTGGCTCAGGTCACGACTCTGGGTTCATGGGGTCAAGTCCTGCATTGGGCTCCATGCTGAGCGTGGAGTCTGCTTGGGATTCTTTCTCTCTCTGCCCCTCTACCCACCCCCTCTCTCTAAAAATAAAATACAAAAAAGAATAGGAGTGACATTCTTTCATTTAACAGGAAGAATGGGTTATAAAGGGCAAGGGTGGAAGGAGGGAGACCAATGAGTCAAGGAGAAAGATGCTGGCTTGGATTATACTGGTAGCAATGGGGATCAAGATGAAGGATAAAAGATGGAGGATATGGTTTAGACATAAACTCAGTGGGACTTTCTGTTGGGTTGGATGAGATGGGCAAGTGAAGAGATGAATGAAGAAAGAATTCCATGTTTTTAATTAGAGCAACAAGGTGAAGTGTGGGGCTATTTATTGAGGGTGGGGGACAGGTGGGGATTAATTAGTGGATCTGTGTCCTCCGCCAGACCACAAGTTTTGCAAGGAAAAAACTAAGTCTTATTTATCTCCAAATTCCCAGAGACTTGTATAGTGATTGGCACATAGTAGTTGCTTGATAAATGAACCAAGGAAGGAGGAAAGCAGATACCTTAGCATAGTGAGGACATCCACATCGATTCATTCATTCAATTAATTGATCAATCGTATTTTGATCATAGTCCCAATAGTTCTTTATCCTATTAACATTTACTGACCATCTACTATGTGCAAGGCAGTGTAGCAGGTGCTGGTAAGTAGAAATGGTTACAGCAGCTGATCTCAAGGAGCTGATGGTCTAGTGGAAGAATCAGATAAGAGAACCCAGGATTAGAACATGGGATGAGAAGAATGTGCACAAAGGGCAGTGGAAGTGGACGGGAAAGCCCTGAGTGCAGCCCTCTGGGGAGAATTCGAGAAGTCTTTTCTAGAGGAAGTGATGCTTCAACTGAGTCTTTAAGGAAAGTTGGAATCAGGCAACAGAAGAGGCTGGAAATAGTGTTGTAGGCAGAGGAACAGCATGTGAGAAGGCTCAGAGGCTTGAGCGAGTGTGGTGCGTTGAGGGAAATGCAAGATGCAGACGCATGGGGAGTACTAGCTCAGTTTGGAGAAGTAGGTCAGGGCTAGGTCCTTGAGGGGCTTTGCATTTCATGTTCCGTGCTAGAGGCAATGGCTTGCTGTTAGGATTTTAAGTAGAGTGACATGATTTATGGTTTGGAAAGATGTTTCCTGGAGTAAGGTTGGGGGTGGATTGGAGTTGAAAGGGGCTGGGAGCAGAGAGACTGTTAGGACTCTTAGCGTAACCTGGGTGAAAGATCATGGAAGGACAGCCCGAGGCACTGGTGGTGAGGATGGAAAGAGGTGGGTGGAATGAATGACATCTAGGACAGCGAGTCAACAGGGCAGCCTGGATATGGGGAAGAAGGCACAGGAAGGCAACGAGGATGATTTCTAGATTTCTGGCTTTGCTGACTACATGGAGGGGGATGCAGCCGGTCACAGCAACAAAGACCGCAGCTGGGAGAGAGTTTGGCTTGCAGACACCATTGAGCCAGAACCCACCTCTGAGAAGCCCGTGAGCATCATCGGAGAGAACTCAGCAAAGCAGCCGTTGCAGGAGCATGGGGTGAAGTCAATATTGCTTTCCTGGGCCTCCCTGATTCTGGCATTTGTAGAGCCTGAAGTTAATCCAGCGAATCTAGCTGTTATCCTCCTTTTCCCCGGGCAGCTGGTGGAAAGTCCGCGAGGAGGTATTTCTACTCTAAGGGGGATCGCACGGCAGTCTGGGAGGTGGTGCCCTGTGGCCATGGCTAAATTACAACGGCCAACATTGATGCTGTTGGACATTTGGGGATGCATGATTCTTTGTTGCCAGGGGTGCTGAATTGTACATTGTAAGGTGTGGACAAAAGACTTCATGCAGGTGCGTTAGAATGCCACTACATACCAATAGCAAACCCCCAACTATGACAACCAAAAATGACTCCAGATATTGTCAGTATGCCCTGGAGGGCAGGTTTGAGAATAATTCTTTTCCTTCCCTGGCGCATCTCAGCTATAGTAATAATAATATTAATAGCTATTAGCTAAATATGCATTGCATACTTTTCCATGTACCGTCCTGAGAATGTTATAATGTTATTTGCAACATTTTATTTAATTCTCCCTAGAAATTCTACCTGGAGATTTCTGCTTATTTCCCATTTTACAGAAGAAGAAACCAAAGCATGCAGCTGTATCTCTCCAGTGCTGAGGATATTGAGTTTTTGATATCCTATGTGATTTTGCCACTATATTCCAGGTGAATTTCAACCCCGCCATCTAGAAAGGTGACAGCATCTGCCCAGTAATTACCCATATATTCTACGGAAATTTTGACACTGGATCCTTGAATATATATTATATTTTACTAACACTTATTGTATGCCCAGTGCTGATACAAGCACTTTCCAGACATTAACTCATTTGGTTCTTATCACAACCTAATGGTGTATGTTCTATAATCACCTTCATACTATGGATGTGGAAGTAAGCACAGAGAGGTTGAGTAGCTTGCCTGAGGAATGAGCAGCAGAAGCAGGGTTGAGACCCACACCATCTGCCTCCAGAGTCCAGCTCTTACCTGGTACACTCTGCCTGGTGCCTGGTAGCAGCTGAGGTCATTGTGCTGTCGGGTTTGGCAGAATATCCAGTGGCCATGAGCAAGCCAGGAAGGCAGTTGGTAGCCGGGGCTTTGGAACACATATGTATAGCGTGTGGACAGAAGACTGCATACAGGTGCATTAGTATTCATCACAAGGCATGTGAACCCCTTCCTCGCGGCTCTCCTCACTCCCAGGCCCTTAGGTCTCCAACCACCTTGGCCCTTAGGTCTCATGACTCCAACATGAGTCATGTTTGTGGGGAGCTCCTGTAGTCAGAGCAGGCTGTGGTTCCAACTCCATCCCTCTGGTGCAGGTAAGGACAAAGCTGCCCCATGACACACCACTACCAGCCAGCTCTTTGTGACTGGAGAGGCAACGCTTTTTCCATTTTCACTTCTTTTGGGGGAAAGAGGAAAGAAAGCCCAGAAAAGCCCCACTGGTCATTGTTCTCAGAACTGCGAAGCAATTAAATCTGCTCTGGGCACAGAGACAAGCCACAAGCTGGGAAGGTGGACACAGGGGTACTGGCTTGGGCAGATTGGACAGAAAGACAAATGTGGTCGGCCGTGGGTCATAACAGACCAGTGACCGTAGGGTGTAACTAACATCAGGAGAAGCAAAACATCACAGCACAGCCTCCGAAGGGGCAGGACGGGGTGATGACAAGGAAACCAGCAACGGCTTTATCCGAGCAGACCTGAACGGCCGCCACTCCAGCTTGGGGTGACCCAGGAGGGGGAACTTCAACATTGACCTGACCTTTGACCCAACCTTAAGCCAAACTTCAGCGGGTCGAGAAGAAGGCATTTTCAGATCACTATGGCCATTCTTTTCGGATTTCTACACCTTGCCCCGTCCTGTGGGGGTGCAGTTGTCTTAGAGTAATACTCAGAGGTGCTATCCGTGAACCTGCTGGAGGGGCCCCGCAGGGATAGTGAACAACCCATGAGGTCTCTTCCTTCTGGAGAGTCTCCCTGTGCTTTCTAGACTGGAAAAGTCCGAAGAGACAAAAAAGCTGGGCATTGTGAGCTGGCCCAATGCTCCCCCAGAGCCTCCTGGTGCTGAGGTCGGTGTGTGTGTGGGTGGGTACACACACAACACTGAGCCTGGCTCACCGGGATGCCCAAGCGACGTCCGTCCCACAGATATGTATCAAGAAAGGGTCTGTTTAAGACAGGAAGCTGGGGGGCAGAGGGAAGCCTGGTAGATAAGGAATACAAGAACAACAAAGCTGTTGCCCTAGCACAAGGGGTCTCAAGGTCTGAACACCAACCGCTTACATGAGTAGGGGTTCTCTGTTGCCAGTTAGGCCTAGAAGGCCAGCTGCCCGTGACATGTAACTTCTCTGAAATTAGATCTCTTCACTCCAGTAATTGCCTCGGGATTTGAACCCAGGTCTAGCTGACCCTAAGTCCTTGTCGTGGCACCGAAAACTGTCTGCAAGGCATCTGCGATTTGCTACATGTACACAGTTGGCGAGACAGCTCCCTGAGCCCCAGCCGGCTCCGGGTCCTTCCTCGGCCCACAGCCAGCTCTGTTGAGTCCCTCGGAGTGGGTGGCTTCCAGCTTTTCTCACCCCACCCACCTGCTCTTGTGGCCCGCTCTGTCCGGACAGGACAGCTTCCTCTCTGTGCACACTAACGAGCTCTGTAAGCAAAGGCAGCGGCTGGGAGTTCAGGATTAGGGTCGCGGTGGGAGTCATCTGGGAACACAGGCGGCCCCTGCTTGTTTTGGGAAAGCACCAATTGTGGACCACCCAAACGGCTCCTTAGCCTGGGCTCCACTTGGGAACTCTGACATGGAGTTGGCAGCCTTCCTGTTTCTTCTCTACCTCCTGATAACTCCCCTGGGCCGAATGCTCAAGTACCATAAGCCTCTCGAAGCTCCGAGACCAGGGCACCGCTGGGGCTGAAGACACAGCCCTTGGCCAGAGATGCGCGGTTTCCACCCCCCACCCCTTTGGTGAGGAGACGGCTGCCCACCCTTGCTCAGGCAGCCTGATTTAAACCAGTGGTGACGGCTCCTTCCCCCCCGGCCCACCTCCCTCCTCCTCAGCCTGTGGGGGTTCCCACTGGGACCGCCTGCCTCCACAGCGAGGCCAGCGGTGAGCTTCAGCTGGGAGCATCCCCACTCACTGTCACTGTTGGTGTCACCCTCACGTGCAGACAGGATGGAGAAGGTGAGAGTCATTGTGTGGCTTTAGAATCAGAAATTCTGGCTCTGAGTCCCGAGTAAGCCACTTGGGAGCTGCGGGACCTTAGGAAAAGCCACATTTTGTACCGTGTTGGTGTCTCTTTATCTATATAGTAGGGCTAATACCACCAGTCGCTCAGGGTTGTCATATGGGGTAAAGATAATGCCTCATGTAGTGTGCCTAGAGCAGGGCGTGACACAGAACAGGCTCTCCATGTACGGGAATCCCTGCCTTCACTCACGCACACTCACATCATACTTCTTCCTGCTGTTTCTGGTCTCTCCCCTGCGTGGACACCTCAGGCCTGTTCCCCAGCCCTGATCATGCCATATCCACAAGCAGAGGGACGAAAGGGCACATCGATAACCATGGCTCCTTCCTGAGGGCTTGGGAGACACAGGAAAACAGGGCAGCTTTTTGACAGAGAAAGCACAGGCACCAACCCCTCTGCTTAGCACCGGAGGCCCCTATGAGGCCCCTCTGAGGCCCCAACCACATTTTCAAGCTCCTCATGGATTCCTCCCATTCACAGATCCCACTAAATGTTGCTTTCCCACATCCACATGTTGACATTCTGTTCTCTTTATTCTCCTTATCTGGAACACTTTCCTTCCAATCTCTGTCCACTGGAAAGGCTTGTCAGCGAAGGCCTTTCTTAACACCTTTTGTTGGAGGTTAGTGTTGCAAATAAGTAATAAGAAAAAGCACCTCCTTTGAACACCCCCCCCCCCCAACTAGAAGGAGCCCATCCTCCTTCCATCCCCTCCTGGAGAGCGCTGACTGTGACAAGTGCCACAAGACAGGGATAGGGTGCCTGTGGGATAGCTATTTGTCTTCTTGTCTCATTCTCGTTGGAAGGCTATCAACTCTATAAAAGCAGGGACTATATTTTATATATTTATCAACTCTATCTTAACAGGACATAGTCTCGGCAACGGTTTCTCAGTCTTGGCACTATTGACATTTGGGTTGGGTAATTCTTTATCGTGGAGACTGTTTACCGTCCTGTTCATTGTAGGATGTTTAGCAGCAACCTTGACCTCTACCTATTAGATGCCACTACCACTCTACCCCCCCGCTCCCCCCCCCCCCCCCCCCGCTGATTGTGACAGCCAAAAATGCCTCCACATTGTATCAAATGAATCCAAGGAGGAGTGAGGGAGCAAAGATGGGGAACCACTGTTCTAGGTGCTTAACCAATGCATTTAAAAATTATTATAAAAAAATCAAGCATATATACAAGTAGAAATAAAGAAGGGGTAGTGAATCATACATATCCACCACCCCTCTTCAATAACTATTAATATTTTTCTGGAGTATTTTAAAGCAAATTTCAGGCAATATGTCGTTTCATTCATAAATACTTAGCACACATCTCTAAAAGATAAAGACTTAGAAAAACATTATCACAGTGCCATTACATCTAACAAGGTTAATATTTTTAATATTATCTAATACTCAGCCAATGTTCAGATTCCGTGATTACCTGAAATCATGGACTTTTTTTTTTTTTTTTACAATTGATTGATTGAAACCAGCGTTAAATAAGGCCATGAGAGGCATTTAAATTTCTTCTCATCTAGCTTTTTCATGGCACTTATTTTTATAGTTAACACATATTTTTAGTTATATTTTTTATTTAGTTTTAAATTTAATTCCAGTATAGTTAACAGGCAGTAATACATATATTTAATGACTGAAAGAGAGAGGTGCTGAAGCAGATTTTGAATCAAAGGGAGGAGGTTGTTGAAAACTGGTATGAAATTTTCTTTCCCAAAGGCGTAACGCTCCTGTGGCCGTCAGCACTGGTTTGGATCTGCTCAGAGTAACTACTGACACGCTCGTTGCCTAAAATACCGCTTACTTCATGCATTTATAAACACATACCTTCCTTTTAATTTTAAGTGTATTTGTAATGCTCAAAATTTAAATTCAGCACACTCCCTGGAAGTGAGAATGAGGCTATATATATAACTTGGTGAAGAAACATGGGCTTCCAATCCAAAGTCAAGTGGAAAGGGAAAGGCATCTCCTGTTGATATTGCTTCCTTCTTTAACGATCAGGAAAAGCAAATATTTAAAGTAATTGCTTGGCTAATAGCTCCTTTGACTGGTGGTGTACTCATGTTTAAGCATGTTTTCCAGATTTTAGATAATGACTTTTTCTTTGTGTTTACAAGATTATTTCTACAGCAAAATAAGAGAAAGATTTATTTTTCTCTGCAAAAGTAACCTCAGGGCAATAGGAAAAATTATATATCTATCATGGTGCGTTGTTGTTTGCGTGTAGAAGCTGTAATTTGTTTTCCTCTCTTGAAATGTTTGCTTTCTCTATGACAGAGAGAATATTTGGAGATCTATTATGTATGCATTTGCTCTATGCATATATTCTTGCCCTTGGGTAGAAATCTAGTGTCCATGGAAGAATGTGACATTTGATTGAAAGCCAGTGAGCCTGGTAGTTTTCCAACGGTTACAGTTCACGGTTCTGCTTGAAGCAAATACCTCCAACTGTGGATAATGGACCTTCCTTGAGAACCTGAGACAAGTTGCTGGTTAATGTCTCTGAAACAGCCTGTTAAGACTGTTACTACAAATTAGAGTCTGGATCATTCCGAAACCCAAATAGACTTCTTTCATCTTCCAGATGGCCGTCTGATCGGGAGCTGGGCAGGATCACGTTTCAGGTTGTGACTTAATGATTCGGGACAATATTTATGGTTATTACTTGACAGAGGGCAGTGAGGAAAATTAAAGCACAGCCCCATGCTTCATTTATGACAAAAAACAAATTCATGGCAGGGTTGTAGATTAGAGATGGCATCTCCCAGCTCCAGGCAAAACTCAGGCACAGCTCTGGTCATCACCAGAGTTGACCCGGTACAACTCGGTAAGGCTGGTGAGTCCTGACCTCAAAACTCAATGCATTCTCTCTAGAAATAACCGAGTGAACCTCAAAATGGAAATCTTGGGAAAGGTATAGCTATGAGTGAGAGATCTCAGAGGAGACAAATAATGCAATTACGGTCTTTGCTGGAATGATAATTACATGCAGCTGAAATATTTTGTTTTGAGGCACGTTTTTAACTTTATTATTACAGTTGGTAATATCAACAGGAGAAAATAATCATGTCTGCCAGTGGTGGGCATTCTGTTTATGTAGTGTGCAATTTCTGTATTAACTTTTCCTTCTAAAACATGCTCTACACGATATAATATTTATCTCTTATGGTACCCAGAATTTTAGGAATTCCGTAATTGGGTGCTACGGGGAAGAGAAAGACAAGATGGGGGAGACAAGACATAGAAAGGGGATAAATAAAGTTAGAGTCGGTTAATGAAAGTGTAGATTGTCTATAAGAAAAGCCAGGAGAAAGTTTATCTTGCTCCATTAATCCTCTACTCTGTGAAATGAGAATGCACATATTGTTCTGGGGGGAAAAAAAAGAAAGAAAACTAAACCATATGCCATTAATACATTTGACCAACTGTGACATTTTTTAAATAAGGTTTTAACTGGTTTTATTACACCAACTGTGTAATTTCAAAATGACTCTGTCATCTATTATATCTATTATAAACAAGTACTTTGTTTAACCAAGCCAATAATAACCTTCACAGACAGAGAAGGTTGGGAATTGAGAGAACCAAATCCTCTGATTGTTTAGATAAAGGGAAAGAAATTCTCTGGCTAGAAATACAAAAAAGAACGCTATCTTGAAAAAAATGTCTTCAATTTATCACCCTACTTCCAATAATTTGATATTCTCTTCTGTGATGTGTGGGGCTGGCTTCCCAGGGCCTGAAGCCCACCTCCAAGCATGAGACATCTTGGTTCCACTCTCACAGTCTAGTTTCCAAACGTGTAGCAAAACAGGGCCATGTGACCACCACCAGGGGAGCCCTTTCAAGGGGGGACTTTGCCAGAGAATGTGTGGTCAGGCTGACTTACAGAGGAGTCTCTACCTCCAAAAGGCTTTGGGCCGGTTAGTCCAAACTGCGGAGTGACCACTGATATTTTGAAGGAAAGAACAGAGGGAGGTCTCCTTGCCTCTTTATATCCTGTAAGGTGCACCCACCTCCCTCCTGGATTCAAAGAAAAAGCTTCAGCTCCCTGAATATCTTCAAACTGCTGGCCTGCCTTCCTTTTGCTATAGTCCTAGAACTCATTTGCTCTGTGCATCATTTTTATTTCTTTCCAAGCATTTGGCTTTGTTCCTGACTCCTGGAGGAGTGTGGGCTCTTTCATCGTGCAGGAGGGATGCTCTCCCAGTGTGCTGTGTGTGTCTGTTGTTTTCTTTGCTGGGTGGTGTTCAGGGTGAGCGAGGCCACAGTTGTCTCCTTTACTGCAGCACGCACTGTGTAATGTTGAGCTAACTCAGCGGGGAACACTGAGTGCCTGCCCCGTGGCTCAGGTGGAAGAGCATGGGTTTTAGGATGGATAAAGCCAGGTTCACGTCCTACTTCTATCCTCCACGTGACCAGAGGAAATCAACCCTCTGAGCCTCCAACTTCATCTGTGAAATGGGAACAATAATTCCAGTTTCCCAGGGCTGTGGTGAGGATCACATGAAATCACACGCCTGAGGTGGAGAAAAACAGTCCCTCGTTGAAAGGTTGACCTCTGATCTCCAAACTACCAGCAATATGTGCCTCAGACCACAAAGTTGCAGCAGGAACCAGAGCCCAAGGCTGTTGGACCAGTGTTCCCAGTTGTCCAGGCTCTGTACCGTGACCCCCTTCCCAGCACCTGCACCCCATGATATTGCCTTCCTCTGAATAGACCTTGTGTTTGCACTTCCTCATATCTAATCTTGTGATACTCTTAATGTTGTTGTCTTGTATCGTTGGAATCACAAATTTGTCAAGCTGAAATTTACCCAATTTACCTTCTGGGTCATTGTTTCACTTTACAGGGAAAGTCCTTGAGGCCCGGGAGGTTGTGTGACTTACTAAGGACACTAGAACCAGCTCATGGCAACACTGGGTCTCCAGATGCACAGGCCAGCAGAGTTTTCACCCCTGAGTCTTACACTGCTATTTAACTTCTGTGTTCATGTCTGATTCCTACCAATATCTCCAGCCCTAGCACACCCACAGCCATCTTCAGATTTCAAGGTCCTCGCAATGGGGTGCCTGGGTGGCTCAGTCGGATAAGTATCTGACTCTTGGTTTTGGCTCAGGTCACGATTTCATGGTTTGTGAGATGGAACCCCGCGTTGAGCTCATGGAATCCCAAGAGCCTACTTGGGATTCTCTCTCTCCCTGTCTCTCTGTCCCTTCCCTGCTTGTGCACTCTCTCTCTCTCTGTCTTGCTCTCAAAAATAAATAAACTTAAAACAAAATAATAAAGTTCCTTGCAGGCATATCTGCTCGCAGGTGATCCTGCACTTGAAGGGGGCAGTCGATGAATACTTGCTGAACAGAGCCAGTTGAGGGATGGAAAAATTCCTGGACATGTCAGGAAACAAACATTTTATCAGTAGCCTCTCCTTCAATTTCACAGACATATTGATCTGAAAAGCAATGATGATAAAATTTTCATGTAGGAAAAGGAGCCTTAGCCTGAACCAATGGTCCCTGCACTCTGTCCCCGGGGATCTCAGTTGTCCTTGTCAAGGTAGGAGCTAGGGTATTTGAATTACTGAGTCGGGTGAACATTTCCTCAGTGCAGAAAGACGGGGGGATAGTCAATGTCTCTTCTGTACCTTGTGATGAATCGGACCCATTTATGACAGACTAACTCTGTCCTCAAACTCAACTAAGCAGCCACTCCTAACCTGGTTAACTTTCAAACACCCCAGCGGGGGGGTGGGAGGGAACGAAGATACAGAACCAAATGAAAGGCATTGCACAAATTCAGTGAGAGAGGTGGACGCAGGCAGAGTGGAGGCCAGTCCGCCAATTAGGGGAGAAGTGAAACAGATGGCACCTGACACGGGGTGGAGAAAGCAGGAGGGTTTCAAATACGTATTGGATTCCGTTTTCACCAAGAGGTCAGCTTTAATCAAGTTCCCAATGTAAATATTACCAATATAAACCAAATAATGGAGGTTAAACTGTCGCTCTCGAGGTCAGTGACTCTTGGTCAAGCTGGAAGATTTCACATCAAATGGACGCGTTGGAATTTACCTGGAGGGCCTCCGTGCCTGACCATGAAACCTGACTCCGCACCGACTCCTCTGGCTGCTGGACGGAGCGCAGAGCAATGCACGCATGGCGGCCTTGTCTCTGCTTTCCGCCCAGTGCTTGAAAACCAGGTGCACTGTGAACACAGAGAGCTGCACTCTCTCTGTGGCCGAGAATCAAAGCGGATGTTTGGTGCACAAGGTGATGTATCTTGTCTTGTGGCACCTGTCATAGTCGGTGCTCTGCAGGAGGAATGGAAGGAGGAGAGGCTCCTTCTAGTTGGGGGGCGGTGGTGTTCAAAGGGGGTGCTTTTTCTTATCACTTATTTGCAACACTAACCTCCACCGAAAGGTGCTAAGAAAGGCCTTGACTGACAAGCCATTTCAGTGAACTGGGTTTTGAACAAGGACTGGAAGGAAAAGTGCTCCAGATAAGGAGAATAAAGAGAACAGAATGTCAACATGTGGACGTGGGAAAGCAACATTTAGTGGGATCTGTGGATGGGAGGAATCCATGAGGAGCCTGAAAATGTGTGGGGCCTCGTAGGGGCCTCCGGTGCTAAGCAGAGGGGTTGGTACCTGTGCTTTCTGTGTCGAGAAGTTGCCTTGTTGTCCTGTGTCTCCCAAGCCCCCAGGAAGGAGCCATGCTTGTAAGTGTGCCCGTTTGTCCCTCTGCATGTGGATGTGGCATTGTCCTCTGCAAGGTCAGTACTGGGGAAGAGGTCTCCATGCAGGGGAGGGACCACACAATCTAAACCTCTCTGCTGCCTGAGCTTTGGGTTCTATTTTGAAAAACAAAACCTATCAGTCACCTTATATTCCCTGCACCGTATGAAAAATAAAATTGTTGCTTACGTTGCTTTTGTTCTTCCAACGTGCCAATCATTATGCCAAGGGGTTTACATGCCTCATCGCATTTAAACGTCATGGCAATACACAAAGCAAAGTCTCTAACGATTCCCAGCTTACATATGGGGAATCTGAGGCAGAGAGGGGTTAAGTATCTTTCCCAAGGTCATACAGTGGTGTAGACAGGGCTTGAACTCAAACCTACCTGACATCAGTCTGTGCTTTAAACCACGGGGCTCATGTTGTTTCTTTAAATGAATCATCACACGGGTATCCTCTCAGCATTCATCTTTTTGAGTTCTTATTCCATTCTGACCAGGTTCTGACTAATTACAACTTGCTGTCTGCATGTCCTAGTTCTTTCTTCCAAAAAATGGGCTTTTAATCAGAGGTATGCAAAGATCCGTATGGATGGTACCCTCAGAGATAAATCCAAGCGCGGGACACAGCGTGGAAAGGCGGTGTGTTAGGCTAGCTACCTTGTGAGCGTGTTGAAGAGTATTCAGCAGATGATCCCCCAGCGATGCTCAGCAGGGTCCAGGAGCTGCTTGCCTGCCCAGGCTGGTGCCTTCCTCATCACTGAGCCGCACATCCAGGAGGGAAACGTAGGACCCATCTCACTGCATTAGCTTTGTGCTTCCCCGAGTTCAACACAAAACGGCAAGGGGTGCGGAAGTTTGCTGCCTGTGAAATGCACCTCTTGTCATCTTTACGGGCGTGCCAGACCATAAAATCCGAAGAGATATGACTGGAATAACCACATTATCTCTTACGAGGCAAAAAAGAGAGGAGGGTGAACGTGGAGATGGATGTACAAAAGCACGGGTCTAAATAAACAATCTACATAAATTTGCATTTGCACAGGAGCATGGCTATAAAATGTGGTCTTCATTAAAGAGAGAGGCTGGTGATGCACCTTAGCAGGGCCCGACACGTGTGATTTCTGATCATTTGGCTCCCTTGTCTTTTTAAAGTCAGATCCTGTATGTGGAATATTTGCCTCATCTAAATAAAGTAGCAAAATCACCTCGGATGGAAGCTGCTGACATCTCTAACGTGTGAATATTATACATATGGTATAATTAACAAAGCTTAAAGACGTAGATTCACACGTGCTGTTTCCAGGGGGCTTAGAAACAAATATGTCCCAGCAATATGTATTGGAAAAGTCACCGAAAGCTGGCATCCTGGTAAAGAACAAATTGTAACTCACTGATCCCAAAGGAACAATGAATAATCAGGAGTGACCCCAAAGAACTTCTTGATAGAAAGAAGGGAGGGAATAGTTGGGCTCTTTCTCTCCCAGCCCATGACTAAATAAATAGAACGAGAAAAATGACCTTGAACAACAGCATGGGGGATGTCGGTTAAAAAAGGGACAGGAGGATTCTTCTGTCCAGGTTGTCATCTGTTCTGTGTCAAATGGAGGAAAAGAGAGTAGGGTGGCTTGGGACTCTTCCAGTAGAAGAAATAAGGAAGAAGAACAGTGTCCAGTCTTGCTAAAGATATTTTAAAACAGAACTGTACTATGGGACAGACCCTAAAGTTGAAATAAAAGGGCTGACATTTCAGACTCACATTCCGATTATTAGCTGTGTGACCTTGGGTAAGTTACATCACTGCTCTGAACTTCAGTTTCCTCATCTGTAAAACTGAAGCCTTGAACCAAAAAGTATGAAAGGTTATTTCCGGTTCTGACAACGTTTGGCTTGAGGTTCCTTTGGCCAAGGGGTCCATATGTTGTGGTTTGCCTGAGATGGTCCTACATTATGCCTGTTGTCCTGGCATCGTTATTAATAGCGCACACTTTCACTCTCAGAGCGTCCTGGTTTGCACCATAAGTTAATAGAGTTGCCCACCTGTACCAGTAAATAACAATTTTCACTTGATACCATCTTAGATCATGTCCCACAATACTGACATGAGCCCAAAATGAAGCAAGAATTTGGCCCAACAATTTTTTCCCCAAGAGACAAATAATAGTCATGACAATAGTTCTTGTTGACTGAGTTAACTGCATGACGGTTCTCGCCTAGGGCTTTCCAAGCATTAGGTAATGTAATTCTCGTTACAACTCCAGCAGTTAGTTCGATGCTACTCGGTTCCCTTTTACCCTGGGGAGCACCAAGTCCTCAGAGGTGAAGATCACTTGCCCAAACCAGGATTTGAACATAGGTCTTTCTGACTCCTGGGAACCGGCAAGGGGAACCGCTCCCCAAATGCCTTGGCTACTTTTAGCAGCCAATCTCCTTGGCTGTGAAAGGAAAGCCTTTGCAAGTTCTAAACTCTCCCATATGACGTTTAGACTTACAGATGATCATCTTCCAAAATCACCATGATTTCACATGAACAACAGTTTCTGCTTTCCAACAAAGACACTCAGAGCCCTGGGTCACTGGGAAAGAGTCTGTGGCGCTCTATGCTTTTTGGTGTTTATCAAACCAGGCCCCTCCCAGAGATTGTTCGGATATTGGGACGTTGATTAAACCATGATGTTCCTGTTACCCGGCAAGGCAAATGGCTGAGTGATTCAGCAGTCCAGTGTTCTAAAATCATTTTCAAAGCAAAAGAGGGTTTGAACAAAATAAATGATTTGAATGCAAGACATAAACAACCAAACAGGCTTGTAAACGAGACCAGTAATGAGGCATCTGGGACACCAGTTCTGTTCCTGATGCCTTTCGGGCGAGCCTTGATGCTTTTCAGATTTTCAAAGAAAAATAAACGGTGACAAAAGAACAGCAGCTGTGGGCACAGTAAGGAAATTAGTTGGAGCAGATTTGTAATTAAGCACTGAAAATGGATCAGTGGGATCCCTTCCTGCATACGAGTACCTTTTTCTTTTTGCCCCTTTTCAAATCCTATTTTTAAAAAATAAACACACACTTCAGCTTTAGTCATGCATGTCCCAACCTGGGATGCTGGCTAAAGATGTTACTTTTTCTGGGAAAAAAAAAAAAACCAAGAAATCAGCTCACAAGAAGCACAGAACCCCGTGAAGTAAAATAACATTGGCTTTGGGTTCCCATTTTGTTTTTATTTTTGTCATCTTTTAACTTTGGAAAGGCAGAAGAGTTGTCTCTGCTCAAAAGATTGTATATTTATGGATAATAAAGGAAGGGTGAAGGATCCTGGGGCGTTTGGGGGACGATTAATTTTCATTTCCCAATACAAGATGAAGATGGAAATTTTACGATCTTCTTGATTGTGTTTACTCCATGTAACAATGGCATCACAGACAACATTTAGGTTACTCTAAAGATACCGTTATCCACCGAAGGTCTTAAAAAATAGAGCAGTATTGGGGGGCCTGGGTGGCACAGCTGGTTAAGCGTTCGCCTCTTGATCTCGGCTCAGATCGTGATCTCGCAGTTTGTGAGTTCCAGCCCCTCATCAGGCTGTGAGCTGATGGCTCAGGGCCTACTTGGGGTTCTCTCTCTCTGCTCTTCTCCCGCTTATGCTCACTCTCTTTCAAGGTAAATAAATAAACTTAAAAAAATTAAAACAAAAAATTAAAAATTAAAAAAAAACACAGCAGTATTTTCTCATGGGATGAACTTCGGTGTTAAATATATTGATTATGCCTTCTAGGCCAGAGACGGCCCTCCTCCCCCTCCCATGCCCATCACTGAACTCCTCCCACCCCACACGACCCAGTGAGATTTACCCTTGTGGGTGTCATAGCTGACATTCCCCAGCAGCCATTAAAGGAGGACAGACCTAGACCCTTCTTGAACTGGAAATTAGTGTGTTTCTCAGAGGAACCGATACCTACTTCCTGGTCCACCCTGGAGAGTGTGCCCTTCCTCCTGCCTTCTGGATCCCATCCCCTCTTCCTGTAAATCACCCTGAGCCCAGAGAAATGTAGGAGGAGTGGGTCAGACCCAGGTGTCCTGAATCATTAAGCACACTGGCTCCTCCAGGGGCTGGCCAGACTCTCTGAGCTTTGACAGCAGTGAAATGTGACAAGAAAGTAAATATCCTAGTGCCCCAGTTATCCAGAGGTCAGGCGTCCCTCAACCTCTACCTTCTGGAACTAAGTTGTGAAGCAGGAAGGAAGCAAAGCAGGCTCCAAGCAGCGGAAACAACCAGTCACAAAGCAATGCACTTTAACTATGTCTAATTGACTCTTAATTAACACACACTCCTAACAAGCCCATTTATGTAGACTCCCAGCCCACAACAAATTAAAAGCAGAAAAGTAGAGGGGGGACGAGGAAGGAGGGAAGAGAGATTAGCAGTGATCACACTGAAGGCAGTAAGGAATGATGGCAAACAGCCTGACATCAAAGGAAGAGATAAAAACAAGCCCCTGAGAAACAGTCCCAGAATTAGCAAAATCAGCAATCCACAGCCATTTATATCGGGTCAAACAGCACAGCACATCTGTTACCGAACACATAGTTCCTGCTCTAAAAGCTGTGACAACCTGCCTGAAGGAGGGATCCCAGCGCTGAGAACACAGGAACCGTGGCCAGGTCTCCCCCTTCCACTCCCGCAGCCCCTAGAGGGCTCAGGGATCTCCTGGGGAGCCTGTTGTAAACTCAGAGCCTGGAGCCTGGGCCCTGCCCCTGGAGATTGTGATCAAAAACGTCCAGCTCCTCAGGCCAGCGTTTTCACGAGGCCTCTCCCACTGGGATGGTGACTCAGAATTACACTTTCAAAAACAGTGCTGACTCCTTCACCAAATTGGGATATGGTTTAGGCAAGTCAATTATTGCTCTGGGTCTTGCTGCTTCCGCAAAAGAAAAAAATCTAGTATATCACCTCTTAATTCCCTTACAGGCCAACCCGCTAACAGCATATACTAGTTTTATGATTAACTCCCAGGCAGCTGCTGACTAGCCAAGGAAGTGTTCATGATGACAACAGACTGACTCCTTTTTAAAAAAGGAGGCCTAGTGAGGCACATTCCATCAGTGTCTCCCACCTTTCTTAATTGCAACACCCTGTCAGTAAAAATCTGGGGGGCACTCACTTTCAGTAGATATATATTTTAATGTCTTTGTAATCTGTGCACGTGCTGCTAAACTAATATTTATACCATAAAACATACACAAGATAACAAATTAGAGGTTCTGCTATTTTCTTCACATACATCACTCTGAAGACCATTGAGATAAATTTTAGGACAAATTCTATTCAACATCCAGAAGAATATGAGCAATTTTGAGGGCACACGTTGTTTTGCTTGTCATTGGGGTCTCAGGGCCTAGCATGATTCCTAGCTCATGGTTTAGGAGTGGTTATGAATGAATGAATAGAAAGTAGGAAGGGAGGGAGGGAAGAAGGGAGGCACGGAAGGAAAGGAAAGGAAAGGGGAAAAGAAAGAAAAGAAAAGAAAGGAGAGGAAAGGAAAGAAAAGGAAGGAAGAGAAAGAAAGAAAGAAAGAAAGAAAGAAAGAAAGAAAGAAAGAAAAAGGAAGGAAGGAAGGAAGGAAGGAAGAAAGAAAGAAAAAGGAAGGAAGAAAGAAAGAAAGAAAGAAAGAAAAAGAAAGGAAGGAAGGAAGAAAGGAAGGAAGGAAGAAAGAAAGACTTTGAAGTGACGAAGCCTCAGTTATCAGGAGTCTCCGTGTATATGGAATATCTTTTTCTTCCATGGTCGTCAGCAATGTGACTGAATATGGAAAATAAAGAGTGAAGTTGAGAAGTATCATTCATATTTGAGGAAACTGCCTGTTAGAATTTAGGGAGTATGATCAATATTTATGAAGCTCAGAAAGCCCTCTCTGGGGCAGAATGACTCACAGTTCATGAAAAGGTAAAAGCGTTGGTTGTTCTGTAGCAGGTATGTATCAAATACCATATGTGTCCAAGACGGGGGGTTCGTGTGTGTGTGTGTGTGTGTGTGTGTGTGTTGCAGACGTTCTTTAGGAAGAGGCGGAGCTTTCCTTTTCCAGATATATGCCATGTTGGATGCAATTCATCTAACTTATTAACTAATTAATTGTTGGGGGAAACCAAGTTGTATTCTTTTAATGTACTTTAAAAATTGATGTATACTAGATGGTTCTTTATGCAAAGACAGTTTAAATCCCATTCTTCCATAAAACATAGTGTGTGACTTATGTCATATGAAGAGTCACTTTGCAGAGCCCTACAGGTGCACACCATCAGCATTCTGCTTGCTGAAGTGACCGAGGCTGAATTACAGTCATCTGCCTGTTGGTCATTGACATGGCGATCTCCTCAGTGAGTTCTGACGATCACAGGAAACTGCTGGGTCTGTGAGAAAGAATTATCTTGGGGAGGAGAGAGAAGACCCATCTTTGAAGAAATGGAAAAGGTGATATATACCTAGTGGACTTAGTCCAGTGCTTCTCAAACTTTCTGGTCTTACGACTCCAAATTATTGATGACCTGAGAGAGCTTACATTTATAAATATTAACTATATTAGAAATTAAAATAGGATGCCCAGGTGGCTCAGTCGGTTAAGCGTCTGACTTCGGCTCAGGTCATGATCTCAGGTTCATGGGTTCAAGCCCCGCGTCAGGCTCTGTGCTGACAGCTCAGAGCCTGGAGTCTGCTTCGGATTCTGTGTCTCCCTCTCTCTCTCTGCCCCTCCCCCGCTCACACTCTGTCTCTCACTGTCTCAAAAATGAATAAATGTTAAAAAAAAATTTTTTTTAAGAAATTAAAATGGATCTTTAAAATACAAGAATACAAGAAATACAAGAAATCCTCACGTCACGTAGCTTCTAGAACACTACAGTGTAAACTCTTAAGAGAACAAAAGAGAAAAAAGCAAATAACATTTCAGTATTATTATGAAAATAGTTTTAACTGGATGAACCTACTGGAAAGGTCTCAAGAACCCCCAGAGGTCCCTGGACTACACTTTAGGAACCACTGACTCAGCCCATTGCATAGCAAAAGCCCGATGCATGCACACTCTTGGAAGAAGCTGTCAACCAAGATGTAAGAGTGACATCTGGCTGGTGAAGACTGAGGAATTTCTTTGGGATGGAGGCTCCGTTGGTGGCAGCTGGTGGCCCACCAAACTGTGGCAAAGCACGTACCGTGGTGTGCTGGATGTGAAGGATACGGTATTTATAAGAATGACCTTTTCACCTCTGAAATATTTGGAGCTGTTGACCTTCTCTTCTTGACATGATCCTGGACACGGTGACCCATGTTCCTGTGAATTCTTTGCGGTGACCACCTCTGGAAATCATTAGCTCCTGGGTGTGGGTGAAGAATGCCTGGGGGTGGTTCTTCTAGGGCTCAGTCCCCGAGTTCCCTAGCAGTATGCTTCTGAACTGAGATCTTTCCATTTCGGCAGGAATTTTCTGCTGTGTCAGAAACAGGGTAGAAGAAGTACTTATTCTCTTGGGCAAATAGTTAGTGCTTTGTTATTTAAATTGTAACTATCCACAGGCACAAGTATTTGTTGAATGAATGAAATATGAAGCAGGAAATCAACTGAATGTATTAACCATGGTCTTGGAAGGGCATTATCTCTTTCTGGGGCAAAACGGAAGCACAATCTTCTCTCTTGATAGAGAGAGGTTGGTCATTTGGACATGGGTCAGGGTTTGTCACAGTGTAAAATAGTGAGACTTCTTGTTCAGAAAGCAAGAAAAAAGGGGCATTAAAAGTACTAAAACAGAAAATATTTTCTTTTCTTCACAGTCTCTTTCTTAACTTGTCATGGTCTTTTTTTATTTGCTGTCTGATGTCATTTTAAGTAAACAAATGTTAAAATTTTAAATTATTAGCATGAATTATACCATTCATCTTTATAGTGTGGAATGCCAGTTTTCAATGCGGATAGAAGAGCACTTAACTTGTCTTCGAAATCACTGAAATTATACAATTTGTTTTTCATAGTGCGTACATGCATATGAATTTAATTCTTACCAGAGCAGTGGAAACACTTCACGAAACTAACCCCATTGTTTTTATTTCACTTCTTGAAGTGTGCGCATTCTACCGCACTCTGGAAGCAGATGGCTTCCATAACATGCTTACCTTGTGCTCAGTTTGAGTCTCGCTAAACTCCAACACATGCTGGGTCCGCTGGAATGCTGTGCCCGTGAGGCATTGCCAAAGCTGTATGTGAATAGGGGAGCAAGGAACGGGGGACACCCATGCTGTGCACGTCTCCTCCACTCACGTGCAGACTCCCTTGTCCCATTGCACCTCACAAGTTCAAGGATAAGAATTTTACGAATGTCAAGATGCTGATATCTGTGATTTAACCAAGCAAGGGACCCTTCCGAGCATGGGCCCTGCTTGACGACACAGGTCACTTGGCCACCGGGCTGACCTGACTTGGGGCGATGGTCCCGTGCTGAGAATGGGGGCTCATCTCGGCCGTAGACCTGCTCTTGGGTTTCAGTGTGTGCACAGCTGTCACTAGGGTAGGATGCCCAGCATCCCACAGGATAGTACTCTTCCCACCGGGCCAGAAAGGTTGAATAGCAGCAGAGGGAACCGAAGACGGTCTCTTGGGGTGTATGAAGAAAACAATTGAATTTATTTTTCTATGAACTTTTTAATGTCATTCTTTAAAAATTTCTGTGTCGTGTGTTTGTATTTTCAGAATGCACAAAAGTTATCAACAGAGCATTATATGTAGATAATCTATAAATCTATATTGGTGTTTGTGCTAAAAAATGTTTTACTGAGAGGAATGCCTGAAAAACCAGTTAAAGGGCACCATCCCAGAAGATAGCATAAACAATGAGTCAAGGGGGAGAGTCTAGGGGCTGAGGAGAAGCCCATTTTGATTATTTGGCAATGGCTTCCTAAAGTGGGTCAGTCCATACCCCCACCCCACCTTCCCATGGTAGGGGATGATAAGGCCCAGATGAGTTCCAGCCAGACAGGTGGGACCTGAGTTGGTGTGAGCCTCTTGACCTATAAGGGGAGAGTCCAAGTTGTATCTATGGAGGAGAGCCTAGGATGAAGCCAGGGGCATCACTGGCTCCTGTCAGATGTCCACAAATAAGAGAGACTGAAAATGTAAGTCAGAACAAGAGAAGCCAGGTCAGTAATAATAACTTACGGAGTTACATGACATTGAACTCACTATGAGGCAGCTCTTCTTCTTCCCATTTCGCAGATGACGGAATGGGCAGCCAGACAGTGAAGTGATTTGCTGAGGGTCACAGAGCTAGCGATGACCAGGTATGTCTCTTTCCCTGCCCACCTGTAGACTGCAGCAGGCTGAGCAGAAATACCTCCATGAGGCAGGAACTAATATTGTTACCATCCTCGTTTTATAGATGAGGAACCCGAGGTTCCGAAGAACGTGGCAGTGACCAGATCTTGTTCTGGACAAAGTTGGTCGTGTGGTCCATGGCGGGATCAGCTTGGGGCAAAGTCTGGATGCTAATTCCCATGGCTGAGATGATGGCCAACATCCTGTTCAGAGTGAGCTCAGTTGCCTCAAGGGTTGGAGGATTCTAAGGGAGGAAACAGTAACCCCTGGTTTTAGAAATGGGTGGACACAATCTTCAGCCGCGGGACTAGAAATTATAAATTCCATTTACTTAATCTTTCAAAGCAAGCTCAAGGGCATTAAGAATCACTTTACAATGATCTCTTTGGTATTTACGATATCCCTAAAAGGTAACAAAGCTGCTTTATCTCATAGTTACATCCAAGCAGAGCTAGGGAGCAGGGGACAAGGCCTTCCCACTGTGATTGAGAGAGATGCTGTCCGGGCTCCAAATCCCCGCGCCGGTCTGACACGAGGCTGCGTATAAGGCAGCTTCTCACTGTTCTTCCATTTCTCGTTTTACCTCATTTGGTTAAACCGCATAAGCTCAGTGCTTGGAACTTCCGTTTTCTTATCTTGAACATCATGTGCTGTTCCAGCTCCAGCCAGCCACCCAGGAAGGAAGCATCCTGTTCCTTTTAAACAGAGGGCCCGGCCGGCCACATGGCCACGCTGTTGACAAGCTCTGTAAGTAACATTATCTCCATTGCCTTGAAAAGATCTATCAGAACTGGAAAGCGCACAGAGTTGGAGTTTAATAGTTATTTCTGGTCTGCTTATCTCACAATCAAATATGAAAAAGAAAACCAGAGGCATGAGAGGGAGGGTAAGGACAAAGGGGGCAAAGAGACAGAGAGAGAGAGAGAGAGAAAGAGAGAAAGAGAGAGAGAGAGAAGAAAGAATCAAGCACGGGCCTCTTTTCTTATCCATTTTCAGTTTTCCTAACCCTAGTCCTGACTGAACAAATTAATACATCAGGTCTCTATCTATGGTCACACTTGTTGGGAACCTGAACCGTGTTGATATTTTATTGTGGTCAACTCGTTGTTCAAATTGTTCTTATATGCTGATCATTTTTAGTATTACTTGAAAATATGTTCTTTTTTTTTCTCTTTTCATTTTTAACGTTGCTAACTTGGTTAAGTATTTTGTTAAATGTGGAGATGTTGCAGTACATGCCCTCCTTTGGGCTGGAAAAAAAAAAAGGAAATTTTCATGGCAAGTTTTTAATCCTCTATTTTTATTTTCCTGAGGTTTCTGGTTTCTCAGAATCTATGCTTTAAACAAGCTACTTCCTTTTGATTTACACTGCAGAGAATTTTGAGAAGTTCTAAGTTAAATGGGTAAAAAGCATTTCAAGTGGTGCAAAAATAGTTAAAAATGTGACATGGAAAAATGCCTGAATCTATTTTACTTAAAAAGTTATGTCAGGAATTAAACTGTGAATTGGGTAGAAAAGACTTCACGCCTGTTTCTTTCTACTGGAAGAAATTTTAAAGTATCCATTGAATTCTAGACGATGAGGGTCACGGGAAGTTCACGGGCGATCTAAAACAGCACGCGTGCCTACTCATTTTGGCATCTGAGTTATTTGCACAGGTACAGAGCATGATGTTTCAAATAACAGTTTTACTCAGAAAACTTGATTCTGTGCAACTGGAAAGCTGTCTTGCTTAGTTAGCTCTTCCTCAACCTGTTGGGCTCTATTCCTCTCCCCAACCTAGAGATGGGTTTATTTCTGCTGCTGACATTCAGCACCTGCTTGCTTAGAATTCCTCTCTCTTTCTCTCCCTTGCTCTCCTATCCTGTCTCTTTGGTCTCCCGTGGCCAGTCTCTGAGATGGGGATGAATGTTCCAGGAAGAATAGTAGCTGGTACTTCCTGAGGGTTTTCCCGGAGGTTTTCGATTTACCTTGACCTAAGCTCTTCAGGTATACTATAGCATCGAATCTTCACAAGCATGATCTTGTGAAGTAGTTCGGTGAATACCCCCATTTCAAGGTTGGGAAAACTGAGACACAGAAGATATCAACTGGTGAAAGGTGTGGCAGGATTTCAGCCTGGGTGGTCTCCTTCCGAAGCACGTGCTCATGACCAAATATTACACCCACCCTGGTCCCCTGGCATGAAAAGAGAAGGGAATATAATTGTTGAGGGGGGTGAGTAATGAAGGAGGGCACAATGAAGGCTTGTGGGCTGGAAATGATCTGTTTCTTGATCCAGATGCTGGATTTGTCGAACAGAATATTTATGTACTTTTATGTGTATGCATTACACTTCTCTTGTATAAAATAGAAAAGAGGAAATGGACACGAAGAATTAAGGTATATGTATATCACCAATGGCAAATTGAATGCAGACCTTGCCACTAGGTAACTTTGGAGTAATGACTTGATCTCTGTCTGGGTCTCAGTTTACTCATTTGCAAAACGGGATAGATCATTCCTAATTCACAGGGTAGGATGAAATGGTGTCCTTTCTATACCGATTCAGCAGTGAAGGTAATCATGGTGTCCCAGCTGGTTCAGAAAAGAGAACATTGGGCTTCACAGCTAGTAACTAGGGTCCTTCTTCCCAAATAAATAAAGTATAGGAACTCAAAATCCAGATCAGGCGTGTTTCTTCTCCAGGTGAAGAGCTCTTCTTTTCACAACAAATTGTATGACCAGATCCAAGGTCAGCCAGCCTGACACTAATAAATTCACTGGCTACCCCTGTTCAGGAGGTGCAGACTTTGGAAAGCATACATTTTCCTGTCTATGGTGTAAATCTTGTGTTCCAGAAGTAAACAGCTCAAATGAAAATGAATAGATCTATGTTATTTCCTAGCATTTGCGACAAAGGCCAAATTCCAAGGAGAAGTAAGCGAGGAAAGAAAACAGTTAAATTTCTTGGGCAATATGACTGTTCCTGTATCTGCCCATCGGCTTGATGTGTTTCAAACCTGTGATATCTGAGATCTTTGTTTCCTGCTTTTGTATTCTCCATCACATGGAGCTAGCCTGCAAGCACTTCTGAGATGCCCACTGTGTATACCCTTCACCGTGCCCTTCCACGCCCGACGTCCTGCCCATTCTCATTTCACCAACGGTCAGCACTGCTTGCCACAATCCTGTCAAAGCAGACAAATTAAACATGCCAGGTGACATATGGAAGAAAAGACTTTCTGATTTACTATGGAACTGTTTATGGATAAGAGTTATTTCTCTTGGCCTGGTACCTGTTCTCAAGGCTTGATCACATTTCAAGGCACTGCTGCCATTTACTCGAATTATTCCGGGTCCTCAGATGTTTGCGTGCACATGGCTGTCTGGGTGCGTGCGCATCTGAACATGGTCCAAATCCTGCAGCGAGGTTGTTGATTGCAAAGTGCAAATGAAGGGAAATTTAAGTCTTCCTCCAGTCCTCACTTCCCCCACGTGGTGATTTTAAGCATCGGGAGGGCTGCCTCGGTAGGGAAAAGGACTTAGGGTCACATCTCAATGAAAAAATAAATAAATCTTTAATTTAGCGTGGACAAGTTTGAGAACATTGTATTTGTTTGGAGATGCGTAGAGAAAGCTCTGTTTCCTCCCCCGATTTTTGTTTGCAAATAGGATGCTGTCGTGTCTATTTCTTGTGGTGTCGTTCTTTATAAGAAAGAAAACCCTAGCGGTATGGGAAGGTCAGAGTGGGGGTGATCGTTCTCCCTCTAGCTTTTCAGATGTCACAACCAGATGAAAGATAATTTAAGAAGCCCAGCACTGGGTGATGGGTCTTGCAGAACTGCTTGCCTGTTGGACCTGGAAGAAAGCTTATCCCCAGCAAGGTAATTTACGACAGAAGACAAGCTCAGCTCCCTGCAGGCAGCACCACCAAAGTCCTCTGAAAAACTCCTGCTTTATTGGAGAGAGCTGTAAGGCTGAAGACAGGATGACTTATGGCTTTCCAGTGGCTTTCCCCTTTCTCCTCTTCCTTGTTGTGATTGTTATTTATTATTTGTGGGCAGGGATGAGAGGGTTCACTTTGCCAACTTTTGAACCCTCTCTAAATTCATGGCTTTGAGTTTTGAACCGTCCCTGAACCTTCCTGCATTTGAGTTCCCTGCATTCTGCAGCTTCCTGATGTGGACAGAGAAAGACCCTAGAAGGGTTTATTTTAAAAGGTGGAAACAATTCCTTAAACATCAAATAGCTCTTTTTTTTTTTAAAGCAGCCCATTTTGATGAGTCAAGTGTAAATGAATTGAAAGCATATGCTCCAGATCTTCCCCCACTTTATGCAGCAAGTTCATGGCTGAATTGCTAATAGGGCTTCACTGGATTCAGAGTTGAGATGAAATAACCGGGCAGAGGATGGGCCCAGACACATGAGTTCTCGTGGTTTCTACTGCTTTGTTTCTTATTTAATATAAAGTGGGCTCTAGTTGAGCTCTGAAAGCTGGAGAGAAGGGGAGGAGACATTTATAAGTAGCATTTTGCCAAGTAAGAGATCTGTATTAGGAAATAGTGCATTTTGGCGAAGGATTTAAATTCTTGGTTTAATGACTGTAACGTTAGGAGGCAGAAAGAACTTTGAAACCCGGGCCATCTAACTCTCCACTCGGTTGAAGCCCTTCTCATCACCTTCACGCCTGCAGCTAACTTGGCGCTTCCTTCCCACCCTTCAAGTCCTGTCCTTAAGAACCCTGAGAGGTTATTTGGGTCTAGTGCTTTCTATGGCCAATTGCCTTCAATGTGTCTTTTTGAAAATGTGCCCTGCAAATGCTGACAGCTCTAGCAAGGCAGCCTGGGGTAACGTGGAGGGCAGCCTAAGAAATCCTGCTCCTCCTGTGGTCCCCGTGTTCAGGGGTGCCCAATGCCAGCCTCACACTGGCGTGGCGGCATAGCTTTTGGGAATCAGGGAGTAAGAAATGTGTGCCAAATGCATATCCTGGCACCTGGACAACAAATGCTCATCGGATGCCTACAGGATGACTCCCTATAACGTGTGTTCGGGACAGAGTGGCCCCGAGGCCCCAAACCAGACAGAGCCACACAGGGCATGTTGACTTTTGCCGCTCACATTCTCCATACGTGCTTGGGAAAAACACTTGCCACGTTCTATGTGTCGGCTGCGTTTCCCCACCTGGCAGAGACGGGCTCGCCTTTGGCCACCCACGTTGCAGGGTGGATGTGGAGTGAACGAGAAGTCCCACAGAGAGCTTAGGGATCCCTGGTTTAAAGTCAAGCACCCATACAAAGTACCAGGCACTAGTAAAGCCTACTTTTGGCATCAGAGCCGGATGCTCAGGGGAAAAGTGGGTACGTTTTGCATGCCGTTAGCAAGCAGCTCAAAACATGCTTTCTAACTTCTTTGTGGAGAGGAAAACACAGTTGTTACAAGTTACTCTGTGATGACAGAACACGCTGAAAAGGAACCGCTAAGAAAACCCGTTTGTCCCGCCTGGGCCCTGGGTCCCGTGGCCAGCTGGGATTATCTAAAGTGGGCGTCCTTAGAGAAAGCAGGAATTCTCTTCCACCACAGACTGTTGAAACCTCCCCATTCAACTGTTTTAAAAGCTGCAGAGAATTAAAAATAGAAGCTTTTTGGAAGGAGGAGGGGGTCCTATGGGGGCACTTTGTTTGCTTTGGTTTCTATCTCTCTCCCTGGAATGCACTGGAAACCTGGAGGAGCCAGCACTCCAAGAAGGCTCTGCAGAGAAACGAAACCCCCTCATGCTGGGATGAAGGGTGAGGAGCCCTTTCTGGGTTCTGGTTTTATCATCATTTCTGTTTAGAGTAGGAAAGCAATAGCCCCCTTCTTAAATTCAGCTCATGTCTCTTCTGAACGGTGCTCCTCCTTATTCAAACATTATATGGCCTAGAGCTTCAATAGGTCACTATTAAACAGCTAATGGTAAATACAGACAAACACTGCCAGTTGAATGGATGACTGTCCCCCAGGTGGTAAAAGTGCCATTCACGCATAGGATGTGATGATTACAAATGGCAGCCACCACAGTCAAAATAGTTGATTGGGTGGGTGTGGGGGGTGCACAGAAGGACTTGCGTTTCGAGGAGGGGCATTGTATGAGAGGAGGGGGAGGGGATTGAAAGGCAATCTGTAGGCCACTGGGCACTGATTTTAGTCCCTGGGGTCCTAAGAAAATGGGAAGAAGGTCTTAGGTTTTGGGTTTTAGGGTAGCCTTTGGCTTTTCTCTCTCTCCCTGTTTCTCCCCCTCTCTGTCTCTGTTTCTGCCTCTCTCTCTCTCTCTCTCTTTCTCTTACACACACACACACACACACACACACACACACAGCGCTATGGCTTATTCTCCTGGCTCAAGTTATATAAAACACCAGAACTATACTAGGAAAGGAAGAATTCCAAGTGTTACTCCAGAACAATCTGAAATAAAGTTTTTTTATGAGGGATCCCAGTGGGTTGTCTGACCCCCGGACTTTCATTCTTTTCTCAGAAACCCCTGTGGGGAGAAGTCCCAATAAAAAGCAGTAAATAAATATAGCGATTTGGAACATGTTGGTTTAAAGAGGGAGGTTCCCCACACCAGCCCCGCTGTGGCCCCACAGAGAAGTAGGGGCTCACTTCTATTTCCTTCTTGCTCCCACCCACCTGGCACGGATGCAGTTCTGGGGAGGTGGTGGGCGTGCTGTGGAGATGGGCCTTTCCCCCTTCCAGAGGAAGAACTCTGAATGGGATCTGTTTGTGCCCAGTTAAGTTCTATACAATATACGAGATGCTGAGGTGGATATACCTTAGTGACTCCCTTGCAAAGAAGAAAAATGTCTCCTGTCTTTCTTCAGTGGAAGAGGGATTATGAGAAATGTCCCTCTTCTCTTTGTTTCACAAGGGTGATATGAAAATAAAAAAGTTAATGTTTTTGACGGGCGCTGTCTCACTCAGGTGACAAGCAAAGCAGTATTATGTTTATTATTATGGTTATCGCCGTGTCCCCGAGTACACGTTGCTCTCTCTCTCTCTCTCTCTCTCTCTCTCACATCACAAGGGTGAGTATGGTCTCCCTGGGAAAAGACAACAGTACAGACTGCTAATGAGAAAATTCATGGGGCCACACCAGACAGCTACTTCAAATTACAGTTTCCCTGGGCACTGATCACGCTTCGTTCCAAAACGAGGAAATCTGGGAACCCGGCTACCTTGAAAATAATGATATGGACGCAGAAAGGGCTGAGACAGAGCTAAGTGTTTTAATTACTATTTTGAAAAATGCAAAACCTAGCCAGCTCATGAATGTTTGATTTATACAGACCTGCGCTGTCTGGTCACCACTGGCACATGTAGCTAGTAAAACATTTGAAATGTGGCTAGTTTGAATTAAGATGTGTTAGGGGTGCCTGGGTGGCTCAGTCGGTTAAGCGGCCGACTTCGGCTCAGGTCATGATCTCGCGGTCCGTGAGTTCGAGCACCGCGTAGGGCTCTGTGCTGACAGCTCAGAGCCTGGAGCCTGTTTCAGATTCTGTGTCTCCCTCTCTCTGACCCTCCCCCGTTCAGGCTTTGTCTCTCTCTGTCTCAAAAATAAATAAAACGTTAAAAAAAATTGAATTAAGATGTGTTATAAGGGTAAAATATACACTGGCTTTTGAAGGCTTGTAACCAAAAAAAAAAAAAAAAAAAGAATGTAAATTACCTTATTAATTCTTTTATATGTTATATGTTGAAGTGAAATGATTGCATACATTTATTAATCATTTTACTAAAATTAATTGTAATTATTTCTTTTTCTTTTTCTTCTCTAAATTTAGTGTATGGTGGCCCTCCCCTGTAGTGGCTACCAGGAAATTTAAAATGACATACGTGAGTGAATTTGTGGCTTGCATTATATTTCTGTTGGGAAACCCTAGTATGGACTTTATTCATAGACAGTGGGGGGGGCTGCTATCTGGAATTCGGTATTTCTTCCCCAATTCACAGTATCAGGATATGATTGACCTGAAAGGACTCTGTGGTGATACACAGGGTCAGGAAAAATTGAGAAACACTTCGTGATAGATGGAAGAGAAGTTACTGAGTGTGATGCATTCGTGTAGTTATCTCCACTTTTCATTGTTTATCCAGCTGTTTTATAATTCTGCAAGTTGTAGAAAGCTGATAATAATGAAAATAATTCTTATCTATAGAAATGCAAATTACTTGTGTCTAGTAGAATGTAATTGATCATTGCTCTCTGGATAGACCCTTTTGCCCTTCTATGCAAATTCATCTCAGCATTCCTTAGTGCCCATACATGTGCAATTCCTTGAATTTTGACCCTGTGGCAACATCTTACTTGTTTCCTCACGAATTAATGAGTTAAAAAAAAAAATCTTTGACACAAGTTCATTTTGTATTCGTATGAGAGTCATGATTTTATCTTTTAAAATAATCCTAGAGGATTTAGGAATTCATGGCCATCGAGATTAACACTATGTCTTTCCCTCCTCCCTTAACCCCTAGCCACTCCCGTGGCCCCCATGGTGGGATTACTGAAGCCCCGAGATGGGATAGACAATGAGTTTTCCTATAGAAAGTGTTTTACCTGACGGCTGCATAAACTCTATTCGTACATAAAGCAGGCTAAATTGTGGGTTATTCTGAATTTTGTGAGCCAGACAGGGAATCCTTCCAAATAATGAAAGAGTTCCAAATAATGCTTAGTTCCAAATAATGAAAGAGAAACGTAGCATACAGCATATGGGTAGGGGGTACACTGTCCTTCCTACCTCTTTTTTTTTTTTTACCTTATTGTCATTTTTTCAACAAGAACTGGTTTCCTTCAAAGCAGGGTATGACAAGATGACTCAGGCACATCAGTGTTTATTTCACATGCCCATTTATTTCTGTGAATAGAATTGACTTTAACAAACATGAGCAAACTAAAAATATAAAATAGGTGATTTCTCACACTCCTTTCTACAAAATTTGCAAATACTACACTTAGAATATATATATTTTGTTTCTTTTCCTTATTTTTTTTAAAGAAGTTGGCTTTTATTAGCAGAAAGATCATTAAATGTTGTGGGAATTGGCCTCCAGCATTTTAAGTTTTTACAGAACACGTGAAAGTTTACTGGTCTTTCACCAGTGGAGACGCATGATTTTTATACATCTGTAATTCTGAAAGGGAAACACTCTCCCTACAAATGCAGAGCAGTCCACTTATAAATTTTATGTTTGTGGGCTATTTTCTTATATAAAGCAGCCACCTTGGAGACTCCATTTAAAGTACAATTAAACAATATTCTCACCTATATAATCTGCCCATATGTAATTATTTTCTTTTTTGGTTCTTTGGTAAATAACACAGGAGGCTTTGTGGCATGAGTAAATCCCTTGACCCGGGTATTTTCAATACTATAACTTGGTGAAAATGAAAACCAAAATATGCTTTTTTATAATTTTTGGTTGTTTGAAATTAATTTTTGATGTTTAAATTGGCCGTGTGATGCTTTGATTTTATTATTCTAAGAAATACTTTTAAAAATTATTGACAAAGAAGAGTATGAATTGATGCAACTATTTACTTGAGAAAGACAACATCTTTCAAAACGTTGATGTGTTTAAATGAAAACCTTTGCTAAAATTTAAAAGGTCTTTATGTGCTTTGACATAGGTTATAAAAGTTTTGATATATCTTAACTCTTGGTAAAATGGGTAAGAGATGCTAGCATATTACAGCTCCCATCATTCTTCAAAAATATGAGAACACTATACTTAAAAATAAAACCTAGGTTTCATTTGCATGGAAAATTTGTTTCTTATGGAAGAGATTTAGTCCTAACTCATTTTCTGCAAAGAGGAATTACTATATGCTCTACTTCTTTTCTTTATCTGGGGTTTCTCTCACTGGGATGGTTCTCTAGGTTGGTTTTACTTGTTTCTTCTCTCAGAAAGATCGTTACAGCAGTGACCAACAGTAAAATAAACAGATAGATAGATGCAAAGATATAGGTCCCTTCTGGAAAACAAAGAATTGGAGAATCATTGGGGAATAGCTTTATTTTTTATTAACCTGATTACATTTAAAAAGTTAACAGAAGGGTGATGTCTTTGTCATCTGCTGTGTATTCAGGGCTAAAAAAGCTTTGGAAAAAATAATTACTATTTATCACATATGACTATACTAATGATCAATACTATTGATTACATAAATAATATCAGGAGATACAGAAGTACTTCAGTTATTTGTAATATGAAGTTCAGGCAATCCATGAAGTGCCTTTAGTTGTTGGGCAAAGTTTTGTATTTGCTTTTATCTTAGAAGACAGATCTTTATCAAAATTTCAAAAGTATCCCTGACCATCCCCCTTCCGAAAAACTTTAGAAGGCTTAGCTAGAAGGATTATAACAGCAACTGCTTGTCTCTATAACATCCAGATGAAAATGAAAACTTTTAAGATCATCTCATCACTCTATCCATACGCTTCCCAACTCAATCCAGAGATTGTAATGTGCATACTGATTTTTGGCAGTGTGTAACATTAAAAAGATACAGTCCTTTAAATAACGGGCCATCTCAGGCTCCTTTTCTCCAAACTCAGGGATCCTTTCTGTTGAGCATCATACCTGCTCATCTCCTGTCCCCAGTCTTTCCTACCTTCTCCGTGTGAATTAACCAAAGAAAACCTTGTGGTGCACCTGACCTACAGAGGTGTGGATAATTCTGACATGGGTAAGCAATGCAGTACTGTGATCAGTATGTGTTCATACAATAGGTCCGTGTCAGGAATAAGTTATTAAAGGAACAGTGTGTTGTTGATAAGGGGTTTTATTAATTTAGAAACTCAGGACTCCAGTATTTTTTACAATAACGTGAGCAAGAAAGTGATGAATCATTTACAATCAACCATGACGAAAGTGATATTGTCAAAGCCTATTTTTGCTGGTACTGTTCCAGAAGTTTATCCACAATTGACGCCAATTTCTCCTTCTTCAAAGTTTCCCTGTATCCTGAAATAGAGGCATAGTTTAACCTGAAGGAGAGCAGAAGTTGAAGGAAATTGCAAAGTAACATTTGAATAATGAACATCTTGCCAGGAAAATGTGTCTGATCTCCAAGGAAAGGGCGTTGGAAGAGATGCAAGATGGCGGGGGCGGGGGGTGGATTTTCTCTGACACAATTTTGAGTTCTTTGACAGCAATATCTTTCTGTCTACGAAGCATATAGAAGTACGTTCAAGAAGCGAGGAAGTCCTAGAGACATGATCGGAAAGAAAACTGCAGACAAGGAAGTTGTTCAAACTAGCTCACTTCTCGTCTCGGTGCTTTCAGAGTTTTCCCCTCATCCCACACTAATGACAGGCCCTTAGGAAAGACAAACCTTTTCCAGATGCTTCGGTGAATTTACTGCCTTTTTTTTTCCTCCTACAGACAATAATAAATAACTTTCAATTAGGACTTTACATTTAAAAAGCATTTCATTTTCACAATAATCCTTTAAAGTTGTCGTAATAATTACTATTGTTATTATGCTGATTTTTATAAATAAGAATACACAAGTTCAGACTCTTTTTGAATCATCCAAGTAATAGGTGGAGAGGCAGGAATTTTTAAATACAAACCATCCAACTTCAAATTCCCTGCTTTTCTCCCTCCTTTTGGAATGACGCTGGGGGTAGAATTAGATATTAATCTTTCAATAATTATGTTTGCTTTTTTGAGTAAGAACTTAAAGAAATGTAATATGCCATTTAAAATACTCTTACATTTATAGACTTATACATTATTTACACTGTTTTGAAATATTTAAGAGGGGAGGAAGTATAATTCTTCACGATAAAAATAAACTACCATCATCGGGGTAGGAGTTGGTACCAACCAAAACATTGGAAGCAATGTATGGACTGCTTCCATACATTGCTGGGGGCACTTATGAAACTTTGGCGATTAGAAGTGGAACCAGCATCATGAGGACATCTCTGTGAGTCTCCAGCGTCCCTCCAGGGGGCACTGGGGCCCTCCCCTTTTTTTCTCTCATTTTGTTCCACTCCACCCCCCCCCCCCCCCCCAGCCCATGATTGGCTATTCTATCTACAGCAAATCAAAAGAGAATGTCAGTTATCTCCCCACCATGCTGTACACTTGCTTCAGATGGCCTCACGAGATTAACTTTCAGCTAAATTCAAAGATGAAAATCAGAAAACAAAAACAAAACAAACCTTTGCAACCATCTTTATCTCAAGGACTGGGCTCCCTTTCCAACACAGAATGGCTTCTCACAGATACGGAGTTATTCTTCAACAACAGATGGGTCTGTAAGTGAAAAGAGACCTACTCATTTGTCTGGTGGCATGTGGACTTCTTCAAATGCACATGTGGCTCTGATTGCCATGGAGGGACCACACGACATTAATGCAATTTCCTCTTTAATGTGCTGCCTCTCTATCAGCCCTGATGTTCAGGCATCCACATTTAAGACAGAGGCCTCCATCAGACCAGCAGGAGTGCCGCAGAGCTTTGTGGAGCTTCGCCAAAGCAACAGGCCAGCATTTGGGAGAGGCTAGTGATGATGTGATTTCAATTTCATGCCATCTGTCCCCAGATTTCTTTTACTATGGGGCTGGTCACTGGCTTTGAAGAACAGTCAGAAGGCCAGGGCTCTGGGATGCTCTGTACGGACTTGAAAGGACAGGAGCCCCTGGGAGCCCCATGGCTGGTTGTTGCCGTGGGGAAGTGGGCAGAGACTGTCAGCTCCCATTAAGAGATGTACTTGGACATCCTAACGAAAGCAACGTCAACCTTCAACAGCTGGCTGTGTGAGAGGCTGGGCAGGAGATGTCACATTGCTTCCCTGGTGACAGAGAGAACACAGGCAACCAAGGAAGGAGGGGTAAAAGACTGGCTGGTGTTCTTCTCATCAGGGAATGTTCTTTCTTCTTGGGAGAATAAAGCCTTACCATCTATTGTCCAAATGGAACCCCTCCAAGCTCCTTCTGCAGCAAGATCTCACCATTCCAATAAGAACCTAGACCAGAAACCAAAAACAAGAAAAAAAAATGGCTTTTTTTTGGCCAATGAGTCAGAGTTGTTTTTTTTTTTTTTAATGGTGGATTATTTTGCACAAGCCCTTGAATGATTATTTTCTTTGCTCCCAGGCAATCCGGATTAATCGATACAATAAAGGTCTGGAAGCCCTAAAATGTTGCTTTAATTCCCAACTCTGACACAAAAGAAGCGAAATGACTTGTAGGAGAATATGTTGGAAGATCAACAATTTCCCTATCCGCAAAATAGTGTTGGAGTGCCGCTGGGACGCTGTGCGGCATTCAAAAAAATTGTGTTCCAAATGCTAATTATTCACCAGTTGGCGTTCCAGTTCGCGTCTCTTGACATCAGTAAGTTGATTGCTAACAGGATGATGACACTGGTTTCACTTTTAAATGTGGGTTTCAAAAGTAGACATTTTCAGAGTCGCCAAAGAAACAGAATGGAGACAAAACTGTAGGCAAGAATCTAGATGTCAACTCATTCATTTTGCAATGAGGAAAGCAGGGCCCAGAGAGGTTAGCGCCCTGGTCAAGGCCACAGGGAAGGTCAGTGACACGCCAGGACAAGAATGCTGGGCTTGACTTTGATCAGTACCACATTCTGTAAAGCGTCTGGCTTTCTATAGGCCTGCTTCCTGTGATGGTCCCTGGGAAGGGATTTCTCATGACATGGGTCTTCCCCGGCTCTACATGGGTGACTTGGGGGCAACGCACAAAGGCACGCTTTGCCATAGCGCCTTCCCCATCACGTACACAGCTCATTCGTCGATGACAGAATCGCCCGCGTCTCCTATCAGTCGCTGAAGTCTTGGAGGCATGAAAATAAACACAGCCTGACAACTCTGTTCCCGTGTTATGACCTGTTCACCTCCCTGCCACTTCCAACTTCGCTTCTCCCTGAGTAGCCTCCACGTTATTTAAGTCAGCAGGACTTCCAGACATCAGGCAGCGGGCGCAGAGGCTGCGAGAAGGAGTGGCTGTGAGGCCGCCGTGCGTGGGTCTGAGCTCTTTAAACTCCAGGTTATGACTGCCTCGGGAGGGGCCGAGGCCGCTCTGAAGGTGGCTTTTCGTCTCAAAATTTTCAAATTTCTTTCCTTTTTCTTAACCACATCATGTCCTGGAATTGCTAAGGTTCTCACTCTGGTAGAAAAAATTTTAAAGTATACTCAGGAGCCTCCTTTATTCTGGAATGTGCCAACGGGCAGCTTTAACAAAAGCCTGGATAGCCCCTTAAAAAAATAGAAAATAAATGCAACTTACACTTTACTGTGAATGACACTAACAGTCCTACCTCAGACTCATTGAAAAATGCCCAATTTGTACATGGACATTCATGGCTGCATTTTTTCACAGTGGCCTGAAAAGAGATGTAACCCAAATAAATGTGTCAACTCACGTCTGGGTGAACAAAAATGTGGTATATCTACACAATGGAATACTATTCAGCAGTCAAAGCAAAACACCGACACATTTTCCAATATGGATGACCCTCAAAAAGTTATACCAAGTGAGAGAAGCCAGACCAAACCCCCTCCCCACTCCCATATTATATGATTCCATTTATATGAAGCATCCAGAAAAAGATAAATCTACAGAAACAGAAAGTATTTTAGCGATTGCTAAAGACTGGAAGAGAGAATGAGGAATGACTGCAGTTGGACACAGGTTTCTTCAGGGATGATGGAATTGTTTTAAAACGAGGTGATGGTGATGTTTGCACAGCTCTGAAAATTTACTAATCATTGAATCATCTACTCTGAATGAGTGAGTTCTCTGGTGTGGAAATTATACCTCAATAAAGCCGTTAAAACGAACAACCCCACAACCAACGTCCCGGCTCTTAGTATGAGAGGACGTTTCTGGAGGGGAGTGATGGTTGGTGCAGTTGGGATATGGGACTGATTCAGCATTAGGGTTTCCTAGCCCAAAGTCTCCCTCACGGAGAGCCAGCGACCTTCGAGTCCTTCAGGAGCCCTTGACATGATGCAACAATTTACAAAATCAACTGTCTGCCCTTGTGAAGTGAAGTCTGACAAAAGCCTCGGTTCAGGGACGCGTGCATTCAAAGGAGAAAGCCCATGGCAGCAGCAACAATTTTAGCTCTGCAATTAAGACACTTAAAGTGTTTGGGGCTGACAAGGAATTAAAGTAAATGTTGATTCAGTTGTAAAGTTTTCAAAGATGTAGCCTTGCAAAAGGGTCTTGCACAACTGCTGGGTTTTGTTTATTTGTGCATTGTTATTGTCTTTAAAATATTCTCCACCCCCCCCCCCCCCCAGAAAATTTCTAAGCAGCACTGGGACCCTTAGCAGGGGAGACTGGAAACAGGTCTGAATAATGCATTCAAGATAATTTCTAAAAATCACCCTTTAACGAGTACCATATTCCCTCCAATTTTCCCTTATATATGATTCACCATTTTGCAAATACTGATGTATAAAGAATGCATTGAATGTGGCAAAAGTTGAAGATAGCCCCTGTGGATAAGACCTAATGGACACCATCCTGCAATAATACATACAGCTCAGCCTCCAGACATGTGTCTTCAATTTAAAATAATTCAGCAATCATGTTCAACCAGAACCTGATTACACAAAATGGGACTTTTTAACTCCCAGACTTGGATCAAATTTTGAGGCCACAAAAAAAAAAAAGGTGGGGGGAGATAATATGTGCCATGTTTATATATTCCAGATACTGTGATTAAATGATCCACACTCAGATTTAACTGTTTCTTTGAGCTTATCAAGGTACCTATTTCCATTTCCCACCTATAGATCTTTGCCAAGCCTTTATGAGAACTTATGTGTCAAAGTTCTGGGCCTTGATGCAAAGGGAAGAAAGCTGAAAATCAGTTGGGTTCTTCTGTCTTAATATTATGGTTTCCAAAGCACTGAACTGGGTCATGTTCTCCACTTTCCTGGAGACTCAGGGTGGAGGAGACAAGACTTGGCAGAGTTGGCTCTCCCTGGAGTGACATTAGGTAAGCCTGGCACATCGTGTCTGCTGTGGTCCCCGGAGGATGCTCTGCCCCCCTTGCATCTTTTACATACTTGTCCACTGTCCCCCTTCTCCCTTATCACTATGGCTGGTCTTCCTTCTCGCAGGCAAGTTGGATCTGCCCACACGGGATTTCTAAGATGCTAGGAAGCCCCCACATCCTTCTCCTTTGATAGACTTTCCAGTGTTTAAGCTGCTACCATTATTGGTACTTATCACTTCAAATCCCTTTGGTTAGAAGAAATAGTGGATATAAAGGTGTTTGGTGAATCCCAACCAACCGTCTCTGGTGACAAGATTGCGAGATAAAATACAAATGCTCAGGTCAATTCAAATTTCAGATAAACAACAAACAGTTTTTTGTATGTGTGTGTCCCACATTTGTATAGGACATACACATATTAAAAAATTATTTGTTGTTTAACTGAAATTTGAATTTAGCTGGCCGTTGTGTACTTTCATTTGCTAAATCTGGCCATCCTATCTACTGACCACTACTGTGTGGTACATCGTTAGGGGACTCTGGCTGAGAAGGATGGGAGAATGATACTGTAACATGACCACCTCCACATCACTGATGAAGGGCTATGAGCTGGTTCATTTTACCAAAATTATTAAAGGATTTGATGGTCTAAAAACTAGGTAGTCTAAACCTGAGCATACTAGAAATAAAGGGTTTTGTGTTTTGTTTTTCAGTCAAATTAACATATTTAGAATGTGTGATATTTTTATTTCATTATTATTATTATTATTATTTTAAATTACATCCAAATTAGCATATAGTGCAACAATAATTTCAAGAGTAGATTCCTTAGTGCCCCTTACCCATTTAGCCCATCCCCCCCCCACAACCCCTCCAGCAACCCTCAGTTTGTTCTCCATATTTATGAGTCTCTTATGTTTTGTCTCTCTCCCTGTTTTTATATTATTTTTGTTTCCCTTCCCTTATGTTCATCTGTTTTGTCTCTTAATGTCCTCATATGAGTGAAGTCATATGATTTTTGTCTTTCTCTGACTGACTCATTTCACTTAGCATAATACCGTCCAGTTCTATCCACATTGTTGCAAATGGCAAGATTTCTTTATTTTTGTTTGCCAAGTAATACTCCATCATATATAATTACCACATCTTCTTTATCCATTCATCCATCGATGGACATTTGGGCTCTTTCCATCCTTTGGCTATTGTCAATAGTGCTGCTATAAACATGGGGGTGCATGTGTCTCTTCCAGTAGTGCAATTGCTGGGTCATAGGGTAGTGCTATTTTTAGTTTTTTGAGGAGCCTCCATACTTTTTTCCAGAGTGACTGCACCAGCTTGCGTTCCCACCAACAATGCAAAAGAGATCCTCTTTCTCCACATCCTTGCCAACATCTGTTGTTGCCTGAGTTGTTAATGTTAGCAATTCTGACTGGTGTAAGATGGTATCTCATTGTGATTTTGATTTGTATTTCCCTGATGAGGAGTGTTGTTGAGCATTTTTTCATGTGATGGTTGGCCATCTGGATGTCTTCTTTGGAGAAGTGTCTATTCATGTCTTTTGCCCATTTCTTCATTGGATTTATTTGTTATTTGAGTTTGATAAGTTCTTTATAGATTTTGGACACTAACCCTTTATCTGATATGTCATTTGCAAATATTTTCTCCCATTCTGTCAGTTGCCTTTTAGTTTTGCTGGTTGTTTCCTTTGCTCTGCAGAAGCTTTTTATTTTGATGAGGTTCCAGTAGTTCCTTTTTGCTTTTGTTTCCCTTGCCTTCGGAGACATGTTGAGTAAAAAGTTGCTGCGGCCAAGATCAAAGAGGTTTTTGCCTGCTTTCTCCTCGAGGATTTTGATGGCTTCCCGTCTTATATTTAGGTCTTTCATCCATTTTGAGTTTATTTCTGTACATGGTGTAAGAAAGTGGTCCAGGTTCATTCTTCTGCATGTCGCTGTCCCGTTTTCCCAGCACCACTTGCTGAAGAGACTGTCTTTATTCCATTGGCTATTCTTTCCAGCTTTGTCAAAGATTAGTTGTCCATACATTTGTGGGTCCATTTCTGGGCTCTCTATTCTGTTCCATTGATCTGAGTGTCTGTTCTTGTGCCAGTACCATACTGTTTTGATGGTTACAGCTTTGTAGTATAGCTTGAAGTCTGGGATTGTGATGTCTCCTGATTTGGTTTTCTTTTTCAAGAGCATGGTCTTCTTTTTAAATTGATAATGGGTGATCTTCTTTTTAAACAGATAATACCAATAAACCTGTAAACTTTTGCTGATGGGTTTATCGGTATTTCATGAGTTAAAAGCAGAAAACTGGGTGCCATTTAGGGTACTAGGCAAGGATAGAGTTCCTGCTGCTTTGGGTTCTGACTTCCGGGTCTGACTCTGGGGTGGGGGACGGGGAGTGGCAGGTAAGACCCGGTGGGAAGTGTGTCAGGTAAGAGGCTGCCAGTGGTGCTGGGAAATTCATTACTCTAAAAATAAAATAGCAAAATTTGCAAGTGACTTGCTTCCCCCCACCCCCATAAATGAGAGTGGACTCAATCTTATCTTTTCAATACCTTCTCCTTTCATCACTTGTACACCAGGTGGGAGAGAAAGGTGATGTGTAAGTTGACTCTCTGGGGATTCCATCTAAGTTGACTAGGTCCCCACCGATTTGTCATTCATGTGAAGATCACCTGTCACAGGTGCTGGGGCAAAAGATTAGGTCATGCTTCACTGCCCCCAGTTACTTCCAGGAGGGGAAACCCAGCCTGGCATCCCAAGGTACCATTTCCTGCTTGTGGCGGTTCCCAAATTCCCCTCAGGTTATTCAACTCACATATTCAAGATGAAAGGCTGTCTTCCCTTCTTTTTTCTTTTCTTTCTTCCTTGATACAGCAACATTTATTTTTGGGGTCTACTCGGTGCCACACAGGCTCAGTTCCTGCCTGGAAGAGCTTGCAGTTCAATAAAATGGGAAGAAAGTGTTATATAAGGAGGTTGCAGGTGAAGGATTTTGAAAGCAGGTGAGAGCATGGGGAAGATCAGGGAGAAGCCCAGCAGGGATAAGAAGAGGGGTGCAAATCATTACTGATAAGACCTATCATTGGATAGAAAACAATGACAGCAGTTCTAGGAGGCACAAAAAACTTGGCTGACTGTGAAGTTTCCCAAATAAGTAATCCTTGCGATCCCGCAGTGGATGGAAGCTGTCTCTCTATCAACCATGAAAGGCCTGCTTTGGGATATTGTTCTGAGCGCCCCCTGGGATCTTTTTCTCTGATGCGGCCATGTTTCAGAGGAAATGGAACAGCCTTTGTTTTGTTATATTTAAAAGTGAGGGGCACCAGAGTGGCTCAGTTGGTTGAGCATCAGACTCTTGATTCCAGCTCGGGTCATGAACTCACAGGCAGGAGTTTGAGCCCCACATGGGACTCTGCGCTGATAGTGGGGCCTGCTTGGGATTCTCTCTCTCCTTCCCTCTCTGTACCACCCCCCACTCATTCTCTCTCTCTCTCAATAAATAAATAAATAAATAAATAAATAAATAAATAAATATTACCCCAAAAAAGTCAGTGTAATGCTGTGGAGTGACACAGATCTCATGTAAACATCCTTTGGTCTCATGAGTCATCCTTGACTCATTTTATTCTCCTTTATGTGACCATTTGTGGCTTACAGGTTTTCCTCTTCATTTAGACTGTAAGTCCTGTGAAGGCAAAAATAATTTCCCGTTAGTTTCTGTCCCCTAACAGTGCTCTGTGGCATTGGACCCATCATAGGGACTCGATAAATGTTTGAACAAATAAAGGTAACAAAAACACCTTTCTTTTGCTCTGTTAAAAATAATTCTAACCAGTTTCTACTGACATATTACAGATATATCCTAAGAAACAGTCTCCTCAAATTACAGCTTCAACAATGGATCAAAAATCAATTTCCAAATAAGTTTCTTGGTAGAAAGCATTGCACAGACACAGACATACACACTCACTCTACAGCAATAAAAAAGTCATTTGCGAATTTAAGAACTACAGAATAACAACACATAATCCACATTCAGTTATGATCTGTTTCTAAGGCCAGGGAGAGCGTGAGTAAATGAAACACACAGATCATCTTCAAATCACGCAAGCTCCAAGACTGCTTTATTTTTTTGCTGCAAGAGCTGATGATAAGTGGAAAGTTTTACCTTCCCTTATTTTGCACATTCCTCCTTTGGGTGAAAGCAGAGAAGTCATGGACAATGTAGTAACCCATCAAATCTAAGAGGCCATTGGTGGTAGGACATGGAATTGTTTTGGGTGCCGCTGAGAAAGAAAGAAAAAAAAAGCATTGCCATGGAAACAGCCCAAATTCAGAGACAATAAGATGTTGAAAAATGCATGTCTCAGAATCTGTGAAATATAGATAATTCTGCCTACTGCTTGGCCCAGGGCTTTGCATATTATAGGTGGTCAATAAATTTGTCAAATGAGTGAGCAAATAAAGATGACAAGCAGAAATCCTCAGGTTTTACAATGCCTGGAGTCAGCTTCAGAGAACAGTGGGCCAGATCTCTTTTTGATGCTTTAAGTAATCAATGCAAAGGGGCAGAGGGCTGCTCTCTGATTGCCAACAACAAAACAAAACACAAACAAACAAAAACCTAGATTGCAGACCGCATCTCCCCAACCTACCCCCAGAGGAGTTTGGCCTCATGTGTTGTCAGGAAGGAATGGAGAGTTTTCATCCCCGGTGTCCCTGTCAAACAGGAATTTTTCTTTGAGCAAACAAAGAAGGAATAGTTGCATGCAAGAATCACACTGAAGTGTGCAAGAATGCGTAAATGAGTATTTGCAGATGAAGGAAGGCAGGTGGATATAAATACATAACATAGAGTAAAAAATTTCTTTACCAGAAGCTTGGCGGGCTTAACACGTACATCAGAAAACAGCACACACACGAGTGAACCCACACATCCAAGAACTGCAGCTTGCAACTCTGTGTCTCCTCTCCATGATAGATATGGGCAATATTAATGTCATCTTCTAAGCCCCCAAAAATATAGCTGACTCTGTTCAACAGAGCTGGTCAGACTGCTGCAGGTAAATCATCTGCAGATCAGAACTCCATGTACACATAATCTTTGGAGCATTTGCAAAGTCTGGGGCACAGAGTGACAGGTCTGGAATACTGATATTACTCATAGCCTGTCTTACTTGAGTGTGTGTGTGTGTGTGTGTGTGTGTGTGTGTTTTCCTCACCCGTAATAAGGAAATATTTTCTGACATGGACCTCCTTATGAACTGGCTTTTAATTCACCTTCTCAGAGGTCCTTCAAAAGAATAAAGAAGCCATTTTAATTAAGAGTAAAATTCAATTTTTGGAGCAATGGTCTGCTTTCTGAACGAAATACTCTTTTTGTGTGTGTACATACGATGCTTGTGCTAGACCATCCCATGATCCTTTCAGTTTTCCAGAGGACACTGCATGCACCTATTTTCATCCATCAGAGTCAGGCTGGAGCGGAGTGATTTGGTCAGTGTTAGGCTGGGTAACAAAAGAATTTAAATAAAGAGGTTAACACTGAATGTGATTCCAGGGGTTATGTCCCGAGGGCCTGGCCCAGGGTTTTGAACCGAGTACCTGCTCAGCTAACATTTTTTTAAAAACATTTATTTATGTTTGAGAGAGAGACAGGGAGAGAGAGAGAGAGAGAGAGAGAGAGAGAGAGAGAGAATAGGGAAGAGGCAGAGAGAGGGAGACACGGAATCTGAAGCAGGCTCCAGGTTCTGAGCTGCCAGCACAGAGCCCGACACGGGGCTCGAACTCACAAACTGCAAGATCATGACCTGAGCTGAAGTCAAACGCTTAACCAACTGAGCCACCCAGGAGCCCTTCAGCTAACACTTGTTAAGTGAATGAGGGAATAAATGAGAATGAGAAGCACACCTCTGCTACAGTAGTTGCCTCAGGGAAAGGCCGTTGGAGGATTCCCATAGTGTGGTTTCCTGAAATACATTGTGAACTGTGGATAAGTATTATGCAAGAAAAGGACGTTTGGTTCAAAAAAAAAACAAAAAAAAAACAAAAAAAAAACATTGAGGGGTGGTGGATTTAACAGGGCTTTTCAAACTCTTTTGCTTGTGTCTGCCCTAAAAGAATTTTGAAACATATGTATACTTGTCACTCAGGTTGGCATCTAAATTGTAACAGTTACAAAGGACATAGTTTCTGGCATGTTTTAAATACTGACATTAAAGGGGCGCCTGAGTGGCTCAGTTGGTTGAGTGTCCGAATTTGGCTCAGGTAATGATCTCATGGTTAGTGAGTTCGAGCCTTGCATCGAACTCTGTGCTGACAGCTCAGAGCCTGGAACCTGCTTCAGATTCTGTGTCTCCCTCTCTCTGCCCCTCCCCCACTCGCACTCTGTCTCTCTCTCTCTCTCAAAAATGAATATTAAAAATTTTTTTTAAAATACTGACATTAAAAAATAAAACTGTTATTGTTACATTATCCTTTTATTTTATTTATTTTTGTAATATGAAATTTATTGTCAAATTGCTTTCCATACAACACCCAGTGCTCATCCCAACAGGTGCCCTCCTCAATACCCATCACCCACCCTCCCCTCTCTCCCACCCCCCATCAACCCTCAGTTTGTTCTCAGTTTTTAAGAGTCTCTTATGTTTTGGCTCCCTCCCTCTCTAACCTTTTTTTTTCCTTCCCCTCCCCCATGGTCTTCTGTTAAGTTTCTCAGGATCCACATAGTAGTGAAAACATATGGTATCTGTCTTTCTCTGTATGACTTTTTCACTTAGCATAACACTCTCCAGTTCCATCCACGTTGCTACAAAAGGCCATATTTCATTCTTTCTCATTGCCACATAGTTTTCCATTGTGTATATAAACCACAGTTTCTTTATCCATTCATCAGTTGATGGACATTTAGGCTCTTTCCATAATTTGGCTATTGTTGAAAGTGCTGCTATAAACATTGGGGTACAAGTGGCCCTATGCATCAGCACTCCTGTATCCCTTGGGTAAATTCCTAGTAGTGCTATTGCTGGGTTGTAGGGTAGATCTATTTTTAATTTTCTGAGGAACCTCCACACTGTTTTCCAGAGTGGCTGCACCAGTTTGCATTCCCACCAACAGTGCAAGAGGGTTCCCATTTCTCCACATCCTCGCCAGCATCTATAGTCTCCTGATTTGTTCATTTTAGCCACTCTGACTGGCGTGAGGTGGTATCTGGGTGTGGTTTTGATTTGTATTTCCCTGATAAAGAGCGACGTTGAGCATCTTTTCATGTGCCTGTTGGCCATCCGGATGTCTTCTTTAGAGAAGTGTCTATTCATGTTTTCTGCCCATTTCTTCACTGGGTTATTTGTTTTTCGGGTGTGGAGTTTGGTGAGCTCTTTATAGATTTTGGATACTAGCCCTTTGTCCGATATGTCATTTGCAAATATCTTTTCCCATTCCGTTGGTTGCCTTTTAGTTGTCTTGATTGTTTCCTTTGCAGTGCAGAAGCTTTTTATCTTCATGAGGTCCCAATAGTTCATTTTAGCTTTTAATTCCCTTGCCTTTGGGGATGTGTCAAGTAAGAAATTGCTGCGGCTGAGGTCAGAGTGGTTTCTTCCTGCTTTCTCCTCTATTATCCTTTTAAATGTATCCACAGAATCTAAGAACCATAGCAATTGAATACCCATGTTACTATTTTTTTAAAAAAAATATGGACAGAAACTCTTGAAATTTTATTTTTCTTCGTTTTCATAAATTTTCATAATTCATTTATTTTCTGCTTACCCTCCATAACTTTATCCTAACAGAATGTATTTTTATGTTTAAAAGTCTTGTTATTGAACACTTCATTTTACTTTTTTGTAACAAAAATATGTATGTGATTTGAAATGAATATTTTTATTCATTCTGCCTATAATACTATATTTTTAAAAAAAATTCTACCATTGATATTTAACAAATAACAATCTATTATGATAAACTTTGATTTAAATGATCAAACACAAAAAGTAAAAGTTACTGAATATTCACCTCTTAATGAGATGGACGAGGATTTTTGTTTAATCAGAATTCAAATAAGGTCCATACATGGCAATAGTTTGATGTGTCTCCTTTTAGTCTTTAAATCTCAACTTCTATAGATATCAGGTCCCTTTCCCTTAAATTTTCTATAAATCATTAGTTAAATCTAGAAGGCTGGTCAGATTTAAGTTAAACTTTTTGGCAACAATATTTTATTTTAGCCAACAATACTTCAGCTGGGTACCGTTCTTAAGGTTTTAAATTTCAGGCTGTATCTGCCTTTCTACCCAAGCTACAGGGATGGGTAAACAAACATCTTCATACCAAATGAAGATGATGATGTCAGATAGGATTTAACTAGATGATCCATGGTAATGGGAAGCTGAGGCAAGCCGTTAAAGGCAAGGCCAAGAAGCACTAAGATCATTGGATTGAAAGTTTGGTCATCCCATAGATAAAAAAAAAAAAAACAAACTATTCAGCTGAGTTGCTGGCAGAGAGTAAGGGGACCATGGAAAGAGTGATGGAGGAAGGCAGCTGTGGTTGCCTAGTGGGGCCTCCTGACCAACTACAGAAGTGGGATGGAGGTAGGATCCTTCAGTCTACTTCAAGTGGTATATTTCCCCAAGCCTGAGAAGTAATGAAGCAGAAGGAGACCTTTAGTAATATAATGAATGGTGGGATTGCCATCCCAAAGTCCATAGAAGGGTCCTGCAGTGGGATGGAGTGGTACAGAAAACATATCTGGGGTGAGCATGGGCCTGTCTACTAGAATCTCCTCAACAGCTTGAGTTTCAGACATGTCACATCCTACATCTCCCAACACAAGCATTAATTCTCTCAAGTCACATCACTGAATGCTATAAGAAAAGCAAAAACATTTCCTGAACCATAACTTGATAGATACTCTATGGGTTCCATAAGCCATATTCTTTGGTTCTTTCCTATGTATCCCTTCCTCCACACATACTTTCTCCTCTTTGGGCCTCTAGCGGCCATTCTCTAAGTTTTCAAGAGAAAATTTGAAGATTACTATTTTAATAAGGTTTGTTGTGTTCTTAGCTGAGAGTCTTGATCTGCTAGTTCTTGTTTTTTTGTTTTTAAATTTTAATGTTTATTTATTTTTGAGAGACAGAGAGAGAGGGTATGAGCAGGGGAGGGACAGAGAGAGAGAGGGAGATGCAGAATCCAAAGCAGGCTCCAGGCTCTGAACTGTTAGCACAGGGCCTGACGCGGGGCTTGAACTCACAAACTGTGAGATCATGACCTGAGCCAAAGTCAGATCCTTAACCAATTGAGCCACCCAGGTGCTCCTGCTAGTTCTTCTTTGTAAGACTTTAAAAATTCATTCCCAAACTGCACAAGAGATCATAGAACCTACAGAGAGTATCAATGTGTGGATATGCAAACTACACACATTTTTCATCTATTTGGGTAAAATGTTCTGTAGTAAGCGAAGACAGAGAATGAAGAGTGGAAGGGGAGATGGAGGTCTACAGGGGGTGAGAGAGACAAAGGGAGACAGGAAATCTGTGGTTAGACCAGTACATGATCATTAGTTCTTCCACCCATTTCCTCCAAAGGCATTTGAATGACACCGATGTCTAAGGGCTGTCTCCTGGCGCATCAGTAGGCTACTGTTCTGTTGTTTCTAGCAGCCGGGTTGGATCAAGGACAGCCATTCAGGAGGGCCCCCTGAGGGTTTTAATTTGAAGTGCTCAAGACTAGCTCTCCAGTGTTGCTTGGAACTTTTTGCCACAGTTGGCCTCACTGCCTAAAATTCCAAGAGAGGAAATTACCCTTTGGAGCAATAAGCATCCTGTGTTAGAATGCCAAAGCCCGCAAAAATGTATTGCAGTGAAATCTCCCAGCTGCCTATACCTTGTCTCCCACTAGGAGGTGAGGCCCAGGGCCAGAGGAGTGGAAAAGCAGAGGGTAATTTCGGCCACAGGCCACTTGCTGAAAGGCCATGTCAGAACGGGCCCATCATGGGCTGCATCAGAGCATGAGAGCCTGAATGGAGGCAGGGCTCTGAAGAAAAGGCCACCAAGAGACAGAGGTGTGCTCTGTACTTCTATTTTTTGTTATTATTAAAATTTATTTGTTTTTGAGAGAGGGAGAGGAGAGAGAGGCAGAGAAAGAGGGAGAGACAGAATCCCAAGCAGGCTCTGCACTGTTAGCACAGAACCCCACTCACGGCTTCAACCCATGGACCATGAGATCATGACCTGAGCCGAAATCAAAAGTCAGACGCTGACTGAGCCACCCAGGCACCCCTGCTCTGTACTTTGAATAGGGTTGAGCCCCACTAGCTCTGAGAAGATACTCTGGACTGAAGAGTTTAGGGCATGGATCATCTCGGTGAGGTGACCTAGAAGTTGCTTAGTTTTTGAATGAGTTAAGTAAGTAAAATAAATAAACCAAGAATCTAATAAGATATCAAAAAATGAAGAAATTTGAAATACAACATCCCAAGATTTCCCTGATACGACACACACTGTTATTTTACAAAAGAACATTTCTTGCCCTTTCCTCTTGCCTTTGATAATTTTAAGAACAAGAGCCTACAGTCTTTGAATAAGTGACTTTGCTTCCCAAGAAAGGACATTTACAAATTGATAATCACACGCACACACATTTTACACACACATTACATTCTTGCCCTTATTTTTCTGGGTCCACGAAAGCTTTGTTACGAACTGACATTTGGAAACAACTGGCATACAGAACAGAGTTATCTCTTACGGCTTCTGAATCCATCCCATGACATAATGTACAAATGCATCAGAATTTTGCATATGAAATATATATCGTATGTACTACTTAAGGACTATCTCCTTGGAGTTTCCTTAGTGAAATCACTATTGCTTCTTACTACGGTAATACTGCAGTGTGTGTTATTTTAAGTCATAAAAAAACAACACGCATAAGACTGCTTTTCCCAATACGGGGCTACATGCCAAGGAGTAGCAGAAATGTAGCTGAGAAGGTCAGGAGGGGCAGGACCAGATCAGGCCTTATGTTGCAAAGTGTGGAGCTTGGGCAGTCTTCTGTAATCATCGAGGTAGCTCAAAGAGGCCTTAGGACAGTGGGCATTTCAGGGACTCGTGAGCCAGGCTAACTGGGTTTGAGTCCTAGGTCTGCTGCTTAGTACTGTGTGATCTTGGACAAGTTACTTAACCTCTCTGTGCCTCCATTTCCTCAGCTATGAAGTGAGAATGATAGAAACAAGTCCTGGTGTATGAGTCTTTCATGGGGATTAAATGAGACAATTTGTAAAGTGCTTAGAAGGGTGCCTGCCCCCTTTTACCAATGTTGTCTTATTGGAAAGAATTTAAGGACCGAATATCATGACATACCAAGACTAGTCCCTTGGTGAGCCATTTCATGTTTCTGAGGCTCAGTTTCTCTCTCTACAAAATGACGAGATTAAATCAGATACTCTGAGGCCTCCTTGCTCTGATAATCTCTGGCTGGAGTTGCAATGCAGGGACAGGCTTGCATTTGAACTTTCAGATGGGCCTTGGTCCCTTGCCCTGCCCATTTGAAGGCAGAAGACCTATAGCCCAGATGGAGCCAAAGCTCTTTAAGCAAAAGAGCTCACCTGACTGTCAAGTGTAATTCGAAGAACTCTCACGAGAAGCCATCTTCCAATTCTCAGGGAGACAAAGCAAAGGCTGTCGGATAGCTTGTGAATTTACACAAACCAGGTCGCCTCCTGCCCCTCTTTATGAGCATCTCCAACCAAATGAATTCCCAGTGTCAGCAGAAGTTTACATATGTTATGCAAAAGCACATCACCAACACAAAGGAGAGACATAAATAATGCAGATTGAGCATCCATCCATCTTGGCCATGGCCAGATGACATGGGGGTGGGGGCCACAATTAGCTGGTGGAGCTCTGACAATGGTCGCAGTGGCAGTGCATTTGTGAGGTAGAAATGGAGTGCCCCATAAAGGGGAAAGATAGGGAGAAACCGGGCAGGCTGTGGAACAAGGTAGGGAGAGAGAAGCAGAGACACAGAGAGCAAGACAGAGAGAAAGTGCACGCGTGGAAGGGCCAGCACTGGCTTTGCTTGGAGCAAGGACAGAAAATGGGAGTGCCACCCTTTGAATCCTCGCCATGGCGTTTTGATCAAGCTGTTGATTCTGTTTGAGCTTCAGTTACAAAGGACTGTGAATTATACATGGAAAATTGTCTGGGCCGGTCCCTTAGCAGATGGGAAAACCGTGGTGGCAAATGAAATTAGCAGGCTGCCTTGTGGAACGAGCTCTGTGCCTTTCCTCCTTGGTACTTTCAGAATCTGCATGGGGTATAGACGCCGGGACCGTCACTGGGGTTTTTTGGGTTTTTTTCCTCATGAACAAAACAACTATAAAAAGCAAACAAACAAAAAAACCTCTAAAAACATAAAACAAAAAACTTTTCTCCTTTGAAGATTTAAGAGACAAATTCTCTTTTCCAAGAGATGGCCAACTGGTTTTAATTCTTGGAGGCTTGGGTTGGAGTAAATGTGAGATGAGGCTGGGAGGTTTCTCCTTCCTTCACTCACAGCCCACTCTGGGCACCGTGAACCACGTTATCGCCTCTAGAGAGTTTGGCACTGGGCACAGAGAGAACAGCGGAACAGAGCAGAAAATCTGCTGTCCCGGGAGTGAAGCCTGCTCCCTTTCTCCAGGAGGCAGGCTGGCCAAAACTATGGTTTCTGTTGAAATAGCAGCTAACCACTGTTCCTTGGAGGGTTCCAAGTGAGGGACAGAGCTCAGGGAGCTCCAAGCAGCCAGCACAGCAAAAACCCAGTGAGAACAGCACTCGCCAAGCAGCAAGCGGGAGGAAGGCAGATGGGGAGCTTTCAGAAATCACCCTCCTTTGATTAGCAGGCTTCTGGGGAGCCGGCTAGGATTTCCATAAAGTCTGGGCTTTTTGGAAGCTAGTTCACTTGGTTTGTATCCTAGGGGGAGTCATAACCCAGCACACAGATACTCCAAATCATAATAATCATTAAAACAACTATAATAATAATGATAACAAGACTAGTTACAAGCATAATAAAAGCTAGTACTTATTTAATGCTTACTATGTGCCCACTACTGTGTTAAGCACTTTACATGCATTTTCTCACTTAATCCTCAAGTAAGACTTTGAGGTCGATACTATTATTACTGTCATTTTAGAGGTGATGAAATGGTGGTGCAGGGAAAAGAAATGTCTTACAAAGGTCATGGTGGTAGATTGATTGCCAAAGTGATTACCGTTCTTCACTCTTTCCAGGATCCACACTCTGCAATGTGACTTTGCAGCTTTTGACTGGTTTCATGGCTTGCTTCTGGCCAAGAGAATGATTCTTTGCTGATAGCATCCCGGTTCTGAGCCCAGACCCCACCACACTTCCACTCTTTCTCCTGGAAGTCGGGCACACAGTCAGCACACAGCAGCCCAGCCCAGCCCAGCCCAGCCCAGCCAAGCCTGCTGGAGGATGAGGGGCCACATGAAACAGAGATGAGCTGCCCCAGCAGAGACCATCCCACACCAGCCAGCCTCCTGAAGATGCTTGAAAGGGTCCAGATGAGCTGAGCCTGGCCCAGATTAGCAGAACCACCAAGCTGATCTGCTGATCAGCGAGCAAAAATAAATGGTACTTGTTTTAATCCACCAAGTTTGGGGGGTGATTGTCACATAGTAATTAGCAATGAAAACAATGACTAAGTAATGCTAGCATTCCAAACCAAGTTTCTTTACTCCAAAATCCTTTGTTTTTTAACTTCTGATTTCTAGACACACTCCCATGTTCCACACCTTACTCACTAACATCATCTTCTCCAATTCCACTTTTCTCTTTCCCGTAGGTTCTAGTAGCAGACATTCCTGATTGCTGGCAAAGGATTTGGGAATCTCAGTTGAAAAAGCCGGCAATGGTGGCTGCAATTCCTCCATTGGCCATTGGCCAGGAGTGAATGTGTGACCCATTTCTGATGGTGAGGTAGAAGGCTGAGCCACCTTGAGGGCTGTGGGGAAAGATTTCCTTTTTCTGGAGGACAGAAACACCAGAACATACAACCTTTTTCTGATTTTTCTTGCTGCCCACCATCTTGCAACAATGGAGGAGGCCTACCTGAGGCTGAAGGTAACTGAGGACGGCAGAGAACAGACACCAAGGTCACCCGGATCGCTCAGACACCGAGACAGAGCCATGCCTGGGATCCATAGTGTGTTTCCTTTGAATTTTCCCATTTGTTTCAGCGAGTTTGATTTTTTTTTTCTTTTTACTGGTAGCCAAAAGCATCCTAATGGGTAGAGTTCCAATCATCAGATAAAAGGATCCAGCCATCTGGTTGCTGAGTCCTTTATTCCTACAAAAACCAAAGTAAAAGTTCAGAGGACACTGAAGCCGATTCCCAGGAGGCAGACCTCAATTTGTGGGAGCCCTATATTTCTGACCCATATCTGCTCCTTTTGGCTGACTTTAGCAGTAAGCAGCGGCCTTGGGACTCAAAGCAGGATGACTGCAGGATGCGGGTAAAGCAGGAAGACTTTGGGAAGTTCTGGGGAGCATGGCTCAAAGTGCAGGCCAGAGATCTGAGTACACAACAGATGTTCCACGCATGTGTGCTCTTGGGGGCGTTCTCCCTTCCACTGGTCCCAACTTTTCTTCCCCATACCTAGACTCCAGGAAGCACATGGTATGTGCCTTTATTCAGAGATGACCGTCAAAACATTTAGCAACTGCTATGCTCAGATGCAGACCAAACAAAACAGAGGGCCACTGCAGTGCTGGGGTAGGGGTTTGGAGGCCCCTGTTTAGGGATCATGGGGAAGTTGGGGCCACTGGGTGGGAAGCAGGTCCTTGAGGTGGGTTCAGGACAGAAAAGACAGAAGATGGATTCTGTGGGGCAAGTGGGTGGGCAGTGAGGACAGCATGTGTTTACCTGCCTGGAGTTGCTGAAATTTTAACAACTTGTTTGGCCATACTGAGAGGCATACTAGACAATTCTATTCTAATACATATTCCTTTCTATGTGCCTGTGTTTGCTCTGCTAGCTTGTGGACCCCAGAGGCCAGAGGCACTGTGATACCCACTGATTTGCATATCCCCAGCACACAGGCCATCTCAACACTGTTGGGTGAATTGAACAGAGTCAACAATATAAATCCCCAAGACCCATTCTCTTCATCTGGTCCAGATTCTGAATAAAGAAGAATCTGACTGGTCACAGCCATTTTCCTCTGAAACAATTATTTCTTTGGAGCAGAGTTATGGGGAGTTAAGGTGACCTCTGACGGTCCGACCTCCTTCGCCCTGAGATAGCTCAAGATCAAACTGTCTCACCGAGGAGAGCAGATGGCAGAGGGAGCTGGGGGGAGAGGGCAGCCCCCTGTGTCTTGCAGGCTGTGGAGCACGCTGTGCCTCCGTCATCATTAGTGATTCAATAGTTCTCATTTGACTGAGAAAGAGTGCGAAACCCTGCTCCATACAACCTTGTCCTGGGAACTCCTCGAAAAAGCCAGGAATCCCAGGACGTGGACACTGTCTGGTTCTTGAGGGCACTGCTGTGTCCTATTCACCTTTCTTTTCCCTGACACCAATCCTGGCAGGGGCTCCAGGGCCAGCTACTAGGAGCCTGAGCGAGGGAATGAATGAATGAGTGAATGAATGAATGGGGGCACCCTCTTTTGCAAGTAGTTTTGAAATGAAGACATGAAATGAACTTTGGAGTCATAGTAATTTGGGTTCCCATCCAGGTTTTGCCACTTAAAGCCTATTGAATTCGGGCAAACTCCTTAGTTTAGATAAATTTCTGTTTCTTACGTACAAATAGATATAATTAAACCAACACCAACGGCTCACAACTCCTGTAAAGTGCCCAGTATAACACCCAACAGTGCCTAATGAATTGTAGCTACTCCCCTTCTATCATCATTTTCATTTTTTTCTTCCTTTCACTTTCCTTGTTTTAATATTATTATTATTATCATTATTACTATTATTCTTAAACTCACTACCCAGAGATACTCTTTGAATGTAATAAACTGCCTGGTTTGAGGTTTGTTTCCACCCCCCTCTCCCGCCACCTAAATAATATCTGGATAAATCAGCATAAAATTGTCTCTCTAAACAGTCTTTGCTGTCCATTTATGGCCACTTCACTTGCATCCACTAAGGGGGAAGAGCTATTGGAAACAAGCCTAAGAAAGCATGTAATGTCTAAATACAGTGGGTACCTACTTCCGGCGATCTGCCTCCTAATTTTCACCGGGCACTTATGGTGTGCCAGGCACAGTGCAAAGCTCCTTACTGTTCTTATCTCTTTCCTAATCCCTATCACAACCAGGGAAGTGGGTATCAAGGTAATCTTCAATTTACAGATGAGGAAAGCAAGGCTCAGAGAGGTTGAATGAGGAGGTCAAGGGGATGAGCGCGACACAGCCAGCATCATGAGCATGCTGGTTGGCTCCCACCTGCCATTCCTTCCTCCCCTTGGGTTTTCAGCCATCAGCCACACCCCTAACTCCAATGAATGACTCTAATTGGTTTAAGCCAATTCTGGAAGTCTTAGCCTTTTTGGACAGTGATTGGCTCAAATAAACCAGAATGTAGGCCATCAGTGCTGGGCATTCTCCTTGCCAATCATATTTAAGTGACTGACTTTTCTTTCACTGGTTGCAAGAGACAGTTCTCCCTCTCCTTCCCTTGCTGGCCCCTCATGAGGAAGCCCAATTACAATCCGCAGCCAGTCTTGCATCCTTGAGGGAACTTAGGGAATCAGTCTGAGGATGAAGCTGAAACAGTAGAGCGGAGAGAAGAGCCAGTGATGTCCTTGAGCCCCTGGACCAGTCAACTCAGAAACCTGCTCTGCCTCTGGACCAATATAAGCCACTAAATTTCCTTTGCTGTTAAACTAGTTTGACGTAGTTTTTTTGTTACTTTCTGCTCAGAAGCAGTCTAAATGATATGTCAAGAATCAAACCCAGGTCTGACCCATCACCAGTGTATACTATCTGTGTTACCCTCTTTTCTGTTTCTCTAGCTCATCATCTTGAAACTCATATCTTTATCGGAAGTCTGGTAGTATCGCTGTGTCTCAGCCAGTCTACAGCATTTCAGGGGCAGTTAGTTTTCCTACCGGAAGGCTAAAGCCCTGGGAGGTAGCCGCTGGGCATGTAAGGTCACTCTTTCAAATGGGTGGCTGGAGGCCACAGAGCAAAGCTGATGGCTATTTGTGGATACAAGGTAATGAAAACCTCTTCTCGGAGTGACTCCAGCCGAGGCAGGCTTTAGAGAAGAGCAGACTTCAGTGGGGACTAGAAAAGCAAACAGACAGCTGCAGTGCCTGCTTATGAGGCCTTGACGTATTGAACATGTAGAAATGTTAGCCTCCTCTAACTACAATCTAATTTGTACAAGTGCTTAGAAAGAATACTGAATTTATCAGAGCTTGAAGTGCAAAATATTAAAAAATAAATCACTGCTAGTAAAATCATAGAGCTATCAGGAGATCCATTTGAAAAGACAGTTAGCAAAGCCAATTTGAGGCACATTCATCAAGCCTTGAAATCATGGAGGCCCCATCACATGGCCTCCCTTCTAGCCAGCCCAAGAGGATCCTAGAATTTAAGGCTAAGAACAGCTGAATCCTGACAGAAATCAGATGATTGGAAATTTTAATAAAAATGTTTGAAGTGGTAAAAGAAAATGTCAGCCCAAGTAGCTGAGATAAAAGGATGATTTTTTGCTTTCCCCTTTCCTGGGCTAGGGTGCACCCATGATGGCAATTGCTCTTGGTCTCCACCTGCAGATTTAGTCATGCCCAAGCTTCTATGCCCAGGTATTAAGTCAATTTCCCAGACCTGAGATCAGGTGACTCTGTGACAGTTTAGAGTTGCCTGCACTGAGTCTCAAATCTTGGCTGCCTGCAATTGAGGGGCCCATATTGATTTCATTGGGAAGCATCCAACCTTCCTGTTACATGGTTTGACCCTTGCAGAGGTTGGGCATCCTAAATTCTGACTGGTCAGTTTCTTTTTCCGGGCCTCCAGCCTCAAAAAAGCACAATCTCTGTGGCCACTGGGCTGACCTACTCCATGGATGTGTGGTGTCACACCCAGGGCCCATCTGTACAGCCTTGTCTGTTTCCTCTGGGCCTTCCCAGACAGAGGGCATCAGGCCAAGACATGGCCTTGTCCTCCTCCTACCTGCCCGAAACTATTTTTGGGATGACCCTGAGGCAGTATATATAGCATGACGGTTTAGAGAGTGGTGCTTCTCAAACTGTGTATGGTGAACAACCTGTGTTTTTACTTCCAGTCTGTTACAGAATAAAATGTGGGCTCCCTGTATATATCTAGCATGTATCTTATACCACATGTGACTCACAATGCAAGTCTGACAGCCCTGAGCTCAGCTGTTCAGTGAGATATGCCCACTGATCATGCACTTGGATGTCACAGCAATGTCAAATTATAGAAGATTCCCACTGCTTCCTTTCAGTTTCTGTACTTTTCTTGTCACAGACTGGTAATGAACAGTTCTCATCTGCAGTTGGCACTTTGAGTAACATTTATTTACAACAACCTTTCTTAAAATGTGGTCCTTGGACCAGCAACATCAGCATGACCCGGGAACTTGCTACAAATGGAAATTCTCAGGCTCCCTCCTGGACCTCAGGAATCAGAAACTGAGGACGGAACCCACAAATCTGGACTTTTACCAGCCCTCTGGTTGGTTGTGAGGATGTCACACAGCTGGACAGGAAAGAAGAGCTAACAACAACGGGTATATTAGGAGATTTCTTCTATTAGAGCTGTAAGTGTCATTCGAAGAAAATGATTAGGTCTGTCTCAGTGACTACCGAACTCAGTTTTTTTTAAGCTTTGAAATCTCTTGGTTCTTAAGTTAATAAGCAGTGCATTCCACAGAAATATATTCTCATCTTAACATTGGATTTCCAACGTTAATCTTTAATAGATTTAAGAATGAGGGATCTCTTCCATTTTACAGCTTCTCCTCACCGCCCCCCCTTCTATCTTTTGCATCAGTTCTAGAAACTCTTCGATAGCACACACACAGAAATGCTGAGAAGGAAGGAGCATTAAGCGAGGGGCGACAAGACTCCCTGAGTGCAAGGATCGTGGAGCCCCTGTCCATGTGTCCCCAGTACCTGATTTGTTGTAGAGGCTCAGTCGATCTTAATGGAATGGATAAATCGATGAATGGACAAATGGAAAAAAAAAATTTGATAGGCTAGAACTTTGTGAAAGGATGTTCTGATTAACTGACTTTCTGATTAATTGGCAAATCTTTCACTTCCCTGAAAAAGTACATTTTGTTTTTCAACTAGTTTGAGTGAAGTTTTATTCATTGCAACCCAAAGGTCGCCTGCCTAAAAGACAGCTCCATTCAAGTGTAATACATTCAAATTACATCTCTTCTAGGGGACGTGTTGCCCAGGTGTCTCAGGTCAATATAAAATAAAGAATTTCATTTTGGGGAATTTTATTATTGAAAATGAATTTTATTGAAAACCACAGTCCGAGAAAAGCAGATAAAAGGATTATAGCCCATGAAACATGGTAAACATATGCCACTATTTTGGGTGAAATATGATTATTTTCACTATTAATACTTAAATTAAGCACACCCACATTTGGCATTACCATGAGCATAATTGGTAAAAATTGTTCTAACGAGAAGCTCAGAATTGTTCAGGCAGGACTTATCAAACAGAAAGAGAAAAATTAAGCAAAGGAAAATCATATCGTGTAAAAACAAATGAGAGAAAAGTGCAAAACATCCAACAATTAGTTGGTGTACACAGGGCCAAGCCGTGGGGATGATGTGTTCACAGATATTGACTGATCCTCTGTCTGAAACTTCACTGGCACAACGCGACGACACCCGGTCAGTTTGAACTGTTCAATCCTAAACTGACTGAATTGACCAGTCATTTGGAATGCCTCGAGAATCTGTCTATAATGTGTCTGTTTTGCATACGGTGCCTCTCCTGCTTTAAGAGAATCTTCACACCAGAGACTCCCCGACTTAACGGACAATAAATGCTTGGTGGCAAAACACAAAGTTAAGGAGACCTACAAGCACCAACAAGAAAGTTCCAGTATCTGGAGCTCTTTTGTGATCCCCGTCATCCCATCCTGGAGAAATGGAAGATCTTTTCCAAAACAAAAACGTTGAAGGGTGATCTGAGTTCAAATCTTAACTCGCCCTTTTTAGACTTACTGTTGCCCTCTGTGAAATGGGAATAATAATAATAAGCCTTTTTATTTCTGCTTTGTTTTGTTTTCTGAAGGCTTACATAAGCTAGTGCACGTGGAACACTTATTGTCCCGCCTGGCTATTCGTATTAGTTACTCCTCATCAAGCATTAAGCATAGAGTCTTGAGTCTGCCCCACGATAGCTCCCTGGGATTAGCTATTTGAGTTAACACCCAAAGTCAGAGATTAGATGACTCATGGCAAACTCTTCACTCCAGGGCTGAGTCTGCATCACACTTCATGAGCTGGTTGTGAAGGACATGATGCTTTTCCCACCCAAAAACATATCATCTCTGGAAATATTCCAGTTGATGACCATGAAGCAATAGTAGCAAAAACAGTATTGGGCTCTGCAAAGAGCGACAAACTAAAGAGAATTCCAAACTCATGCCTGCCAAGTTTTCCCTTATTTGGAAGTAGCCCATGTGAAATTCTAGAACTCTCCACAGGTCACTCACAGTCTGTCCATTAGCTTTCCTGTTTGCTGTCTTCTTGTCTACTTACATCAACTCCTCTTAATATTTAAGAACTTTTCAGGAAATTCAGTTTTAGAAAGACAGCAAAGGAGCTTTGAATTGGCAAAAGCTTCACATTTCAGAGGTGATACTAATCTAAAGAAACACACTATTATCTTAGTAATTTCCAATTGTTCCTGGAAGCATTTTACTGCAGAGACCACTGCCAGCTATTAAGTAGAGGAGACTCGTTTTGGTTGCCAGAATTAGCTGAAATTAAGATCCTTTGACATCTTCTTACAGAAAAAAGTCAGTTTCAGTACAAACAATTCGGAATTTAATAGATTGTGACAGGTTATAAAATCCTATGCATTTGAAAGAAAAGCTTTGCTGGTGGAATAATGTGTTTCTAATTTACACATAATAGGCCCATGAAGCTATGACTAGAAGGACATTAAAGTAATGAGGAAATTCCAGTTATAGACACTTTCTGTAGAGATCTTAAAGATTATGATTAGGGCAGTCATTTTCCCAAGTGCTGCGTAGAGCTCAACCCAAAATGAAGGTGGCCAGGAGAAAGAAAGAAGACTGGAAAGGCAATGAGCCTCAGTGTCGAGGGTAGGGAAAGCATTTGGGGGATAGATGCTCAACCCAGAGGTGGAGGATTGTGTTAAACTTAATAAATGCTGTATGTACTGAATACCGACAAAGGCCTAGCGCTGGATGCTTGTTGGTGAATGAGGAGGAATCAACAACGACGTGAGCCATAAGAAGGGCCAAGAAATTTTTGTGGATAAAACTCTTTACAATAAAAAAGAATTCTACTTTCCTGCGATTCTTTGTCCCGAGAGTCGTCCAGTCCACCCCACGGATGACTAACATGACATAAAATGGATCCCTTAAATACCTTCCTTATTTTAAGTCTCAATGCTACTATGTAATTTAAAATGCATACGAAATGGCAAAGAAAATTTGGAGTGTGTCATTTGATATGAGTTTGGGTAGCCGTTCTCCTATGATAAATTGATACAGCGATAGGGGAAGTAGCTTGTGCAAAACAGCAGAGAACATGCTCGCAATGAAAGGCACGTGCTTTATTTTAATGCCCATTAGTATTTTTCTGCCCTCTTTTGAGATCAGTTTCTCAGGTATAAGATGATGTAAACTAGAAGAAACTTACTGTCTGACTAGAAAATGATTAGACTCTTACTCTGTGATTGCTTCTACTATTGTTTATAGTCTGGGTACTGCATCTGGGATATTATCCTAGGTAATCAATAAATAATGACCACTCGGGTGTTAGGAGATCTGGCAATTTTGCTCGACCTTAAACATTTTCTCCAGTAAGAGTTTCATGGCTCTCTCCTTTTACCTCTCTACATTTCAAAAATATAGTTTTGAGCATTCTCTATATTCCAGTCATGTTCTAGGCACTCGAGAATGAGATCCCGTGTTTGGAGAACTTCCATTCTGGGAGGGCGGGTGGGAGGTGGAAGACAGTCAACTCAGAGAATAAGATACTTCTTTGTGCCTCTTTTTACTCATGTGTCATACACTTTAGTGCTGTCTGGTCTGATGGTGTCTTGTCCCTTAGAGGGACCTTTCTTAGCCTTGGTCTTGCCTGAGTATGAAAGAGAGAGAGAGATTGCAAAGGAAGTTGGTGGATGTCATTCTCCCCTAGAACCCTGCCATCAGGGCAGTCTGAGAAGGTGATGGGTTTAAGTTTAAACAACACCAATATAACCACAGAAGAACAGAAAAGGTCCAAATAAAACAAACTAGTGCTTATGCTAGCAGCTTGGCTTCCCCAAAGCCCATCTCCCTCCTTTTTGTTTGTTAACGTTTATTTATTTTTGAGACAGAGTGAGACAGAGCACAAGGGGGCATTGGGGCAGAGAGAGAGGGAGACACAGCATCTGAAGCAGGCTCCAGGCTCTGAGCTGACAGCCCTGAGCCCTACGCGGGTCTTGAACCCACAGACTGTGAGATCATGATCTGAGCTAAGTTGGACACTTAACTGACTGAGCCACCCAGGCACCCCAAGCCCATCTCCTTCTGACCCATTCAAGAGGCATAACATTTAGTTACAAGACACTAATTTCTTCTTCATCCTCCACAGTGAGGATTGTCTTTGTGACACTACATAGCTAGGCAGTCAGGGAAGTTCACCCAGAGAAGTTCACCTAGAGAAAAGACACCCAACAACATTGTTCAGCATCAAATAGATAATATTTTTAACCTTGCAGCTGGTTTGTTGTCTTGGGGTGTTCTGGAATCCATTTCTCTATAACTCTGATTTTCTTCAAGAGATGGTATAACAGAAATTTTTCTCATTCCTATGTGGTCATTGTTTCTCAACCATTAATAAAATTTCCAGAAATAAGGTCAAGAGACCCATTTAGAATGTACTATGTTGTTTCATTGTACACAAGTTTTTACCACAATAACTTGAGAATTATCTCATTATAGGAAGACTAGAACCTGGGGTTTTGCTGTTCTCAACATCCTGAGGACTTGAAAACTTCAACTCCACTCCATATTCAGAAGAACTCCATATTCTTCTGAAAGAATTTTGAACATAAACTGGCATTTTCGGGTAATGAGGGGCTGGAGTTATTTCAATGATTTTTAACATGAAGAAAGAGCACTGGTTTGTGATTGAAAGAAATATAAGCTATTGTCACTGCTTGGGCTTCCAGAAAACCAAACCCCCATAAACTAAAATTTGGCCTCCAGACTGGTCTGTGATCTCTTACAGAGTAGGCCCTTGCACCAGATAATCATATTCATTTCTTTGCAGAACCTTTCACGTGGAATCTTAGATTTGGAAAGAATCTTAATGATGATGTAGTCTTAACTTCACCTGTCCCAAATCTAATATTTATGTTTCTTGAAGGACTAAATGTAGCTATGAATAAATCACTGTTTGTGATACATGAAAAAGGCATAGCACAGATATATGCAATGAGATTCATACAGAGAATCCATGGAGGAACAGAAAGATGCAAAAAGCAAACATTTCAAGTGGCCAGCTGCATATCAGCACCCCATAGTGTGGGAGGTACATACCCAAACTGGCTATTTATGGCTTCACCATGACAATTAGAAGAATGAACACACCTTCTTTTTAACAAGAAGTTCCCAGCCCAGCACATTGATGTTACTTGCCGCCATTTTTCTTTAATCTGTATTTCTTTAAAAAAATTTTTTCTTAATGTTTATTTACTTTTGAGAAAGAGAGAGAGAGAGAGAGAGAGAGAGAGCAAGCAAGCAAGGGGTAGAGAGAGGGAGACACAGAATCTGAATTAGGCTCCAGGCTCTGAGCTGTCAGCACAGAGCCTGATGCGGGGCTCAAACTCATTAACTGTGAGATCATGACCTGAGCTGAAGTCAGACGCTTAACCGACTGAGCCACCCAGGTGCCCCATTTAACTTATATATCTTAAAGGCATGTGTACAGTTCATTGTTTCCGAAATCAATACTTTGAAGTCGTTATTTTGGAAGTATTTCCTTTTGTTTGCTTAGCATTTAACCAAACCTATAAGATACTTAGAAGCAATCAAAGTGAAATCTATAAAATGGCTTCCAGTCTGGTAAGGAATACAAGAATTTTTTTTGCCAATAGTTTCCAAAACTTGTAAAAAATGTACATATCCTTTGACCCTGTGAATCTACTTCTAGGAATTTATCCTAACACTGCAGATTAAAATAATAAAAATGAGAAGTAATCCAAATGCCCAATACTAGGTATTAAAGGAATTAACACTAGCTTGCTCTAACAAATAATCCCAAATCTCAGTGGCTTCACGCAATCAAGGTTATTTTTCGCTCATGATACAGTTGATGGCCTTCCGTGTAGTGATTTAGGTATCCTGATTCTTTCTATCTTGTAGTTCTACTATCTTCCAGAACCTCAAAGTACTCATCTATACCCCTGCATTCATCCAACAGATAAATGAAGACAGAAAAGATAAGGAGGAATGCCTGGATTTGTTATGGGCTGGATATGGCTTACATCATTCTGACCACATTTTATTGGCCAGAAGATGGTCATGTGGCCACAACTAACTGCAAGGGATTCTGGGAATCCTAATCTTCCCCTTCTTGGGCATCATAGACTAGTGAGCGTCTAGCTGATCTCTGGCATGTTAACAGATTGGCTTAATGAAGTATGGTACATCCATAAATGGGACACTTATGTAGCCATTAAAAATGAAGATTCAATGAAGTAGAAGAGATTTACACTATAGTGAATGAAAAAGGCAGGCAGCAAAACATTTAGGTTATGACCTTGACTTTGTCAAAAAATATATTTTACCAAAAAATATATATTTATAAATAAAAATCCTAGAACATATACATTAGCGTTTCTTCCTGAGTGGTGGGTTACCACCTTTTCCACCCTGTGCTTTTCTGCATTCTCTCAGCTTCATACCATGAATATGAACTACATCTTCTAGTCAGATCGGTTGTTAAAAATAACTGTACTTTAGAATAGTGCTCTCCAAAGCAATATAATGGAAATCATACATGCAATTTTAATTAAAAAGAAAAAGGATCAGGTGAGATTAATTTCAATAATACGTTTTATTTAACCTAATCTGTTCAACATTATCATTTCAACATATAGTCAATAAAATTAAAATACTAAAAATTAAAATACCAATGAAACTTTTAATACTTCTTTTACTTATACAGAGTTTTGGGATATGGGTATATCATACACTTACAGCAGATCTTACTTTGGATCAGCCTCATTTCAAGTGCAGTAGCCACATGTGGCCGGCAGCTACTGTATGGGTCAGCACAGCCTGAGAGTGTGCTGAGTGGCAGGTAGGGCAACAGACAGGTAGCTCAGAAGAGGACAACACCCCATGTGAGGGCTGGAAAATGTCTCATGAAAGAGGTGAGTTTGGAATTGGGCCTTGAGGGATATTATTAATAGTACCCTCAATTACCATAATACTGGTAACGCCTAACATTTATTACATGCTTGCCATATGCCCATCACTGTGCTAACCACTAGGGTTTGGTAGAGAGGAGGAACAGACTTGCTGAAAAGGGAGAACACCAGAAGCAGCAAAAGCAGAGATCTAGGGGGAAGGTCAATACACCTGCAAGTATGGGGGGTGGGGTGGGGTTGGAGAGGGATTGGAATGATTCGGCATTGGGCTCTTTGGAAAGTAGTAGAAGAAAAAACAGGAAATCCAGTTGGAACCAAGTTTAGAAGCACTTTGAATGCTAAGGGGGGATCTTCATGCCTACTCAGTGAGAAAATGTGATGACAATAACACAAAACACTCACTAAGCACCCATTTTACTGATAAGGAAACAGGCATAGAGAGGTTAGAAAATTTCCAAAGGTCACACAGTGTGTAACCATGTTTGGCAGAGCCTGGACTCCAACCCAAGCATTTCTGGCTCCAAAGTCGACGCCTTAACTGCTCACAAATACCACGAATTTTGGAACCAGAGACCTGGATTTGCATCCCAGGCTCTTTGCTGTCTCACTGGGACTTGAACCAGTTCCCTGAACCCCCAATAGCTTCAGAATCCCCCCCTCTGCCCCAGCTGCCACCCTCATGAAAATGGGCATGTCCCACCAATCTGAAGTATCATTGCATGGATGTGATGACACTGGCGGGAAAGCACCAATTATACTGTCTGGCACAGAATAGATGCCGATTAAGGCTGGTTGCCCCACAAAATACCATGGGGAGCCATTTCAGGCCTTTAGGCAGGGGAATGGGATGACTGGACTTACACTTTAGGGAGATTTATGCTGGAAATACCCATCTTCCTTGATTACTTGGCCGGATGGATTGGAGCTAGGAGAGATGTGTTAGGAAGATATTGCATTAGTCCAGATAAGAGGTAATGACGATCTATGCTGGGACAGAGACAGGGAAATTGCAATCATATTATCTAACTGTAGGATATCAGAGCCAGAACAGGCCCTATGGAGTAGAGAGTCCAGACGTAAATGACTTATCAAAGGATAGATCATGTGACTAGTAAAGTTCATCTCGTTCTTTGGTGCACTGTTCTTACCTTCACTCAGGCAGTGCTGGTATTAGACATCAACGCCAACATTTTTAAACTCTTAATACAAATAACAAAGTATCTCAGTTTTGTCTGAATCATATACTTTCTACTTTTAACTAGCATCTAGGGACAATTTCATGTAATCCTATCACTGTCAACTCTCCCTCACTCCTAAAGGAAGGTAGGGAGACTGGAATCAGAACAATTTCCCCACTACAGATGGGTAAACCAAGGCACAGAGGAAGATGAACCTTATTTCTGGATCAAATTCTCTTACATTTACTTATAAATTATTTTGTTTTTTTTAAATCAAAGTTTGTTTTGGCTTTGAAATGTTACTAAAATGTTGGTACAGGGATGGTGTTTGTAAAATTTCACGCTGAACAATATGTCATGGGAATAGAAGGGCTGACATCTTTTAAGATTATTCAGATTTTAAAGGTTAATGAGTACAGTTCTCTTGAAATCATGTCTATAGAAAGACTTGTGTGATCAACCAGAAATTGGATCTCTGTAGTTGTTTTGTCTTAAATATAGTGAATGAAGGTACATCTTGCTAAGAATATGTATTGAAATGCCATCTCTTTCTGTCTCCCATCCAGAGCGGAGGAAAGAAACCAAACGATGTGTTTCTAGAATTAGTTTTCCTGCCAATGACAAATGGTGAATTCTACCACTGGAGGGCGCAGGAAAGAGCAGATGCTTTTCAGGTTATCGACACTAGGTGGCGCCGCTCTGCTAGTTTTCTTTATGTCTGTTTTTAATTTCTTATTTCTTAAAATTCCTTTGTTTAGCAGCGTTGTTAATGGAGTAGTTTAAGTCATGTAAAGAAGCTTTTTTATTTTTCTATTCTCTTCTTAATATGTCTGTCTGTCATATATAAGTATATGCTTATATAATATACTGATATAAGAATGCTAGGGGAAGTAGAGGTAGCAATTCCTTACAGCGTACAGTTTAGTTCTGTTTCGCTCTTGAATTAATTTTGAGGACATTCAAGTATGACTCCAAATTGAGTTTTCCTTTTGGACTGTCACTGTCTCAGATTCTTTAGAATTTTGTTAGAGATTTCACTTCAGTTTGATTTTAAAAGCGACATAATTGTGAATCACATCAGAGCTACCAAAATGTGACATAACTCAAATACTGGAATGAAAAGTAGGTATCAGTACAAGAATTGAAAATGAACTCTCTCATTTGGGTTTATGTAGAGAGGAATTCTCTAGCATCATTTAGTTTATCAGTTGTGTTTCTGAGTTGTACCTGTCTTTGGAGTTCAAATTCCTAACTATAAAAATAAGGAAGTTCCTCTAAATGCCCTCAAAGATCTCTTTCAATTTGGAACAAATATGACCTTATGAGTTCGTACACATAGTTGTGGCCCCTGCCTGCCCCAAACATGATTCTTGAAGCTATCTGCATAAGCTACGATTTTTAAAATCTGGGTAATTCTCTGTGGCACCACAATGTATGTAGTTATGAGCCCCAGCTATCTTTCAATCAATGTTGAATCACAGTGATAATGAAGTGGGCCCATGGAGGAGCAAGCTGAGTGCTCTGGAGAATCACACTCATGGGACAGAACTGGTTCAGAGTGACAGATCTGCCCATTAAGAGACTCTGAGTACAAGCAAAACTAAAAGGCAACCGACAGAATGGGAGAAGATATTTGCAAATGACATATCAGATAAAGGGTTAGTATCCAAAATCTATAAAGAACTTATCAAACTCAACACCCAAAAAACAAATAATCCAGCGAAGAAATGGGCAAAAGACATGAATAGACACTTCTCCAAAGAAGACATCCAGATGACCAACCATCACATGAAAAAATGCTCCACATCACTCATCATCAGGAAAATACAAATAAAAACCCCAATGAGACACCATCTTACACCTGTCAGAATGGCTAACATTAACAACTCAGGCAACAACAGATGTCGGTGAAGATGCGGAGAAAGAGGATCTCTTTTACATTGTTGATGGGGACGCAAGCTGGTGCAGCCACTCTGGAAATATATATACATATATATATGTATACACACACACACACACACACACACACACACACACACATATATACATACATATATATACATACACACACACAATGGAGTATTACTCGGCAATCAAAAAGAATGAAATCTTGCCATTTGCAACTACGTGAATGGAACTGGAGGGTATTATGCTAAGTGAAATGAGTCAGTCAGAGAAAGACAAAAATCATATGACTTCACTCATATGAGGACTTTAAGAGACAAAACAGATGAACATAAGGGAAGGGAAATAAAAATATAAAAATAGGGAGGGGGACAAAACATAAGAGACTCATAAGTATAGAGAACAAACAGAGAGTTATTAGAGGGGTTGTGGGAGGGGGATGGGCTAAATGGGTAAGGGGCACTAAGGAATCTACTCCTGAAACCACTGTTGCACTATAAGCTAACTAACTTGGATGTAAATTTAAAAAAAAAAAAAAAAAGAGAGAGAGAGACTTTGAGTCCAACTCTGGCTCCATCCCTTATGGGCTGGGAGATGCTAAACCAGTAGTCAGTAAGTAGGCATTGAGCTTGGTGCTGGGTACCATGGTGGATATGTGGAGAAGTGAAAAGCCAGGCACTGTGTGGCTCACAATCTAGCGGGGCATAAGTTGTCTGTCACTGGGAAGTTGGTAATTATGGGGAGCAAGTACCAAATAAGATCAGGTCTCTGCTCTGATCCCTGCCCAAACTTTTGCCCACGGTTGTCACCCTGAGAAGTGATATGGAATCACCACTGGGTGGTGGGTGTGGGGCATTCAGCCAAGTTGGGATAGGCAAGAGCAGGGAAGGGCTAGAGAGAGATAATAATGAAGTTGCTTAACATTCACTGCCACCTAGTAGCAAACGTTAGACATCATGAACAAAGGGGTATATTTTCTATGAAATAAAGGAAAGTGACATAGACATAAATATATTAGGTCCCCACAGACATTCACTAGCCTGGAAATGAGTGATATCTGGAGACCTGCAAGGGAGTGGGCAGAAATAAAGTAAAAATCCTTGAGTCACACCATCCTTGATGATGTCCACTGTAGTTGGTAAAACCTCCAGTGTGAGCTCATTAAATCAAATGCTGCATATGGAACCCCTTCAAATGCCATTATTGGCGATATGGGGCCCTTTTCTAAGCCCTTATAAACATAGACAGAGACACTTGTGCATCATTAGGCATGCTATGCCAATCACTCATCAAGACAGAATGACTAAATGGGCTGCTAAACACCATGAAACATATTAATGTTACAAAAAATTTGGAATCATCTTATACTTGATGTCATATAGGCTTTGGAGCACACTGAACAAATTTTCTCACTTGTGCAGAGCTAACTTACTCAATTGAGGAAATGCCTGAACATAGCAAAAACAGAGTAGGCATGGGCCTCCCTGAATCCTGCTACACCTAAAAGTGATGAGCCTGGCATTTCTCCTGGGGCAGGGTTGAGGGGGCGGTAGGGAGACTGGAAATTGGGAGTGAATGGGATAGAACCTGAGTCTGGAGGCTGAGGCAGCAAAATAGGGAAAGGAAGAGGAATGAAGCCACAAACACTCAGGTGAAAAAAGTTCATGAACCAACCTTTGTAAATCAGGAATGGCTCTTTTAGGTTCAACATGGCAGCCACACTGGCAGTCAACAAAGGTGTAGGACTTCCTAGGAATGAGCTGGCCTTCCCTCTTCCAGCACTGTCTTAAAGCAGAAATTCCCAAACGGTGTTCCTTAGCACATTAGCACCCAGAGATATTAATGGCTGGGGAAAACAAACACTTCTGCACCACTTTGGTTTAGAAAATGCTGGATTAAACAAAGTCAAGCAAATTTATTTCATGCTTGGATCCTTTAATATACTACCATATATTGTAACGCCTTCAAAGTAGGACTTACCATGTAGGGGTTCCCAGACCTTTTGAGTTCAGAATCTATTTTATTTATATAAAAATATGGAACACTTCACAAATTTGCATGTTGTCCTGGGACAAGGTCCATGCTAATCTTCTCTGCATCGTTTCAATTGTATTATATGTGCGGCCAAAGGAGGAGCACTGGACCTTTTCTGTTTTTTTTTTTTTTTCCTGTTTTTTTTTTAATCATAGATTATCTCAAGACACATGTTCTGAGAAACACCTCTTGGGAAACAATATCCTAATTTATTTCAGATTAAATTCTCCTCTAGCAATTTCAGTGTGAAATTTCCAGATAAAAGAAAATTGCCAGAGAAGTGAAAGATTCATCAAACCAACGTTTTGGTGACATGCAAGGAAACCCAAGTGTTCTTTTGATTCACTTATTTAAATTGTTTGTGTGGGTAGTTCCACATTTGAAAGGCACAATGACCCCATGTTTAGATTATTTTTCTCTCAGGCAACTACACTAAATTAGCTTTGCACCCCAATAATTAGGCCTTGCCTAAATGGTGCCACCACCTTGGAACCTGATGTCAATGTGGCTGTCAGTCTAAGCATGGCTATGCTATGAGAATAAGAAGAATAAATACAGTTCCTAATTTCCAAGTCAAAGACAGTGTGAATTGATATTACACAGTAAAATGCAATGAGATTAAATCAATAACATCTGCAATAAGGCATAATGAAGGTAAAATTATATCTCTGGCTTCCTGAACAGCTGTGAATCTATTTTTAATGATCCTCATTTTTGGCAGTCAGCTAACAACTTCTAAAATGTCCTAGAAATTGGATTGTTAAGCAGATGAGCACTGCAGTGGCTCAGAATGTCATTAATTTCAGCTGCCTTATCCATCTGCATGGGCGCAATGGAGGCATCGTGAATTCAGCCCCCACCCACCCCACTGAGCACCCCACTAATCGGGCTTGGGTGGCCCCAGTGAATGCCTGGAAATAGTAAGGCAGGAGAGCTGGGGGGAGAGGGGCTCCTGGAAGGATCACGGGCTGTTGAAATATGGAGAAAAAGGAAAAGTCCTTGCTTCTGTAATGCCAATTGTAGTACATAATTGACTTTCAAGCCTACATTGTGCTATTGGAACCTCATAACCGCCACAGGAACAAGATATTCTAATGGTTCCCTGTTTACCAATGGGGCACTTCGCTTCCATGAGATTACTCTGCCCAGGACTTGGTCAAGGTCATGCCACCAGCAAATGCAGGAGCCAGCACTCAACCCTGGTCTTCTCATTCCAAAGCCAGGACCCTTTCCAAGTCCTCTGCTTGTTGGAATAGCAGCCGTGGGAAAGACACCATGAAAACTTTGAAATTCGGGAAATGTGAACATTTGGGATTATCCATGTTTTTCTTAGCTGCCTGGCACCTTAGTATTTTACTGCAGCTTTTGCCAGAAGCCATGTCTGGGAAACAGTTGATCGCTTTGGCTGATTGTTTTGAGCTCACTTTCCTTCTCCTGCTGGCAGGGGCAGGGAAGTGGGGAGGTGGGGGTGGCACCCCACGCTTTGCACACAATTGTATTTCCTCCACCCTACCAGCAGATATCAGATTCCCAGGTAAGGTTTACTAGCTACAAGGCTCAGGAGGCCCCAGGCTAAACTGTGTTCCAGAAGATTAAAGCTAAGAGTAGAAATCCACTGTTCAGATCCCCTCTTTGCCTGGGTGAGAGGTGACAGGAGGATGGATTCCTGACTCTTCTTCCCTGCCCTGGGAAGCCTACAACATTGAGAGAAGATTTTTGTGTTGACGATGAGGCTGCAGCTAAGTTAAGCCATTAGTTTATGGGACTGACCCCACTGGCTAGCTTGCTTGCAGCAGTTGGGGCTGATCCTTTGCTCCCTGAGATATCGGACAATCAAGAAGCTTATGGTGCAGGGGTGGGGGCTGTGCTGTGGCATGGTTTTAGGCTGCAGAGAAGAGCTTGGCTCCAGGAGAGACATCTATGACACAGAGGGTTATTCGGTATAAAAGTATAAAATGGGTACCTCTGTTAAGTGAGGGGATTATCTCCATGAAGCCAGGGAACACTGTCCAGTGGCCGACATGATGGTCAGGAAAGCTGTAAGGAGAGAAGCAAACAGTGGAGGGAAGGGAGATTTTGTAATGATGAAACATCATACACCACTGATGATTAAAACAATGCCTGGCACACTTGCTCTCAAAAATAGTGGGGAGATGGGAGGGATCACGGTTCATGTGAAGGTGGGAAAATGATGTTCAGAGGAGAAGGCAGGGGAGGTCTAGGGAAAATGGAAGAGCTGGCACCCCTAGACCAATGGGGCTGGGCTGGGCCAACACCACGGGCCAGGAGGCAGTGCACTGAATGACAGGGACAGAGGGGCTGTTCTGTGCCAGGACCTGCTTGACATGCCAGGGGAACAGTGTACATCCCATGCAAAGGGGATTGACACATCTCATCTCCCAGCAAGCCTCTCCCATTAGGCTCTCCCACATAGATTAGTGGACAAGGTGGCTATTTTGTTGTGGTTTAAAAGAAGCTCTCAAACACGAGCACCTAACTTGCTTAAGAAACACACACATTGTCTTTAAAGCCTTAGCTGGGGGTCACGGTCTTTCAGTGCACAGAGACCTAGTTATCAGTTATACAAACCTCATGCCTTCACTGTCATTGATGCGGGTCAGTGTAAGGTTGGCGAGATTTCCCCTTGTGTGTCGACTTCTGTCGTTGGCTCACTGTGCTCAGATATACTCTGAGGCCAGACTCAAGTTCACAGGAAATAGTATTGTGTTCCATTAGTGATATCTGCCCTGGATGAGAGAGAAAGGAGGGAAGCTCCTGTATCTCCACCCTCCTACTGCATCCCAGAAGGTGTTCTCACTTTACGTGAAGCTGGTTGAAGGGTCAAAAATCAAAGGAACCTCAGACTCACAAGTGAGGGAGATGAATGGATGGAGGAGAGCTTTCCTGTCAATCTCAAAACACACTAACAGTTCAGGTTTTGGAAGCATCAGGAGTCAAATTCACCGCTAATAAGTTTATTTGGAAGGATAGAATCTCTGAAGAATTGTTGAGTAGACGCTGGAGGGCCAAACTAAGTCGTCCAGTCAACCTGATTAAAGTTAAGGGGCAGGGAATTGAGATGACTACTCACCAGCTGGCTGGATGTTCTTTTGTTTCTCATCCTGAACAATGAGGGGAAAGCAGTTCCAAAGAGAGAAGGACAATGGAGATCTGTATGTACACACACACACACACACACACTATATATATATATATATATATATATATATATATATATATATAGTGTATGTACACACACACAATATATATATATATATTGTGTATATATATATATACACACACACACACACACACACAAATCAAACACATCACATTTGCATACATACACACGCATCATGTATGCCTCATCTGTGTGGTATACCGAGGAGAACTTAGAGAATCGAATTCCAGAAGCCACGTTTCCTTGCAGGCCTCAGTTGAGTAGTTGGTATCTTCACTAACTAAAGGAATAGAACCAAAGGCAGTGGACCAACACCCGAGATGAGAGGGTGGCCGCCTGTCGGTCAGATACCCAGAAACCCACTTCATGATAAGTCGTGACTCAGCTGGGAGGGGAGGTCACAGGGCTGGGGAGACACTTGACTTTGGGGCTCTGCAGATCCAAACCTTGGCTGTTGGTGGTGCCTGGAAGCTTCCCCGTGAGTTTCACTTCATTCTTCGAGGACCTGCAGGGCTTGAGTAAATTAAAAAGCAGAGCTTAACAGTATTTTAAACAGGAAGTATCATGTTTCTGAAGTAACTCGACATGTTAATATTGTTCTCCAAATGATAGCTTCTTAATAAGCTTCATTTCACTGGTAGCATATTGTCATGCTAATAAACAATGGGATTTGTTTTTAAAAAGAAAAGCCACCCCGAATGTCTGCATGGCTAATTTCCCTGATGTGTTAACATCACACATTTGGTGTAGAATTGCTAAGGACTGAATTGCTAAAGCCAAGGCTCCTGGTGGCACAAAAGGCATGAAGAGAGAGGCTGCAGGTTTAGGAAGAAGGTGCTCAGCATTGAGGGCTGGGAGTTAATAGGATCAGGGGGTCCCCTCTCCTTCTGGACTTGGGAACAGACATCAAGAAATCGCACTGATCTATAGCAGAAGTTACCAATAGCCCCAGCAGGAAACAGAACTTCAGAATCCTTCTCCAGACGCATTCCCTACAACCTGGTAGTTGACACAAACACAATGAAGCCTATTTGCATTTAGGGGGCTTATCTGCCTACTACATCAGGTAGTTTATTATGCACTCTTCAAAGAATGGCAGGAAGTGTCCTCAGATGCTGCTTTTGCTATTTGCTAGCTATTGAGATGGGAAACCATCCTCCCTAAGTAATTAAATGACAGTGGCTTATTAAATATTTTGAGTCCTTTACACTTCTTCCTAGATACCATCCAAACTGGTGCAATGTTGGGATTCTAAACTTGGGGTCTATGAACCCCCAAGTGGCCCATAATATAATTTGAGGGTCGATGATCTCGGATGTGAAAAAAATACAGGTATTTCTTTTTTCACTACTGTCTAACTGAAATTCAGCATTTCATTCAATTATGAGTGTGAGCAACAAACCGGCATTAGTATCTGTGATCTTCTCATCGACAGAAATCACAGATTTCCCCGCCCACTGAGGTTGTTGCAGGGATAGTGTGATATCACGTGTGTTCACCACAACTTTGAAATGACAATAGTTGTCAGACCTGCTGCCAGTAACTATTCTTTAGTGTGCTGTTCTAGAAGCACATGCATTACTAGATCACAAATCTGTGTTTTGAAGAATATTTTGATAGCTTCATTTTGATATAATTTATGGTTTTCTTTGTTGTTTCATATATGATATTTTATACCCTGAAAGCACGATTCCAGAAGAGGGTCTATGAACAGAAAGGACCCTCCCTTCAGATGAGGAGGCCAGGGTTCCTGTCCTTGTTAAACATCCTTGTCAAGTCCCTTCCTCCTCTTTTCTTTTTGCCTTTTTTTCTCAATTTAAAAAATTGAGATAAAAGTCACATAACATAAAAGTCACTCTATTAAAGTGTACAATTCAGTGGATTTTTAAAAAATATTTTTATTTATTTATTTATTTATTTAGAATCCCAAGCAGGCTCTGCACTGTCAGTGGGGAGCCCGATGTGGGGCTTGAATAAACCTGAGCCAAAACCAAGATTCAGATGCTTAACTGAGTGAGCCACCCAGGTGCCCTACAATTCAGTGGATGTTTAACATATTAACAAGGTTATGCGACCACTACCACTATATAATTCCAGAACATTTACATCACCCCAAACAGCAGCCCCATCTCTGTTAGTGGTCAACCTCTGTGTTCTCTCCCTCCAGCCGCTGGCAATCACCAATCTGCTTTCTGTCTCTATGGATTTTTCTAGTCTGGTCATTGCTTAGAGATTGAGCCATAAAATATGAGGCCTTTTATGTCTGCTTTATTTCGCCTAGCAGGATGTTGGGGGAGTTCATTGTGCTGTGGCACATGTCAGGGCCTCATTCCTTTCTGTGACTGAATAATATTCCATTGTATGGATGTACCACACACTGTTTATCCATTGGGCTGCGTTCTTTATCAGTCTTCACATCTACACTTTCAAAATGAAGAGCTGAGGGCAGATCACGGCTAAAGATTCTTCCAGCTTCCAAACCTTGACTCTGTCTACCTCCACATAGCCTCTGCTGTGTTGTTTTGCATGAAGCTCTGTTAGATTGGCTCCAGGTCTCCTGTCCTCAGACATTGGCCTATCAAATTCCTGAGAGCACATTTTTAAATTCCATCTGTTCACATCCACCAAAAAAAAAAAAAAAAAAAAAAATTTCAATTGGTCTGGAAATCTTCCTTAAATTAAGGCTTGTTGGTAGACAATCCCAAATGGACTACTACTCTCTCTTCTCCAACTATGTGCGCAACGCCGTGGCAATTGACAAACTGTAATGGGCTGGGCCCATGAGTGGGGGACTAAATGCTCTGAAGCACAATCAACAGAAAACTCCTTCAGAAAAATCCATGGCATGTTGTACGCCCTAGGGAACAATTCAAGGTCTTATCCTAAGGTTCTCACTCTGCCACTCTCAATGCTTAATTCTGGAAAAAAGAAATTTCACCTGTCACTTGAAAATTTCAGCAGATGTCTGCAGCTTATTTCCACAAGCCTGTAAAGGATCAGAAAGATAAAGGAGGGAAGGGCTCACGGAGATAAGGGACTAGCAATAAATCCTCAAATTGTGTAAGTATAGAGTACTGTTAACAGAGTTTATGTGAAGATCTGAGACACCTTTCTAACTCATTGACTTTCACTCTTTACTAGATTATAAAACAGCGTATACTAACTACAGTCAGAAATAACACAAAGGCTTCTCATGCAGCACAACAAATACATATTTAATGTGAGAAAAGATTATAAATTACATATTATTCAATTTTGTGCTACTTCCCATCCCCCACATGCATAATAGAAAAGGAACCGGCTATGTTTTATCCCCCTACCTTTCTTGACATCAGCCAAGCCCTGTTTTGCTTTCAGCCTGTTCCTTTGTTACATAACCACACTCTCAATCCATTCTTTCATTTCCTTCCAAGTGCTTTCCATCACGCCCGTGGTGTCTGAACCTCATTACACCTACTGGCGCGTGATGCTGGAGCATTTACTGTTCTCAGCCCAGCACATTCTTTGCTTGCAAATGCTTTAGATTCTTTTCCTTCGGAGATAAACCAAGAAATCTGCAAATTCATACCTAATCTGTCATAGCCCTGTCACCCAATCCAATCCTCTCCAAACAAAATCCTTTTGGTGAGAGGAAGACAATACCCCAGTTTCATAAATAATTTTTTCCACCAACCTTAATCTGCTGTCTATGAATATTAATGAGTCTCATCGATTCATGTCTCCATTTTATGTCCAATATTAGACACCTTCCCAGAAAGCTAGCTGTCAAGGTTGCAAAGGACCCTATTTCACTTTCATGTTAAATTAGCAAAATAAAAAAGGGCAACTTCTTTGGCTTGTGGATTTCAAGAGGTACCCCCTCTTTATCCCTGCACTCGAATTGCTTTTACATCGTTCCCAAATTATAGGTCAGTCCTGGCAGGAAGGAGAGCTGGGTTGTGTCACTTCTTTTTCGTCTATTCCAAGCAAGGGTTGACCTGCTACCATGGACACATTTCAGAGACGCAGTAAATGTGTCTCTTTTACCAATCTCAATTCCTTTGCTTGCTTGTTCTTTTTTCTTTTCTTTTTTTTTAATGACTTCCTTGTTGGGTCTAGGTCTGAATTTTTGTGACATTCTGCTTCCCCTGGCTATTCTTGCTTTAAAAAAATTTTTTTTTATGTTTTATTTATTTTTGAGAGAAAGAGAGAGAGAGCACGAGAGGGACAGAGAGAGAGGGAGACACAGAATCTGAAGACAGGCTCCAAGCTAGCTGTCAGCACACAGCCCAACGCGGGGCTCAAACTCACAATCTGGGAGATCATGACATGAGCCGAAGTCGGACGCTTAACTGACTGAGCCACCCAGGTGCCTTGGCTATTCTTGCTTTTAAATTTTCTGCATACAGACCACAGAATAAGTGGGTTTGGTTCCAGGGTTGCCCCTGGCCTGTGAGAAATCTTTGCAAAAATTAGGACATTTTAGAAAAAGGAGCTCCCTTTGGGCGAACATACCTGTGTACTGGGATCCAGGGTCTGCTGAGGGCAGTGTGGGCTGCATTTCAACACCTACTTCCTCTCCTCAGGGCACCTTGGCTGGTTTCTCTATTAAATCTTTCACTTATCCCCCTTCGCCGGTTTCTTGGACCCCAAGTGTTTTTTGGGGGATGCCAGAGATTTGCCTTTTATGCTTAGATCCTTCTTAACTGCAATTCACCTTTTTCTTCTTTACTCATTTTCACGGCGTTAATGTTAAACTCCTTGTTTATCTGCCAGGTTTCACAGAAGCACCTTTAATTCATCTTTCTATCTTTGAGCAATTTGAGTAGGAATTCAAGTTATATCCTTGGGTTTTACGTTTATTTGGTCGGTTGATTTTTTAATACATGCTTTCATATGTTCAAAGACTTGCTTGCTGATAGCATTATTTGTTGCTTAAATGACAAACATATGGCCAACTGCCAGAGGAGCTGTGTTATTTGAGAAGGTCCAGGAAGCCTGCTCTAGGTCTAACTAGACCCCTCCTTGATTGCCATTCGTGCCTCAAATTCTATCTTAAAGCCACATTCTTTTGGACTAAGCAAATGCAGCCTTGTTGCAATATACTACACTTGGAAAGAACTAAGGAGACCGCACCAGTCATTGACACTTTAGTGAGAATTAGTTTATCAAATCCTGTTCCAAGGGCAGCTATGTGACAGAAGAAAGGTGGTTTGGGTCATGGAATATACTAATCCCCTAGTGGGCAGGCCTGATTAGGCTGGCAGAAATACCCTTGAACATATTGGTCATTTTGAGGGATTCTGAAGAGAACAAGGGACTGAAGAGAACAAAGAGAACAAACCCTCTTTGAGGGTTCTGAAGAGAACAAAGGCAAATTGACCTTTGTCATGTTTTTGCCCAGAGCAATCCCAGGGCAGCTCTAAGAGATCTAACTTGGTATAAACTATTCAACAGTATTGATGTTTCCCGATGTGACCAAGGATGAGACTCTTCTGTTAACTTGCTGGAGCAGCTGAGAATTCAGATTCCTTCCCTGGGCCTACACCAATCACTCCCTGTTTTGACCTTGATCTTTAGTCATTGAGCTTCCTTGATGGCCCAGGGTTGGTGATGTTAGCAGGGCAGGACACATACCTCTAAGGAATTCATTTCTCACATGAATATGGCCACCTGTGGAAAGATCTACGCAAGACAGGCCACAGGCCCAAAGAATATTGAAGCAATAAAGGTCCTTAAAGACCATAACCAATCTAGTCCTAGGCCTGTCAAAGTGGGCTGCACACACATCTGAGGGTGCAAAGCCATGACTTACACACAAATTAAATATGGTGCATCTTCCTGCAGTGTCCTTTTACTAGATAGTAATAAATTTAAAATGTTAGCTTTAAATTAAGACAAGCATGCCTGTATTACAGAATGGAATATAGCAGTCACAGGAATTCAAACAGATAACAAGGAAAATGAATACATGAGCACAGAAAACAGAGCTTAGATTACCCAGGATTATGTTTTCAAAAACAATTTTGCATCAGAATCACCTGCAGAATTTCAAAAAAACTTCAGAACAATTCTGCTGCCAGTGCCCTTTCCAAATGGATTCTAGTACATTGATATTCCTCCAGAGCTCCTCTGGTGATTCAGAGGTACGGCCAGAGTTGAGAACCTCCAAATTTGAGCCCAGCTGAGGCTCAGCAGGGTGAAGTGACTGACCCAAGATCACACAACTCATTTATATTTGGTGTTTTAAGCCATTGTTCTATCTATGATCTGCTTCTCATTAGGATCAGCTGCCTAGTTATGGGTCCTAGTGCTAAACGGATAGTGCAGATCCCTTGTTGTATAGAAATTGTTAAGAATTTTAAGACAGCAACAGCACAGCATTGGCAAGTGCAGAGTCCTACCGCATGTGCTGGCCCGTGTACACACCCATGGAGTCAGCCCTGCGCCTCCAAAGCCTGAAGAGTGTATTCAGCACTGCAGCCAACTTAGAGCAGTGAAAGCACATCTACAGGACGGGGAGGAACAGTGCCCTCGTCTACATTCCCTAGTTTATGCGGTGAGATGACACATGCATGCAAGCATACCCACATGCACCACTGCTCAGGTATTGCAGAGACACCTTCTGGCAGAAGTGGTTAGCAAAGATTAAATGAGATTGTTCTGCTGTAAAAGCATGTTTGCTTCTTCATCTAAACTGAGAATGAAACTGTCAGCTCTTGGCTCTAACCTGTGCTGGGTGGCTTATAAATTCCAGTTTACACTTTCGCCCCAAACCACTACCCCCCCTCCCCATCCCTGCACAAGTTTTCATAGTCCTAAATCTTCATCTGGAATTATAGGCTCAGATTATGGAAAGGCGTTTTGTCGTATTTTGAACACAACTGAGTTAGGTCCCTCTCTGAAATAAATGAGGGCGTCTGTTGGGTTGGGTTGAGGGGGAGAACCATGGACTGTGCGCATGCACACGTGCGCGCTCACACACACACACACACACACACCAATACCAGAGACGGGAAGCCCAGCAGAGCCTGATAGGATTGCAGAATTTAGGAGAAGCCCTCACTCTAAGGAGGCTGTCTTCTCCTGGAGAGCGAGAATAACACACTCCGTGCCTGGATAAAGACCTCTGTTAGGGGCGGGAGCAGATGTATGTGTGAGGGCCTGGGGGAAATGCAGGGAGGAGAGGACCAGGCAAACTGCTGGAGGAAACGAGAGTGCATCCATTCTCTTGAGATTCAGCAGCCGGGCAAGGTATGGAGAGTTAATGAACCAAGGGGAGGATGGGGGAACACCAGGGAATTCAAAGTAAGTGAATGAAATTCTCATTACATCGCCACTGGAATTAATATGCAAGCTTTCCTCTCTCTCAGGGCTTCTTTTTGGCATTGCTGCTATGAAATATTTGGGGCCAGGGATGGAGCAAAACCCTAGAGAAAAGCAGGTGATTCATGTTCCTGGGAATTTGCATCCAACTCAGTAGATGGGGCAGACAGAGCCTGCACAGCTGGGGAAGCTTTCTCAAAACCTTCGAAATCAGCAGCCATCCAGTCCTGAGAACAAGGGTGATTTAGTCAGATAGGTCTGGGAGAGACCCAGTGTGGCCCGTTCTGTGAGGACCATTGCTTTCTTGATGGCCAATCCCTGTCTGTATCTGACTGACTCAGGCTTACCCCTTAACGATGTCTGGAGACATGTATAAAAATGACAAAGGATTCACTGAAACTTAGAAAGGCCCTATGAGGGAATGCGCTATAATCAGCGTATTAAATCTATAACTTCTGGCCATGCACACGTGTGGTAGACAATCACACAAAGCAAGCACAAATACTCTAGGGGAGCTCTTGCTGCAGCAGCCAGAGTGGCCTCCCAGGTCAGGCAAGTGAGTTCTGCTCCCACCTCAGTGTAATCAGAGGCCAAGAACTTAACCTCTCTTAGTCTTGTCTTCTCCAGCTAAAAATGAGCTACATCGAACAGCTATTTTATAAACTTGTCTTGAGGCTTGCATAACATGGTGTAGTTGTGAAGGTTTTCACCTGGAGCATAGTAGGTATTCAACATACATACATACATAGTACACAGCGGGCACATAGTAGGTATTCAGTAATAACTATTATCAACCATCAATCCTTTCTTTCTCTCTGCCCCCAGGCTGGGGATTAATGAAAACCCTCAGCCAAGAGTAACTTAAGAAGGAGATGCTTTTGGCCAGGTTCTGTTCCACCCTTTTGACGTACTCTTGTGTGCTTGGCTGGCCTTCTATGCACAACCAGCCCTTGTCCACAAGAAGCCCAACAGAATGGGCATCTCTCCATAATAGGAATGATACATTAACTGAGAAGACAGACGTCTTAGACTCTGTCTCGTGCTGTTTTCAAACATCACCTCATGAGTTGACAAAGCAGTCCCGATTTGCTTCCTGATGAATCTGGACAATGCTGGAAAGTGAGGCTGTCCCTTTCCTTTCTTCCAACATGTGTCCAGTGAAGTGACCTCAGAACCGCCTCTCTGAGTTATCTTCTAGCAGCGGGAGAGAGGGTTCACAGGGTCAGAACTTCTCCGGGGCTCCATGCCCTTCAAAGATGCATTTTTGAGCATTCTGTTACAAAACGAGAAAAGTAAGGACAATGAAGAAAGCTTTCTTCAGTAAAGCTTTCAATCAAAAGGACTGTCCTCTATGTGGAGATTGTGGTTTGCTGGTGTTTTGTGTATCAAGATGTGCTTTGTGTGTGTGTGAAACAATAGAGAAAGGAGATGAAAGCAGTTATATTTTATACCCTGACTTGGCAAAATGAAAAGGAGGCAAACCCATGTTTCCCTCCGTTACCACCCAATTAAAAAAAAATAATTTTACTGGCTCATGAAATAAGAAAGCTGGAAACCACTGATATGGACCACCCTGGTGGTTTAGGGAAAGAAAATAACTTCCAGATTAGCAGCTACCCAGAACATTTTCCCCCAGACTGTAGACCCCTGGGCTTTTGCTGCATGAATTATTTCATGTCTCCTATCTATGACAAATATGGCAAATGAGGGTGAAAGGGGCTGTATGAGAGGTCATGGGTCTCCCCCAATAAACCAACCACATAGTAGTAAGGAGGGATGCAAAGTCAACGTGCTATCCCCATTCCTACCACAGATACAACTCTTCCCTCGTGTAAATGGGTCTGAGAACATTTGGTGTTGATGCTGATCCAGTACTTCCAAAATACTATGTTCGTATTTAAAACATTTCTAAGTGAAACATCTTCTGTTAGAGATTCAACTACAACCTGGTTTTGTTTGGGCTTGAAAAGACCACTTTTTTGGGTGAGAGTCCAATATTGTAAAATTACTCTTTTCATTATGATAACTAGCAGGTACCAAACACCTAACCATGAGGTCACATTTCCAATAACATATCTCAAATTATGTGATGTTTTGTCCTATTGTTTGGGTTTGCTAATGCTGCTTCAGCAAGTATTTCTAGACCTCTCTGAGAAGAACTCGAATGGTCCCCCAAAGCTTCCTTGGGGGTTACCTGATACTCTAGCCAGCCATTGGACTTCAGGCTGCTGGCCTTCACATCATCCCAGGCTCCAGGTCATTCCACCCTTCCAGGCCTTTCCTGTCAGGCCTTGGTCTCCTCCATCCTTTCTTCCCCTACCAGGCCTTTGTGATTAATTTCTGCTGTCCCCTCCTGGAATGACTACTTGTTCAAGTCCTTGCCCTTGGCCAAGGTTCAGTTCAAGACATTTCCTCTAGGAATTCTAAGATCCCTAGTGTATAAATAGCCTCTTTTGTCATTCTCCTGCTGCACTTTGTACCCCAATAATCCAAGGTATGTGTAGTGAGTGCTGAAATGATTATTTGTATGTCTGTGTTCCTACCACTTTCAGCTACCCTGTGAGCTCCAGGATGCAAGGACTAGATCATAATCATTTTTTTTTTTTAACTCATCAAAGCATTGGCACAATATATTGAACATAGTCTGGCAAATACTGTTTAAGACTGAATTGCCTTAAATTCTCACTAAGGTGTAAAGGACTGATTGTCATACCTCCCAGAATGCATAAGAAAAAACTTTCTTTCCCCCGGTAGGAACATTGGCTCTCACTGGTCCATGGAGGGAAAAGACAATTCTTGAACCTTCCAGAAAATCCTACAGGATGGATAGCCTGAGCAGCATTCAGGTAGGTGAAATGTCAAAGAAGCACATAAATTCATGACAAGAATCCCCACCGTGTCCCCTACCAATCACTTCAAACAACAACACTGACAGATTTTGTACACTATCAGCCTTATTTAACCAGCCATCATTTCCTTTTAAAAAAAAAAATAAGAAGAAGAGTTAAGGTCAAGTAGAAAAAAAAAATGCCTTTGAATTAAAATCTTAGCTTTTCTTTGAACATCCAGATGATTAAATGAGATCCAGACGAAAGCAGGCAATTTCCAAAAAATAAAACCCAGCCGGGGGTACTGCATTCCCTCATGCTTCTACCAGTAACCCCATGGTAAAGTAAAGTAATGATTGATTCGGAGAGAATTATGGCTATTATAAACTGTAATCAGTGGTGGATGAGAATAATTACACAGGGAAAGGAGGGAAAAGCTGAAACATGGCTGAGCAGTGTTCTGATGGATGGGGAAGTCATTTCCTGGCCGTTAATGACTGATTTTTCAACAGTCAGCACACAAGCTTTAATCCCAGAGGGGAGAAGGAGAAAGAAATGGCCACATTATAAAGGATGCTACTGACTTAACCTTACCACTTTTAATCTGAATATAGCTGATGCCTGTCCCCCTATCTGTCCTTGCTTTTTTGTTCTTGCTTTTGCAGATATACCCTCTGGTGGGGTGAGGTTAGGTCTGGCCTTTATCTGAGAGACACCAGAAAGAGTTATGGTTATATAGAACTCCCGTAAATCACGGTGGTGGGAAATGGCATTGGGGCGTCAGAACTGCGAGGGCCACAGAAATCACCTGGTCTAGTCTGCTCGTTTCACAGGAGATCCCAAAGAGGTGAAGTGATTTGTTCAAGTCACACAGGTAATGGACTTTCAACCTGAGGGGAGCCTGCCCACCCAGGACCACAAGGGAGACTGGCCTTGTCACAGAGGCACGATCAGAGCCCTGAGGGAGACAGCTTTGCTAAACTCATTTCGATATTGTCACCAGCTCAGTGTCTTGCCCTCTGAGACAGGCTCCGGGGTCCCCTGTTCTGCCTGCAGAAATTGTTACTGGGTGAGGTCACAAGAAGTCTGAGAGAGCACAGGCCTGTGGAATGATCCATTTTCATTTATAGATGAGCAGTGAGTCTTTTAATCTGTGACCCTAATGGCGGGAGGGAGGGACAGAAGGATAGAGACTGAGACAGGGAGAGGGAGAGAACCGAATGTATCTTATTTGCGTCCATACAACAGGATAACTGATGGAAACAGACTAGAAGTCATAAAACTGTGTAAAGCAGGACAACCAGAATTGTTGGTGACAGACACTTTTCTTTGGAGCCCTATGAATTTGAAGAGCCTTTCTAATACCTTCATGAAGTACTAGGTTTCTCTCTCACCTCCTCCTTACCTCTCTCAGAGCCCCTAAAGCAGAGAAGATGTGTGATGGTGGATAATGTGGGACAAATTCCAGCAACCTCTCTCCTCTCTGCCTCCAGGACAAAGCCCATCAGAAGGAAAGGAAGGATCATCTTCTAAGAAAATATGACTGCCTCTGAAGCCAAATTATGTCAAGATATAAGATCAGGAATGTCCAGATGCTGTTTATCCCATCTTAATTAAATTTGGACTTCTTTGGGGGAAAAAAGTACCTCGGTTCCAGGAAAAGTTGTTTGGACTCTGAGGCTGTTTGGATTCTGTTTTATGAAAATAAACATTTTAATCAAGATACCATCATTCCTAGATTTTCACTGCGAAGGTATTTTCTGAAGCAAACCCTCTTGAGCCAATATATGTTCTTAATAATATTCTATTCAATGCTGCCCAATGGTCTTTGTTTTTTCTCTGTTCTCATTTTCAGGTTCTTAAAAGTATTTCAAACAGGATCAATGCCTTTTCAAAGGTACATTTTACAGTGATGCCGTGAGAAATCATTTGTCCATCTGGTATTCCTTTCCCCTCCTTCAGGTAAGCACACCTCAGATTTCCTTCAGGGAACCATGCTTCCCCTAGTCCCTGGAATCCTGATAGATCTACAAATCCCAGAGTCATGTCCCACCACATAGCACCTTTACCCCACTGGCACTCCATGTGCCCCCAGATGCAGAGGGGGCATGCAGTCTTGATGGGCCAGTCTAAGTCTTCTCTTCCCAAGCCAGAGTGATTGGCTTTGAAATGGCCATCTTTCTTGAGACTTTCTACATAGATGCTGAGAGAGTGTATATACCTTGTCGATTTGGAATAATAGCTGTAGGATATGGTCTTTGAGCTGCCTGGACTATCTTTCCATCTGTAGAGAAAGAGCCACAGGTGGGGGGGGGGGAGAGAAAGAGAGAGAGAGAGAGAGAGAGAGAGAGAGAGAGAGAGAGAGAGAGAGGCTAACCTTATAGATCATCCAAGCCCGTGGATCCAGCAGAACCTGACTTTTAAATCCCATAACCCTGAACTCCACAATTATGGGAAATAATGCACTCCCTTGCTGTAAGCTACATGAAATTGGGTTACTCTCTCTTATTACCCAGAGTCCTGACAAGACTAAGACTTTTCATTGGGCCTGCTTTGATTTAAACCTTGGCTAGAGGGTTCAGTACTTTCTTTCTTTTTCTTCCTTCCTTCCTTCCTCTTTCTTTCTTTCTTTCTTTCTTTCTTTCTTTCTTTCTTTCTTTCTTTCAGAAAGTACAAGCAGGGGAGAGGGGCAAAGGAAGAGAGAGACTCTTAAGCAGGCTCCACACTCAGTACAGAGTCTGACAAGGGGCTCAGTCCCACACCCCTGGGATCATGACCTGAGTTGAAATCCAGAGTTTGAGGCTCAACCGACTGAGCCACTCAGGCACCCCAGTACTTATTTTTTTAATTGAAATATTTATAATGAATTATTGTGCTAGTAATGAAGGGCTATAGTACTTTATATAGCAAAAAATAAACTTATCTTTTGACTATAACTTGGATTACCAAGCTCACTATGTATCTAGTTACAACCAATCTTTGAATCACATGTTTTGAATAAATGAACAAACAACTGAACAGACAGATGGGCTAAAAGTCTTCCAGAAATCACCCAGCACCTGCTGGAAGCCTCCATTCTGCCAATGAGTTGTTGGAATGAACAACTCTTTTAACCGTGTACACACACACACACACACACGCGCACAACTAAAATTATCCTACAAGGACTAACAAGAAAAATGCAAAATATCTCTAAAGAAAATATTTGCAATTATTGTTTACCATGTGATTTAGGGAAGAGTGCCATTCTCCCCACAGTAATACCAAAGGTGAGAGCACATTTTAAGGACTCCAAAGGGATGCAGAAACTCCAGAGAGAAAATTCAGACATCTAGAATTTTCCTTTCCCTCTGGGACCCAACCTCCGTGTTTCTGAGGACTAGGTCATGCGCAATGAAGCCCTTCATCTCTTATAGGCTCTGCCCTGCTCTACACAAAGCCATCAGTGCGAGAGCAGGACATGCCTTGAGTGTCAGTCCTGAGAACTCTCAGGTGCAGAGGACTAGCGGTCAAGCCTGCCAGCTGAGGCATTCCAAAGACTCGTCCCCATGGAGGACCCTCGGGGGCCACAACAGCTTGAGGGGTGCTGTCGGAGGTAACACTGGTCAGTGCCTGGCAGAATAGAGAGAGGAAGTCAGCCACCCCAGCAGGGCACACACGGTCTCTTGTATCTGGCATGGGCTTGCCCTGTCCCAAGAGGAAACTTTCTACCCTGCCCTGTTCCGTTCCTGTGAAGTGCAGTCTCTCACTTGGGAGGAGAAAGAGAGAAGCTCCCTCTGGGCACAAATATCAATTAAGGTCCCTGTCACCACAGAGGCACACAGTTTCTGCTCCAGGCAGCACCTTCCCCATTTTATCCTGTCAAGGTGGCCACCTTCATGAAGAATAAATGGATTATTTCGCTATAGTCACTTAACCCCAGAAAATGAAAACAAATCCTATTATGGCTAGTGGGTGTTTCTTTGTCTTATTTTTGTTGACCTCCAGGTATGTCATATTTCTGTGGGTTTCCCAATAGGTCAATTGTCTGTATTCGTGGGTCTTTGACATTAACAGTGGTATGTTACGTTTTCTAAGTATGTTAAAACACAATATTTCATATGTATACACACACAGGGTCACAGATATTCATGGGCATATACATTTATTCACATTTATTTATATATGTGCATGTTGTGTATATGTATATAACCACACACATGCACATACCTGCCCTATCCATAATTGTCACTCTGTTAAGAGGTGTTCGCCAGATTTTTGAACAAATGGCTTAGGGCCATTTTCTGTTGTTAAAAGTGAGAATGCTCATTGTAGAAAAATTAGAAGATGGGGAAACGTGTGAGGGGAAAAAGAAATACCTCCGATAATCCCACTAAACAGAGGAAACCATTTTGTGCTTTATCCATTCCTGCCCTTTCGCATGCATATTGGAGGGGTATCCTTTTTACACAGTCAAAATTGTGCTATGGACAATTCTGTAAACTGGTCTTCCGCTCAGTCCTATGAGAGGCATTTTCCCTACGTTTGTCAGGATAATTTTAAGCCCACCTCATGCATTTCGTTCCAGGAGTAAATATGAGTGTGTGATGTCCAGGCGGGACCAGGAACGGACTGTACCCTATGCCCTCTGTCTTTTCAATTGTTGCCCAGTCTACCTGAAGGAGATGAGAAGCAGACATGGCATTGCTCGCTGGCATGCACCCCCTCCGACCGCCCCCTCCCCTGGCTCCCTGGCTCACCAGCTGCCCTGACCCAGAAGGGGCCTCTTGCCCAGCACTGGGAAAGTGCAGATCCCTTACCTAAGAGTCAGGCGGGCAGGCTCGTTCCAGACTGCCGCTGGCACTTTCCCTGCAGAGAAAGCACCTGTGAGGTTAGGCTCAGAACCTGAGCATGCACCCCCTTCCTCCCTCTCTAGGGCATCTGACTCCTACTGGCTGAACCGCAGTCTGAAGGTGCTCAGGGCTCTTTATGTAAGTGGTGGCTCCCTGCCTGGTGTGTGTATTATTCAGAGAGGCCGGGGATGGGCTGCCTGGGGGAAGAGTCTTGCCGAGTGGCTGAGTGAGTAATAGACCTTAGCAAGGGGTAGTAGTCTTGGCTCAGTCCCCCCAGGGCCTGGCTGTCCCCACCCCACCTGCACTCCAGGCTCTACCAGATCTGCTTCCGTTTAGTTGGGCCCAGAAGCACTGAATTGAGAAAAGGAGGGGGCAGGAACAAAAAAACCCAGGATAGAGAACAAACATTGTAAAGAAGCCTGTTAAAGAAAGATTTAGGCACAAAGACATTTTTATATTTTTTTAAAGCACCAATAAATTCCTTCTCATAAAAATGACAGGAAACCAATTTGGAATGAAAGGAAGAAACTTACAGAGTCACCAGATATACTTGAAAGCAAAGGAACAAAAGAAAGAGCTTGGCCTCACAGCAGTGATGGAAGTGAGAAGATGGGTTTGGCCTTTGCCGGCCCAGCTTGAACTCAGTGCCCTGGAGTAGGCCGGGCCCTAGGCCAGCAGAAGCCACCCTCCGTGTGGGTTGAAGTGAGGAAAGGGTCGGGGTATGCTGGGGTCTCAATAACAACCGAGCTCTTTCTTGAAGATCCGCCCAGTGAGGTGTTTGCTGAGACCCGGCCCTCCCCTCCCCAGGTCCACAAGCCAACAGGAGGGGCTTCCTGAGCAGGAGGGCCCGGGTAGGATCACATGCATCTGTGGTTTCTCTGAGCAAAAGCCTCTGAGGCCACTGTTTTTGGATTATCAGCGACTCCTCAGTCATTTACTAGGCCCTTCTGTCTTTCTGTTAGTTCATAAGGCATAGGCGATTTCTCCTCCTAAAACTGTGAAGCACACACACACACACAAATGAAAAACAACTTCTGATTCATTTTCTGCTCTCAAGTCTTAGCTAAGTCTTAAATTTGACTAAATCGTTTTAAGACAAACGTTATCTGTTCTTTAATTATGAAATTAACACACTTTTGTACATTTAGGAAAATTGAGAAAAGTACAAAATATTTACCCATACTATTAACTGGAGGTTGTATGTTCTTTTCTCTGTCTTCCTTCTCTTCCTTTCCCCCCAGTTGAATGGGAATGGTAAATGCCAGATCCTTGGACTTTCCTTAAATTGGGGCATTTTCAAGGCGCTTGGGTGACTCAGTTGGTTGAGAGTCCGACTTTGGCTCCAGTCATGATCTTGCAGTCCGTGAGTTCGAGCCCTGCATCAGGCTCTGTACTGACAGCTTGGAGCCTGGAGCCTGCTTCAGATTCTGTGTCCCTCTCTCTCTGCCCCTCCCCACTCGCACTCTGTCTCTCTCTCTGTCTCAAAAATAAATAAACATTAAAAAATTTTTTTAAATAAAAATTGGGGCATTTTTGAAAAGTCTCAAGAGATGACCTGAAAAATAGGATGTTAGGGTTAAAAATGTTGGGCAAACCCTATAGCCCCTCCTCAGAGATGCCCAGAGAAGCCTTGCAGAAAATACCATTGTTGGGCTTGGTTTACAAAAATCTCATGATTCTATTTGATTCCAGAACAATTTATCCCATGTAACATACATTGCCATGCTATGGAACCATTCTGAATACATGGTTTTGAGATTGCTGTTCAATCATGAGATATTTGAACAGCCTGCTGTCTTTTCTTGCTGCTGGCTCATATACTGTAAAGAGCAGCTGGTTGGCACCCCCAAGCCCTCACGTGATGCTTTCGATTTGGGGCTGGCTTTTGAAATGCCATTGATTGCAATTCCAGTCTGATACATCAGATAGTTTTATTTTTCGGCCTCCTCTTACTGTTCCGTTAAAAACATTTGGTGTCTTGTTTCCTAATGATTATCATCATCGTTATCACTAACGACATTTATTGAACATTTACTGCTTCCAGGCACTGTGCTGAGCCCTTTTTGTAATTATCCTATTTAACCTCATACCAGCTTTATCAGGGAAACAATATTCTCCTTCTCATTTACTAGATAAGGAAACTGAGGTTCAAATTGGTTAAGTAATGTGCTTTTAAGTGGTTCCACTGGGATTGAAATACACATGGCCTATCTGTTGTTAACCATCTGATGCTATTTGCTTCAAATATCTCAGCTCCAAGGTTTGCAAACATCCACAGACAGAGGCTTAGTGTGCACAATCTTAAGATCTTACGTACTTTTCTCTCAACATATGTATAGCCTTAATCAATCTAATTACCCACCTGACTTCCCTTTATCCCCTGTCCCTTTCCTCTTGCAATTATTTATTAAATTTCTACTAGATGTGAAACACTGAGTCAAATGTTAAAGTGAATATTCAGTCTAAGACATGGGCTCTTTCTTAGGAGGTTAACAGTCTAATGTAAGATCCCAATGAGTAAACCACTGGCTCAAACAAAACTTATGTTGCTCTAAGAACCCAGAGGAATAGCACCCAGATCACTGGGAGCCAGTGAGAACTTTCCAGAGAGGGTGGCAAGAGAGGTGAGTTTTCAAGAGTAGGTGCCCATTAAGTAGGCCAAGGATTGACATTCCAAGAACACAGATGGGCATGTTCAAGGCAAGGAGGCAAGAGGCAGCCCAGGAGTCCTGGAAAGCCACTAGTGTTGGAGTTGGGTTGGGCTGGAATGAAGGGCAATGGGCCCCTGAAGGAGGAAGGCTAGAGAGACAGGCAGGGTCAGGTCCAGAAGGGGCCTTGTGTGCTAAGCTGGGGGGTTTTAGACATATGGAGAATGGGATGATTAGGTTTGTGTTTTAGAAAAGCCCCTCCAGCAGCAGTGGGGAGGTTGCCTGAGGAGGAGGGATGAGGTGTAGGGAGTTGGATACAGCACTGCCCTGAGGCAATGAGAATGTGGATGGACCAGAAGAGATAGGTCAGAAAGATGCAGGAGGAGAAACTGAGAGGATCTGATTGATTTTGGATGTGGGAGGTGAGGGAGGAATAACAAGGACTCCTGGATGTTTGTGGTGACAGTGGTGGCGGGAATGGAAAGCAGGGAGGACAGCTCTAGGGGACGGTCAGTGCTGGTGACTGGGAGCCCAGGGCTAGACACAGCTGGTGGCAAGGAGTCCACTTGGCTTGGGCAGCTCTGTGGGTGACCGTGCCATTGACACAATTTGGGCCTTCCTCTCAAGAACCCTTCCTTCTCTGACTTGTCCATTCTCCTAAGCTGTGAGATGTTAATTTTTAAGGAAGCCCCATTCATATCTGTTTTCTAGTCTCAAATCTTAGCTGCATTTTAAAGTTGACAAAGTTGTTTTGAGGTAAACACTATTTTTATTACAGAAATAATACATCTATATTTTATGCATTCAGGAAAACTGAGAAAAGTATCAAATGGTCACCCGTACTATTATGTTAGAGAGATGTATTTGGAGGTTGTGTATTCTCTCTTTCTCTGCACTCTCCCATAGCTTCCTATACTTTCTTTCCTATGTGTTCATTTGATTTAGTTATTTATTCATTCATTCATCTGTGTATTCAACTGATATTTACTGAACATCAGCTAGATGCCAGGCACAATTGTGGGCATTGAGGATACAGCAATAAACAAAACAGGATCTTAAGGAGTGTAAGTTTTAATGGGAGAAACTTTTGATAAGAAATAAGCAAATAAAGGTGTGTCGGGTGCTATACATGCTGTGGACAAAAATAAAGAAACCTGGGCAAGAGAGCTACGGAGTACTGGACAGAGATTTGCCATTTTATGCAAAGTGGCCTGGAGAGACTTCTCGGATGACTTGAGGCCTTCAATGGAGCCTTGAAAGAAAATCCAGAGAAAGAATGTTCTGGACACAGGGAGCATGAAGTGTCAAGACCCTGAAGGTGAGGGAATGTTTCAGGACTAGCTCATGGCTGGATGGGTGAAGCGGAGAACAGTAGGTGAAGTCATGGAGGTAGTGGGAAGCCAGATCAGACTTAATAGGGAAGAAATTCTCAGAAAGCAACAGAAAGACCAGTTTGGGAGGCTATTTAGATATTCTGCAGAGGAGATGATAGTGGCTTGGAGTGGTAGGGTAATGGTGAGGTGGTGAGAGGCAATTGGATCTGGATCCATTTTTTAAGTTTATTTATTTTGAGACAGAGAACACAAGAGGAAGGGACAGAGAAAGAGGGCAAGAGAGAATCTCATGCAGGCTCTGTACTATCAGCACAGAGCCCGACACATGGGGCTCGAACTCATGAGCCATGAGATCGTGACCTGAGCTGCAATCAAGAGTCAGACACTTAACCGACTGAGCCACCCAGGCAGCCCGAATCTGGATCCATTTTGAAAGCAGTCTAGGGGGATGTGTGACCCAGGGGTCAAAGACAATGCCAAGGGTTTTGACCTGCACTGGAAGAATGGAGCTTTTGTTCATTGACAGGTATCGTCTTTGTTTATTTATATACTTGCATATGTTTTTATATGGTTGAAACATAATTTTGCAATCTGCTCTGCTCTCCTCTCCCACTTATTTCCTCTAAAAGCAGAAAATTAAAGGAAACCAAACAGAAGGCATTCTTCCTGTTCATCTGCTTACTTTTTCTATCCTTATCCCCTCTCTTCTCTGTTTTCTTGTCAGGAAAACAAAAATATACGTGAATTTAACCATGCATTCTGAATTTTGCTTGTGAAGGAACTTGGCTAGAGGCTGCACTTTATTTGAACTGTGTGGCCCGTGGCCAAAGGAAATAAAGTTTAATTAATGCTAATTTTTCTAACCCCTTTCTTTGCCTTTTCAGCAAAATAAAACTACCTTTGGGAGAACTGGCAAAAAAAAGTTAAAGCGGACACAACACTACTAACTCTAGCCATCGATATAGCAAAAATATTTTCCTACATGGTTATGTTTAGTCAGAAGGAACAAAATATTTTATCTTGCTCTTTCTCCTACTTACTGCTTTTTTTTTTTTTTTTTTTCAGTTTGAACATCAGCTTACGTTCATTCCTCTTTATTTCTTTAGAATGTTTTGACAGTCTGTGAGCTTTGGGCTGCGACCCGAGTGCCAAGCTTGGTTGGCCATTGTTACAGCTGCTGGATTGTAGGGTGCAGCTGACAGGGTGGGCCACCTGCGGGTGTACTCAATTAGGGATCGATTTGTTGGCTTTTTTGGTCTGTGAAGTTACATTAGACCAGCTACTGGGGCTCCAGTTATTAGGAAGAAATAAGGGCTCATGTCTATAGGTAACAGCTTTTGTTAACTATGCTTAGAACCAAAGCATGCCCTCATTGGTCCACTGGTGAAGACCATCAGCGGTTAGAGTTTAAGGAGTTGCTTTCTTCCCTTGGGCCTATTTGCTGCACATTTTTCAGGTTATGTTTACAAATCAGTTGAAGTATAGATTATACAGTGGTCTCTGGGTCTTACAGCATTCCCATGAGAAAAATGCTGTGATGTAAGGCCTTAGAATCCTGTGGCTGGATAATCAGTTGAGGAAATCTAATCTGGTCCCATCCTCCCCCCAGGCCCAGATCAAAAAACAAGGCAAACAAAACAAACACGTGAAAAGAAAAAAGATTCTCCATTCCCCCACCCCCCCAAACCACCATTATTACCTCCATCCTATTTTTAAAATGAGGAGGCCCAGGCCAAGTTTGTGAGGGGGCTTACCCAGGGTTACCCAGTATGTGAATGGCAGAACTTGAGGCTTGACTTGGGAGATTGGTGCAAAGGACCCTCCAATGGCTGTTGTAAAACCTTGTTTGGCCTGTTGTGAACCTGTTTGGTTCCTCTTTGGCTATGGCCTTGGATGAGGTCATGAATGAGGGCAGTGCCATATCATACCTGGACCACCACAGTAACTTTCAAAGTAAGATCCTTTTACAGTCCTTTTCTTCTCCAGCTCCCACAGGAAAGACTTGGTGCATCAAGAGCTGGGGGAGATTGGGCCAAAAGACCAGAAGCTCAGTGCATCTCAGAGATAAGACCAAGAGTTGTGACATGGAGGTACCTTCAATGGAGAGACATATTTGCTTATGAGGCTCCATTCCTGGTGGGAATATTCCTGGTGGTGGAAAATATTCAATCTTCTCAATTCAATCTATATCATTCTCTTCTGATAATAATCATGGCCTCTTTGGGATGCCTTCTCTCCTCTCAAGGGCTTTCCTTACCTTTCCTCACACAAGAGTGATCTTGGAGAGTTACAGGAGAAACCCATGCATCCTCCTGGCATTGGGGTATTCTCTTGGACTTGCTGAATCTGTCACTGATGACTGAGACTGGTGCATCTACCCGCGACCAGGTGTCCTTCAGAGCCTGATGGTTCCCTCATCTACCTCTCCTGGTTCCCTGAGGCCTGCTGGTGATTCCTACTTAGAATCCAGCTGGCAAGGTCTCTTCTGGAAGAAAAGTAAGAAAATAGCTTCCTACTCTAGAAGGACCTTAAGCCTACCCTAGTGTCTGTCCCCTGCTGAAGTTCTGGTCCTCCAGGCATGGGAAGAGAGAAGGGAGGACACCAATCTGACCTCCTGGCTGTCTTCTTTTCTCAGAGGCTGCCCTTCCCCCACTCTGGCAATGCTATGCTATGACCCCTTCCCTTTCTCCTTACCTGACAGCTATGATTCTCCTTTCACAGTCCATGATTTAGATAAGCAAACTTGATGATCAGATGCCACCATGCTTGGCCCCTGATATGCAAAGACCCAGCTTTGGGAGTTAGGACAACATTCTTTGCTCCTTCTCATGACAAATCTGGCTCCTGAAAAAAATAAAAGGGGCATTCATTGACTTTTTTTTTTTTTTTTTTTTTTTTTTGCCTTGCTGCTTAGCATCATTGTCTCCTTCCCCTTTCTTGACCGGGGCTCTGTGCGACCAGACACAAGGTTCTGCCATGGTGTGAGTTTGATGACAGCTGAAAGATCAGATACCTAATTTGATCTTACAGACTCTTGGCTCCCAGATCATGGAAAAATGTGAAGCTCCTGGCAAACTTTGATTCTTGCCTGTTTATGAATCTGTTATGAGCTCCCAAATATCCCTCCTCTAAGTACTTTTTACTTAGTTAGATTCAGTTTCTGTTGTCTGCAACAACATGCCATTTTAGCACATGCTTTCAGATTATCATGTGACTATAAACTAAAAAAAAAATTGTTTTTGAAAATTCCAAATAGAGCAATAACTTGCCTATTTCTTACTGATTCTACTTTTTCCATGAAGTGATTAATTCTTCTGTTTTAACTGGAGTGGGAGGAGGTGTTGGGGCAGCTAGGAATTAGGGATTATCAGAAGCCATATACATTAGTTTAATATGGCAGAAATAGTATTCTCGCCACGCATTTTGGGAAGTTTCTGGATGGCCTGGAGCAGCATTATTCATCAGAAGCATAGGAACACACAGGGCTATAGCTTGAGCTATAATAATTGTTACTTACGATACCAACCAATTTCTCTACCAAAAAGTGTTGCCCGTTTCAATTGATCTGTTCAGCATATGTGTTATTTGCTGTAGACGCTAAAAAAAGTAAAGCAAATATATTAGTTATCTATTGCTGTGTAACAAATTACTCCAAAAATTACTGGCCTTAACATACAATAAATGTTTATTACACACATAGTCTTTCTGGGTCAAGAATTTGGTAGGAGTTTAGCTGGGAGGGTTTGGCTTGGAGACTCTCACGAGAGACATGAGACGGTGAAGATGTCAGCTGGGGCTGCAGCCATCTGAAGGCTTGACTGGGACTGGACGATCTGTTTCTATAGTGGCTCATTCACATTACTAGTAAATTGGTGCTGGCTGTTAGCAGGAGATCTCTCTTCCTCCTCACATGGGTGTCTCCAGAGAGCTGCCCGACTTGGGCAGGTGGCTCCCTTCAGTGTGAGTGATCCAAAAGACCAAAGCAAACACTGCAATGCCTTTATGAACTAGCCTTGGAAGTCATCCAGCCTCACTTCTGCTATATTCCACTGGTCACACAGTCAAACCCTGATGCATTGTGGGAGGGGCTTACATAACAGTGCGAATGTGAGGAGGCAAGGATCACTGGGAGCCACCTGGCTTCCTAACAACTGAGGTTTGCTTTAAGATGGTAGGAACAGATGACCCAGTAGATGATTTACAGCGACCCATGCACCATCATCAAATTCACTGCTCTGGCAGTGAAATTTGCTATAATATATACTCTGTGGAGAAACCTTAAGACGAGGAGGAACTCAAATGTTTAGCAACTGGAAACACTCTTATTCACAGCCTATTCACCTTTCCTTAATCTTGGAAAAGTAAGCCCCCTCTGTCACTTTGTTAGGTCAGGTGTAAATATTTAGAAATCCATTCTTGGTAAGCATCTGAGAGGGTGATGTGTCTTAGCTGTCACTACCACCTCAGCCAAGATATCCTCTAGATATTATCTTGTTAGTTTTCTTTAGTTAGTAGATAGTTTGTCCTTTTGACTTACTGAGAGAAGAAAAGGAAGATTCAGGAGGAGCCACAAAGCCCTTCCAAAGTCTTTATTTTAGATAAAGACAGTCCTCATTTTTGTTCACAAAAATCATGCATGTAATCATGTCCATGTAATCATCCCATGTTATAACTGGAAAAGATCTTAGCGGTAATGCATTCTAGCTCCATTCTCTTATGGAGGAGGAAGCTGATGTCCTAAGTAATGAGGAGATTTGTCCATTCATCCATCAGACAGCTCATTAAGTGCAAACCTAGAATCCAAAGTCTTGCTTCCTGGTCCATTGTATTTCCTAGCATTCCATGCTGTTTCTAAATCTTCTTTTCAGCAATTTTCTGAGATAAAATATTCTGTCTGTATTGCAAGTTTACTTTTTCTTTAAAAAATTTTTTTTGATGTTTTTATTTATTTTTGAGCGAGAGAGACAGAGTGTGAGTGGAGGAGGGGCAGAGAGAGAGGGAGACACAGAACCTGAAGCAGGCTCCAGGCTCTGAGCTGTCAGCGCAGAGCCCCATGCGGGGCTCAGACTCATAAACCACAAGTTCATGACCTGAGCCGAAGTCAGACAGTTAACCCACTGAGCCATGCAGGCGCCCCTCAAGTTTTCTGATGTAGATCAGTCTTTTTTTTTTAGGAAGTCATTAGTAATTATTTTGGAATCAGAATCTATTTTGAGAATTCGGTGACAGTTACTGGTTCACTTCCAGAAACATGCATGTACTCATACACACACAACACTTGGTGTATAAATTCAGGGAGTACGTACCACCTGAATGACATCCTATGGGAGTGTGCAAGTCAGGTCAAAAAACTCTGTTTAAAAGTTTATTTATAAATGTTGCTTTAAATATTAATGCCTTCTGCACTTCCAAAATTATACTGTAAAAATATTCTTGATGGGCTTTGTCTCCCAGCATTTAAGCAATGTTCTGATTTAGATTATGCTTCTTCCTTTGGAAAATTTGTTATCTTTTGGCTTCTCAACTTGCAATGATTTTTCCTCAAGTCCTTGAAATTTTTTTTTTTTTAATCCATATCCCAAAGAGTTCTATTTCAGGTCTATCTTTGTCTAGGGAAACTGTCTTTATTTTATTGAGTTGAGAATATTTTTGTTTTATAGATTATGTAATATTTGAAAGATTGTAAGGTTAAATCCACCACCTGTGGCCCTCTTCCCACTGTGCGTCAGGCATTATATCATCACCACACGACAATCCAATCAGAACTCAAAGTCTGCGCTGACAGCCTCAGTTCTGGGGTCATATTTAAGTTTACCACTTAATCCAGAAATAGACTTCTTCGGGTTGTTCATCTAGGTCATTCATTCTGACATTCAACTAGATGAGTATTTCATATTTTGTCCTCCTTCCTCAAATTCCAATATCCCTCCTCCTGTCCTCATCTTGGCTGAATACCTTATTTTCTATTTCACCAATAAATTGAAGTAATCTGAAGAGAACATTCACTAGTTACTATCACCACGGTTAGGATGAGCGAACTGTCCAAGGTCAATCTCTTCGCTTGTGCACTCTTAATCCTTCTCTCTACTTAAGGATGCAGCCCAGCAAACTCCAGCTTTTCTTTTGATACTGGATTGTTCCCATCAGCATACAACTCTATCGCAATCTCATTCACTGTAAAACAAAGAACTCTCTTGATCTCATATACCCTTTAGCTATGGTCAGATTACTCCCCACCCAGTTACAGGAAAAGTCCTTGAAAGAGATGTCTCTACTCTCAATGTTCATTTCAGCTTCTCTCATTGTCTTTTGAATCCACTCCAACCAGGATCTCACCCCCACCATCCTGTGGAAAAGGTTCTCATCAAGGTCACCAGTGAATGTCATGTTGGTTACAACAAGGACTTGCCCCGCCTCAGGTGTGCTATCTTTTGCCCTTCTGAGACCTATCTCCGCACTGCATATTTGTAAACACCCAGGTTATCACAAAGGGAAAGAAAGAGATTTTACCTAAGTGGTCCCCAAATTTGATAATGCTGCATGTCTAGCTCTCTAGCCCCTATTTTATACAATGCAATTATATGAGATAATTGAGTCCATTTAATTGAAAATGTAAACTTGTCTGGGTCAACCCATACAAAGTGGTGTATCGACAATTATCCAGTAACTTTGGATTGCTTAGGCAAAGAGGTAGAATAACTGAGACATTCTGCACCTCCCCCTCATCCCTCCCCATCCTTTCTGCCTCAGTTGGAGCTGTTTGGCCTTGAAGGATTTGAGTGATTATCTCTGCAGTTTGCTTTCCATTTTCCTGGGGAGAGGAGCTCAAAGTCTAGAATGTCACATATTTTACTTCAAAGGAAAACCCTCAGCATGAGAATGGAGTCTTAGGAGCTGAGCAAGCTGCACCCTGTCTCAACAGACAGCAACCACAATGGTGTCTCCATGGGCCCTGGGAGAGATAACTGCTCATTAGCCTCCCAGAGGAGGCTCAGAATGGACAAGACAGTGGTGGTGGGCTCTGGGGGATGGAGGAGAGGCATTCCTAATAGATCTACATTACAAGTGACTGCTTTATAAGTGACTCACGATTTATTGCAGTGGGATATGTATGTCTTCCTCACCAACCAGGAGGAGAGAAAAGGATCTCAATCCATCTTTTAAGAACTCAGACTATTTCTTCTTTGTCTCCTCATGGGGCATTCTCCATTCTATCTCCTTCCAGAATGAAAGGTTCATTTATTTCCCTAGATAAGGTCTGAATAAGGGCAAGATATAATTTAAATGCAGTCAGGCTTAAGATAAATCAGTCATAAAGAGGCAATTATTTTATATTAAATCTGTGTCTTTTCTAAAAAGGAATTTGTATTTATCAATTAACTCATTTTCACCATTTAATTTTTCTAAAGGAGATCATGAACTTAAAAAAAAGTCACTGTTTTTTTTTTGATGTTTGTAGCAAGATTTAGATAGCTTGGGGGTTCATATCATATTATAGTCATGTTTTTCATCAACATTTTACAAATGATATTAAGAAATACTGTAGATCTAATTTTTTTCTTTAAACATTCAAAGGCTCATGCTACATTTTTGTCATACATTTCAGCTATTAGATTAGTAATAGGAATGCAGAGCAGGCAACTGAGCACAGCAAATAATCAAACGTCATTTGTAATCAGACAACTTTGAATTTCAAGCCTACCACTGAATGATCTAAGACTTGCGACTTAATCTCGTAAAGTCTCAATGTCCTCAACCATAAAATAGGGATGCAAAATACATCTAATTGTAGCAAGTCTCAGTTTCTTCAACCAGAAAATGGGGATACAGGTGGCAAATAATTATAGTGAATATCTATTGCTTTTGCCTACCACGCATTTCTTTTTTTTCTCAGCAACTGTTCTTAGTCTGTTCTTGGCCTGTGAGGTCCAGGTAGAACTTGCCTCCCTCTAGGCTTGGGGTTGGGCATGAGACTCACAACTGCCAATCAGAGCACCATATTTCCATGGCCACAGATGGGTGATATGTATGTGTCCTAAGCTGGACCAGTGACTCCTGCCAATGCTACTGGAAAATCAGTGCACACTCTCCAAGAAGATTGCTCAACTGATAGGATGTAAGCCTAGGGCTGTGGTTGTCTATTTTTGCCACCCTATAAAAAATCCTTCTTGAGAATGAAATCAACATAAAGAAAACCAAAGCCAAAAAAAAATTTTTTTTTAATGGAGAAAGACAGCATCCTAGAGATATCATTTGAACTTCTGGCTCCAGCTATGTCCAAAGTGCAATACAACTTTACATTTCTTAATACTGTACACAAAAAATCCCATATTTTCAAAAGCCAACTTGCAGTACTTTTCTGTTACTGGCAACCAAAATAATCCTGAATACAGCGGATATTGGCACCTAGAGGTGGGGAGTCACAAGGGATTAAACCTAAAATATGAAACTGGCTATGTCAGGATGGAAGATGGAGTGCTGAGTCTTCCTAATCTCCTGTCCAGAATGTTGGTAACCCCTGCCATGTGGTGACAAAGTTTAGTCTTGTAGGAATTGGTACCTCACCCAAAATTTGCAGCTCTTTGCCTTCCAGACATTTGTTAGAATTGAATTTTATGGCCCCTGTGATTGGGTGGAGCCATGTGACCTACCTGTTCTGGCCAATAAATTTTGAGTGGTATTGAGCACTTAATGCTGGTGTGAGATTTTTCAGAACACTCCTGCACTCACATGGCAACCAACAATGTTCAAGATGCTGGCTTCTTTTCAGCCTGGATTCCTGAGCACGGATGATGTATGGACCCTCCACCTCCCACTGGTGACCACCAAAGACCATGAAACACGAGGAAGAAATAAACCTTAGCAGTTATCAACCACAGAGATTTTAGAGGTGTTGGTTAATGCAGTGTAATTTAGTTGTTCACGGCCGATGTGCCTACTATATCTTAGGATTTAAACCATATTCCTATCAAAGCTCAAGCCTTAAGTGACTTGGTAGAAAATATCAGGATTATATCTTGCAGGTTTCAGTATGGCCCTACAAGAAAGAAAAAGCTTTCTACAAGGTGACCCATCTGAAAGCATGATGGGGAAAACACAACTTTGTGAGAGACCTTGTTAGCCTGTGGTCAGCAGTGCTAGATGGCAGCCAGTCAGGTATTCATGAGTTTTGAAGGCTTGACAGAATTAAATTCTCTTTCTGAAGTTACAGTCAATGCAAGCAAAGGTAGGGAAAAAGCTAGCAACTCAGGGGGAGACAAGATTAGGATCTGGGAAAAGCCTGATCCCTGGTTGGTTGAGAGCTCCCACCTAACAGAGAGTGACCATCAGATTTCACTGTGCTGAGTAATCCACTGGACCAGCTTCTGGGAACAAGGGGCAAACTGGCTGTGCCTACCCACCTAGGCTATTATTTAGCATTACCCAGGACAAAGACCAAAATGAGAAAAGAGAGCTGCTGCCAAGGAATAGAAGCTTGGAAGCCTGGTCTGTATTGAAGGTACCATAACTCCACCAAGGTTTGTTTAAACAACATAAATGACATGGATGTTAAAAAGCTTGGGTTCTATGATTGGATAAAGAAGATGCAATATATACATATATACGTGAGGGAATACTCCTTGGCCATAAAAAAGAATGAAATCCTGCCATTTGAGACAATGTGGATAAATCTAAAGGCTATTGTACCAAGTGAAGTAAGTCAGACAAATAAAGACAAACACCATATGATTTCACTCACATGTGGAATTTAAAAAACATTAAAAAATTTTTTTAATGTTTATTTTTGAGAGAGAGAGAGAGAGAGACAGAGAGAGAGAGAGAGATGAAGCATGAGCAGGGGAGGGGCAGAGAGAGAAGGAGACACAGAATCTGAATCAGGCTCCAGGCTCTGAGATGTCAGCACAGAGCCCGACGTGGAGCTTGAACTCATGAACCGTGAGATCATGACTTGAGCCAAAGTCAGACACTTAACTGACTGAGCCACCCAGGTGCCCCTAAAAAACATTTTAATGAACAAACAAAAAGCATAAACAGACCCATAAATCCAGAGAACAAACTGGTGGTTGCCAAAGCAGGTGGGTAGAGGGATGGGCAAAATGGGTGAAGGGGAGTGGGAGACACAGCCTTCCATGAATGAATGAGTCACGGGGATGAAAGGTACATCATGGGAATACAATCAGCAGTATTGTGATAGCATTGTATGGTGACAGACGGTAGCTACACTTGTGAGCAGAGCATAACATGTAGACTTGTCCAGTCACCTCATCGTACACCTGAAACTAATGTAGCATTGTGTGTCACCTATACTCAATTTAACACACACACACACACACCTACACCTACATTCTGGAATCAGTTTGGCTGAATTCGATCATGTCACTAGCTGTGTGACTTTGGGCAAGCTATTTAACTTCTTTCTGCCTCTATCTCCTTCCCTACAACAGAAGGATGATAACAGTATTTACTTCATGTGGTTCTTTTGAAGATTTAGTTAAAATAATATACATAAAGAGCTCAGAAGAGTGCCTGAACATGAGAGGCACTCAGCAACCATGTTAGGTGCTCCGATTACTATTAGCCAAGATAATGGACAAATAACTTGAAGCAAGTTGAATTGCCAAAGGAACATAAGCTGGGCCTTCAAATGCTTTGTAATTGGCCTTGCAATTGCTCAAGCCCTAAGATGAGAGGTCCCAAACACACACAAACAGGAGGTGGGCTGCCATACGAATGAATGCAGCCTCTGGAGGGGAACCTCTTCCCTAAGATCATCTCACATGGGGCCACAATGGACAGTGTACAGAAGAGGGCCTTTTAAGAGCAGAACTGGGGCAGCCAAACCGACTGATCATACAGCTCACTCCACTGGCGGGGCAGCTAGGACAGGCTATTCTTGTCCAGCATGAAATATCACTGGTTTTAAATAGTGGCCACTGTATGTTGTTTTGTTTTTTCCTTTCCTAGATGAAATATTTTTATTGCAGTTACCCTGTTTTTCTTCCACCATTGAATATTGGATGTGATTTGGATTCGCCAAGGTGAGGACCAGAGCTGAGTTTGGTGATAAGGGTCAAAGAGAATGGAACTGCTTTGATTAATAGAGGGAGAGAAAAATAGGTAGGTTTCCTGGGCATGGAAAGGAGCGGAGAGGCTGGCAAGATAATGTGAGGGTGTGGGCAGTGTATGGAATAAAGAAGTCCTGAAAAAGTGCCTAGGGGTGGGTGGACGACAAGGAGCGGGGAAAGAGGGCAAAAATGGTAAGAATGAGACTGCCTAAAAATCCATTGAAATGGTTACCTCCTCCGAAGAAACTCCCCTTCTATCTCCCCAGCACTTTTGGTGTGTCTGCTGCTCCCAAATGCCTTGTGAGTGGATTTTTGTGGAGATCAAGGAAAGGCTCGGTGGTACCTCTGGGTCAACATGGTCACAACATACGGATGTGCATAACTGAACAATTAGGTGGAGAAGCCCTCAAATCCAAAACAACTATCCCCTAACTCTTAAGAGTTCATAGAAACATAAAAGGAGGTGCTCAACCGGCCACGGAGTGTGGAATGGGGTTTCTGGCCCATCTTCTCCGGATATTAAGGGGCAAGGAGGCCTCAGCTGACAATGAGTTTCATGTTTTGTCAGGTGTCGAAAGCCTTGTTGAGATGGGAATGAACATTTCCAGGACACGCTTTTTCAGAGTGCCAAACAGTGAAATCGGGAGTGAAAAGCACTTGTGTTTGTATAGCACCTCAAAGTTGATAAAAGCTTCAGAGCTCTTCAGACTGCCTGGAAGTCGGTCGACTCCTGTCTGGTTTGGGTGGGCAATGCAGCCTGGGATCATTTCCTTGTCTTTTCTCCTTTCTAGTATTTCCATTTGTCTTCAGGTTTCATCTCCAGCCCCAGAGGAGTCTTTCAAGCTTTCCTATACAAACAGCTGAGTGATCATTTCCATCAGGGTTGACAAGTTCTTAGACTTAAAGGTGAGTGGGGTGCAAGTTGCCCTGGCTGAGCCGACAGTCCTCTCAGCATGGGACACACAATCATCTGGTCTGACTCTGCCAAACCGCTGTGTACAGGAGGAGGAGTGGGCTGTATCACTGGGGACCAAGAGCTGGCGGCGCTCTGCCTCCACTGCCATCCTGGGTCTCTCTAGCGCCTGGCCGAGAGCACAGTGCTTCTATTTGGATTGGCTTCCACTACCCTAAGAGAGGCGTAAGAAATCCATCTCATACCCTGTTATCTGGGACCACTGGGGGATCTGGCGCAGGGATTAAGAACAATTACCAGGGAGCCTTGTTCAAGAGGAAATCCAAGCCTGCCTTCAACCCCTACACGGGCAGAGCTCCTTATACAATTACAAAGCATTTCCATGAACACTGGAAACTCTAACCAGCTTCCACTTAATTGGCTTGCCAGGCCCACTGACCCTCTCCATCCCCTCCGTAAAACACCCTGGCTAAGAACCATAGCATACCCAACACTCTTGACTGAAAACTGACTCTCTTGTACAGGGTCTTTGAAACTCTAGGCTGAGCTCCATGAGCGTGCTATCAAAACGACTGTGTAGTTTGCACCCAGAGTTGAAAAACAACAGAGGAGTAAAATAGATTGAAAAAAACAAAACAAAACGTCAAAGTGCATGACACATTGTAAGGGTTAGCTGTGTTTTCTGAAATTTTAGTTAGACAGGTATGCGTGTGTTTGTATTTGTATGAGGTGGTGTGTGTGCAAGTGTGTGTGCATGTGTGTGTTTGCATGTGTGTACTGGGCTGCACTAGCAAATGCCTTTCTCACTCTGAATGTACATTCACAGAATTTGAAAGCTGCTGCTCTAACAGGCCCATGAGCATCTGTTCCTACCAGTTGTGTGGCATACTTTCCAAGAGTTGTAGTTATTTCTAGATTTATTTTTACTGTTGTACTTGATAAATTTATATTAGTACTTACACTAATTTAAATTAATTAATTTAAAGCAGATGAGCTATGAATGTAAAAAGGCAGAGAGTTGTTTCCATAAAAATAAAGCTGAATGATAAGGCACCTGGTTGGCTCAGTTGGTTAAGCTTCGGACTCTTGATTTTGGCTCAGGTCATGATCTCACGGTTCGTGAGTTCGAGCCCAGCCTCAGGCTCTGCTCTGACAAGCCGGAGCCTGCTGGGGATTCACAATCTTCCTCTCTCTCTGTCCCTTCCCTGCTCATGATCTCTCTCTCAATCTCTCTCTCTCTCCCTCAAAATAAATAAATAAACTTTAAAAGAATTAGTGGGGCACCTGGGTGGCTCAGTTGGTTGAATATCCAACTTTGGCTCAGGTCATGATCTCACAGTTCATGGGGTCAAGCCCCATGTTGGATTTTGTACTGACAGCACGGAGCTTGTTTTGGATTCTCTGTCTCCCTCTCTCTCTGCCCCTTCCCTGCTTGTGCTCTCTCTCTTTCTTTCTCTCTCAAAAATAAACATTTAAAAAAAATGAAAAAAAAAATGAAAAAATTAAAAAAAATTAGAGCTGAATGATTTGGAAATATTTCATAAAATGGGTTGCTAAAAATAACTGTGCTATCAAATTAAGTTTGGGTAAGACCAGTGTAAAAAAAATCAGTGACAATGTTTTAAAAATGCAGGAATCTCAATTCATATAGTTTTACAAGGGTCTTTAAGTTGTAGCTTCTCTAAAGAAATGGATTTGGGCAAGAAAGGCCATGGGGGAAAATCCCAGCAGCAAATCCACACTGAAAGAAGAGGCCTATGCCCTAGAACAAAGCTTGGTCAGTAAATGTACAGGTCTATGTGTTAGACCAAAAAAAAAAATCTATAGTATATATTTATCTATTTCTATGATTCTTTGATATAATGGAACTTTTTAGTTAACATATCATCCCTTCAGGTGCAACCACGCTGGATAAAACATGGCTTCTAATAAACATTTGTCTCATTTGATCCAGAAAGGCAGGCAATGCAAATATCAGTATCCCCATTCTGCAGATGAGGAAATTGAGGCCAGGGAGTGAGTATCGGCAAAGTTAGGCTAATGAGGGAAAGTGCGGCAAGCCTTAGAAGTTTACTGATTTTTTCAGCTGCACAATGATCTATTCTATGCTATATACATTTTAAAAAGATGTTCATTTTCTTATTTCTGTAATGTCAAAAATGTAAATAAATTAACAAAAGTCTTCTCCTCCAGTTAATGATGTCCCTCCCTGGTGAGGGAGGACTTATCAGCATTATGGCTCCATTTTTATTATTATATTATCTATGTCCGTATCTTATTTTTCTTATTTTTCTACTACAAACAAAATCATTCTTGGCTATGTGACAATGAGCTTTAAATATGACTAGTGTCATTGGTAGATATCAAAGCACAACAAACCAACAATTACACTGCACAGAGATTAATCCCATAGCAAGTGATACTAGTTCATTGATTCATTCAATGACTATCTATTAGCTGTCTACTATGTTCCAGGTACTGTTCTAGTTACACTGGGGAAGCAGGGAAGAGTAGAATGAACGTGAACTTGGAGTTGGAACACCTAGGTTCAGGTCCTGGCTCTTTCACATATATAACTACTTGTCTACCACAACAAAAATTAATGATTATCTACTACTTAGATGTCAGAATGTCAGATTTGTTGTTTGATTAAGTTTGTGAAATATTGAGGGGGGGAGGTTACAAATCCAAGCAACTAAATTCATACAATTTTACAAGTGCCCTTAAGTTGTAAAGTTTCTTTAAAGAAATGGATTGTTCAAGAGAGTCCATTGGCACCTCCATGAGCAAATCTACCAACTACATGTCTAGACATTGAGAATTCCATGATAAACAGGACTCACTAGGAAGATGACTGTGAATGAGATGGCCAGTCTGCCCCCATGGAGCTACAATCTAGGAGGGAAGACAGATGTTAGGTAAATAATCACACAAGTAATTATAACTGTGATAGATCTAGGAAGGGCAAGGTCAGGACTGGGGAATCACGTAAGAAACTAGAGTGCTCAAAGTCACTTTCTTGAGACTATCTTTAATCTCCTTCCTCATCCATAAAATGGAGATGGATGTAATTGTCCTTCTTATTGTCTTTTAAGGGCTTTCATGAGGATCAAATTAGAAACTGAATATGAAAGTGCCCTACACGTGTACAAATATTATTAGAAATAGTCTATTGCACAGCCCATGTTCTAATGGTACTTAGTAAACATAAGACAATAGAAAGAAGGGATAGAGTAAGAAATATTTATGGAAGATGAAGTCAATTACTTGGAAGAAAATGCATCATATACTTGAATAGCTAGGAAGTTTAGAAACTTAGCTTTTGTTTGTTCGTTTTTGCTTTTGACCAGAGCTATCGCTTGTTGAAATTTTTTTTCTAAATCCGCTAAGGATGTTCCTTCCCCCTCATGCCCTTCACACCTGCTTGCTTCTATACTCAGTAAGGGTGAGTTTTATTCTCAATTTACAACACTGCTCAAGATATCTCCAGATATTTGTACTGAGACCCTCTCCTAAGAGCTCTGTGTCAATGTAACAGATGCCATCTTGGCTTTTCCCCATTTCCCCCCAGTGTTAGTCTTATCTTTCCTCCCTTATTCTTGGCAGGTGACCTTCCGGTTCGCACACACAATCCTATTTTTCCTAAAAAGAATGATGCTGCATGGACTGCAGGAGTTCCTTCCTCCTCAGAATAACAGCTTCGGGGTCCTCTTTTATTAAACCTGTCTCCGAAGTGCCTTATTTCATTGCTGAGGCCCATCCAAGGCTCAACTCCAGCCTTCATTCTTCATTTGTCTTCTAGAGTTTTCCCTTGAGTCCGTGCACAGCTGGTCTCCTCTATTTTGGAGGAAGACTAGCTCTTGACCCCACTGCCTCTTCAAACCACCATACAATTTCTCTCCCTCCCATCTCTGCCATTTTCTTGGTGAGTCCTCCACACTAACCACCTCCTCACCACTTGTTCCTTCTCAGCCTTGTTCCCGCCTCTCCTGCTCCTGCAATTGCTCTCAGGAAAGGCTCCATGACTCTAACAACAAACCTAATGGTGTTTTCGTCAGTCCCCCATACCCCTCCATGAGAAGAGCAAGATTGTAGGAAGGGGGAACCAGAGATTCAAGTAATGCAAAGGGTCAGAAAGGAACTGACCGGATTAAGAGTGCAGGTTCATTCACCCTGTGTTCCTTTCTCTCTCTCTTCCTTGGAGCTGTCATCAGTGGTTCCCCCTGTGCATGATCCTGTGTTCTCCATCTTCAGTCCTCGCCTTTCTTTAGTCCCTAGGACCCACTAGAACTCTGAAGTTACAACATAATGTAGTTTCTGAATAGAGTGAACAACTTATATGGCTTTCAAATGTTCTCTCTATTATGTCGTCAAAACTTTGGGACTTAATTAAGGCACACCACCCAAGGCTTACGAGGCTCCTCATCCCATGAAAGCCTATCGAGTGCCTGCTTCCAGAAGGTAAAGAGCTTTACTTAGGAATGCATGGGGGGGAAAATGGAACTTGTCTGAATGGAGTAAGTGCTCAAAACACAGGAGGTATTATGAGTATTAATGAGCACACAGCTTAGTGGAGAAACTTCCCCCTCTTGGCTTCATTAGCCAATCTGCCTGTTTTCTCCATTTTTTAGTAAGCAGGACAAAAATTGGTTTTCGGTGATGATTGTCAAAAGAATCCAATAAAAGAGCAAATTACTTTCTCTTCTTACATGCCAGAAATGAGAAAAACCTTGCCCTTGCCTGGCCTCTAGGGGGCCATTATGTGGTCTATTTCTTTTTCTCAACCATCATAATAATGGTGTGAGCAGACTGACCATGCTGTGTCCCATCGCCACCCCTTGGATTGGCCTAAAACCATGCAATCAACCAGTTCTTGAATCAAATATTTTAGCATTATGGACATGTTCTGAGCCTCAAAATATGGTCTTTGCAAATCGTGTGGACTGAAATTTCTGTATACAGAGAAACACAAGAAGATCTTAATATCTGGTTTCAATGTTTCCACCATGGGCAAACCAGTAAAACTTTGTATATCTCCCTGCAATTACAAAATACCTCCGGTTTAGTTACAAAATGCATTAACGTTTCTTTTGATCAGTTCAAGATTCCAACTTATTTTCTCAGCCAGCTGGAGAATTCCCTAAGGTCTCAGTACTAAGTGTAGGTGTGCTTCTAAACAACATCTTTCTTTTTTTAATCTTTTGATACTATAAAGCATTGAGCTGTCCATATTTCCCTTTTTGCAATGGCCACAAGGAAATTCAAGCTCAAATTTGTAGCCTGATGCTGGTAGCAAAGCATATGACCTACATTCACTAGCAAAATGTAAGGTCTACATTTTATACCTAATTTTATCCTTGGTGTTTTTAATTTCATGTGATTTTGTTTTTACTGTTTATAGCATATGTAATTCTATAAGCTACCACAAATCATACTAAAATAAAATCCAAACTCTTTCTTATGGCCAAAAAAAGGCAACCTCTCTCTCATTTTGCCCCTGATCATACTCTAAACACATCTGCCATCACTCTTCTCCCTGTTCACACTGGCCTATCTGCTGTTCCTTGCACTCACTAAGCACTTTCCTATCTCACCTTCTGTTCCCTCTTCCTGCCATGCTCTTCCCCTCCAAGCTTCACCTTTTCCTTTCCCTCTGCTTCAGTGTCACCTCTTCAGAAAGGCTGCTTCTGGCCACCATGTCTAAAGCAGTGTCCTCTATTCCCTTTGCCTCCTACCCTGCTTTACTTATTTTAGAACATTTATCATAACCTAACTTTATGGAACATTTTATACTGGCGGCCTGAGGGAGAGTGGTTATGAACACAGAACTCGGGAACCACACTGGGTTCATATTCCAACTTTACCGCTTTCCAGTTGTGTGGCCTTGGCCAAATTATTTCACCTCTCTGTGCTTCTTCACCTATAAATGAAAAACATACAAAATAGGGCATAGAGCAACTGTTACGTATTTCATTTGTAAATAGACCAATTAAATAATTACTATTTATCATCTAAACTTCGCTTGATCTGTCTTATGCATCACTATGTTCTTAAATTAAAGAACAGTGCCTGACATATGGTTGGTGCTTAATCTGTTGAATAAATTCCCTGTTGGAATGAGGCAAGGGTGTTGAAAATTAAATAAATACATCTGAAACCTGGGGTTAAAGAGAAAGAACACTGGGGTAAGACCTGGAAGACAGAGATTTCACTTTTTGCTTTGCCACTTGGAAGCTAGTTGATTTTAGGCAAAGTAGTTAAAATGTGCCCAAGTCAACTAAACAAACTGGAATAAGAAAATTCTGCTCTGCTCCAGAGGTTTTGGGAAAGTAAACAAGGCTGCACTTGCTCCATAAATAAGGACTATCTAATGGTCCCCAAGGAGAAAGGGAGGCTGGGTTTATTAAGCACTTCTATGTGGTGGGCTCTGAAATAAGCTCGGGGAATATGCAGACTAAAGACTTGGTTCGCCCTGGGAATATAAAGACAAAAGACTTTAAGAAAAACTTTTTTTTTTTTAACATTTATTTATTTTAGAGAAAGAGAGGGCATGAGCAGGGGAGGGACAGAGAGATAGAGAGAGGGAGAATCCAAGCAGGCTCTGAGCTGTCAGCACAAAGCCTGATGTAGAGCTCGAACCTACGAACCGCGAGATCATGACCCGAGCTGAAGTCACACGCTCCACCGACCGAGCCACCCAGGCATCCCAGAGACGAAAGACTTTTGAATTTATTCCTTATTTTTAATTTTTTTCGGTCAGCTCTAAGGGAACTGACAAAATCACAGGGAAAAAAGAAAAGTAGATGATTGCGATAGAGTGGTGAGTGCTCTGGTTGGGCTAAGTTTTGGAAGCACAGAAGAGAGGCACGCATAGGTGTGAGCTTCACAATCAAACTTGGAGGGTCAAGTGGAATTGTCTGGGTGAGGAGCGTTATTCCAGACAGGAGTGTGTGTGCCAAGATGGGGAGCTGTTTTCGTGTCACATTTCAGGAACTGAAGGTAGTTCAGCACGCCAGGTGAAAGGTGGTTGTGAGGGGCGCCTGGGTGGCGCAGTCGGTTAAGCGTCCGACTTCAGCCAGGTCACGATCTCGCGGCCTGTGAGTTCGAGCCCCGCGTCAGGCTCTGGGCTGGTGGCTCGGAGCCTGGAGCCTGTTTCCGATTCTGTGTCTCCCTCTTTCTCTGCCCCTCCCCCGTTCATGCTCTGTCTCTCTCTGTCCCAAAAATAAATAAAAAACGTTGAAAAAAATTAATAAAAAAAAAAAAAAAAGAAAAAGAAAGGTGGTTGTGAGAGGAAATGGCCAATGATGATGCTGACCCGGCAGGCAGGGCCCCATCTTATGGGGTGATGCTAAATTTCTCCTCCTCTTTCTCCCCCTCTTCTATAAAAGCGGGTGAGTATCCTCTGAAGCCCAGAGATTTCTCCTTGGCCTGGCAGCCATCTTTATTCTTTTTTTTTTTTAATTTTTTTTAACGTTTTTATTTATTTTTGAGACAGAGAGAGACAGAGCATGAACAGGGGAGGGTCAGAGAGAGGGAGACACAGAATCCGAAACAGGCTCCAGGCTCTGAGCTGTCAGCACAGAGCCCGACGTGGGGCTCGAACTCACGGACCGCGAGATCATGACCTGAGCCGAAGTCGGCCGCTTAACCGACTGAGCCACCCAGGCGCCCCAAAAGTGGGTGAGTATCCTCTGAAGCCCAGAGATTTCTCCTTGCCCTGGCAGCCATCTTTATTCTTTTTGGCCTCAAAGCTGCCTGTTGAGATATAAGCCCTCTGCCTGAGGAAAGCCAACAGTGCTCCTCAGAGAGGAGGTGGGTGATAACCCAGGTCACCAGACCTAGTCAAATTTTTCTTAGACCAACATGCATTAAGCCTCCAGTGGGCAAAAGGCTGTGGAAGAAGAGAAGGCTGAAGAGAGGGCATGGGCAGAGAAAGAAGGGCAGTCAGAGTTAGGCACAGCCCTATTCTTTTAGATACCTTGAATCTATTCATCATTTTACCCAAATTATTTCTTTTTTTTTTTCAATGTTTATTTATTTATTTTGAGAGAAATAGAGAGTGAGCAGGGGAGGGGCAGAGGGAGGGAGAGAGAGAATCCCAAGCAGGCTCCCTACTGTCAGCATGGAGCCCGATGTGGGGCTTGAACTCACAAACCATGATATGACCTGAGCTGAACTCAAGAGTCAGACGCTCAACCAACTGAGCCACCCAGATGCCCCTCCCCAAATTATTTCTTTCACTGCTCTCTCCCATCATAACAGATGGGTTCTACCGATGGCCCCAGTTCTCCACCCATCTCTGCATCTGTGCCCTTTGCCATATAAGCTGGGCAGCAAGAGGTGGAATCTGTTTTCCCCACACCTTGAACATGCCCTGGCTTGCTTTGAGTGATAGAACGCCCTGGAGGGGCTGGTACGTAGGTTCCAAGCCTAGCCCTCAGTTCCCTGCTGGTCCCCAGCCTCTGCCACAAGGGCAAGTCTGGGCTGGCTTTCTGCAACATGAAAGGTGAAGAGGGAGACTGCCGAGTCATTCCCACTGAAGCCATTCTAGGCCAGTGACCCCAGCCCAGCCCCTGCAGAAGCAGGAACAAGTTCACCTGAGTCAGGGAGGGGGAAGGAACAGCACAATTTTGATCAAGGGCTGAAGATAATCTCACTGGCTCATGATGGGCCTTGTTGGTTGGGCTGAGAGTGCAGCAACCCAAGTGGCTTCAGGGCCGATGTGTGGCCAGGTGGTCTTGATGAAAAGGCAGGGAGTGGGAAGGCCCGCTTGCCCTTTAATGGGTACTTTGTGCTTGTCTGGCTGCTGAGCCAGAGATCAGGGAAAATCTCTTAGTGGGATCCACACCATTCACTTCTCATGCCAGAGCCATTCGTGAGGAGTCTTGTATGTTCCCTTTCTGATCTTCTGATTGGAACTGCTGACTGACCTGTGTGTACCTGAGTGGCTTTGGATGGGGATGGTGAGCACTCCGGTACCGAAGCACTTTAAAGGGCTGCGGGAGAGGTTATTCACGCTGTCCGCAAATCCCTTTGGAGGCACGTGCTTGGACGCCTGGAGCAGCTGGCCTGGAAGTCTCTGCAAAGATGGCTGAGCTGTGGTGACCCGTGACTGCAAGTCCGCCACTGAATTCTCACCCCAGTGAGCTGAGACTGAGTGTGCTGGAAGTAAACTGGCAGAGAGGTAGGGCTTTTTTCTGAGCCTTCCCTCAGGGCGTCAGAAACCCAGGCAGGATGTCTCCTGACAGAGGCCTCCTTGGCTACAGTTTTCAATGGCAGGAGGTGGGGACTCCGTCCAAATTTAACATGGAAAACAGTTCAGATGTGGTTGGTTGGTTCCAGTTAATCACCCTCGTGGGTCTTCAGACGGCTAAAGGCGTTATGGGCCGTCCTTTTCATTAATAGTTTGTGCCCTCACAGCTTGCTCCTATAGTTAGTCATTCCCTGGATGGCCAGGCCTGTGGCTCTTTGTGCTTGCTGAGTGTGGGTGGGGCTGGGAGGGGCTCCAGGGGAGGCCAGGCTTCTCCTCACATGCACTCCTTTGCATTTCACAGCACAGGCTTCTTCTAAAGAAGGCATTCAAGGCATCAAACTTTTATTGAGCACCTACCGTGTGCCGGGACCGCTGGGCATGGGAATGCAAGGAAGAACACAGTACGATTCCTGCTCACATGTTGCTCAAGGGCACCAGGCCCTCCCCCAGAATGCTCTGTCCTTCTGATTCTCTGGGCATCCAGCACAGCAGCCCTTCTCCCTCTGTGCCCACCAGGCCTTGAAGGTTGGAGTGGGGTTTTTTTCCTTCCCCCCGAAATGGAATAGGAAAATTTTCTTTCTTACAAATCTATGAAAATGAAACTTATGTATTTTGCTAATTTTTATCCCATCACATTCCAAAACGTGTGTGTGTATGTATATATATATTACGGGTCGTAGGATAAAAGTGGAAAGGATATAAGGAAGACTACAAGTAGGAAGAAATATACAAAATATGTGCCATGAAATCCTGTCAATTTGATTGGGGTAGGTATGGGGAGCACAGATTTGGCTCTAAGCATCTTGATTTTCAGGAAAGAAGAAAACCTGTCTGGAATCTGTGGGCAGAAGAGCCAACAATGCAAGCATCCCATATTGTCTCAGTATCCTGCAGAGGTGGGCTGGGTGCACCAGGGAGCCGTGCTCCAGGAGAGAGACCTCCCACTCTGTTGTTTTTCTTTTTACTAAGGTGAATACGAGAGAGTGCTTACACAGGAAATTTTAGGCTCAGGTGCTGGTTGTGCTTACGTACTAGATTTTAGAGATCTTGGGCCCTCTTATTCTTTGATAGCTAAGTTGGAGAGGAGCATCTCCAGCTAGAGGGAAGCGGACTCACCGTCTCAGCTAGCTTGTTGCCATGCACCCTAGAAAATGTCTTGGGTCATTCTTTGAACAATCTTCTTGTTTCCAAAGCTCCATATTTGTACTTTAGAGCTTCCTGAAATTAAAGCCTTCATCTCTGGGCAAACCCCAAATAAGGAGACCATCAAGCAATAGTGGATGTCATAGTAGCAAGCATGTGGCCAAAGGATCTTGTGTTGACCCTCATATCACACTAGAGAAATGGCTGCCCACAATATACCACGTGAGGGGCTGCCTTTGGGTGCCTCCTCTCCCCCCAAGATAAGAAGCATTCCCATAATATCTATTACTGTGACAGAATCCTGGGAACTTGCTCCTGGAGGCTTCTCATCACTGTGTCCTGAGGATTGTTACTGCCTTTTATCCTCCTCCCTTCTTATCCCTTCTTATCTCCCCCAGATAAAGGAAGAATATAACTGAACATACCCCCACTGGGTTTGTCACATAGCTGGCTAATGTGTTGGGTCAGTCACACATTCTTTCAGTCCAATCTACTATCGAGTACTGAGAGAATCAATTTCTTAGGTAATAAAATTAATCTCTTAGCAACCAGATGAGTCTGCATTATCTATAACACAACTGTGCCAAGGCATTTCAAAAAATCTACAAAGCGATGATGAAGTATCTACTCATTATAGGTTAATAAACTGATAGTATAAGACATTTATTCATTTTCATATGAATGTGGTAGCTACCCGTTATCATGATTTATTCCCCAAATTTAGTCTTGTGTGCTTAAATTGAGAAGTTACAACATAAAAGGTTTATCTTTATAGCTGTCACTGGTGTCATATTTATATACATGCTACATTCACCAACACTTTAACAACTCAGTAGCAATATAAATTGAATAACTTTAAAGACTATATATGTTTCCCTCTGGTACAAGTGTACATTCATTTATATTACAAAATCATTTCTTTAAAGGATTGGCTGCAGCAGAATGGAATCCAAATGGGTTCAACCATTGCTCCCTTTTTTTCTACTCAAAGCACACAAAATATCACTTTAGTTTCCTTTCTTATTACTGTAAAAAAATATTAATTGGAAAGGAATGGCAGATGAAAGTATATGCATAATAAATTGATAGTTTGAGAGTCAGCTTTTTACTTACATTTGCCAGATTACTTTTCACATTTTAATATTTCTCTACATTTTTTGAAGACTAAGGCCCTAACATCCTATGTAATACTCATTGTTTAGTGAGTGCTCCAAAGTCAGATGGACTCAGATTTTAAACAGCTGTGTGTCTTCTGAAAGCCACTGAAACTTCTAAACCTCAGTTTTTTTCATATAATAAGGGAGATTATATGATATGTTACATATTAGATACATGTATATTATATAATAAGGGAGATATGCATATAACATGCATATGTTGTAAAGATCCATGAAATAGTGTATGTAAAACATTAGCAATTAGAGTGCCAGCCAAATAGCAAGTACTTAGTAACTACTAGTCTGTATTATAATTGCTACTATTTAAAAAGTTGGGCAAAAAATTCCAAATCAAGCTGTTCACATTTTCCCTATAAGTTCTTTTTTTAAAAAAAGAATCTTTGAGTAAACTCAGCAGTTAGTTATATTCTTTTTCTAACCCTTAGATCAACTAAAAGAGAGTTGGAGTCCCTAGAAGTTGCTTCCGTGTAATTTCAGTCTATGAGAAGGTATAAACATTACCATTAAAGATGGGAGGTCTGTATGGGCATTTTTGGTCACTATTTTTACAGGAAATTTAGGTTTCTTACCTAAGATCACAGAATGAGAGGCAGAGAAGAGATAGAATGGAGGTCCTTTGACTCCTGCGTTAATTTCTTTCATTATCAATTTTCAAATGGCTACTGAGTTAAACTCAGTTAATACGAAGCTCATTTAATAGAACACAGGGTCCTAATAACAAGATCTAGTATTAGGATCCTAATAATAATAGGATCCTAATAATAAGATCTACTTTAATAATAGGGTCTATTATTAGGATCCTAATAACAGGATTTGGGTTCATGTATAGAGAAAACTCTCTTGAAGTTGTACATGTAGTCCTGCTACATTATGTATGTTAAAATACATTATATAGCATCAACACCCAACAGCTGAATTGCTATACACTGCAACATTTTATATCCTTTTTTAACTCCCTGTAAAAAAACTAAATATTCTATTTTCTGATAAGGTTAAGCCCCTCCTACTCTCCTCCTGCCAAAGGCAGGGGGAGAAAAGAGAGACAAAACAGATGGGTATGTTTTGATTCATTCAAGGAATTCAGATAAAAGTAGTTGTTAATTCCTAATAAATCAAGAATCCTGTCCTTTTATTTTCAAATCATTTTTAACCCCTCCAGTTGACATTGCATTTCCCTTGCAATGTTATTTATTGCCATCCATGTTGCTAGGCTACTTTGGAGAACAAAATGGAAAACTCTGTGAAGAGTGCTTGGAATACCAAGCGACATGTGACCAGTTCTTACAGAGTGCAGGATGTGTTCATGGTATGTTAGTGGCTCTCAGCATTAGGTCCCCTTTGTTCCTTGTGGTTGACGTAAGTCTGGAGAGTGTACTTGACGATGTTATTTGCATTAGACTTCTTTTTCTCTCTCATAGAATAATGCAATCTTAGAGAAGGCTGAGAAAGAAGAAAGGATTCTGAGGAAGAAGGATATCCTGACTCCTGAGAGTACCTCCTGTCTATTCGCAGAACGAAAACTGGACACACTACTTACAAGCAGCAAGTCTCAAGCAGCACACAGCCCCGGCACAGCTTCAGAGAGACCTGGGCAAGTCATGCCACCTTCCCTGTCTTTCAGTGTTTGCATCTAAGGAGTGAAACCAATGCTATCTGCCCTACCTTTCAGGACTGAAATGTGCACAGAAGAAAGCTATTATTCTCACCAGTGGTGGTGTTAGAACAATAAGCCACAGATTAAAAACCAGCATTTAAGGGACTGTTGTCAGAACAACAGAAGAAATGGGGATCTCAGAGGCCATCAAAGGTCAAGAGTAGTATGTGCTCAAAATATGGAGAAGAGAGGGGGGTGGTTTGAGAGGCCAGAGTGCTGTTGGCACTATCTTCATCAGCCCAAGGTCATTGTCAGGCAAACACTGGAGAGCTCTGGTTGAGAGAAGCCACGCACTATGTCTACAAGACTAGACTGTAATCGGAGAGCATGCCACATATTCTTGCAACAAAAATGGAACCTGCAATATTGTGTCTCCCTTTGCATCCATTGTGTAATATGGCAAAGGAGTGATTAAGCCCCAGTGTCTGCCTATGGCTCGAGGTCTATAGGCTCTCCATTTTAATGTGCGTGATCTCAAGTGTAACCCCAGGGGGAACATCTTAAAGGGGCAGGGTTCCCCTCTCCAAGAACATTTGGAGTCCAAACAAACAATTGTGAACCAGAGAAAAATGTTGGGCGAATCCAAAGGAGAGGAGAGGAGACTGTTTCTAAATCGTCTAGATACAAGTACGCACTATATTTTTAAGTAAGTTTTATTAGGCTTCTCTCGTAGCAATACCTCTGTTACAAGCAAAGACTTCACATCAACAAATCCTTACACACAGGAAAAGAACCTGAAGTCAGGTTTACATTTCTAGCCCTAAAGCAAAAACTCTTAAAAAGCACACACACATTTATTCAACACTTGACAAAATCAGACTCACGATGTGCCAGGCATTGTGCAACCAGCACCCTCCTCTTTCCTGGATCTCAAATCTACCAGGACTGCTTCACAGGTAGTTACATCAACAAGATAGGAGAGAAGAGAAGAAAAGGAGATGGAGGGAGGTACACCCTGCCTGTCACAGACCAGAAAGCTTGAGCTAGGTGGAATTGGCATATTCGCAAAGAGACACGGTATTTTCTCGTGTACCTGCTATTGTTGAGGCAGACTGGCACGGAGCTGAAAGTTTAAAATGTGAGCCCACGCCCGTGTCTCTCAGCACTTCATGCGCCAGTTTGATACAAAATGAGCTGAAGCCCACCGGTAAGTGAATGCAGTCGAACTTGGGTGGTGAGAGGCAGGGTCGCCCCCACCCCGTCCCGACCTTCCCCAGCAGCTTTTCACAGATCTGTAGTTTGGCAAATCTAAAGCCTCTTACTTCCACTGAAGATGCTTCTTCCTTCAGTTTTAAAAATTGTGGTAAACTGTTACATAACACAAAATTTACCATTTTAACCATTTTTAACTATACAGTTCAGTGGCATTAAGTACTTTCACACTGTTGTGCAACCATCACCACCATCTGTCTCTAGAACTTTTTATCATCTCAAACTGAAACTCTGTACCTGTTAGATAATAACTCCCTATCTCCCATCCTTCTAAACTCTATTCAGGGGGCGCCTGGGTGGCTCAGTCAGTTAAGCTTCTGACATCTCTCTGCCCCTCCCCCACTTGTGCTCTGTCTCTCAAAAATAAATAAATGTAAAAAAAATTTTTTTAATTAAAAAAATTTTTTTAAATGTTTATTCAATTTTGAGAGAGAGAGAGAGAGCGGGGGAGGGGCAGAGAGAAAGGGAGACAGAATCTGAAGCAGGCTCCAGGCCCTGAGCTGTCAGGACAGAGCCCAACGCGGGGCCCCAACCCACCAACCATGAGATCATGACCCTAGCCGAAGCCAGACGCCCAACTGACTGAGCACCCAGGCGTGCCCCCCCCATTAAAAAAAATCTATTCATATTGTAGGGGCGCCTGGGTGGCTCAGTAGGTTAAGCATCCAACTCTTGGTTTTGGCCCAGGTCATGATCTCACAGTTCATGAGTTCGAGCCCCACATAGGGGGTCTGCACTGACAGTTTGGAGTGTGCTTGGGATTCTTTCCCCATCTTTGACTGCCCTTCCCCCACTTGCCCTGTCTCGGTCTCTCTCAAAATAAATAAATGAACTCAAAAAAGTCCATTCATATTGTAAATGATGTCTTTTGGTATTTTTTTTTTTTGTAAATGACACTTCATATTAGATATAGTTTTGATTCCCAATTGATCCCCTATATTATTGTCAAAAAAAAAACCCACATTTTTCGATGCCCTTATGTGCTGGTGCATGAGATGCTGAAGAAGGCCTCTGGAATTTTTATTTTTCATTACAGAACTGAGTCTTCACCAGATACATTAAAACAGAAAACTAGAGTGCCACTAGAGTGGCAATACTTGAATTCTGCTTCCTGTCACTCCTAAGTGGCTTCTAAAAGGGACAGAGTGTAGCCAATTGTGACTATTGACTATGCCTGCATATATCATGTCATAGACTCTCCTGCCCAGCAGTGGGGCGTAGATCTCAGAAGCCTGGGCTGGAAAAGATGCCAAAAATATCTAGCACCACTCCTACTCTTAGACTTATTTTTCCACCCTTTATTCCTCCAAATTCCAACATGCCAGACAGACACCCCTACTTTCCTTAAGATCCATTCTCTGACAACCCATCCCTTACTAGAATTTTTTCCACTGTCACTGCATTATTTCCATACAGCCCAATATTCAAAATGACTGCCTTCTACATTCTCACTGTGCACTGAATTAGCCATGCCTTGATGCCCTTAAAAGTTTTAAAAATATTACAACAGATTAAATGTACAATTTGAATCAGCATAACTTTAGGAACTGTCTCCTGTTCAAAATGAGATTGTCCATTTAGTTCACAGTTAACTAATCATGTCTTCACTTGTTCCCTCATTAATACTTACAAGCATTTATTAGACACCATCTATGTGTCTGTTGCTTTGCCAGGCACAGGAGATCCAAAGATACTTAAGTTACAATCCAGTGGAAAGACAAACAGAAACATCTAGCCAAAGCCCAGCATAGCTCTGTGGAAGACGTGCTTTGTGGAAAACAAAATGCAGTGGGAGTCAGTAGAAGGCATCGTGATGTGCCATCACAGGGTTCACAGAGGATGTGACCCTTGAACTGATCCCTGCACAAGGAAGAGAGAGTTGCTTAAGAGACAAGGGAGGGAAGGTGTTCCGTGCAGAACAGCCCGTTTACAGACACGGAATCTTCCTGGTGGTCACAAGGGGATGGAGGAGGGTAAGAGTTAGGAGCAACTGAACCTGCCAGTTTGAGAGACTAGGTAGATGGTGACTGTGTTCATTGTTACCTTACTGCAAATAACATCTTCAGTTTTAATAGTGGTTTAAAATGAGCTTTCACATAGACATACCTTCTGTTATTTTTAATAAACCTCCATGAAATATTGTCTCGAGTCCAAGTTATAGAGATATATGACTATAGCAACTGATACCTTCACTTCATAGAACCACTAATTTATGACTTTTACACTAACTTTTTATTTTGGAAAATTTCAAAGCTATAGCACTTTTGAAAGGATAGTACAATGAGCAACTGTATACCCTTTCTTTAGATTCAACTACTTTGTTTAGATTTGTCAACATTTTGCCACATTCTTTTTTTTCTGTCTCTGTCATTACTGAGCCATTTGAAAGTGAGTTGCACTTTTTAAGATACTTCAACCCTAAAGGCATCTTCTTGAAGCAAGGACTTTTCCCTATATAACCAGAGAATCATTATTGCTGGATTTTGTTTCTGTTTCTCATGATTATATTCAAGTTAAACATTTTTGGTAAGAATACTAAAAAAGTGATGTTCTGTACTTCCCTACCATATCATGAGGCATAATGACAGTTTTGCTTATTACCAATGATGCTAATTTGGACCACTTGGTTAGTTGATATCCTTCTATTCTCTCCATTGTAATTCATAAGTAATCTGTATGACAATGATTTGAGACCATGAAACATATTATTCAGTGGGTTAAGCATCTGTTGATGACTCTTGCCTATCAATAATTATATTAGTAGGCCTTAGTTTTAAATTAATTATAGCTCCTCCATTCCAGCATTTAAAGTCAGATATAATTTTTTGCTGTTGTTGTTTGTTGTCTAAAAATTTGAGACCAAAGAAGATCATCCAACTCTATGAAAATATTTCTCATGAAATAGAGCACATGTTAGGGAAATGGCCAAAAAAACATTGTACAGCTATATTTTATAAATCAACATGTATTTTTTAAAAAGCATAACTCTTGCACAAGATTTAATATTGTCCATGATGTTCGGCTTTTGTAGTTTGTGGAAAAAAACACTGTAATATGTCATTTAACATCATAAAGGAATCTCATATCTGTCCACTGATAACTCATTGGCAATACACAGCTGTTAAGAGGCAGCTCAGGAAAGAAAAAAAAAAAAAAAACTCACAAGCCAACCATCTGACTTTAATTAGGAAAGAGAATAGTCCCCAAATGTACAAGGATGAGGTCTTTTGCAGGTCAAAGTATTATAGTGGAACTTGAAAAGAGGTAATATAATGGCCCCGTATGTGAACGTTAGCTCATGCTTTACAGGATTTATAATATGGAGACACAGTCCCCACCCTTTCCTGAAAACAAGTCAGCCTTTGCTATAGCTACAATAAACACTCATCTAGGCCCCAAAATCCATGTTTTCTAATTACTAAGGGCTTGTCAGATATCAGGGCAGAGACAACATTAATCTATATGAGGAAGGCTGTGGGTAGAATAGTTTCTGGGGGTGAAGAAGATCAGGATTTCAGTTTGGGGCAGTATACATTTGAGACATCCATTAGACATCCAAGTGGAGATACAGAGTGGAGAGTTAGGTATGTGAGTTAATGCCTAATGGAATGGTCAAGGCTGGAGGCATACATTTCAGAATCATTTGAGGATGGATGTTACTTAATCCCATGGAACTGGAATAGAACCAGAAAGGGGGTGAGTATAGAGAGAGGAGAAGAGATTAAGTGATCCATGGACAAGCCAGGGATATTTCAATGCTATGAAGTGAAGGTGCAAAAGAAGAACCAGGAGACTGAGCTGGAACAGCCATTAGAATTGAAGGAAAGTAAAGTGTATAGTATCTTAGAGAACACGGGAAGAAATCAGTTCCATGAGGAGGGAGCAATGAACTGTGATAAGTATTACTGATAGTCAAGTTCAATGTGGACCAAGATTTGGATTTAGCAACATGGAGGTCATTGCTGATACTGACAAGCACAGGTTTGGTGGGGTGGCAGAATTCAAATCCCAACGAATAGGTTTAAGTGAGAAGAGGAGAGGAAAAGGAAGCACTGGTATTGGATGTCTTTCAAGGAGTTTTGCTGTCAGGTGTGTGTGCGTGAGGGGTAGGGGTGGGGGGAAGCAGCAAAGAAAAGGAGTAGTGCTTACAGGAGAAAAATGCAAGATAATTTTGTGCGTTGTTTTTAAGCTGAGAGAGATAACAGTGTGGTTGTGTGCTGGTGGAAACCAATCATGGGAGGGGGGAAGCTGCTGATGTAGGAGAAAGCAGTGAGAATTGCTGAAGCAAAGCCTTTGAGTTAGAAGTGGAGGGGAGGGGCAGCAATGCATACAGTCCAGACCCTTGTAGGTGGGAAGATGTTCTTGTGGGAGGGTGTGAAACTACTTATTTTCTGAATGTTTCCATTTTGTGCTCCGGTGAAGTGGAAAGCAAGGTCATCAGCTAAGAGTGAAGAGAGAGGAAAAGGTGTTAGAGATTGGAGGGGCTGTGAGTTTGTGAAGTGGTTATCTATGAGGAAAGGAAATGTCAATCAATTTCAAAAATCAGAAATAGTACAAACAACAGTCTCTGGTCATAATGCAATAAAACTGGAATTTAGCAGTAAAAACAAAAAGCTCCTATTCCCTGGATATTAATAGTCCTTTCTTAAGTCATTTGGGTGAAGGTGAAAAGCCAAACTAAAACTATTAAATTTTATGAAAGTAAAAATAATGAAAACACTATCTGCAAAGTCTCTGCCACAGTGATCAAGTGGGATTTATTCTAAAACTGGAAGGAGGGTTCAATTTTTGGGTATCTATTGACTTATTCACCATATTAATAGATCCCAGGAGGAAAACCATATGATCAATCCCATAGATGTTGAAAAAACTCTGATTTTATAAAATTTAACATCCATTCAAATTTCATTCTTAATGAATTCAATACAAGCATTTCAATTTTGCTACTGTTATGTAAGATCATTCTGGGAATACTAGCCTATGCAATTACATGAGAGAAAGAAATTGGAGATATAAAAGGAAAGTAAAATTATCATTATAATTACCATTATAGGATTACATATCTGGAAAAATTAAATGTACCCATTGAAAACCTATTGCAAACAATAAAAGAAACCATTAAAATGGCTAGGTACAGAGTTGAAATGCAGAAATTTAAAAAACAAAACTTTAAAAACAAGCAACAGACAGCTAGGAGATGTAATAAAAGATCTCATGGATAGTAGTAACTAGTGTAAGATATTTAAAACAAACTTTAAAAGACACTTATGGGGGCGCCTGGGTGGCGCAGTCCCTTAAGCGTCCGACTTCAGCTCAGGTCACGATCTCGCGGTCCGTGAGTTCCAGCCCCGCGTCAGGCTCTGGGCTGATGGCTCGGAGCCTGGAGCCTGTTTCCGATTCTGTGTCTCCCTCTCTCTCTGCCCCTCCCCCGTTCATGCTCTGTCTCTCTCTGTCCCAAAAATAAATAAAAAACGTTGAAAAAAAAATGTTTAAAAGACACTTATGAGGATAACTTTAAAATGTTCCTGAGTGAGACAAAAGATTTCAATAAGTGGAAAGGCAACAAGAGTCTCAATATCATTAATATATTAATTTTCTTAAGTTGGCTCATAAATTTAATAGATTACAATAAAAATATTAATAATAGTTTTTGACAAGACAAGCTGATGCCAAGGTTTATGATATAATATTTACAAGTATTATTAAAAAATTTATGGGGCGCCTGGGTGGCTTGGTCGGTTAAGCGTCTGACTTCGGCTCAGGTCATGATATCACGGTCCGTGAGTTCGAGCCCCGCGTCGGCCTCTGTGCTGACGGCTCAGAGCCTGGAGCCTGTTTCAGATTCTGTGTCTCCCTCTCTCTCTGCTCCTCCCCTGTTCATGCTCTGTCTCTCTCTGTCTCAAAAATAAATAAACGTTAAAAAAAAAATTTAAAAAAAAATTTATGAGAAAAAAATAGTAACATAGTAGAGCCATACCATGAGACATTAAAAGATATTATAAAGCTACAATAATTAGATAGATAATAAGAGAATAGAGTGTAGTGTTGACATACAAATAGATAATTAATGTAAAAAAATAGGAAGCCTAACATAGTCTAAAATACATGTATAAATTAAGAATATATACATATAGGATACATAGGCACCAATAGGAATTTATGATATGATTAGAGTGGCATTTGAAATCACTGAGAGACAGATAGACTGTATAATAAATAATGTTTGAATAACTGGGTATTACTATAGAAAAAATTAAGGTCAATCCACATCTCACTTCTCACACCAGAATAAATTCCAAATGACAATGAGAGAGTTAAATGTCAAAAAAGATGAACACATGAAAATCCTAAACATTTGCTTACATATACACTAAAAAAAACTTTGGAAAGATACTTAAAAACCGATAGCATTCAATTATATAATACGGTGTTATCAACTATAGTCAAGATGTTTTACATCAGATCCTCGGAACGTGTTCATTTTATAGCTGAAAGATTGTACTCTTTTACCAAGCTCTCCCTATTTCCCCCAATCCCTTGCCCCTCACAACTACTTTTCTACTCTGCTTCTATATGTTTGACTTTTTAATAGATTCCACATGTAAGTGATAACCATGCAGTACTTGTTTTTATCTGGCTTATTTCACTTAGCATTATACCCTCAAAGTCTAACCATGTTGCCACAAATGGCAGGATTTCCTTCTTTCTTGTGACTAAACAATATTTGTTATGTACATATGTACCAAGTTCTCTGTATCCATTCAACCACTGGAGAAACACTTAGGTTGTTTCCATATCTTGGATATTGTGATGTATGCTGCAGTGAACAGGGGAATGCACATATCTCTTCAATATCCTGTTTTTATTTCCTTGGCTATATACCTGGAAATGGGATTGCTGGCTCATATGGTAGTTCTATTTTTAATTTTTTAAGGTGCCTTCATATCGTTTTCCATAGTGGCTATGCCAGTTTACATTCCCACCCACAGTGTACAGGGCTCCTATTTCTCCACATCCATCCCAACAGTTGTTCTCTCTTCTCTTTTTGATGATAGCCATTCAAACTGTGGAAGTGACAGTGACTTCCTCATTGTAGTTCTGATTTGCATTTCACTGATTAGTAACATTGAGTACATTTTAATATACCTGTGGTCATTTGTATGTCTTCTTGGGAAAAATGTTTATTCAGTTCCTCTACTCCCTCCTTTTTTTTATTTTAGAGAGAGAACGTGAAGGACAGTGGTGCAGGGAGGGAGAGAGAGAGAGAGAGAGAGAGAATCTTAAGCAGGATGGAGCCCAACATGGGGCTCGATACCACAACCCTGGGATCACGATGTGAGTTGAAATCGAGAGTCAGACGCTCAACCGACTGAGCCACCCAGGTGCCCCTGTTTTTCTTTTTGTTTTTAGTTTAGGGAAGAGTTTCATAAAGAGACGTATTTCCCTTAGTCACTTTATCTTTTTTAAACTTTTATATTTTTATTAATTTTTTTAATTCCAGTGTAATTAACACACAGTGTTATATTAGTGTTAGGTATAAAATATAGTGATCCAACAATTCTATACATGACTCAGTGCTCATTGCCCTAAGTGAACTCTTTTTTTTCTGATTGTAAACTTTTAATTATTTAGATACATACACATGTATGTGCATTAGGTGACAGTGTAAAATGTATTTCTCTTTTTAAAATTTTGATTCAAGTTAGTTAACATATAGTGTAGTATTGGTTTCCTTTATTTTTTTAATATGAAATTTATTGTCAAATTGGTTTTAGAAGAGAATTTAGTGATTCATCACTTAGCTATAACAACCAGTGCTCATCCCAACAAGTACATTCTTTAATGCCCATCACCCATTTGACCCATCCTCCCATCCACCTCCCCTCCAGCAACCCTCAGTTTGTTCTCTATATTTAGGAGTCTCATATGGTTTGCCTCCCTATCTCCTTTTTCTTTTTTTATCTTATTTTTCCTTCCCTTCCCTTATGTTCATCTATTTTGTTTCTTAAATTCTACCTATGAGTGAAATCATATGATGTTTGTCTTTCTCCAACTGATTTATTTCGCTTAGCTTAATACCCTCTAGTTCCATCCACATTGTTGAAATGCAAGATTTCATTCTTTTTGATCACTGAGTAATATTCCATTGTGTGTATGTATATATATATATATATATATATATATATATATATATATATATATCTCACATATTCTTTATCTATTCACCAGTGGACATTTGGGGTCTTTCCATGATTTGGCTATTGTTGATAATGCTGCTATAAACATTGGTGTGCATGTATCCCTTGAAGTCAGCCTTTTTGGATCTTTTGGATAAATACGTAGTGGTGCAATTGCTGGATCGTAGGGTAGTTTTATTTTTAATTTTTCAGGAACCTCTATAGTGTTTTTCAGAGTGGTCACACCAATTTGCATTCCTACCCATGGTGCAAAAGTGTTCCCCTTTCTCTGCATCCTCACCAATATCTGCTGTTTCCTGAGTTGTTCACTTTAGCCATTCTGACAGGTGTGAGGTGGTATCTCATTGTGGTTTTGATTTGTATTTCCCTGATGATGAGTGATGTTGAGCATCTTTTCATGTATCTGTTAGCCATCTGGATGTCTTCTTTGGAAAACTATTTATTCATGTCCTCTGCCCACTTATTCACTGGGTTATTTGGTTTTGGTGTGAGTATGATGAATTCTTATATATTTTGGATATTAATGCTTTATCCAATATGTCATTTGCAAATATCTTCTCCCATTCCATCAGTTGCCTTTTAGTTTTGTTGTTTCCTTTATTGTGCAGAAGCTTTTTATCTTGATAAAGTCCTAGTAGTTCATTTTTGCTTTTGTTTCCCTTGCCTCTGGATACAAGTCTAGTAAGAAGCTGCTGTGGCCAAGGTCAAAGAGGTTGCTGCCTGTGTTCTCCTCTAGGATTTTGATGGTTTCCTGTTTTACATGTAGGTCTTTAATCTATTTTGAATTTATTTTTGTGTGTGGTGTAAGAAAGTGGTCCAGTTTCATTCTTCTGCATGTTGCTGTCCAGTTTTCTTAACACCATTCGCTGAAGAGACTGTCTTTTTTCCATTGGATATTCTTTCCTCCTTTGTTGAAGATTAATTGGCCATACACTTGTGGGTGCAGTTCTAGGTTCTCTAGTCTGTTCCATTGATCAGTGTGTCTGTTTTGTGGCCCTAAGTGTACTCTTAAGCCCCTTCACCTATTTTACCCATCCCCCTACCCACCTCCATTCTGACAACTGCCAGTTTGTTCTCTATATTTAACAGTCTGGTTTTTTTTCTTTTGCTTCTTTTTTCTTTGTTTATTTAATTTCTTAAACTCCACAAATAAGTGAAATCACATGGTATTTGTCTTTCTCTGACTGATGTATTTCAGTTAGCATTATATCCTTTAGATCCATCCATGTTGTTGCAAATGGCAAGATCTCATTGTTGTTTACTGGCTGAGTAATATTCCAGTCTGTGTATGTGCATGCGTGTGTGTGTGTGTGTGTGTGTGTGTGTGTGTGTGTATGCCTCACATTTTTTTATCTACTGATCTATGAATGGATACTTTGCTTCCATAGCTTGGCTATTGTAAATAATGCTGCAATAAACATATATTGCATATATTATTTTCATATTATTTTGTCCATATATTATTTTCAATTTCCTTGGGTAAATACCTAGTAGTGGAATTACTGAATCATATATTTCTATTTGTAAAGTTTACAGGAAACTCCATACTGTTTGCATCAGTTTGCATTCCCCCCATCAGTGCATCATGGTTCCCTTTTCTCCACATCCTCACCGACACTGGTTATTTCTTGTCTTTTCGATTCTAACCATTCTGACAGGTGTAAGATGATATCTTGTTGTCGTTTTGATTTGCATTTCCCTAATGGTGAGTGATGTTGAGCATTTTTTCATGTGTCTATTGGCCATCTGTCCATCTGTCCATATGTCTTCTTTGGAAAAATGTCTATTCGGGTCCTCTGCTCATTTCAAATCAGATTATTTGGGGGGTTTTGGTGTTCACTTATAAGAGTTCTTTATATATTTTGGATATTAACTTCTTATTGGATATATCACTTCGTCTTCCCAAATATCTTCTCCCATCCCATAGGCTGCCTTTTCATTTTGTTGGTGGTTTCCTTTGCTCACAGGCTCCATTCTGGACAGAGAACATACCTATGGCCTATCTGTTCTCTTTCTAATTTTGTTTTTGCCTTGACTTTCTCTTGTCTCCTATGTGGACTGAAGCTCCCCTTCCCCCATGAGACTCAGACTGAGAACCTAGTACACATCAGGCTCTGTGCTCAGTCTTCGTGGATGCTCAAGAGGGACTGAGGAATGCCTTCAAGGATGGTTCTGAGTGGGGAGGAGTACAGGCCCTGGACTGGCAGGAGCTGGCTCTTACTTGTACTGACTTCAGGCACTTTGCTCTCAGATTTCTCATCTGCAAGTTGGAGATAGGCATAAAGGACAGGAAAGCAAACTGTCACGTGAATGGTAGCTACTGTTGTTCTATGTGAATCAAAAAGTAGTTTTTGCCCTGTTTTTATCTTTTAGTTTGTTTCTCTAACCTTACTCTCCTTTTACCTTTTCCATCTAACTTTATTATTTCCTTCTCAGACCTTCCCCTTCTCTTCTCAAAGCGGAGGAAAGCAGCTTGCCACTCTTCAGGCTGTGGACAATATGGTCCCAAGAGGCTATTCCCTGTTAATTTGGCCACCTCTCCTGAAGCAGCTTTGGTTATAGTCTTGAGCCTTTTAATGGGAAAGGGGTTTTTGTGCAAGTCATTTCTGGCTGCCTGGTGTGATTGCAGGCAGGAAATGTAGGTCTGCTGTGCACTGAAGGAAAAAGATCCATATGTGGCAACCAAGCCACATACATCATCTCAAAATTTAAGAACTGAGGCCCAAACATGCTCTGAATAAGTGATACCTCTCCGTCTTGGCAGATTTTTTAAAGTCTTTAAGTTTCACCCTTAATAGAAATAAACTTCACGGCCATGTGACCCAAAAGAATAATTTCCAGTCTTTGGAAAATTATTCTCTACTATTTGATAGCTGGTGTGGTGAAAGTGATATTATACCTACCCACTAATTCTAATACTCAGAGTATAGGAGGGCAATTTATTTTATATTTATGCTTTCTTTTATGAGTCTGATTGAAATAAAATGCTGGCTGGAGGTACATTAGAGTTCTCTGAACAGAGTCTCAACAGAATTGGGGGGAATATAAGCTAGTTGTTCTGAGCAGAGACTCAGAGTATAACCGTTCTGTTTGCTCTTCCAGAGATGCTTTTTTGTGTGTGGTTTGTTTTTGGTTCTCTTCCAATTTGCATCTTTACCAAAATCCCAAGGAAAGAAAAAAAACCATTAAGATTTTTTCTATAATCCATTTAAGTCAAAAATGGAGAAGAGAGAGAAAAATTTGTAGCTTTCAAACACCATTAGTTTGCTAATGATAGCTTTCATCCTATGACAGTTCTCAGACTGATAAGATGCTCTAAACATCCAGCACGAAGGAAGAGGGCCATTTATAGGCCCCCGCTCTGTCTCTGCAGCTTGCACATGTTTTCAAACATAATTTCATGCCTGCTTTCTGACAGCTCATTAAACAAAGGCCTCTTGGTGCCTATATTGCCCGTCTCCCTGCTGAGAGTGTAACATATTTACGGCCTTTGCAGATTGCTGGCTGCTGGCGCCTTCTCTTCCCCGTGGCCTGCCTGCCAACTGCTTATCAGTCTCCCCCAAAGGTGACATCCTCCTCGTTTGTTTAGGTAGCGATGGTCCCGTGTTTGACCCTCGGAGGCCAGCAGCAGCGTGATTAGGAGAGGCTCCTGCACCAGCTAGATAAAGGCAATCACGCTGGCGAAGACAGCGATGGGCTGCTCAGGGGAGCCTCGCCAGGCTGAGTGCTCCCATTCAGGAACACGCTGGCAGTTCGTTAGTTCGACAGCTGGCAATGTGCAGACCTTGTGGGATTTCTGCCTCAGAGAAAGCAAACAAGGGTTCGAGAGTGTTGAGGAGCTATCTGGGGCTGTGTACAAGGGTGATCAGAGGCGATTGCTCCTAATTACCTGCCTCTTGACTGCCATTAAACCATCATTACACATCCAAACCCATAAAAGCCCCTATGAATGCAGCACCTTATACTTAATTTTTATCCTTTTCTCCTGCTTTTGCCAAAAGCATTTTGCTGGGGTACTGGGAGGACAAATGAAGACATCTTGGACGAAACGAGAGGCTGCAGGCTGCATCCATCTGCTATTTCAGGATCTGACAAAAGTGGTAACAGGTTTCTGCCACTGCTGTGTCCTGGGGGGTGATGCATCATTTCCAACGAATAGAAACGGAGAGGGAACCAGGAGGCGCAGAGGCAAAGGAGGGAAGGGGGGAAGGGGAGAGAGCAAGACTTCTTTCTTCCCAGCCAGGTGCCTGTGAATTCACCTCTTAGCTGTTGTGGGTTAATGGCCAGGCTCCAGGGGCAGGGATTTGTCAAAGCCTCGGATGACCCTGGCCCTAGAAATGCCTGTGTTGTGTGCCCCTGGGATCTGACTGGTGGCAAAGTAGGAACAAGATTTTGGTGTGACTGCATTCGCCTTCGGGGCAGATGACAACAATGGCCACCACGTTTCCAGCACCCCCTATGAATGAGGCAGCGCATTAAGCATTTTCTTACAGGATGTCATCTCATGCAATGCAACACCATTCAGGTAGGGAACGTTAGACCCATTGTGCCAACGATGAAATGGAGCCTCGGGGAGATCAGAAGCCTCCACCAATCCCCCAGCTAGTCAGCAACAGAATCCAGGTCTTTTGGTTCCAAAGTCCCCACTTAACCATCCAGCTGCTGCTGATCCATAGCGACATTGGCACAGCACTTCAGAATGAGTTGTTGCTAAGCCTGTTTCCCCCGTGGAAGTTCTCGAACCCCAGGTGACACCCATCGACCAGAGAGGTGGTGAATCGTGGAGACTCCAGCATTCTGCACAAGGAGAGGCTCCCGGGCAAGGGATAAGTGATCTTCCGGTTTTCATTTTTCAGAAGCACTGTAGCTGATTCTATACAGGATGGTTTCAGGATACACTTTGAGAAAACGGTTCATGACCTAGGAGCTCCCTGGGGAGAGAGCAGTCTCATTTACCTGTTCCTCTATACCCCACAGAGTTATCCTTGCACATAGTAGGTGCTCAATAAATGCTGTAAAGTCAGAGGAAGGGTTCTGTTTGATTTTACTCCTCTGTATCTTGTTTTAAATTGTATTGAAACTTCCATATAGCTTCATCCTCTTGGGAGGAAGCAGACAATACATCCACAAGTAAAATGTATGTTTCCAATATGCCCTTAGCACTGATGAGGTGAGGTCTTTCATGGTCATTCATACCTCCTCCTGACACGCAGGCGACTGAGCTTCTGACCTCCAGCAGTTCAGCATGGAGATGGCTTTGCCAAACCTTACTGTTTTATGGAAGACTTACAATAGAATTATCATTGCTTACAAAGCATCCCTGTGTGCACATTTGTTAGCTGATATATATAAGCATGGGTACCTATTACGTCTAAAAATTATTTGCTACGTTACTTATAAATAACTTGAACTGTAGCTTGTTTTCTGGGCATGGTCTTTAGCTTTGTGTGTACTACAGTTTCTATGAATTGATCTATGCGCATTGTGCATTTTGATTCTTTACGCATGGTATTTTTGATGAATCCTGACTTGGAAAATAGGTGCCACTATCTCCATTTCATGGATGAAGAAAGTGAGCCTCAGAGAAACTGAGTGACTCTCCCAAGACGGCATAGGTAGCAGAGGCAAGATTTTAAGAAGCTCTGGAGGAATCTAAAATAAAACACTATTTCTATTTTACTATGTTGCATAAAGAACAAACTGATAATTTCAAAACTGAATTTTAAAAATTCTGGAAGGAAGTGATGGTAATTATTAATGGTGGTTGCCTGTGGGAGATGGGATTTTGATTCCTTATACTTTTCTTTATTTTCTAAATTGTAAAACTTATAATTGTGGGAAAGCTAAAACACACACACACACACCTCCAGGGAACACACTATCCGAATAAACTTAATTATTATTAATTTATCATGAGATTTTTGTTTTATTTCTTTGAATATATGTGTTTTTGATTATACAACAATAACAACAACAACAACAACATTGAACATAGTAAGGTACAATAGGATTTTCTCCCTATTAAAAATATTCCCTGAGGGGCACCTGGGTGGCTCAGTCAGTTATGCATCTGACTTCAGCTCAGGTCATGATCTCACTCATGGCAGAAGGGTTCGAGCCCTGCATCAGGCTCTGTGCTGACAGCTCAGAGCCTGGAGCCTGCTTTGGATTCTGTATCTCCCTCTCTCTCCCTCTGCCCCTTCCCCAGTCACACTCTGTCTCTCTGTCTCTTAAAAAATAAATAAACGTTAAAAAAATTTCCTGGGCACCTGGGTTGGTCAGTTGGTTAAGTGGCCAGCCAACTCTTGATTTTAGCTCAGGTCACGAGCTCACGGTTCATGGGATCGAGCCCTGTGTCGGGCTCTGCACTGACAGCATGAAACCTACTTGGGATTCTCTCTCTCCTCTCTCTGCCCTTCCCCTGCTTGTGCTTGCTCTCTCTTTGTCTCTCAAAATAAATAAATAAGCTTAAGAAAAATACCACCACAATGAAACTAGATTATTGCCAACAGAAGAATTCCTGGTTTGCTTCCTAGCAGCAGAAAACAGAACAACATTTGCTATGACTTGAAGGCTATCATTTTCAGTGGTTACAAGAGCCTGATGTTGACAACTGTGCTGAGGGTGGCATGAAGGGTCTTACATTTTTTTCACCATTCTCTCTGCAAGTTCTCAAAGGACTTTCTCACCTGTCATTCCCTCTTGGTTTCAATAATCATCAGTTCAATACACCGCCATGCACCAGGCACTGTGCACAGTGATTTCCTGAATGTTAAGTACCAAATCTGAACCCGAGTCCTAGCAGCCTTATAAAGTGAGCTGGGTGTGCTCTATTACCTCTCTCCTCAGTGAGGACACTGAAGGGCAAAGACGTACTTAAGGGTAAGTGATGTGCTGAGGGGCTCGCAGCTGGCGGGTAATGCCACGGGAGCTCCAGTTTAAGCTACCCAGCTGGAAACTCAGTTTCCTTGAACTGCACCACCTCTTGGTGCTTCTTAGGGTCAGCTCTGTTCTTGAGCAAGACATAAGAAAGGTTATGCTGGACCTTTTGATATATTTTCCAATTTTGTGTTTCAGAAACTATTTTGCACTCTCTCACTTGCCCAGGGCCTACTGTACCATCTTGTGCATCATCCAACCATGCTACAGGTGATATCTTAGGACCCCAGCCTCTCCCCTCCTCCTCTCTCCCCCACTCTGCCTCCCAGTCAGACCTATGGAGCTTGTTTTCCATTTGCCCAGAAAACAAATGAGTTAGTCTGTGATAATGCATATGAGGACTCCAAGGCAGGATTCTTGCTCTCTTAAAAAGAAGACATGCATGAATGTTGTGCCTTTACCCAAAGGAGTTCCCCAGTGGTGAAATAATTAGATGATATAGGAGGTCAATGAAGAGAAAAAGGAAAAGGAGAAAATACCACAGATATGCACTGGGAGAAAAACATATGAAAGCATCATCTCATTTGAGAGAAATACTTTGTTAGTGGATGTCCAAATGTTACAACTCCTGGAGAGCCATTTGGCCAGGGATAACAAAAGTTTTAAAAAATTCATAACCTTTGACTTAGTAAATCCAGTTCTGAGAAGGCATCATAAGGAATAAGTCTAAATACAGAAAGAGCTTTGCACATGAAGAAATTCACCACAGTTACCTCTGATATAAAAAAATGGCAAAAAGGATATTGATCATGTAAATTATGATACAATGGAATACAGTCATTACAAATGATGTCTGTAAAATATTCTGAAATAAAATGAAAGCTTTTCTATATGATAAGATAAAATGAAGAGAGTAGAATATAATTTAAATAGGAATTATGATAATCTTGTCCCAAATATTTGGAACATAATTATCTAAAGTAATTATGTGTAGAAAGTGCTACTATAGGTAATGTTTTTTCTTCTTCCTACATTTTTTTTATTTATCCAAGTTTTCTTAAATAAATACATCAGTGTTCCAAAGGAAAAAAATTAAACTTATTTGGAAATATTATTTTACTCAATACTGGTTTTTACTTAATTCAGGTAATATACAAGTGTCTATATCCAAGAGTGATTTAAGAAACAAACATACTATGTAACTGTGCAGAAAAGTGTTAATATGCAGGTCTCATTGTGATCCTTGTGATAGATCTGCTTAAAAGGTTGCCCCTTGGATGGTGTCTGGGAACTCAGATTCTAGAAAGGTCCCTGGGTATTTGAGCTGCTATAATAAAAGGCCAGAGACTGGGTAGCCTATAAACAAACACTTACTTCTCACAGTTCTGGAGGCTGGAAGTCCAAGATCATGGAAGCAGGGGAGTGGGCGTCTGGTGAGAAACTGCTTCCTACATGGCCCTCTCTTCACTATAGCTCACATGGCCAAAGGGGCAAGGAATCTTTTTTGGGCCACTTTCATAAAAGGACTAATTCCATTCATGAGGGCTCCACCCTCATAATCTAAGCACCTCCCAAAGTACCTTCCTCCAAATACCATCCCATTGGACATTAGATTTCAACATGTAAATTTGGGAGGGATATATTCAAGTCCATAGCATCCCCCACCACCATTAAATAAGAGTGGCTCGCTACGCTGAAACTGTTTGGACAAACCATACAGTTTATGTTAAACACCTGCTTTCCCTCCGGGAGGGTAGAATTTGGGTATGGACCAGGCAGAGGCGCCCTATGTGAGCAAGCCCCAGTAAAAACTCTGGGTATTGAGTCTCCAACGAGCTTCCCAGATTGACAGCATTCTACGTTTGTTGTCATAACCCATTGCTGGGGAAATTAAATGCATCCTGTGTGACTCCTCTGGGGGAGGACCTTAGAAGCTTATGCCAGATTTCTCTGGACTTTACCCATGTGCCTTTTCCCTTCGTTGATTGTGTGTTTGGTTTCTTTTAACTGTAATAAATCATATCTGTGAGTATGACTACATGCTGAGTCCTGCGAATCCTCTGAGTGAATCATGGACACTCGGGGGGGGGGGGGCGGTGGCCTTGGGACCTCTCAACATAATCATCACTATTATGTAGCTCTAAAAAGATCACTTTCTTCCCATTTTCATCCTTAATAATTTAGCTGTATATAAACCATAGAATGGTGCTTTTCCAAAATATATTGAACCCACAAAATTTTAGTGCCAGGAAAGAGAACCGTGTCATACTTTTGCTTTACGGATGAGAAAACAAAGCTAAGAGCAAGGGCAGTGCCACATCCAAATCAGCATCAGAACCAAAGACTCCTGACTCTTCAATTCTTCTACAACACTCCCCCCCTTTCACAGATCATTGTTTTCCTGTGAACAGGAGACCGTGAGACACATGGGGAAAAGGCATACAAATGCAACAATATAATGTGGAGTCAGTAAAGAGTGATATTGGGGATACTGGATGTAAATCAGCTAGTGATGGTAAAATGGGATTTCCTTCATTATTTATAAGTGGTGAATAAATAGCCGGTGATAGAAATGAAAGCACACAGAGTATGGTCTCAAGCTATAGATTCAGGTACTCGAAGTAAGGAAATAATTAAAAGATGTGAACCCTAGAATGGAAACCGGACCAGCTTGCTCTGCATTCTTTAGACTGGTGGTTAGTTCAAGCCATTGAAAATGAATTTTTGTTGGAAATACATGTCCAGTCAAGGTTGACTACAATAAAAATGAATATTTTCATGCTTATTTCAAGTAGGCTATACCTTCCTGGCTTACTTCCTAAGGGGGAAATGGGAAGGGTTGTAGGGAGTGAGAATCTTTAAAATTGGGGAAATTTCAATCAAATGTCTATTTCTTATGCTTCAAAGATTTTATTCATAAATTCAGAAATCTGTTAATTCATGCTCATCACTTAAAACCTGATGACAGACTATTGTTCTTAAAGATCTGCATTGCACTTATCATAATCCTATTCATTCAAAGGGTGAGACCATCTCTGGGTCTCTTCTGTTGGTGAATACTGGTAGCAGTGATGAAGGGATGATCCAATAATAATTCCACAGAGAAAATAGACCCCCACCACCATGCTCTAAGTTCTACGGCCACATCTCTCCAAGGAAGAACATACTGGGGAAAATCAAGAATAGAATCAGCACTTAGCTACATAGAATCACAAATAAGTAATTGCTTACTACTTCCTCTCTTCTTCTACTTTCCTGTTTCCCCCTTACTGGGTTCAATAGTGGAAAAGACTAACTTCACAGAGGCCTGAGTAACAGGAGAGAATTCCACACTGACCTCAAAGAACATCTGATGAAAACATGATCCCTTTTGATCTCTAGGGAGATTTTTTAAATGTTTATTTATTTATTTTGAGAGAGAGAGAGAGAGAGAGGAAGCAGGGGAGGGACAGAGAGAGAGAGAGAGAGAGAGAGAATGAGATCCTAAGCGGGCTCCACACCTGCAGCGCAGGGCCTGACGTGGGGTTCAGACTCACAGATCCGTGAAATCATGACTGGAGCCAAAATCGAGTTGGTTGCTCAACTGACTGAGCCACCCAGGCACCCCTCTAGGGAGATATTAAAATATTATAAGTCAACATTTTATTGGTTCACTTATATATCACATGTCTTTGATGCTTGGCATTTGTTTGGTCATCGGCTTGTTATAAACGAACTTCTGGAATGCAACTCTGCCTTGTGTCCATAAGAAAAGAAAGTTCTCCGGTGGCCTTGCAATTTTTACATTTTTCTTTCTTTCTTTTTTTTTTTTTTTTACTTTGTCCCAATTCTTAATTCTCAAGACAATCTAAGAATTCCTCTCATTGAAAAGAAAGTCCTACCAAAATCCACTTTTTTTATTTTTTTATTTTTTAAAGATCACATTTTTTTAAAGTTTATTTTATTTATTTTAAGAGAGAGAGAGTGAACAAGCAGGGAAGAGGCAGAAAGAGACAGGAAAAGAGAGAGAATCCCAAGCAGTCTTGGCATAGTCAATGCAGAGCCTGATGCAGGACTTGAACTCACAAACTGCAAGATCATGACCTGAGCTGACACTGGATGCTCAACGAACTGAGCCACCCAGTTGCCCCCAAATCCACTCCTTTTAAATAAATTTTAAAAATGATGCAAGAGGTATCTATCCTTGTTCAGGGTTAAATTTTACTATATTTATTTGGTGGGAAACGTTAGGGTAGTTTATTTTCCTGGGTCAGGTTTCCTGGAGACACCTTCAGACTGTGAGGCTGAGATCTGCAGGCAGGAAATTCACTGCAGAGTGAACTTGAGAAGAACATATATAAGGTAGCTGGATGGAGCAGAGGGAGAGGTTGAATTGAAAGCAGTTGCAACAGAAGGCCTCAGCTGATCCCACTGGGATCTCTGAAGCTGAGATGGCCCTGCAGAACTGTTACAGATCCAAGGTGAAGGGCAAGGTCTTTGCACCAGCATCAATCAGTCTTTAGACTCCGGCTACCTCTGGGAAGAGGGAAACACAGCTTCCTCTGGCAGAGGGCAAGTCCCAGAAATAATCACAGCTGTGAGCCTCCAACAGCCAACCCTCCTGGCAGCTGAGTCAATAAATATCTTAGTCTAGAATGGGATCTGAGCAGGTACACTACATTTGTGTTCTTTATATCTTTATAATACATGTGCATATTCCGAAGAGGGAATCACTGGACATCCCTTTATTCAATATTGTAGTGGTTCTTCACTCTCAGTCCTCAGAGTTAGATGTGCAAGAAATATCATAGTATCTATGATGTTACCAAATTTCAATTCCCAGCCTCCATCCTGCCAGAATATATTGGAAATGTAACATGAATTATTCTTGGGGCTTCCTTTCCAAGTCAGGGCTATTTCCAAGTTGTATTGTCATAAGTAGGGTCAAGGCTTGGAGGAAGGGGGAAAACGAAGATGGTTATTTAAAACAAGGCCCATCTGGTTGCCCCTAAGAAGACCATGGGCTCCTTTCACTTGGTCCCTTCAAGGCCATGCTTGTGAGGCCTACGGTCCTCTTTCCTAAGCCATTTCTTCCGGAGACTTGCTCCCTCCCCCAAACATTGCCAGAAAGAAGAGCCCTCTTCCTCACTGCCCCATATCCAATGACATCTTTCCTTTCTGTGGCCCTAGGGAATATCTTTCTGACTCAGGAGAAGCCCAAACCTACCTACTATATTTACAAGGCATTCCACTTTTTCCTACAAACCCCAATTCCCTTAACTCTTCCACAAACATCAAAATCTTCTGTTCTAGAAGCAGGGAGGGCTTAATTTTCAAACCCTCTTCAAAGAAAACCTTCACAGCTCACCTTTCTCAGGAATCAAAGAAAGGAAGAAAAGCAAAAACAGTTCAGTTCCCATATTAAAACAGTCTGAAGATTAATTTTTTTGCCAAATCACTTAGAGAGCTCTCATTTGCTGCATATTCTGGCTACAAGAAAAAAGTAATGTAGTTTTCAATAGTCATGACCAATTGGGTTTTATATACAAGACAATTTCAAGAATGGTTGTCCAAAATGACTCTTAAGTTGAAAGGTTACCTCTTTGAGGCTGAGTTTGAATATAAACACATTGAAACATTTTCTTTTAAATGTATCCAAATTTTAGGCTGGTATTTCTCTCCAACCTAGCCTGTGTATTGTAATGATTTCTGTTAGCAAGTATTTTGAACTTAAAACCCTAGTTCTGACACACTGGCAATGTAATCAGCTACAGGCAGTCCCCAATCTTGGAATCTGTTGCTTGCCAAAAGATTGTTTTCACATCTGTTTTTATTAGAATATATGTTTCAAGTGTCACCAAACAATAGCATAGATTGTTGGGGCCGGGGGGGGGGGGGGGGTGGGTGGTGAGGGGAAGATTTTGAGTTCTTTATGGCAGGGATAGTTTCTTTCTCCCTGTTCATAGAATGTATTATTTAATGTTTATACTATAAGACTAGTACATGCTCAACGTGGAAAAACTCAGGAAACAAAAGGAAACATTTTAATTGTCTATAATTTCACCACTGCTAAAATTAGGTATATGTCCTAATATTTTTTTCTATGATTAGGAATATGTATTCTTTTTTAAAAAAAAACAGTTTGAGGTTTAAAATCTGAGTGACAGTATTCATATCAACTGTAAATGGCAGATGGCATCTTTTTTATAAAAAAAAATAATGTTTATTTATTTTTAGAGAGAGAGAGAGACAGTGCGCACGAGCAAGTGGTGGAGGGGCAGAGAGAGAGGGAGACACAGGATCCGAAGCAGGCTCCAGGCTCTGAGCTGTCAGCAAGAGCCCAAAGCGAGGCTCAAACTCATGAACCCGCAACATCATGACCCGAGACAAAGTCAGATGCTCAACCGACCGAGCTACCCAGGTGCCCCTGGCAGACAGCATCTTAACACTGACCTCTAAGTTGCTTGTTAAGGGATGTTTATTAACCCCAAAGAATCCTCCATTGATGTACTTTCAAGTAATATAATATCACAAACTAGACTCATCGTCCTTAGCCCCTATCTGTCTACAAACTAACTCATTCAACTAGAGTGGAAATTTCAGGCTTCTTTCCGTCGGCCCCCCATTCTTGCCCGCCCACCCAGTCCCAATCCAGTCAGGTTCCGGGCCTGTTGGCCTCACTTCCATGCTCCCTCATGCAATAGCCCTTTCTTTCTATGCTTTCTGTCACTGCCCTAAGGTACTGTCATTCAACACCAAGATTTGCAGTGTTCTTCCAGGCCTTCTGGTCTCCTTCCTTTGCTACTTCTGCTTGCCCTCCACACCGACAACAGTGATCTTCCTGAAACACGGCCCAGACCATGTCTCTATTGCCAGCAGAATGAAGTCCAAATGCGCAGGCATCTGTGCACCTATCAGCCTCGTCTTCTACCACCCTCAACTTCGTACACGCTGTGCCACAACCAAACGTATCTATTCTCCGTTCCCTGTGCACCCCTCAAGTTTCCTTGGCCCTGGCCTTTGGTCTTTTTGTCTTGTCAGTCCGAATACTGTTTCCCTCTCGGCCACTCCCATGTGTATTTGTAGCTAACAAATACTTACATAATGCCTGTGATATGCCACGTTTGTGCTGTTCTCATCAGTGTCTCCGTATTAACTCATCTAACCCTCATACTGACTGTAAGAGGTAATTACTATTATTATCCCCATTTTAAATATGGGAAAGCTGAATTGTAGACTAAATCTTTCTGCTGTCTGCTCAAATGCTACCCACATTTTAAGCCTCAGGTTAAACGCCATTATCCACAAAGCATTCCCTATTGTCCTGAAATGGAATAACGAGAATAATGGGGTGAAAGAGGGTACGAAGGAGCAGGAGGAGAAAAAAAATTAATGGTAATCATTGCCAAACTTTCTGCTTAGTACTTAAATTGGATGGACTATCTTAATCCTTCCCACAAAGCTGAGTTAAGTACTATTATCCTAATGTCTCAGATGAGGAAACCAAGGCTCAGAGAGGTTAAATGTCTTCTGCAAAGTCAAATAGTTTCTAAATGGCAGAGCAGAGCAATGTCCCTGCACTTGGAATTCTATCACTCCCCCTACACGACATTTTGTATATAGCGTATGTATCCTATATATGCCCTGTGTGCGTGTGTGTGTGTGTGTGTGTGCGCGCGCGCGTGCGTGCGTGTGTGTATACGTATCTCCCTGTGGTAGATGGCGTTTTTATTCCCAGTTATTTGCTGCTCTCCCTGCAAGAGGATCAGACATCCCAGCCTGTGGCCATATGACTTGCAGGGAGGGCTTCTCTGTGGGAGAACATTCACATTTCCCATCAGACTTTGCCACATGACTTGCTTTGGTCAATAAGGCAGAAACATAACCTTTAATTGCCATTGCATGCCTTTTTCTTTCCCTGCTTTTGTTCTCCTTTTCCCTCTGACATGTAAATGTCATGCTCTGGAGAGAGGCTGCTCCTTTAGCCTGAGTCCCGGAATGAAGCAAATACACCAGCCAATCTTCAGGTGATGTGAGCATGAATAATAAAACTTCTCTGTAAGCCATTGATCTGGGGATTGTTTGTTACAATAGCATAACATACAGGAGACTGACTGACAAACTCCTCTTTCAGACAATAAGCATTTTGAGGGCAAGATGTTTGATTCATTTTTGTACCCTCCTATTCCACTCCCCATCCATACCCCAGGTAAACCTTCATCTGGAAGACCCTCAGCAAATATTGGCTTAATATATAAATACAAATAAATGTAATAAATAAATAAGTGAAATAAAACAATATAGGGACAAGAATATAAAACCAAATGCTTCCTTCCCTCCCTTCCTTCCTGCCTTCTATCCTCCCTCCCAATTTCTTCTCTCTTCTCCCTCTCTTTCTTTCCCAATAATAGGCAACATGCAACTGTACCACACTTAGTATTTAACAGATGGAGCTGGTCTCCAATCTAGGTTGTAGATCCAGGCAGAAAGCACTTCAATTTTGACTCTAGATTTACATGACTATCAACGGCTCAGGAGAGAATATTCTTGCCCACACATGGACCATGTGGCCAAACATTTGGTAGTAGTACTGGGATTCATAGATTGATATCTGGAATTTCTGGGAGGCTGTGTCTTCTTTGTGGGAATTTCTGGCTAAATCAGTACTTTCTGAAACTTTGCCACTCTCAGTTGTTCCATGATTCAGACAAATCTGAGGTGGTTCTCCAGGAGGAGCTATAGAGATTTAAATCCAATCCCAAAGCCACATAAATGCATCAGTCACTTCTGAAATTGTAACTTGTTGAACAAAAGCAAATAAACAGCAACAACAAAATAGCTCTCTAGTTTTTTGACATTCTTAGCTGAGGGTGTAGGGAAATGAATTCAGGTATCAGTTGTTAATTGATTTATCCACACATTCACTGATCTTGGCTGATAGATGTGAGGAAGGAAAGATATTTGTAATTTTCCTTCACTTCCCAGTTCAAACGTGCGACATCAGCAAGAAAAGTAATTTTACGACGTTGGAGGTAAATAAGTAAATTGTCTCAGAGCTCTTTAATTCTCATAACTCCCATGATCCAAAGTATCAAATAAAACTTTTCAACAAATTTCTACCACCTTACTATATAAAGGTTTAAAAACAATTTTTTGTGTGCGTGATACTCTCTTGGCTTCTACTTCTGACAAATATCCCATAAATTAGCCATGATGAAGGGCCAAATGGAAGAAGATTAACAATCTTTATCACATTCTCTATCTTAACACAGAATTATCCTGGCTTGCAAAGTTCACCACAGAGATTCTACTAATGAGTGAAGAAGTGAACGACGGTACACAAACTGCTCCTTGGACTTCACTAAGTCTACTGAAACCTGTTCTTCCCCTTTGTACTAGAAAATACCCAATATGTTGCAAGTGAATTTACTTTTTTCCACATTTAGACCAAACTTCTCAGATGTTCTATAGGCCTTACAAGTACAGTTAAGATTTTTCCTAAAGTTCTCAGGCACTTGAGCAGCGTTTGACTCACAGATCACAGAATGATGCCTCTATTCACTCAGTAAATGGTGGCTTCTCCCCTTTGTTCTGAGAAATTTTGTAGCAGCTATTTATCGTTGCTATTATTATTATTATTATTATTATTACTATGAGCCACCAAACAGAGAGCTCTTGATCATTAAGTGCTGATATTTTTTTTTAACATTATGTGTTTCTTTTTAATGTTGTCTGTTTAATTTGCTTTTCCCATTTTTCATGGTCCCTCTCTCTATTCAAGCTGAATCAGGTTTGGGTTTACAGTCAGCAAGTGGTGACATGTTATGTCACAACCATAGCTGACCCTCCTCACCAACACTCAGCCAGTGTCCCTGGAATGAACCTGATCACGCACAGTGTTGTTCATTCCAGTGTGTTTGGTAAAAATCTCCACATGTCTGCTCCGGGAATTTTCTCCTCATGTATTCTGAGCTCAGCCACAACGAAGCTGACGGAAACGCTGAAAGAAGACCTCTTTCCACTGTCCTTCCGCTAAGAAATGCGGGGCCCCACCAGTCAGGGATGCCTTCATCCTTGCTACAGAGACACATGGAGGCAGAGCTACGACGGCAGGCTGGCATCACATCTGTCCACCAAGACTTTGATTATAGAAAGAAGGCTTGGCTCTATCAAGATATTAACTTGGCACTTTTCATCTTCATTCAAATGCCTCTGGGGGCAGGGGGAGAAACACTGAGCCAACCCTGAATAATAAAATGGTAATAAAAATGAGAATCATTATCATCGGAGTCTCTGGATTTGATTCTCTGCAAAGAGAAGGCATAGGAAGGGCCTTTGAGGAAGAGCCAACATTCCAAGCTCTACCTTTGTCCTCCTCCCACCACCCCCCTTGTTGATTCTTTGATGTTCATGGGGAAAATCCTTTGTAGGGGCCAGATCCTCTCCCATCGCATTTCTCTCCCCCCCCCCACCTTTATAATAAGTGCAAGCCCTTCCATTTGTGTGGTGCTCTGTGCTTACAAAGTGCTTCCACGTCCTTGGCCCCACCTCTGCAGTGTGCTCGAGAGAAAGACGTGTTCTTAGCACGCATATTCAGCTTGAGCCATCTTGCCTGAGGTTAAGCAAGTGAACATTCCCAACAAACCTTGTGCAACTTGGAACTTCCTTGGCAGCCACTGGGGGCAGTGACATATCTCTCATCCAGGTTTCTCTGACCTGACTGCTTGAGTGACAAATGGCAGGAGCTGGGAAAATCCTAAAGGCCAAAGGAACAAGCCATATGTGCCTCTCCACCATGGCTTCTGTGTTTTGCACACCTGTTGGCTCATGTTTCCAAAGGCAGTTGACATCTGCTGACCTACAGGCTACCTGAGCCTGGAAAAAGGGGCTGAAGTCTCTCCATTTCTAGGTATAGGTTTCAACATCTGTAACCCATAAGCAACAAGGAGTAGCAGGATCTGGGCATGATGGTTCTAGAAGTCCTTCCTGCTTTCCTGTGATCTGGTCTCTTGTGCAGTTCGTTCTGTAAATTCTTTCTTATGGAAAACTGAATCTCATACATGGAAGAAAAAAAAAGAGTACAAAGTTGTATACAAAGAAAAAAAGTACACCTCCCTTCCACCCCAAGCTCCTCATGTCTCTTGCCAGAAGTTACAACTGTTACTGGCTCCTTGTGTATCCTTCCAGGACTATTCTATACACATACAAAAAAAAAAAAAAAAAAAAAAAAAAAAAAAAAAAAAAAAAACTATACACACACACACGCACACACACACACATTTTGTATATATATGTGTATCTATAAACTAGAAGTTGTTAAAGCCCATGGATGGCTTCTGAATGATGCTGAATTATCTCACACGTTCTCTTTTCTGGTTTTATATTGATACAGCTCAAGCTGTAAATTCTTCATTAGCTCTAAGACACTCACATATTAAAGCTTTCCAAATTATAAATTCAATATAGATTATGCACTTTTTTGTGTGTGTTAAGCCTAATAGCCAAAGTGAATAATCTTGTTTTATCAGTGTAATTCCTTCCTTCCAAGAAAGATCTTATATGGAATCAACCAACTTTTAAAACTTTACAGGGATGCCTGGGTGGCTGAGTCCGTTGAGTGTCCAACTCTTGGTTTTGGCTTAGGTCATGATCTTACGGCTTCGTGGGTTTGAGCCCTGTGATGGGCTCTGTGCTGGCAGAGTCTGCTTGGGATTCTCTCTCTCTCTTCTCTCCCTCTGCCCCTCCCCAACTCACACTGTCTCTGTGTCTCTCCAAATAAATAAATAACTTAAAAAAAAACTTTACACATAATTTAATTTCTGAGAACTTAGTGGCTTCTTGTAACTTTGTTGTTGAATCTTTACTTAGAAAATGACTCTCTTGGGGCACCTGGGTGGTTCAGTCAGTTAGTTAAGCCCCCAACTTCAGCTTAGGTCATAACCTCACAGTTCACCAATTCGAGCCCGGCATCTGGTTCTGTGCTGACAGCTCAGAGCCTGGAGTCTTCTTCAGATTCTGTGTCTCCCTCTCTCTTTCCTCCTCCCCCACATGCACTCTGTTTCTCTCTCTCTCTCTCTGTCTCTTTCTCTCAAAAATACATAAAAACATTAAAAAATTGTTTAGAAAGAAAATGACTCTCTTTTTGCACATTGGGTAGGCCTGTTATTAAGAAGCCCCCTTGTAGCCTTATGTAGGTATTCCAGTTTCTTTCTATCTTGCCAGGTTCTCAAGGAACTCCTAAAGTCATAGGCTTTGTGGGTTGGCTTCTGTCCCCTGAAAAATACCCTTAGGCCAGGCAAACACTGGAAAATACTAAGTCCTGACACTAACGGCTAGTGTTCACTTAGAACCTCCCTGTGAGAGGCATTATCCAAAAATTTCACATTCATACGTATGTGCTCTCAGACCCCACGTAGTATATCTAGTAGTTATATTTTACAGATGAAGAAGACAGATCTTAGAGAAGTTAAGTGACTGGCCCAAGATCAAAGTATTGCTCTACTAAGTGGCAAACAGAACATGTTTTGGTTCCACAGCTTGTACTCTTAACCCCTTGGATGACTAGCTCATACTAACTTTCAAGTGAATCTTGATTCCCATTCACTGCATTCAGTAACCTCACCAATAATCTCACGTACTAATGTACACCATTCACCCTGCAAGCAAAGCTTTCCTTTATCTTCCAGCAAGGCTGATCTGACCTGGCTCCAGGACTCCAAGTTCTCCAGGCAATCCCCTGACACCTGTTCTTAGACCTTGACAGCTGTCTCTGGATATCAATTTATACATTTGGCATCTTTGTGCTGTTTTTATTATTGGTTATTATAACTTGTAATTTGTATGAGGTTGAAGGACCTTTCACCCTTGTGGACTGACTGGCCTGGATGCCAAACCCGTCTTGGTGAACAGGTGCCAACAGAGAGGTGTGTCCCACGATATGAAGGTTAGCCCAGTGTCAGGGTGAGAGGTGAGCTCCACTCCGGACCTCTCTTACTGCCATGGAGGGAACGCGCACTTTGGAAATCAAGATGAGATACTTCATCCTGGCTTAGGAAGTGACACATACAGAGAGAAAGGGAAATACCTTAATTCTGGAATGTGAACTGGACACGGGCAGTGGATTGTGAACCAATGCTGTGTCTGTCTCATTAGAATTCCCAGCATGGGCCGTGCTACCAGGCATCCTGAATTACATTCTTACCTGGGGACTCCTGCTCCTGCATCCCAGAGGATCTTTACCTTTTGAGGAAATACAGTTCGCATGGTCTCCAGGCATGTTCCAGAATTGCTGTGGCTGCTGAGGTGTGACAATGAGGATGCCTATTTCCGTGGAACCCGGCCATTTTTGAAGACCACCGGGCAATGACTTTTACCTTCTGATCACTTTCGCTGTTTAATATTCACCATGCTGCCCCTGCAACGAAAGCACAACAGACATGCCTCTTTAAGAACAGGTGAGGCCAGCAAGAACTGCTATATCATAAAGTCTTCTAAGGATCAGACATACCCACTGACAAATGAGAGGGCAGTGTGGGTTGAAACTGATTTCTGGGTGAATGACTTTTTCAAAACAAGGGCCTCAATCAAATGAAAATCAGGTTTCAGAGATTGCACGCAGCACAGGAAAGCAGACAGAGGACGCAAACAGGCCAGCCAGTTCTCCTGTTCCCTCCGCACGCACATCACCAACCCCTTCCTTTCAGTCTTCCCTTGGTGGCCCAGGAGGGTGAGCATTCCCTTCTGAGCCTGAACCACAGATGAGTTAGAATCTCTGTGGAAGTGGCACTGTGAATTTGGCACCACTTTGGAGAAACACTCCAGACGAGAGGACCAAGTACATCTGACACACAGAGGAAGATCAGGGACGATGAATCGAGGGTGCCCATTTCTCCTAGCCAGTGGCTTGTTCTCAGCCTCAGCCTCCGCTCCAAAGCTGCATTCATTTCCGAGATGCTTCTCAGTTTAGTAATCACCATTCTTTCAGTCTGAGAGATAAGCATGTGAGCATCGGTGAAGGTGTAGGTAAAGGTGCAAATGTAGGAAAAAGTGGAGGTGTAATGGATGACGATTACGTGGAGAGTGGCTCTGTCATACCCAATACCCTCTTTGGAACCAAAGAATCTTTCTCGTCCTTGCTTATCTTCCTCTTGCAACCATTTCCTCTTGAATTGTTTCCTGTTGAAACTATTACAAGTCTAAGTCGGAATGTTCCCGTTTTCTCTGGTTACAGCTTCCTTCCAGCTCCTCAACTTTTGGGTTGCTAATATTTCCAGAAAAAAAGCCGGTTGCATTAATGGAATGTGGCATAAATGAAAACAATAATAGCTGGTCGGTGTGTTTTCCTATCTGCCAAGAAACAAAAGTGCCTGTGGTTTTCAGGGATGCTGCATATTGGACGTAAGAAACAAGTGTCTGGTCTTTCTCCAAAAGAGGCTGCTTTGAACACACTTGCCCCGTCATTAAACCAGAGAAGTCTGTTTTCTTCCAGTGAGGGCTTTTGCTCTTTCAGTTGCATTTTCTGCCACAGTCATGATATCTTGTTTATGCACAGTGGTCTTTTGTTAGGAAAAAGGAAAGTGGGTTAATAGAGGGTTCTCAAATTCCTTTCTTATGTGCTTTATGTCCTTGGGGGATAAATTTCATGGTTTCTACCATAAAAGTAGCACGGACTTTAGGTTTTCTGGCTCAGATAAATATCTTTTAATCACTTTCGAGTTGGAGTAAAACTTTGGAACACTTTGATTCCTACAAAGAGAACTTGGGGTCATGTTGCAGATACATGTATAACTCATCTTGAGAGCATTAGAAGGATCCCTGATTCTTATATTGCTTTCAGGATCCCCTAATCAAAATAGCCCCTACTCATTGCAGCTAATATCCGTGTCGCTCAGGTACTCTGTGTGCGTGCTGCAAGGCAGCTATTCAACTTCAGCTTTTGCCTTCAGAGCTGAACCTTGTCTTTATGAGACACGTCGTCGCTTAGCAGGTTGAAGACAGATTCCAAGTATAAATGGGCTGGATCCCCGCCGAGCAGTAGGCAAGACCCCAAGTTGACAAACTCTTCAAGTCTGTCTGCAGTGTCCCCTTCATCTTGCCTTTTTTGGGGAGAAGGGAGGCTAGGCTTAGGAATGTGCCCCAGGAGGACTCAACAGGGATGGCCAAAAAAATGCACACTCTGTCAGATCTGCAGATGCTGTGGATTATGTCCTTTAAGAGAAGGACTAGGAGTGATTATGGTGGAGGGTGAGATGTCTGGCTCCCACTTGGTCCTTTGGCTCTGAAGTGAGTGACATAAAATGTCATAACAACTTTGGATTCATCTTGCTTTGGGGACCAGAATGCCAATGCACTGGAGGGTGGTGGTTGCTGTTTTTTCCAGGGCAATTGCTTTGCAGATTCCACTCATTTTTCATCTTATGTTTCAAAATTCAGCTCTTATTAATTGCAGCAGTATCATGAAAAAGACTAGCTATTCCTATGCATTGGCTTTTTCAACTCAACAATGAAGAAAATGAAGAGAAACCTAGGACACCTAGGGAAAAAGTTCCCCAATCTCTGCTTTTCGAGGCAGAGCATGGAGAGTTGGATGTGTCTTTTCTCTTGCTGGATCCTTTTAAAGAAATAGCTATTTTCCAGCACATGATTGAGAAGCAAAGTGTCAAATTGTCACCACTCATCTGTTTGCTGCTCCTGATTCTTGCTGAACCCCAAAACTACATCCACACAGAAACCTTCTCCCCAGGGGCCTTCCCAATATTGGTGTTGATATTTAGTTCTATTTGTTTTTCTCCCACAAGAAATGATTGGTTTTAGTTTTGCCTTTATTGGTTTATTTTCAAACTTCTCCTTAAAGCAGTACTTATTATATTAGGTTGATGAAGCTACCATCATTCTTCTCCTTTTCTAAGCAATAACCTTGCTCTTTCCCTGAGAGAAACTTCTCCCTCCATTCCTTGCTTTTCCCTCCATCTTGAACCTCAGAGTTCATCCAGTGTCACCCATGATGATTTTCTCCTAAGAGCATTAAACTTTTCTACATGGATGCAATTAGGGCTCCCTGTCACTTCAGAGGCTTGAGCAATCACCTTTATCAGAAATATTGAATCAATCCTCTCTGAAGATCTCACCTTTTCAAAACATGAGTTATATCTGACATTGATTTCTACAAAATTCCCATGGACTCATGAGCTGGACCTAGACATCGATTTCAGAAGATGGACCTACACTTTCTCAGTAACAGGGTTTTGCTTTCTTCTTGTGATGTAATGTGGCCCTCATATTCCTAATGCAAACTTTTGAACTTTGCACTGCTGAACTGATGCTATAAAAACAAAATAATTTTCACACCCAAGGCCGTGTTTGTGTGATTTTGACAGCCTTGTGCAGCATATTGCAAAGCAACAATTTTTCTTAATATCAGCCACTGGAACAAAGTTATGAGTGAGCGATGTTGCTATTATATAGAGCCACTGATGGCCAAGCCAAATGCTGTGTGATTTCTCTTCTGGAAATTGTTTGCTATCTCTGCCTCATATGCATCCAAGCACTAAAAAAATCATTTTGACCTCAGCCTCAGGCTGCCTTGTCACCAGTTATATGTTCTAAGACTTCCAGGGGAAATCAAACCATCCCAAACATGGGTCGCATCTATTCTGAATCACCAGGCATACACAAGATCCAGGTACTTATCTGACTCTTTTTATTCCTCCTCTTAATTAAAACTCTTGGAAAGTAATTTATTGGCATTTTTAATGTACTGCCCTGTTTGCCCAAAGATGCAATTTATAAAATTACTATCTACCAGCAGTAACCACAGCAATAACCAGGTGGCTCTCGGGAATGCTTGTTTATTTTAAGTGAGACATCTTGGCCTTTTTTATTTTTAACTTCACAAGGGGAAATTTAGCATTCGTACTTTTTGTTTGGGGCTCTAATCACTGGAACAAACTCGAGAAAAGAAAACAGAGCCCACAGGAATGAGGAATAATTTACAATAAACCCATGAAGATGAAAGGGAGAGAGCAAAGAGGGAATTAGTGACTTAACAAGAGTGCAGCCTGACCTGCTCCCCAGTTTCGTTGACTTCCTGACAAAACTGAATGTCGCTTTAACCCACTGCACGCTGCCCTAGAACTGGCACCTGGCCTCAATCTGGCCACTAGTGTGGGTCTTAACATTTTCTTTTTTATCTCTAAGAAGTAGATGAAGAGAAGTTTTGGGAATTCAAATTTATTTTTCCTGCCTGGCTTTTTTCAAACTTGCTCCTCACATCCTGTATGTATGTAGTGATTTAAAACACAATTTTTCAAATGTTTATTTAGTTTTGAGAGAGAGACAGGCAGAGCATGAGTTGGGGAGGGGAAGACAGAGAGGGAAACACAGAATCCAAAGGAGGCTCCAGACTCAGAGCTGTCAGCACAGAGCCCAATGCCAGGCTTGGAATCACAGACCGCGAGATCATGACCTGAGCTGAAGTCGGACACTTAACCAACTGAGCCACACAGGCGCCCCTAAAAAATTTTTTTTTAACCAAGTCCTTCTGGATGAAATTCAAAGGCACTTCCTCACATTTTTCTTCATTAATTTGCACATTCATTTATGTCATTTATTCTTTCAATAGGCCATTAATCAGATCCAAACTAGACACTACGCTAGGGTTTTGGGGAAAATGGAGGCACAGCAAAGTGAATTAGCAACATTCTTGCCTTCTAAGACATTAGAATTTAGAAGTGGAAATGGTTATTGTTCACAATAACCATAAATGAAATGTAAAGTATGTTGGGTTCAGTGAAAGTTTATGAACAAAATTTTATGGAAATTCTGAGAAGCTAAAAATCTATCCTTGGTAAGAAGCTTAAAAAAGACTTTAAGAGGACTTAACCTTGGAATTTGCTTGGCAAGATGAAATCATTTCCAAGAAGCAGAGGGTGAGCTAATGGAAAGCAAGGAGTAGGAAAGTAGGAAGAAGAGGGCACAGTCATCAAGGGGAGGGGAACTTCCAGTTTCACAGAAAGCTTCGGAGGGTTGGAGAAGCAGGCTGGGGATGGTAATACAATGAATGCCACTCTGAACTGTCTGAAGAGGGGACCTTGTAATGGAGAATCTCTCTTACCAATGCCTTATGAATTCCATTCAGGATCACAGACTTCTAGAGTTGAAAGGGATGTTAGAAACCTAGGCCAGTCCACACACCTTACAGATAAGGAACCTGAGGTCCAGACAGGTTAAGCTAACCTGTCTGGGATCACATAGCCACTTAGAAGCAGAGCCTAGACCAGAACTCTTTGGAGTCAGCTTTTTTGTATTGTTCGGAAGCCACAGAGGTCAGTAAGAAGGAGGTAATAATCTGGGAAGGCAAGAGTAGAAGACAAATAAAACCATACAGCGTGTTTACTGCAGAGTTGGGCTTGTTTTCTCAGGAGAGTAGAACTACCAGCTGGATATGCACTGGTAGGAAGGAATTAGAGTTAAGGGTGGGCCCAAGGGGCTCCAGACTAGAAGAGAGGACTCACAGGACAAGGAACCCAACCACCTTACCCTAAAGAGGTCAGTCACCCTACACATATAGCTCTTGGCAGCCTTCCTTTCGACTTATTCTTAATTAAGAGTGCACAACCAAAGGATACAAGCTTTTGAGGAAAAGTCCATAATACATCAGAGAATATATAAGATAAACCAAGAAGAAAACAGGATTCCAGAGGATTTAGAGAAAAGAGACACCCACTACCTCTTAGGCCTAGAAGATGTGAGCAGACACTTAGCTTCTAGTAACTTACCACTACAGTCACCATAGCATAGGAACACACATTCAAATGTAGCATCCTTTTTGGCACAGCAGATAGAATTTTGTTATGCAAAGATTAGGTGGTGAAGGGAAAAGAAATTCCAGTTAAATTGGATCTAAACTTCAAGGTTTGATTGGGACCCTGTCTTCAAAATAAAACTAAATACTGTGAAATGTAAGTTTATTGTATGTATCAAATTTTATCTTACAATTGTAACTACTAGTTTTGAGAACAGATGATGAATTAGTCAATTATAACTTTTTTTTTCTTTTTTCTTTTTTTTTGAGAGAGAGAGAGAGAGAGAGAGAGAGAGAGAGAGAGAGAGAGAGAGATACTTTTTCCATATGGCTCCTTGAGTTATATTCTGCTTTCCCAGTGTGATCATTAACAGGTCATTTTTGCAGAAACATTTGGGACTGTCTGTTCTCTCAGAGGTCTCTCTTAATCCTTGGATATCAAAACGATTCTCTATTGGAGCTACTATCCCGTTCTCTTCAACAATTATTAACTTAAAAGAAATACTTTACAGACCTTTTTTTGCCAAAGGCCTCCCAAAGATGCAGTTCTGTGTCACCACTTGGTAAAATCCTCTGTCTTTGCTTGAGTTGCAGTTTTGTCATTTATTTGCATTGTAGTCGCATCATTTGGACTTAGATTGTTCAGGGGGCAACCTGACGTCACTTAGTGTGTTTATTTCAAGTGCATAGAGGTTCTTTCTCCCCATCCTTACCCTTTCGGATTATGGAACAGCATAGGTCAATTATGCTTTGAAACTAAAATGCTAGCCAAAAGCCTAATCATGCTCACAAAAAAATACCCATACACAGGTTAAAACTTTTATGTCTTTCATGTGATTAAATTTGGGAGGAAATATGTTGCCACTACCACATTACTGATTATGGAATCGTGACTCCCGTAATTTCTGAAGCCACCCTAGCAAAGTTAATTATAAAATCTATAATGTGATGCTGTAATTTATATGGTGACTCCTTTGGTAAGGACCATAATCAGCTCACCTGGAGGATGTGGGTCCATTGAGAGCTGAGAAGTGGCTGCTGGGGTTCATGGGCCCACAAATTGTACCCCCTTTGCTGCTACAATAAATCCAGAGTTATATATTCTGTAGAGGGTATGACTTTGGGTTAATGACTACAGAGGCATGTGGTTGGATATCAGTGATGGTGGAAGATTCTGTGTCCAACTGTGATGGTTAACTTTATGTGTTAACTTTATGGCCACAAGACGCCCTTATGTTTGGTCAAACATTATTCTGGGTGTGTTTGTGAGGGTGTTTCTGGATGCGATTTGAATTGGTAGCCTGGGTAGAACAAATTGCTCTCCCTAATGTGGGTGGGCCTCATCCAATCAGTAGAAGGCCTGAATAGAACAACAAGATTGAGTAAGAGGGAACTCCTCCTGCCTGACTGCCTACAGCTGAGACACCATTTTCTTTTTCCTGCTTTCAGACTCAAACTGAAACATCAGTTCTTCCTGGGTCTCAAGCCTACCAGCCTTCAGATGGGAACTTACATCATTAGATCTTCTGGTTCTCAGGCCTTCAAACTCAGACCACGACTACACTAGCAGCTTTCCAGCCTACCAACTGAAATTCCTGGGACTTGTCATCCTCCATATATACATAAGGGAGTGGCACCTGTATCAGATATTTCTGGTTCAAATCTTATCTTTGCCACATATTAGTTATGACATTTTTAACTTCCATGTGCCTCAGTTTCCTCACTTGTAAAATGGAGATAATAATAAAACCCACCCCATATGGTTTTTCTAAGGATTTAATAAACAAAAACATTTAAAAGAGTGCATGGCCTATAGTAAGTGTTCAATAAATGTCACCTTTGATCTCAGGGATACACAAAGATGATGAATCTTGTGTTTATGATTTTGGATTTGGTGTCTCCTGGGTGAGGTTTTGAGATGTGGCTCAGGTAGTCTTCACATCTTGTCCCTGCCCTTTTTGACCTTTCCCTTGTTTTCCCGTCTCTTAATTACCCTATATCATAATCATTCCTGTAAATATTTATATCTCCAGGCTGACATTGTCATCCTGATCAACAGAATCCATCTCTGAGATCTCTGCACTCAGAATCTCAGGGATATTAGAACTAGAAAGTAAAGAGCATCTACTGCAAACAAATTTAAATTTCCTCTCCTTTATGAAGATAATGAAAAGTTATACATGACGTTGGCAGTAAAATTTGGAAAGCAGAGAAAAGATAATCTTTCCTGAGTTTGCTTGGTAGTAAGTCGTTTCATTCTTTGCACTCCCATAGCATTTTTTTATGCCTCTCTTTTATAATATTTGATGGTGTGTGTTTTTCACCCATTTTCCCCAAGACAAGGAGAAGGCCCTCCTTCCATGCCTCAGTGGATGGCCTGCCCACCACCTTCACTCATAAATAGATGTATAACTAAGTTACTGACTAATTATATGAAGGGTTGAGTGGGTAAGTGAAGGAAGGGAGGAAGAAAGGGAGGAAGGAAGGAAGGACTAAGACAAATAAATATTTTCCCCACAGCCTTATCTTATGGGTACCAGATCACCTGAGACTGGAATGAAAGCCCTACCTCTAACAGGCTGTATTATATGTATACATATTTTTATGACTTACATTGGAAATTAAGCATGTGGTAATGGCCCATTTCATTTTTATGAATGTGTAAATTAGGACAATAAAATCTGAAATTAAATTCACAGACCAGCTTCAACTCTGCCATCTCTAGTTTTCCTTGCTATGTCCTTTCCAGGACACTCAGCTCAGAATTTTAGTTTAGTATATTTTAAAATTTCCTGGGTTATCTTTTTCCCTGTATTAACCTTTTTGCTAAATCCAATTGTTCCCTTTAGACATGACTGGTTGATCTAAGGTTAGATGTAGTAAGTAAAAGAGTAGATTCACAAAGGCATGCACTAAGGAGCCTCAGGTGGTAGAACTTACAATAGTCTATATCTGTGGCTTTCTTAGGAATTTAATCATAAATAGCTCAAATATAATAAAGCACATTAAAAAGAGACATGAATCCTGGACCTGATCAAGCTTCTACACCCATTAGTGATTTGTAGAAAAATAGAGAGGACAGAGAAATGTAGAGGGGGGTATAGGCAACAAAATCACAACTGCTGGAAATTCTATGAGGCAAAGACTAGTTCCTTCAAAAAGTAAAGAGAGAGAGCATGAGGTGTGGGGATATAAGGGTAATCTATTGATAAGAAGCACATCAAGTCAACCCAAGGTGTGAGCCTTGTTTGGATCTTGATTCAAGCAAAATAATGGTTAAATAAAGTGACATTTGTCAGATAATTGAACCATGTATATTAACAAGTTATTATCAAATTTTAAAAGGTGAGATAATGATATTATGGTTGTATACTTTTTAAGATGTTCTTATCTTTTACAGGTGTACACTAAAGTATTTCTGAGTAAAATATTGTAATTTTTCAGATTCAAAATAATACAGAAGGGAGTTTTGCTTCTAGCTAAGATGGAGGAACAGGGGCCAGATTTATCCCTTTCCTGAAACTCCCTCTCCTCCAAAAAAGACAAAATACATGAAATAATGGTTTTTAAGGCAGTGGACAAAGGACAGTCTTTTCTGAGAGAAATGGGAAAAATAGGTGAGTCCTATCATTGCAATGGCTTCCTGAATTGAAAAAGTCTCTAGATGATGGCACAAGAAAGATGTAACCCCAAAAGAATCCAAAGGTCTCCCTGAGTGGAAGAGATAGAGTGGAGACTCCAAGGAGGGAATTATTGGCGGGGCAGAATACTGGAAATGAGAGAGCTGCACAGAAAAAAATCTCAGAGATATGTGGAGAGTCACCCATGAACATTCAAGAGTGTGCATCAGTGCATGCATGTGAAGAAAGTATCTGAGGCCAGAGAAAGAACTATCCAAAAGGATCAGAGGGAACAGTGCCCAGGTCTCACAGAAGGGCCTGCTCTCAGCAACTAGCCGCAAGAACCTACAAGTCAAGGGGCATGTAGTTGAGCATTCAGGAGGATCTGGCCTCAGTAATAGGGGATAATTAGACCTAGATTGAGCATTGCTCTGGATTTACTCAATAAATCATAAAAGCAAGACTCAAAAGGATCAAGTTGTTTCCAAGTAACTTAATTGCATTCCCAGAACTGTTCAAGAACTTGTGAGAATAAAAAATGTCCTCTGCCCAACAAGGTAAAATTTATAATGTCTGGCATCCAATAAAAAACTACCAGGTATGCAAAACGCAGAAAAACTCTGTCGATAATGAAGAGGATAATCAATCAATGGAAACTGACAGAGAACCAGCAAAGATTTTAGAAATAGCAGATAAGGACATTAAAAGTTATAATAACTGTATTTCAGATGTTCCAATGCAGTGGCTAGAAGGGATATACTAATATCAGGAAAAAAAAAAAGAGTATAAGACAAAAACTTGCTAGAAACAAAGAGCGGCATTCTATAATGATAAAAGGGTCAATTATCCAGAATATGAAACAATTTATACATATATTCACCTAATACCAAAGCCTGAAAATATGCGAAGCAAAAACTGGCAGAATTGAAGATAGAAATAAACAATTCAATAATAATAGTAGGAGATGTCAATACCCCACTCTCAACCAATAATGGATAAAACAACTAGACAAAATTAGCAAGTAAATAAAAGATTAGAACAACACTAGTAACCAACATGACCCAACATATTATATAGAACAATCCATCCAACAGCAAAATATGCATTCATTTTAAATGCACATGTAACATTTACCAAGATAGTCCATAATGTAAGCAATAAAACAGGTTTTAATAAATTTTAAAGATTTTTAGTTACATAAATTTTTTTCTCTGAGCACAATAAAATTACATTAGAAATCATAAGAGAAATCTATCAGAGACATCCTCAAATATTTGCAAATCAAATAACACACTTCTAAGTAAACCATGAGTCATAAAATAAATCAAAACAGAATTTACAAAGTTTTTTCAACTGAATGCAAATAAAAATACAACATATCAGAATTTGTGGGAAGCAGCTGAAGCAGCACTTACAGGAAAATGTGTAACATACATGCCAAAGTAGCAAAGATGAGAAGTCTCCCATCAATTACCTTAGCTTCTACTTTAAGAAACGAAAAAAGGAAGAGCAAATTAAATCAAAGTAATCAGAACAAAGGAAATAATTAAGGTCAAAGTGGAAATCAATAAAGAATAATAAAGAAAATCAATTAAAAAAAAACCTGGTTCTTTGGGAAGATCAATAAAGCTGTTAAAAGTCTAGCCAGACGGATAAATTACCAATATCAGGAATGAGAAAGGTGACAGTATTACAGGCTCTACAGATATTAAAATGATAACAAGTAAATATAATTAACACCAACAAACATATAAACTTGAGAACTTAGCTAAAATGGGGAAATTCTTTGAGAGACACAAAATATCAAGCCTTACTCAAGAAAAAAAAATAGGTAAATTGAATGAGCCATATCTATTAAAGAAATTAAGTTTGTAGTTAAAATTGTTTTCACAAAGAGAACTCCAGGCCCAGATGATGTCATTGGTGAATTCCACAAAACTTTTAAGGGAGAAATAATACCAATTCTATGGAAACTCCCCCAATAGATTCAAGATGATGGAATATTTCTCCACTTATTCTATGATTTCAGCATTATACTGATACCAAAATTGGGCAATGATATTATATGAAAAAAACATTCACAGAAAACAAAGGTCCTTACAAAGTTATTGTGAGATCCAATGAGAAAATCAATCCTCAAATTCTCTCTATTCTACATTCTAATTATCATGTAAGTCCCTTCTTCCCACTTTTATGAACTTTCAGTCCCCCAACCTGTTTTGGATGACTACCCAAACCTTACTGTTTTCCTTTTTACCTTTAATCCCCCAAATCTCCATACTATTAATGGATGGATCCTCTGAAATTGTAAATCTTGACCTCAATTGCCCTCTTTTTCCCAGATTAGAGCCTTAACTCATTGACAAGTTTTTGTATGACTCTTCATGATCTGATCTGTTGGTCCCTAGGTTCATTTCTTGTCTCTCCCTTTCTTCATGTTTCTCTCCATGATCCAGCCACTCTGACCTGCTTGCTTTTCCCCAAAACAAAAGTCATGTGCTTGTTCTTGCCTCTGGTCTCTGATACCTACTGATACCTCTTTTTGGAATGTTTTCTCTACCCTGCCCATCTCTGTCTCATCTTCTTCTGGTTAACTACAAATACTATTTTAAGAGAGATGTCAATTCTTCCATGAAACCTTTCCTGACTCTCCCCATCCACCCAACTCTGGGTCAGGTGCCCTCCTAATGCTCTCATAGATCATTTGGCTACCACTGCTGCAGCATTTTATAATCATAACTGTTTATTTATTTTCTCACTAGGTTCTCATCTCTTCATGAGCAAGGATCATGCGTTGCTTACTGTGGTCCTTTCAACACACAGATGATTCTGTGAGATAGAAAGGATGCTCAACAAGTATTTGTTAACTGGACAATGAGTTCCATTTATTAAATGCTTACAATGTTCCAGGCACTGTGCTAGGGACTTTATGGACATTATTATTATTTTTTTAGCACATCCATCCAAGGGTTACTATTCTAATATCCACTATACAGAAGAGGAACTGAGGTACAGAAAATGTTACGACTTATTTGACATCACAACAGATAGAGTGTATAGCCAGAATTCAAGCTCAAGTCAATGGGTTTCTAGAATCTATGCTACTAACCACAATAATTTACACATGAATTAATGAATCATTGAATGAATGAATGAATGAATGAATTCAACATCTATTTACTAAGTACCACCATATGTCAAGATCTGTTGTAGGTGCTGATACTGTAGTAAAGTACACAGAACAAAATTCATGCCTTCAAGGAGCTTATGTTCTAGATGAGAAGATGGTAAACAAAATACATAAATAATCTGATGTATTATGGATGGAACAAAGACAAGAAAGAGATTGAGAGTGGCCTAATCTGAAATAGAGTGGTTTCAGGACAGGCATCACTGAGAAAATGACCCAAAGGTGAATATGAATGAAGGCTTTTCTAACACTTCATAATGGTTTGCAAATAAAGATTTTCAGATAAATAATAGTGTTTTTAGTGTATATATGTCCCACATATAGAACATATTTATACTAAAAAATAATTTGTCGTATATTTTTATTTGTTAAATTTGGCAACCCTGCACTCATGGCAAAGCTCACCTCTAGATCAAACTTGGAGGAACTGCTTTTCATTACTAATTGTGGATCTATAGGATCTGTGTTTTTCTGAAAATTCTGAAATATGAGATTGTAGGGCATTGGTGTATTAGCATGCAGCTTTAGCAGAGTTCTCCTTGGCAGTTCCACATAGATGTCTCCCAGAAGCAAGAAATATCATTTTGTAGATCTTGACAGATGGGTCTTGCCCATGAGGGAGGGCAGTGAGGACAATTCCTAACAACTGGCATATCAACAGACTCCAAAAGAGAGCTATTAAAAATAAGATTGTGTTAGCACTGATTTATGCTGAACAAAATAAGCAAAACAAGAAACCCATTAGAAGGAAGATATAAGACATTTAACATTTGAGGACTTTGAAAGGCAGAAGAATGGTGCATAAGTAGTTCTTATTTTGCTAGGTTATAAAATTCTGCTTTTCAAGGAGGAGCTAATAATATAATGGAAAATGTTATCTAAACTTGGGCAGAGTCTGACACGGGTATGACTGAGTTTCCTCTTACGTGCTGTAAACTATACAACTATGGAGCAAACTCCAAATCAAGAACCCTTAGAACAAGTGCAGCCCCTAATAATATGTCTTTCAAATTGCCTTTCCTCAACTTCAGTCTCCATAGGCTCTTACCTGGCACGTCCTTCATGTGACAAGCTTAAATGTCATTTCCTCAGCAAGTATACCTGCACCTCTAGGACTCCATTACATCTCCATGTTATCTGTCCTTTCTCATAACACTTATCACACTGATAATTAGTTGCGCAGTCCATCTTCCCCACTAGCCTGGGGCCATGCATCCACTATATCCATTACTATCTCTTCAACACCCAGCATGGTTTGGGTCAATAGATGGTGTTCAGTAAATATGAATTGACTTGGTTAAAAGCTTTCAAGGGGTTGGCAGCCTCACCAAGCTGAGCTTATTATAGAATCTGGTCTAACTTTGAATGAAATTAGACTCAGCAGAGTCCAGAAGAATGGTAAGGTGCAATTCTTTAAGAAAGAAGTTTGTATGGCATTGCTTTTCTAAGTGAGAAATTAATAAGCACTATTTGTTTAAAAAAGGTGAAACCTCAGGACTCAGCTGTTTATATTCTAAGATGAAAGGAATAAAGGGAGCTAATGTATGCATAGTGTTCTAGACTCTTCTTTCATAGGTGGTAAGCTGAGTACATATTATAGGGTAATAAGGAAATTATGATCAACAGATATACCAGTTGACCCCACTTTCATAAGCATCCATTTGTTTGGGTAACATACATACCTGATGATAGGATTTGATAACTTCTCACGTCACTTTCATTTCTAGTGTTCTATGTCTCCATGAAGCTAATCCAGATTAAAGAAGTATTATGTCCACAGGAATAATATACTCAAAGTTAGCCTACGGTTTCTCAATCTTCACACTATTGATATTTGTGCAGGATAGTTTTTTTTCATTATTATTATTTTGGAGAGAGTGCTACCCTGTGCATTTTAGAATGTTAAGTAGCATACCTGAACTCTAACCATTAGATGCCAGCAGCACCACCTCCCCAAGGTATGACAACTTAAAATGTCTTTAAATATTTCCAGATGTCCCTAGGAGTAACATCAATCTCAGCTGAGAACCACTGAGCTAATCTTTACTGAGTCCTTGAAACATTCCATCCCTCTACTAAGTGCCCATAAGAGATATCTTCTCATTTAATCCTTCAAAAAATTACTATGAGATAGGAATAATTAGTATACCCATTCTACAGATGGGGAAAAGTTTGATGACTGCTTAGGCTTGTCATCTCTTATCTGTACTTCAAATGGTTATGGGGAGAAAGGGGCAAATTAGGATTTGGTGGGGGAAAGCAAAGTAGATACTGAGCATTCACTAATGTGAAGGCTTTCTAACTGCTTTCCAACAAAGGCCAGCTCGGGACAGCTAAGAATCCCTTATGGGCCTTCATTAAGGGGGTAACCCTAGGGCAATCAGAGCTAGTCTGTCTTCATTTTCTATCTGTGAGCTTGCCAGCTGTCAGCGGGCTACGTGCTTAAGTAAACAAGAAAGATATGAACAGGAAGATGAAAGCCAAAATTAAATGATTATTGTTATTATTTGTTCTCTAACATTTAGAAATAGTGAATCCATACAAAGTTAGTCTATTGCCCGTGTGTCAGATTTCAACCTGGGGTGCCAGCCGTAAAATCTGATGCCAAATGTCTGATCCCAATGATCCCTGGCCCACCCCAGCCCTCCACGTCTGGAAGAGCTAGAAGAAGAACTCGGGGCAAGGCTACAGTGAGGGCTCTGTGTGTGGTAAAGTTGTTTTACGAGCCATCTCCATCCTGTCTCAGCAAGAGAAAAGCAATCCCACCGACAGTGGAGGCAGCTCCTGACATCCCCTGTGAGGCCAGAGAGGAGGGACAAGACTCCTCCAGGCTGGGCTGATGGAAAATACCTCAACTACCAGGACAGTTAGTTTCTCAGCCAGATGGTTAATTAAAAGCCCTCCCTGTGGGATGTGGCCCTGGCTGGAAATCTTCTCCAGAGGAAAACATGAGAGGTTTCCTATAGCAAACTCACAGGCCAAGTTACCAGCTCTAAACTTCCCCACCCAAAACCAGGGTTCCACATCTATGGGACCTACTAGGTCTGTAACTCAGGAGAAACGCTCACATATACATCATGAGGCACATATAAGAATGTCTATAGCAGCACTTCTAACAGTTCGAATGGTACTTGGACGCAAGCCCAAATGTCTATCATTGGGAAAGAGGATGGCCAGCCTGTGGGATATTCATACAAGAGAACACGATACAGCATTCAGAATGAAAGCAGCAGCCTTTCACTTCCGAATAGGGTGGAATACAGGAACCAGGTTTACCCTTCTGCCTAAAACAAACAACCATCCCCACACACATGCACACACACATGTGCACACACACACACACACACACCAATAATAACAACAAAGCAGACAAAATATGTAAAACCAGCAGTTTTTAAGACCCTGGAAATCTGGCAACGAAGGACAATGATTTCCAGGAGACAAAAAAACAAATGGGATATCACCTACAATTACCTGCAGTTACTGACTTAAGAGGATTTTCAGGCCAAGCACAGGAAAGGCATAATCAGGTCAGGCCAAGTTGGCTCTCTGATTTTCGTCCATAAAAACACAAGTTGTGTCCTATGGACATGAGACAATATTGCCTGTAAACACTGACCAGTGAGGCATCTATATGTAAATTCATTTGTAAGGAAAAGTGTAAAATACTTAGAATTAAAATAAATGAAGTCACTATATATTAATATTTGTGGGAATCAGGTAAAGTGATACTTAAAGGAAAAATTATAAATCTGAATACATTTATCATAAACCAAAAAGAAATGAAAATAAACTAGGTAATTGTTCAACTAAAGAAAGCTAGAGAATAAGCTGCTGAATAACCATAATGGGGGAAATAAAGATAATGGTAGAACCAATGAAATTAGCAGACTAAAAAAATTTAAATGATTAAAAATAAATGTTGAGTCTTTGAAGACACCAGTGTGTTTAGCAAAACTTACAGTAAAATTGATGATGAGAAAAGGGAAAAGCCCAAATAACAAAGTATGGAATGAAAGACACAACCTCAAATAAAGCAGAGATTTTTACAAATCTTACAAACATATTATTCTGAACAACTATACTCCAATAAATTTTATAACCCAGATGCAAATGTAAATTTTCAAGAAAAATACAAAATGCTAAAATTGACCCTAAAGAAACAGAAAAGTTAAATAAATGATATCATTTACAAAGACTGAAATAGTAATTATCTCCCTACCTCCTACAACCCTTCCCAGAGCATTTTTTATTGAAGAGGCTTCCCAAATTTTCAAGGAACAGATAAGACAAAAGACATTCTAGAGAAAAAAATGTATCCAATGAATTTTTTCACGGTTAGTACAACCCTGATATCAAAATAGATATGAACAACACAAGAAGAGGTGGAAAGGGCTTTCTTAAATAAGTAAATTTAATAATCAAAAAAACTAAAATAATATTCCCAATATTAATACAGCTAGTAATTGATACTTTGATAACCTAAAAATCAAGATTTCTACTTTAAGGAAGAGCATGATAGATAAAATTAACAAATTGAAGACATTAACAATATGTAAAACTCACAAATGATTAATATCTACAGCAAATAAAGAACTCTTTAAAATCAACAACAAAAATACCCAGGCTATCTAGTTACCATGGCTGCAAAACAAATTACCCTCAAATTTATTGGCTTCAAATAATGCATTTGTTTTGTTCAGGGATTTGCAGTTTGGGGAGGGCTGACTGGGGACAGCTTACCTCTGCTCCACTCACTTTTAGCAACAGCAATTTGAAGGCTGGGTATAGGAACCATGTAAGGAGGGTAATCTATAGCCCCATAGGCCAAATGCCATTTTTCTTCATCTCACGAACTAAGAATGGCTTAAATATTTACTATTTGGCTCTTCAAGAAAATGTTTGCTGACCCTTATCCTAAAGGCTCACTCAATCACATGTGTCACAATTGATGATGGCAAGCAGCTAAATTCTAAGCTGGAGATGTAGACAAAAATATCTAACACTGTTTTGTCGTGCGATCTGGCTTCCTCACAATATGGTAGGTGGGTTTCAAGGGCAAAAAGAGAAAAAAGAGAAAGAGAAAGAGAGATAGGAGAGAGAGAAACAGAGAGAAGTTTTATTGCTTTTTATGACCTAACCTCAAAAGTAATGCAGTAATCTTTTACCACATTCTATTAATTGAGGTAGCTCCAAAGTCCTACCTAGATTCAAGGAAGGGGAATGAGACTCCTCATCTTGATGGGAAATGCCAAAACTCTGGAAGTGAATGTGGAATGGAAAATATTACTATGGCCATTTTTGGAAAATACAGTCCTCTATAAAAGAAAATCTAAAAGAAAGGTGCAAAGAATGTGAGTAGGCATAGCAGGTAAGCCTAGATGCCTAGTAAGCATATAAGGAAATACTCAATAAACAGAGAAAGTCATATTAGAATAAGGAAGTCTCATTAATATCTACTAGATTGGGAAAATAAAAAATAATATTGGATAATATGAAGCACCATCAGAGTTGGGGAAGAAACAGTAAACTTCGCGTCTTTATAGTAAATTGTACAATTTACTAGAAAGCAGTATGGAATAATTTGAAGTGTCTATAGATGTCTATAATCCGGCATCTCCACTCTCAGTATATATATAATTGAAACACTCTCATAGGAGTACCCAAGGAGAGTGTCCCTTATAACATTGTTTATACTAGAAAAAGAAAAAGGAATATGAAAACAGCTAAATTCCTATCAATAGAGGAATGAATAAACAAAATGAAATATATGCAAATCATAGAATTCTATCCAGTACCTTGATATAAATAGATCTCAAAAATATAGTGAGTGAGGAAAGTAAGAAATGGAGAGACAGGTACAACACAGGGAAGGGGACCCACACAGGGGATGGGCAAGAATACAGGAATCAGGGAGAAAAGATTCAAAAATTAAATTTATTTTTCTAGAAAAAAATGGATCCCTTGGGAAGCTTAGTAAAAAATAGTTTTCTTGGGCCTTGCTCCTGGAAATGCTGGCTTGATGGGCCTAAGGTAGAACCCAAGAATCTATATATATTTTTTATAACTGTATCTAGATGAATCCCAAGATCAGATGAGTTTTGAAGACATAGTAATTTAACATATTTGGAGTTGCAAGTAAGTTGCCGTTTATATTCCTGGTTTTCAAGCAATAGAAACTGACTCAGGCTGACAAAAGCAAATGGTATTTACTGGAAGGATGTCAGGGAATTCAGAGAATTGTCAGGAAGGATGGAGAGCCTGGCTGGGAAAGAGCAAGAACCCCACAACTCCAGGTCTGGATGGCAACAGCTGGAATGAATGGAGACAGGTTGTGTCCCATTCTTTTTAATGTTTTGCTTACAAAGCAATTTGAATTTTGGGGAGCAAGTAACTAATTGGCCTAGAAAGTCATCTAAATCAATAGTCCCATCAGCTTGCGTTTGGTAAGAAAAGGTAATTCCCAAATATAACCCAGGGTGTTGTTACAAAAAGAAGATAAAATGTATGGTGGGCAGTTACAAAGCATTAATTTCCCACTAGGTCTGGGCAGAGAGGAAAGAATCAGAAGAAGTAAATGGAAAAATAAGAGATCTTGGAGTTAGATAAGATCTGGGTTCAAATTCCGGTTATGCCTCATCTGTCTTACCATGGGCAGGTTCCTTAACCACTCTGATATATAACCTCCTCTCAGGGCTGTGCTGTCACATGAAAAATGCCTGGGATAGCTGGTCCTTTCTTTGCCATCACTGACATCAGGGTAAATTGTCCAATATGCTCATACAAATGGGCTGGAGATGGTGGCATCATGGAAAGGTTCGTGCACATGAGCTTTCATCATTAGGAAAGTAACGGTGTTTGAGACTGTGTCTCTTCACAGGCCACTTCTAGGGTTAATATTCTGAGACTATCTGAGCCTCTTCTTGAGGTAGTTGGAACCTCACATATGAACTGGTAAACATCTCAAACCTTTGGAACCTCCGGTCGTTGTCGTCATCATCATCATCATCATCATCTCAGGACTCATGGGTATTCTCCAGGCTTTTCTTTGGCCAGCATATTTATGTTTGATGAATAATTTGTACACATTAAAAGAAGATAAAGAGTTTTCCCTCCTTAAATTCATTTGTTTAAAATGGAGAGCTTAAAAGAAAGATTAAACCTAGCAATGTGATCATCTATAACCAGTGCTCCCAGATACCTGCTGTTCCCGTTAGCCTTGCCAGCTGCTACTGCTCCTCCTCAATCCTATGGTGTCTGTCTCCACGAGGCTTGTGATAACAGACAGATGTAAACAATGAACTCCACTCGGGGCAGAGGTTAAGCCAGTCAGTTGAATCCCCTTGGAAGGCAGTGTTCTCAAGAGTTCTGTTGCTCCTGACTTTAAATATGGGTGGCCTCCAAAGTTAACAAAAGGTCAGCAGCTTAATCCGCCATGAAAACCAGATTCCTGGTCCTCCTGGTGTTATCTCATCCTCCCTTATCCCAAACAGGCACTAGCTACAGCACCCATTTACCATGTTGTCAAGTTTTTTAATATCCCTTGAAAAGTTATAGATGGCATCCACCCACGGAGATACTCAGATGGTGGTAGAGAGGAATTGTGGGGAGTTTATGAGACTGCTAGGTGTCAAGAATAAGGAAGTTCTGGAAAGATATCAGGAATGGCATATACATAAGGAGAAATCCAAAGAGGTTTACAGGTAAAGGTACAAAGACTCAGTCATAAATGAGAAACTAGAGTACAGAAAAGAGGTCAGAAGGGCTTAGAACAATGACATTTTCTTGAGATTTTTGGTATAAGTACATTTGGGTTACACTTGGATTTTATAACAAATTTTAATTTCTGTAAAATTTTTCAAAAGTAATTTTCTCCAATTGAATTCCCCCAAAAAATTACTTCTGAGAGAACCTACTCATTTCCGGAATTTATCCAGGGGGATAGTTTGAATAAAATGACACAATGAGTATGTTAAACCAACATATATAATCAGTGTCACTTTTGCGGCACCTGTGGGGCTCAGTTGGTTGAGCATCTGACTCTTGATTTCGGCTCAGGTCATGATCTCATGGTTCGTGGGTTCAAGCCCCACATCAGGCTTCTCTCTCTCTCTCTCTCTCTCTCTCTCAAAATAAGTAAATGTAAAAAAAGTCAGTGTCAGATTTTTGGGACCTCAGAGCTTCCTTTTCCTTACATCACTCTACTTCATTCTACTTGACTGTGCGACACCTAAAATGAGAATTTTTTTTAATGTTTATTTTTGAGAGAGAGAGACAGACAGAGACAGAGAGAGAGAGACAGGACGCGAGTGGAGGAGAGGCAGAGAGAGAGGGAGACACAGAATCAGAAGCAGGCTCCAGGCTCAGAGCTGTCAGCACAGAGCCTGCTGCGAGACTCAGACCCACAAACCATGAGATCATGACCAGAGCTGAAGTCAGATGCTTAACCAACTGAGCCACCCAGGTGCTCCGAGAATTTTTAATATAATAGAAATTATGGGCTATATATACATATACACAATAGAATACCATGTAGCCATGAAAAATTACATTGTAGAGCCATATCTTTTAAAGTATGGCTTGAGAAAGAACAGTATAAAAATCAGCTAGCATTGCTTATTAAAATCATAGATTCCTGGATACTATTCCAGACCTATTGGTTCAGGGTCTCTGCAGAAGAATTGAGAACAGGCAGGTGAACATCCTCTCCAGGTGATTCATAGGCATCGTAAAGGTTTAGAGTCTTTGTGGTCGAAAAATATGTCATGTTTTAAGAAAATCTTTTTATATAATATGTGTAGCATAACTCCAATTTTGTAAAACAGGAAAATGCATAAAAATGCTCAGAATATACACTAGAAAGCAGAATGATACACACCAAATATGAGCTGCTGTTACCTCTGGGGTATAGGATAATAAATGATTTTTATTTTCTTTCTATATTTTGGCTCTGAAATTTTTATAATGAAAATATATACTATTGTAATATTAGAGAAAATCTCAATTTTCCTGAAAATATTGGTATTTGAATGGATTCTGAGAAAGATCTTACTGATAGTGGCTTGTTGTAAAACAAGAATAAACAAAGAGTCAGGAGGATGGTAACCTGATGAGGATGGAACACAGGAAAAAGTGTCCTCTTGAGGCAAGAGCCAGGGCAGGGGAGGGGTGGGGATGCGGGGTGGGCTGGACAGGAAAGACAGACCTCGACCCCATGAAATACATGTTGGATAAGTACTTGAGACTGCAGTTTTTTAAAGCCTTTAATGTTTGGGAAAAAATGTTTAAACATCTCACAGGGAAAAGGTTGAACCACAAACTACAGACCCCATTCTCTGTTGTTGTTTTATTTCCACTTAGAACTGCTCAGGACATGCATGCATGAGAAAATGTTTTGTAGCAGTGCCGAAATTTGCGTGTGAGCACCATGGGAGACAGGGAGGCATCCTGTGCATGGCAGAGCTCCCTGAGGAGCAGCTCAGAGACTCGTCTGAAGGAGTGTGTTCACGATGAGGGGTGAAAGGTTATGTTTTCTGACAACCTCTTGGCAAGTTGCCGTTTCAATGAGGAGAACATTGCCAGTGAATACAACTCAGAGAAAGGACAGTTTCTCTGATTCTCATTCCTAGAAGATAAAATGTACACGTACTACGGTGAGGAAATAAACGGCAGTGTTCGGTACATCACACCGTGTCGCAAATGGTGCCTTATTTAATATTATATAAGTATGGCTAGTATCACATATCAAAGATTCCTTTGTGTGGCATTTAGTATTAGTAAATACATATTTTCCTATTCACTGTGCTAAGTATGGGGAGATGTTTGTTACATCAGGGTTTACGTAGAAATGAAATGCTTTACGTTTATTAGGTCTCCTGTTCAGAAAACCAAAAGGGTTTAAACACTCATATCTCATCAGTATCACCTTTTAGATCTTATCCCATCCCAAGATTAAAGAGCTCTATCTATGATTCTCTCCCCAACAGTCCTGCAAAAACAAGCTGCAAGTGTATGTAATGCTTTGCACTTCAATGCATCTGTGGCAGCCGAAAATCAATAGAACAAATAAGCATTGGGTGCCACTGTTAAGTCGTTACACAAATATCTGTCTATTACAAGTTAATAGTGGAAACATATTTAAGGAAGTGAATTTATAGTTTTTAAGTTGCATTACACATCCCATTAATTTCCCAACACTATCTTGAAATAGAAAGTAAAGAAAGGAATTCAATTTTCCTATTTTGCTGGGAGAACACGTGAGATGTTGAGATGCTGGTAATCTGTGGCTATGGAGGATGTGGGGGGAAAAGATTGTATTCACTGCTGATTTAGTAGGCCTAGTGAAGGAAATGTTCAACTCAATTCAGGGGTGAGGGATGGGAGGTGAGGGAGGGAGGATCTAATTCAGTGAAGTCCAATCTAAGCAACTGTTTCTTAATTGGACTTGTGTCATGACCGTCAATACAAAGGCCATGTGGAGATTCGGACACTGGCTTGTTATTCAAGATGTTGAAACAATTGGTTGATTCAGTTATACAAGAAAATAAAAGGTCAATTCAATAAGAAGGAAATTACAAAAATCACTCGCCTTGTTTGAATACAGAAAGTAATCAGTTAATTGTCTGAAGTTTCAAACAGGGGTGAGGCATGATCCATTATTGGAATGTATTTGATGCCTGTATTAATAAATCACTTATTCTCCAGGATAAATATTTCTTATTGAATAAATAAGCCCATACATAAAAGAGGCTCTAATGAGCTCTGTTATTTTTAAAAAAATTTTTAACGTTTATTTAGTTTTGAGAGAAAGAGAGAGAGAGAGCGGGGAAGGGGCAGAGAGAGAGAGGGAGACACAGAATCTGAAGCAGGATCCAGGCTCTGAGCTGTCAGCACAGAGCCCGACACAGGGCTCGAACCAACGGACTGAACTGTGAGATCATGACCTGAGCTGAAGTCGGACACTTAACACACTGAGCCACCCAGGCGCCCCTGAGCTCTGTTATTCTTGAGTATCAGGCCTGTGTCTTGAAATTCAGCATATTCTCTTCTCTTCCCTGTGTCCCACCCTGTAAGCAAGGAGGCCTGGACTCAGTTTCCACCATGGCTCCTTGTGGAAAAGCAAAAGAGGAGGGGACCCTGTGGATCATTTCCTGCTGTTTGTGGGTGTTTGCATCAATGTCAGAGAAGATTTAAGATGTTGCCTTCAGTGGTTCCATTCCAACACACGTAACTTTGAAGGCTGGAGAATGTGATCATGAGCCAGTAGCTAAGACATTCTGTTCATAAGGGGATAATAACACTTAATGTGGTAGCCCCTTCAGCAAAACTGTTTGTCTCCTCAGAGCTTCAATTTCCTTCTTTATAAAATGAGGATAATAAGAATATTCACCCTACAGGGTCCCAGGCCAAGCACTGTACCAAGTGCTTTACATATATTACCTGACAACAATCTCCTGACACAAGTGCAATTATATTCTCATTTTGTAGATGAGGAGTCTGAGACACAGAGACATTTAGTAATCTGCCCAAGGTCATACCCTGAGTAAGTGGTCGAGGCATGGAATGAACCAAATACTCAAGTCTGTGCTTTTTAAAATTATGAACTCTCGGGTCAGTTTGAGGCCCATCAGTAGATGACAGCTCATTTTTTTTTAACGTTTATTTTTGAGAGAGAGAGAGAGAGAGAGCACAAGTGGGAGAGGGGCAGAGAGAGAGGGAGACATAGAATCTGAAGCAGGCTCCAGGCTCTGAGCTGTCAGCACAGACCCTGACACAGGGCTCGAACCCACGGACTGGACTGTGAGATCATGACCTGATCTTACTTAACCAACTAAGCCACCCAGGAGCCCCTCAAGTCTGTGCTTTTAACCCCCACACTGTACTTCCTCTTCTGTATACACATGTCAAATGGCAATCTAGCTTTTATATCATATGTGAATGGCCTAAAGCAAGGGCCTGATAAGTCTCAAGGCTCCCAAGCACACATTTCGGTGGAGAGTGGCCTAAACAAACTTTTTCCCACATGGGCTGCTATCACTCACGCAGCACAGGTTGTCAGGAGGGTGAAACCTTAGGTCCTTTAGCTGCTGCCTGTTGACGGATACTATGAAACAAGCCAGAAGGCAGCCATACGTGGTCTGGGCCTCTCTCAATAGAAGCCCCTGTTCCAATTGGCGGGTGTCAACCTAATAAACCATGGCTTACATGCACCAACCCCTTTCTTCATGGAGCATCAATACAGAGCAAAGCAAGAGAAGCACTCTTCTCCCACCTCTTTCCGAAGGAAACTTAAGATCTCTCCTCACTACTTTGTGAACTCCACCTTGGAGCTGGAGAAACTGGGGCCCAAGGCAACCAGGCCTCAGAGTGACAGCCTACCCTGCATTCCCAGGTTTGCTTCTAATTAATCACCTTCCTGTATGGAAGTTCTCCGGGCATATCCATTTCATGTGGCCTTGTGGAATTAGTCCTGCTGGATCAGTCCAATTATCATCTTGTAGAAAATTGCCAAAGCCACACAGCCCTAGGGCTGGAGGAGAGGGGAGGGCATAGCTTCTCTTTGAGACCCCACAACATCCCATCATCCCTTTTACATTGCCATCTCCACTTCCAGCAATGCCCCCTACTGCAGACCCCCAAAGACTCTGTCCTCCCGGGCAACATTCCTGTGACCTGAGTGACTCCTTCCTTATAGCAAAACATATCAATCTATCGTCCCATTTCCAGCCAATCTAATAAAGAAATTTATTCTGCTGTGACGATGATTTAATATGTGACATCAAGCAACCTACCAAAGTCTTTCATTTTTATGATGTATCTTTTTCCTTTAATGGCCCCTGAGTGCTTAGTAATATTCATATGTAAAAAGAAATCATCTCTTCAGCTGTTCTCATGTCCTAAAAGAATTCTCCCTAGAACCCTAATAGAAGGTTCCCAGTACTGCACATGGGAACAGAAATTGATGTCCTGTCTTCAGTTGGCATGTATCTGGGAACTCGTGCCCTCTGAGTCAGTAAAAGTCCTCCTGAAGAGCATCTACAAATGGTTTACTGTATGATTAAGTGGGACTGATAGACTAATTGTTCTTAGGGTTGGTGTGTGTGTGTGTGTGTGTGTGTGTGTGTGTGTGTTTTCTTTGCAGCAAATCCATGTCCCTATGTGCTTATTTCTTCTCCTTGTATAAACTCTGCACACTTCTTAACATTTTAAAATACATATATTATAAGCAAGACTTTCCAGAATGACATCTCTGGGACCAGAGGCATAATTCAACTTTAGGTTGTGTCCACACAGGCACAGGGAAATGGTGAGTTGAAATACTTGTTGAGATAATTCAGGTAAAATGGCCATTTTCTGCCACTAAGAGAAGAGCACTTTTCTAAGGGCAGACTTTTCAGGATTGGCTGTTCATCTTGATTCTGTTCTTCTCATGGAGGTGCAGGCATTGGGCAGGAATGGGGAAAACCATTTTGTCTCATTCCTGGAACTGGGACCACATTCAGTTCAAGGCCCACGAAGGCTTCATTTGTGAGTTTTAAACCATTCCAAATCTTCACCTTGGTCTGGTAATTAGATAAACCGAGACAAATGAGCCAATTGGCCCCACGGTACTTGAGTCACAATGACTCTGGAACAAATGCTTCCTCTCTCCATAATAACCACGTGCCAGATCAGAGAGACATCCATTTCCATGTGCTGTCTTTCCTGGGCCCAGGTGATTGAATTCCTACCCCATTTGCAGCATAAATGTGCAATCACCGGCCATTTCAAAGCAGAAACGATGCCTTAAGTTTGGCATAGCCTGGGTGAGAGCCTGCCTCATTCAGGGATGATAGCTCCTTTTACAAGCTTTATGATTGGCATAATCATTCTTTCAAATGGATCCCTGGAGGTTTCTGCCTTCCCCAGCTGCTGTGCATTTTCTCTGATGGGTTTTAAAAATAAACAACAGAAAGTTCCCGAAGTCAAGGAGTACTTAAAGGTTGGCATCACTGTCAAGATGAGTCAAGTATCCTAGGAACAGAGAGTGGAAGGGTGGTGCCTGGGGCTGGGGGCACTGGGGAGTTAGGGTTTACTGGGTACAGGGTTTCAGTTGGGGAAGATGAAAAGAAGTTCTGGAGATGAACAGAGGTGGTGCTCGTACAACATTGTGAATGTACTTAATGCAACTGAACTCAACACTTAAAAGTGGTTAAAATGGTAAATGTTACGGCATGAATATTTTATCACACACACACACACATTTTTTAAAAAAGGGTGAAGACCACATTCAACATGAGTCAACATTTCATGAGACAGTTTCTCTCAGGGAATATTTCTTGAGATTCCCCTCCCCCTGTTTTGTTTTGTTTTGTTTTGTTTTGTTTTGTTTTGTTTTGTTTTTGATACTGTCTCCCTCAAGGTCTGTTGTCACTGCCCTTGCATTCCATCGTTCAAAGATCAGGTCAAAGAGAGAGGCAGGATCCAGGCTATGTGGACTCAAACTAAAAACAAGAAAGGCTTTCCCCATTGATGTCTACTTAAACAGGACAAGGATTATGCCTGTGGAGTTGGTCTTCACTCAGAGCACTGGAAATTTAGAGCTTCTAGCTGTTTTGAAATGTGCATGAAGAATTGGGAATTCCTCCTGGGCTTGACGGGCACGTAGTGAGACCCGGAAATCTTCTTCCCATAACCCCTGTGGCTAAGTCTTGCTGTGCACTTTCTCAGACCATGAGATTATTGCCTGGTGTCTAACACAGTGTGACTTGGTTAAGAGACATTGTTCTACATTTAACTAAAACCAAAAAATGTTCACCAAAGAAATGCATTTCTTCCCAGGTAATTTATAAGATTTCGTTTCTTTTGTGGGGGTGTGGTTGTTCTGTTGCTTTGTTGCCTTTTAGTTATTTGCATATCAAACCATGCTTCAGGATATTTTAACAAAGAGATGGAACTAAACAGAGTAAAATGAGGGTCTCTACAAAGATCTTCATAAATACCTTAGAATGTTCCTTAAAACAAATTCCTCGCTTAAAAAAATGCAATTACATTTCTTGCAACCCCTGAGGAATTTTGCTTAAGTGCAGTACAGTTGCTCCAAATGGAAAAGAAAGGGAAAATCGAGTGGAGATGCTAAACCCCCAGCAGAATAAAGATCAGTGTTAATGCGTTCTTACACCTTCTGCTCTGCCATTATTTCCACAGTTAAGTAGTTACCCAACAGCAGCGCTGACACCAGTACCTGTGCTCTTGCATCAAAATCTCACTTAATGAGACCAACTTGTGTGCGGCAACTGCTGTTTTGAATCATTTCTGCAGACAAGATAAAGTCATTACGTAGAGTCATTGCATCTTTTTCAAATTATTAATTTGAAAAGCTAAAAATGGTCCCCAGCTGATTGGAAGCGCAAGCATTCAGAAAGATGCAACGGCTGTTGGAAGTTTTTGCCAAACCTTCTGAAAATAACACCTGAGTCTGGCTCTGAAAGATTCAGGATCTGGAGGAGAAATAAAACTTTATATAACTGACTGTGCACGTGAAAAAAGACCCTTTGGTTGTGAGCACTAACAGTAGGTAGGTTAGTATTTCAAACTTCTAACTTTTAAAGTTAGCCACATTTGCAAGGTTTTTCCACTACGGTTTTACTCTTATCCTATTAACTTTTAAGATATTACCTCTATTTTATTAATTTGCCTGGGGGTATTCCCAACATATTTACATCCTCTCCTGTGCATCAGGAGTAAACAACAATTTACAGCCTCCGGGCTCCTGGGTGGCTCAGTGAGCGGAGCATCAGACTCTTGATTTCGGCTCAGGTCATGATCTCACGTTGATAGGTTCAAGCCCCATATCGGGTTCCGTGCTGACAGCCTGGAGTCTGCTTGGGATTCTCTGTCTCTCCCTCTCTCTCTGCCCCTCTCCCACTCATGCTCACGCATGCATGCTCTATCACTCTCTCTCTCAAAAAATAAATAAACTTAAAAAAGAAATTACAGACGGGGTGCCTGAGTGGCTCAGTCGGTTGAACGACCGACGTCAGCTCCGGTCATGGCCTCACAGCTCATGAGTTTGAGCCCCGCATCGGGATCTCTGCTGACAGCTTGGAGCCTGGAGCCTGCCTCGGATTTTCTGTCTCCCTCTCTCTCTGCCCCTCCCCCACTCACATTCTGTCTGTCTCTCTTAAAAATAAATAAACATTTAAAAAAATTAAAAAAATTTTACATCTTTCCCTGATTTGAACCTCAGAATTCTGACTTTAAGTCTCTATTTTCCATACCTGAGTCCCCAACATCCTTCCTCCACCATTCATACCCTCCACTCCCAAAACTAAAGTAACTAAGAGATATGAAGAAGACTCACAATGAAGAGGTGAGATGAGTCGAGTTAATAGCATATTAACTGGAACTTTAAATGAAAGAGACACCTTTAATAACTAAGTCCATCTTCCCATAAAAGCAAAGTCTGACAGTTTTGATGAGAAAAAATGTCATCTTGTTCATGAATGGTTTAGTATCTTACCTGCGTCTGAAATCTCTATGTGCTCAAAGGAAATAGATGGATTCTCTTTAAGGAAAGAAATGAGATGACAATTTAGATGGTGTCATTGACTGACCTCCAGGAGAGATCAAGAATTGATTACCAAACATCACTTGATAGGTACATAATGCATTGCCTGGAAAGAAAGAAAATCGAATAAAATATCCTAATAATGTCCTGAACTGGCCGAGAATGGAGAAGGGAAGGGAGCAGAGAGAGATACAGCCGACCTCACGTAAGAGTCTGTGTAGTCCTTTCAAATTTCACTAAACTACTTAGAAGATAAGAGTATCAAGAGGTCTTAAAAAAAAAACAACACATTTTATTTCACACCTAATAAGAACAGCTGCAGTTATAGGAGACCAATTCAATACAATAAGATTGGCACTTCCTTTTAAAATCATTTTTGTCTAATTCCTGTATATTGCATTATTATCTTTAGTCTCATTAACAGCTTTGATTGCTTTGATTCTGGACTATTTTAATATCAGATTCTCAATTCTATCTTCAGGTTCCTAACATCCACTCAGGCCTTTTGCGATTTTCTTTGTAATAAGACCTTGTTTTAAATCTGGAATGTCATAAAAGAGTACCCCAAGGTCCATTGGGTGTAGCAGGCGACTTGCTGAGCTATTCCAAATGGAAAATTGATCCCATAGCACCAAAATATTTTTTTGAGATTTTAAAATTTTTTTCTAGAGAAAAGGAAAGGGAGAAGTAAAGGAGTGTGTGTGTGTGTGTGTGTGTGTGTGTGTGTGCATGCACATGTGAGTATTGAGGAAGGAAATGTAGACAGGAAATCATTTTTCCATGTTCAGGATCTATGTTCATCACATATTGATAATTAACTCTACTGCCCCAAATTTCTAGAAACTATACAATAGCGAGTCTGCATAAAATTTTCCACAAGTCATTGCATCTGAGTCAGCCTTGACTCTGGTTATCCAAAGTCTTACAAGATGAACTGGGAAAGGTTACTGTTTCTAAGGCTAAAAAAATTTAAATAAAGAACTTAAGTTAGAAGTTAGTAAGTAGCATGAAGCAGGTCATTGGCCACTGGAAGCTGAAGTAGTTGTCATTCCATCTCCTGGCTGAGCCAGCCTGTAACTCTCAGCCAGCCCTTTTAGGCTTCAGCCTGATTCCCAATCCATGAAGTGCTGTTTCCAAACTGCTGGTTTGAATTTTTTACTTCCTCATATCATCTCTATCCTGAATAGTAGTAATTACGATTTGACACCCTCCTCCCCACTCCCTTTGTTCTGCAAGTCCACAGGGTGATTTAGACCTCTAATGATTTGCACTGATGTTTGGGAATGAAAACCACTTAGATTCAGTGATCCTTCCAGTTCTATTAGAATGTGACAATTCAAAAGCCAAATGAACACATCAAAATATTTTCACACAGAGCACAACATAAAACATCCAAAGTCCAGAAGCATCCAGAATGCTCTAGTGCCTATATCTCCTACCATGTATCAGCAAAAATTCTGCTTATGCACAGCCTCTACTAATTTTATTTCTAACCCATTTTCAATTTCTTCTTCTTTTGTGGTCCCTGAAGGAGGGTATGAATTTGGAAACACCAGAAATCAAGAAATAAAATAAGGTAGAATTAGAGATGATTTTTATTTCCTCTGTTTTACTTATCTTTAGGTTCTAACCTACATCTGTTACTTTTGAAACCAGAATAAGAATGAGAAACCAGAGAAAGAATGAGATATTAACCAATATTCGAAAGTCAGACTTCGTCTTCATTTGGGCATATGGTTGCATTTCAGAAATCCAGGAAGATGTTAAAAATCAAGCATTTCTTTCTAAAACTGGTGGCTCAGAAAATAAGAACATTTAATTCTATGTGGGAAATATTGTACTTGATAAGTTTGGTGTTTTTGATTTTTTTGCCTTTGAGTATTTTCAACTTCACACACAGCATTTTAATCTGCTCCACTTGATAAAGTACATTGACTCCCAAATCCTAATTCTTATGTTTTAATATATTGCTCCTATATTACTGCCTGACATGTTCTCTATCTGGCTATCTTTGTCAGTTTCTCCCTCCACTAGAATATTCCATCCATGAGGGCAGAGACAATGTCTGTTCTTCTCTCCACCATATCTCAGAAGCTTGAAATGGTACATAGTACAAAGCAGGTGTCCAATGCATGCTGGAGAAAATGATCAAATGAATGAATACATACCTACTTAGTGTTGGGACTTGAAGAGGCAAACAGTAAGACAGAAGGGCAAGACCTATTGACAGGTCTCCTATGTATAGATCCTGATACATTGGATGAGTCACTATTTATCGACTCTTCCTTAGTTGTGCAGACCAAAAACAAACCAAACAAAATAAAAACATATTTTTGCCAATGTATCAAATATATATCAGTTAATGCAGCACAGATGAACACTGACCAAGTTCATGGGAGGCTGAAATATAGGCCAGACTGTAAAGTTATTTGCTTACATGAGAACCATGTGTAACTATTATGCTAAGCAAGCATGGCTCGTGGGTTGTAAGCATCAAGTACCTTTATTTTTGTCTTTCTCTGTTACTTTAGGTGTGAATTTCATGGGTCCATTTGGTTCTTCCCTTGCCCCTGGACGAAGACTCAAAAAGGCCAAACAACTTCCCTGGAAATTCTTACGTAATAAATATAAGTCCCACAGTCAGTTCAAGTGGAAAAACACAGTCTCAGTTCAGTAATGAAGATGTCTAATGCCACATACTAACCAGTACTCTAAGACTTCCCACCTCCAGCCTCCGCTCAGCTACAGGCTTTTAAACCTGAAACCAAAGACATATTGGGTCAATTTTTCTCCTTTTCCTCTCCTTGAGTTGCTCTCCTTCTAGTAGCAGGTTTGACCCTTCAGTGTTGGAGCAGGGAGATTAAGGAGAGGTAAGGGAAGCAGGAATACTCTTCCTGGAACGGTACTGCAGCATTGTTCGGTGCCTGTTTGTTGCTTTTATTGATGGGGTAACAGCACCCCACTTCACGGGCAGTGGAGTCGGGGTGAGAAGAAGTAGTTCTTCTGCATTCAGTTCCTTTAACAAAAGATATATACACAAGTGCCTCTCTTCTGCCTGTTGCTTAAGAATCCTTCCTCAGCACCTAGGTATCTGTGGGTTGAATTGTGCTCCCCCCGCCAAAAAAAGATAAACCGAATCCCTAACTTCACAATGTCACCCTATTTGGAAATTGAGTTGTTGCAGATGTGATTAGGTGAGTTAACATGAGGTCATACTGGAGTCTGGTGGACTCTTAATCCAACGTAAATGGCATCCTTATAAGAAGAGAGAACTTGGTTACACAGAGACATGCAGGGAAAATGACCACATGACAATGGAGGCAGAGGGTAGAGTTATAGTAGAGACAAAGAAGGATCTTTCTGTACAGGCTTCAGAGGAAGCATGATCCTGCTGATACATTGATTTCAGACTTCTGGCTTCCAGAACTGTGAGAGAATAACTTTCTGTTGTTTTAAGCCATCCAGTCGGCAGTACTTTGTTATGGCAGCCCTAGGAAACTGAGATAGCTTCCAGAGATCTATTTCCACTTTCTATTCATACCTCAAGGCAGCCCTTTTGGACTCATATTGGCTTTCACTTGTCACAGTCCATCTCTCGCCTGGGCAACACTCAGGCATCCTTTTCCACCAAGAATTCTAGGAGGGCTGTTACTTCCCAAGCCACATGCCTTAATTCTACTATCATATGCCTCTTCAGCTAAGCTCTTGTGCTTTATATTTCTCAGGTGTGACTCAGAAACCAGTGCCTGAGGCCCCAAATTGCAGAGGACATATCTCATGTTCTCAAGGCTTTCTCTTTAAGGCAACTCTTCCTCCACTTGGGCTTGAAACTCCTGAGTTTACATATGAAGCAACTAGAAGAGACTAATGAGAGCTTTGAAACCCAATTACAAGTTTCTGTGATGGAGAATCTGATTGCCCCAGTTCTATGTCAAGTGCCCACCCTGCCAATCAACTTTGGTCTGGGGTACATGGTGTTTTCCACAAATATGACTTTCAGAACCAACCATTGTTGGGGGGCTCAGAGAATGGGGGTGTAGGTTGGGCAGACGTACCAAGAGGGGTCCATAGCACAACTTTAAATGGAGAGAGTCAGTGTTTTCTGTTAACCACACAGTTCTGGATATTTCCAGCCTTTCTGTATCTCCAATTCTCATTTTTTATATTCCAAGCAGATGCCATCCTTCTGTTGATATTCTTTATTATATGGGCTAATGCCATTGATTTGGCTATGGTCTATTTTTCTCTAGATCTCTTGCCATTTCTTCTCTTTACAGTAATATTTGATATATTTCATGCATTAGAGTTCATATAATTAATCAAACTAAGCTTGAGGGGAGAGTAAGTGCTGGAACTTACATTCATTAAGTTGCAAAACCTCAGTAACATTTAGTAAAATTCAGTAGCTCTTAGCCCCATTTATAAGAAAATTTTAACTCACTTAAGAATAAATTGTATCAGTGAGTTTGTGATTTTTATGAGAATAAATTAATCTTTGAATTTCATAAATAAAATATGTCATCGTATGAACAAACCAAAGTACACTTAGTGCACATTGACCTTAAAGCCTTGATTTTTCTAGCATCTCAGTAAATCTGAGCAGATCAGTTCACTCTTCTGCGTCCGCATCCCTCATTTCAAAGATGAGCATTAATCACTTGGGCATGTCTGTTAAACTTCAGGTTCCTGAGCCTGACCTCAGATTTCCTGGCTGAGAATACCTGGGTTGGAGCCTGACAACTTGCATTATTACAAATTCCCCCAGGGACTTCTTCCACCCAGTCAATATAAGAATTACTAGGACACAATTTTGGCCCCTGTAGCTCAAACATTCAGAGTCTATATTCCTAAATTAACGGTGCTTCCAATTGTTTCTGTTGGCCCTCCAAATTTTCTGCCCAATTTTTTTCCCAAAAGGAAATATAATGTTATTTTTTTCCTCAGTGTTCTAAAATTCTAGAAACAGTATATAACACCTGAGTGAAAGAAATTTTCTTCAAAAGGCACATCAAGGCGTGTACTGATTTGAGGGGTAGAGGCAAGGGTTTGAATTCCAGCCCTCACATTTACTAACTAGTTCTACATTTTTGGCAAATAACTTCGTTTCTATTTTAGGGAATGTTTCATCCTCAGGGAAATGGAACCAAAATGCTCCCCCTCTGCAGAGTGGTTTAAGACAGAGAGGCAGGTGAGAATCGTGTCATGGTGAAGACCAGGGACTCGAGAAGCACTTTGGATCCAAATCCACACGTTAGAAGTTTGTACAAGAGCAACCAGAATCATGGAGCAGAGTCGGCGTGGGGGATCGTGTGAGTTAACGTGTGTGCAGTGCTCAGAATGAGGCCTGGCACATAGCAAGCTCTAAGTGTTGGTTAAATTAGAAACAAGATTCTGTACATGACAGTGTTTTGTAATAGACTGACCAAATGTAAAGAATTAAGAAAAAAAACATGTTATTAATAATCCTGTTCAAAGCATTCAGAAAGTCATGTAGCTCTTGAAATGCCTCTGAAGTCACAATAGAAAAGAGCTTTAGAATCCATTTTCCAAATCATCAATTATCCCTTCTGCTGTCATAATTAATTCCTATTGTTATACTTAATAATGGCCAACATCATCATCTTGGGGTTATTGTTTTATTCTATTAAGCTATTTCATTACGCTCAGACGGGCTGAGGGAATGTATGTAATTGACTTGTGAAAATTATTCAATTTGCAAAAGAAATTCATCCAACATGTAAGAGAATTGGGTCAAAGAAAAGCCACACTAACTAAATTATGAGGCCTTTCTATTTGCTTTTCCACTCTCCTAAAGAACACTTTTTATATATATCAACTGAATAGACAAGAAAAATGTAACTGAATTTTATTTGGAATTTTGAGGATACCTCATTATCGAAGAAGTCCTCACGTTTTTCTAGAACAGAGTCATTGACATCCAGACCCTAGTGTCATGTGTAGACTGGAGAAGCTGTAAGAGAGAGGGCCCTTGAGAGGGGAAAACAGCCCCAGTGGGCAGTTGGTTGGCTGAATATGGATCTGAAAATGATGGCCTTAGACCAAAATGTACTGAATAACCTTTCACTGGTATGGTATGTCTTCCTCATCCCTATTCCTCCCCTATCATCAGCAGGAATGAAGTTTCAGGATAAAGTTGGGTTTTTTTTAGTAATGGAAAGAACAGAAACTACTTTTTTGGCACATTGAAGTTTAGTAGGTAAATGTAACAGAGTCAAAATTTTATCACATTAGTAATATTACCCATTATAGCTGTCCTGATAAACCTGTTGAGTAAATAGCATTATTCCCTGCTTTATAGATATTATTAAAAATTCAGTATATATCCAAAAAAGGAACAGAGGTAAGAAAAACACTACAAAATTGTTGCTTGATCTGAGCACTGGTATGTATTGATCTTGTTGAATTCAATAAATATTGCTTAAATATTATTGCTCACCTTAATAAATATTTAAATAGATAACAAATTGAAGTGCTCTTAAATACATATTGCTCATCTTAAATAAATATATCTCATCTCTACAATTTTCATCTTTAAATAGTTATTTGAAGATGAAATGAATCCATGGCAACAAGATGACGAACACAGTTTTCAACATATCATAAATGCTCAACTTCAGGTTCTCTTCATCTTTGGGGACCCCGGGGCAGAAGTCTGTCTTTTATGTCATATTTTGGCAAGGAGCCAAAGCTACCTTGTATATAGTGCCATTCAGGCAAGATTTGAGCAGATTCTCCAAATTAATCAGTAGTTCCAAAATAATCGCCTTCTTTGCACAGGCCCTGAGTCCCAAGTTGCCCTTGTCCAGGATTTCAGTCAAAAGCAGGGACATTGTGATCAATGCCAAAAGGCATCACAGAGAATAGGAAGCCAGGGTAACCCTGGAACTGAGGGCATTCCATAGTGGATCTTCTGTTTTTACCCAGATGTCAAGGTTCTATGAGACACTTAGATATTTTCCAAGTGAGACATGGTTCCAACATATTTCTCCATTGGTCGTGTTTATAGTTTTTTCGTTTGAGTGTCTTATCTGTGACTTAGATGCCATCTAAGTCATGAACAAAACCATGAACTATGCTTTACCATAAATGAAGCTGATGTCTCATTTTGCATTGTTACGGGCAGTTATAATAATTTTCTTCTTTAGGGTCTTGAAATAACAGCCATGTTTCATATATGCTCTTGGTGCCCTGCCCAGATCCCTTTCCTGGTGCACCCATCCCCCAGCTGCTGTACAAATTGGTTGCTAACAGCTCACAGCTGCACCCTCCCCTGCTTCAGAGATTTGCCAGCGGCCAGGTGGATAGCATAGTTCAGAGACGCTTGTGAAGTTCTGCACCGCCCCTTCCTGGGAGGATGCACAACCCAAAACTGACTGCTACATTCATATGAAAGCCCAGCCTGTTTCCCTCAAGGTGGAACACACCATGCATCGTACTCTGAGGCCTCCCACAGGATCAGGCTGAGGCAAGACAACTGAATCCACTTTACAATCTTTGCCTTGCTTGCCTCCCTCATTCTCTTACAGGTTTCATCTGTGAGCAAGTCCCTCAGTAAATCTGTTGCTCAAGAATCACCACCTTAGGGTTTGACTTCTAGAGAACGTGACTTAAGACACCTTGGCATTGGATCTTTTGAGGGAGCCATGCTATAAAATGAGTTAAGAACTCATTGTCATCAGTGAAGGTGGTTATTACCAGTCAGAGTTTGAGACAATTTGTAGTTTTTTAAAACTTTCATTTTTTCAGATGATAAATCAAAAGCTTTATGACCTTAGCTAGGGTGAGATCCAGCCCACCAAGAGAAATCCAGTGGACTGATAGCTGGAAAATGGACATAAGGTGTTACCACCAGTCTGCAAACAATGAACAGCACTTCCCCCCAATTCTCTCCTCCTTCTGTGTGGGCAGCTACAGTGCAAAATAGACAATAGGCAATGGTGACAAAATGGGTAGTAAACAATGGAGACGTCCCCATTTCTTTTGGAAAAAAAGGACAATTAGGCATCATATCACTTGAATCCTACCATCCAAATAAACATACTTGTGACTTGTGGAACCTGGCTTTGGTTGTTACTGTGCTACATGCCAGCTATGTGACCTTGGACAAAGTCACTGAACGATTGGCAGTCTCAGTTTCCTCCTCTGTAAAATGGATGAAGTAGAGGAAATGGTCTTGGGGAATATAAACATAGCATTGGGGATCATGGGTGGGCCAATGCCATCCCACCTCATAAATCTCAGAGTCGGAGAGAAACCTTTTAACTGTCATAAATGTGAACCAACTGTGAAAATTATGTGAAATCAGCTACATAAGTTGTATAACATCAGTCATGGATCCATTTGTTCTGTGACATTGTAAAAATTGCAGATTTCCCAATTTAGAGGGGAGAAAACCCTACTACTACAGCATCCAAGTAACCTGAGCCCCTCCAGCACATATTAAATTTCATCACACTACTTCCGTGACTAAAAGTAGCAGAATGGCGGGACTAGAGGAGTCTTATGATCTCCCCTGGAATCCTTGGCAAGTTATTGCTGTCTTTTCACTATAACAGCATAGATTCTTCAGGAAACATAATCCAATGTGTCTCCCCTTGGCTGAGCCACCTCTTTTGCTAGGCAAAACAATTTTCATTCTGGGTGAAAAAGAGGTGTGAAGACAGATTAATGGTTCCTGTGTCTTACCGCATGTGCATGTGGTCAAGTGGAAGTTCCAAGCACTGTTCTCACTGAAGTCATGCCATGAATCATCTCTTCTGTTACCTCCAAATATCTGATTCCTCCATGCAGGCGGGTCAACAATCTATGTTTTAAAACCTTTACCAGGATCGTTTACTTTTCTGTGCTGGAAGCTAGCTTAAAAGTTTATTTTTCTTCTTTAGTGTGAGCCATGCAGAATGGTTTGCATGACTTGGTAAGAACCACTGGGGTTTCAGGAAAGATTTTAGCATCTGCATGATACTAACAAGATATGTCAGCATCAACAAAAACAAGGCACAGAAGCCAATGAGCAGAGGAAGCCCTCAGACCTGAATTCAAATCAAAATTCACTACTAACCAAATTTACTAGATCACATTTATGTCAGGGCAACTGCAACATGGGCATAAGTAAACTTTTAGACACAAAAATCCATTCAACCAGTCCTCTTGGAATTAATTCCATAGATTCCATAAGCAGTGAATTATTCATTTATCTATCCATTCAATCAGTAAGCACTTATTGATGACTCCTACATAGCACTGTACTAGGAACAAGGGACACAGAGTTGAATAAGACATGCTTTTTTTCCTCTGGGAACCCAAAGTTTCCTGGAAGAGACATATAAAGAAAAAAATAAGTAGAATGCCATGTCATAAGGGCCATAATAGGGATATGCACAAATGCCCAGGGGAAAAACCATTCTGCTTGGAGAAGTGACATTCAAAGAGAATCATTAAAGGATGTATATGTATTTTCCAGATAGAGAAAGAGGAGATTGTCTTCCAGGTAAAAAGAAACAATAAGAATCAACGTAAATGACCTGGAAGTGAACGAATATTGATTGCTGAGAGGAAGTAGAGCAGTATGACTCTTTATGGTGGGGAACGGTGTGAAGAAGGGCCTTGTATGTCAAGCCAAAGACTTCAGACGTGATTCTATAAGCCATCAACAGCCATCAAAGTGTGGGGAGTGACCTTTTTTTAAAGTTTGGGAGAGACATGATCAAATCTGAGTTTTAGCAAAAGCACCCTGGAAGCCACATGGAGGTAAATTGTACAAGGCAAAATCTAAAAACAATAATGAGATAGGAGGCTATTTCAGTAATGGAGGGAGAGCTAATAAAAATGGCTATTAAGACTATGGCCATGGAGATAGCCACTCGCATGACCCTGAGGGTGGGTGTCTCCTTAATTTTGCTCCCTAGGCTCCTCACCGACCTCACCCCATTCCATGCTCTGTTGAAAAACCCTGACCTAAGCCAAAAGGGCACCTAAGTGAGAGAGATGCAATAAGAAAGAAGGGTTAGATGTGGGGCATCAGCTTACAGATGGAAGTTAAAATCCTGAAAGTAAATGAGAACATCCAGGGAAAGATAATTTTAAAAAGAAGGTAATTTAAGACCCCTGGAGAGCCCAATAACTTAAAGATGAGCAAAGGAGGTCCCAGCAAAAGTCTGTTGCATACCTCTGAAAAGCTACCAACAACATCTCTTTGATTCTGGGAAGAGGAGAGGGCTCTCTAAATTGATGGGGAATTCCAGGCTTGATCTAGAAGTTTAAGACAAGAGTTCTGTGGCAGAGGCAGTCACAGAGCCATTAGCTCTCAACATCCATTCTCCTTTTCCACAGTAATTCAATTTTATCCTAAGTGTCTGGTCTCCAAAATAAATCTACATTTCCCAGACTCCTTCATAGTTAGTATGAACATATGATTAAGTTCTGTTCAATGAGAAGTGAGTGGAGGTTGTGTGGACAACTTCCACCCTGTTCTCTCAAAGGGAAGGGCAAACTCACCCTTTTCCCTTCCTTCTTCATGCATGATGGAACAGCAAACTTGGTGGCAAACCATTCTGGACCATGTGCATGAGGTTAATTTGCTGAGGATGACAGAATAAAAAGATGGGGGAGCCAGAACCCCTACAGACATTACTGTGCATTGCTATCACACCTGCTCAGACTTTAACCTTGTTAAGCCACTAACATGGAGCTGAACCTGTATTGTAACCAATACAATGCCAGGGCTATGTAGAATTCTTTAGCATCGACCACCCTAAAGCTTCTGTAAATCAGACTGTTTACGGATGCTATCTCTGAAGAACCAAATTTTATATCTGGTGTTGCGGTGTGAAGATTCCTCTTCACCCAAATTCTAAGCCAAGTGAAAAATAAGATGAATAAAAGACAAAGGGACCCAAATATCACTGTAACTACTGACAATGCCAAAGCTGGAGAATACGTCTGTGGCAATTGGGCATCCTAATATTGAACTAAACACAATTACCCAGAATTAAATATTATCCAGCATCCATGGAGACAACTGGTCCACTCTAGACCTCCCCTGCAGAGCTGGCCTGAAGTGTTACACTAGCGAAGCTCCCTCCTCATGCAGGAATGGTAGGAATAGTCCTACCGGACTAGGGAAGAAGCATCAGTGCCTACCATTCAGGTCCCACTGGGATGGCAAAAGATGCAATGTGAGGTCCATTTCGCTTGGAAGTAAAACCTGAGATATGATGAACAAAGGATCCCCAGCATTAGGAATTTCCGAGCTTGAAATTTGCCAGTAATGCTGCATCATCTGAGATTTCCATAACTCAGCTCGTTCAGGTTTCAAAGTAGATATCACATGGATCTTCATGGCAATTCTACGCCAACACCCCTGTAGCTGCGGCATGAGCTCGTCACTTTGGATTTGATCATTACCACTGTGGGAGACGGCAAGGTGGGGGCAAACCAAGTTCCCGGTGATGTTTTCATCCTCACATTATAGAAAGGACAGATCATTCTATGAGACCACCAATTTCACGTGGCTAATCATCCCAACAAGGAAGGACCAGAGTTAATACTAAGGCTAATTCATAGATGAACTATAAATTCCTGCTGAACAGATGAGAGGACGTGCAGCAATCTCCATCCGTAAAGGAAACCAGTCAGAGGACAGAGCAATGGTTCTCCGTGGGAGGGTGTGCACTGCTCCTGGGGGCTGTTCAGAAAGATCTGTGTTTGGGGGAGAATTTTTGGTTAACACAATGACTGGGGTTTGTACTGACATTTATTGGGCAGTAAATCTCTTACATCACATGGGACACTTGCACACAGTAAAAAAAATTGTCCCATCTAAAATATTAGTTGCACCAGTTTAGATGAACTTAACCTGGAAGATGTCCCTTGTTGCAGCTCACACCACAATGCAGAAGATTAAGCAGAGCCCCAGTCTTATTATCTACATTTGCCTCTTCTGTGCATCTTACTCTAGCATGAGTCTCTCAGGAAAAGGGAATTTTGGAAGGCCAGGTCTATAACCATTCCTGAGCACTATATCACAACATTACTAAACTGTGTTTAAATGTATTTCCTTGTTCATTCATTTATTAAATAAGTATTTGTTGAACAGCCACTATACGCCAGATACTGTTCAAGGTCCTAGAGATATAGGAGTAATGAAAACAAAACAAAAAAAAAAACCCTCTGATCTATTCAATATTGTCTTGAGGAAGAGGGAATGTAAAGAAAAGTGGTAAAATTCCTTGTTGTGTTTAAATAAAGAAGCCAAGAATTATATAAATTTATAAGTAAAAGGAGAAGTTCACCTTCATTTTATAAATGGAGAACCCGAGGCTCAGAAAGGCTCAGAGCTTGTTTAAGTTCACATGGTAGCACAGCCGAAAGACTGGGGCCCATAAATGCCAGTTAACTTCAGTTTCTCCAACATTTTATTGCTCTGAACTTTATCTCCATCTCTATGAGAGATGGTGTCAAAGACTCAGGAATAATAATCACTTGACCTGTGGTTCATGAAGCTTAAGCTTCCTTCATGATAATCCCCCCCTCCCACACTCCAGTAATCCTTCCTAGTTGGAAACATCAATGGACAAATAGGAAGGTGAATGATTATAAAGTGGGCTGCCTAAAAATGTTTCATCATTTCCATTCAGGAAATATTTATTGACCTTGAGCATCTACTATGTGCCAGGTACTCTACAATGTGCTGTGGGGGGTTCTGAGATGAATGGACTGTTCTTCTTGCCCTCAGGAAAGTTAACATGTTTTGAAAGAGACAAATAGTACACAACTACAGTACCAGACAAGAATTTGGTAAATGCCATGATACAATTATAAAGACCTGTGGGAGTTGAGAGGAAGAGATGAATACCAGCTCTCCCATAAAGGGCTTCCAAATCTCCCCAAATGGCTTTTGGAATGGAACCTGGAAGATGGATGGAATGTCTATAGAGGGGGCAAGGCCTGCTTCAAATTCTCACCCAGGGTGACAAATCTCAGAGGTCAAAGAAAAAATCTGAGACCCAAAGATGACAAAAAGCAAAGCGAGGTAAGTTTCTTGGCCACAATTAGGCAGTTCTGGTCCTTAAAAATCACTGAGAGACATTTCCACATCAGGTCGAATCCTCCCAGGTCTCAGTAATAGTAATAAAAATAACCATGGAGTGCCTGGGTGGCTCAGGCAGTTGAGTGCCGACTCTTGATTTCAGCTCAGGTCATGATCTCACTAATTGGAGCTCCACATTCCACATTGGGCTCTGCGATGACAGTGTGAAGCCTGCCTGGGATTCCCTTTTCCCCTCTTTTCGCCCCTCCCCTGCTCACATGTGTGTGCGCATGTGCTAGTTCTCTCTCTCAAAATAAACAAACATCAAAAAAAAAAGTTTCTCTCTCTCCATCCCTCTGCCCCTCTCCCTTGCTCCTGTCTTCTCTGTCTCTTTGGAAAAAGAAAGAAAGAAAGAAAGAAAGAAAGAAAGAAAGAAAGAAAGAAAGAAAGAAAGAAAGACAGACAAAAACAAAACAAAACAAAATAAAACAAAAAAACCCCAATCATTAACATGACTGCATTTACTAGGCACGCTAGGCATGCACTCTACAACAGGAGCCAGAGTCTTAATACGCACACATTATCTCATTTAAACCTCAGAACAACATTTGAATAGATGCTACTGTCATCCACATGTTCCTGGGGAAAATTGTGCCATACAGGGAATATGTGCCATGTTTGAGGTCACGCACATAATAAGGGTCAAGGCTGAGCTTGAAGCCCAGGGTTTGCTGTCTCAAGCTGACGCTGTCCCTCCACGGTTATTTGATGAATGCTTGCCCTCAGAGTTTCAGAATTCATTCTCACCAGCACTTCAGAAGCAAATAAAGAGTAACATATCTCAAAAGGGATGGGTTAGCCAGCTTGCACCTGTCACACATCCTTGCAATCCTTGGCTACCATTACTGCCACCAAAGAGGCATTTTTAACTGGGCCTGACTAGTCAGTAATCTCATAGCCATATCAGGTTTATTTAAACCAATTCCTAAGATTCTAAAATCACTACACACACCCTGATTCAGGGAAGCAGAAGATATTCTGCAAAAGACTGCATCTGTTTGGCTCCTGCTTCTTCTCCAGACCCAGGTCACCTCTTAAGCATTCATGCAGCCTCCCTCTAAAGGCAACACCCTCTGTTCACAGAGTCACCCTCACAACACCTACTTCCAATATCATATATATGGCACTTAGTCACATTCTGCCTGCTGCAGGAAGGACCCAATCTCCCATCATTAGGTTCACTTGATTCCATTTCATTCCACAGGGAGCAAATAATATGAGAACTAATGCTTCTAGTCCCTCCCTCGAGTTCTACAGTTTCCCTTCCACAACAGGGGAAAAGAAAGACTTATCTGATTCAGGGAAGGAGACAAGTCTAACTGTTAACCACCCTGAGTGGATCTGGGCAGAATGCAGAGACATTGTTCTTTAGATCTACCTAACCTCAGCACTCAGGCATAGTGGACTCAACTTGTATATCCACTCATGTGTAGTGAATGTATGGAGCAGGGTCAAGCCCTGGGGACCTGGTCTATTTGCTAATCCTCTCAGCTTCTCCTGTTAGGCCTGTGTGTCTGGTTCATTGGCTATGTCCAGGAATGAGAAGGAAACTCTGCCACCACTCCAGTCTAGCTGCAACATTAGGCTGTCATTGGGTATGAGTCCTCATTTGGCTTTGGGTGTATGATCTCACCTGATTCGTAATTTGGATTGTCTTACCTACTGTGCATTATGCATGGATGTGTCTACCCCAACCGGTGGAAGCTCCTTGAGCACAGAGGCAGTGATGCGTGGTGGGAAGAACACTGGACCAGGAGTCAGAAGACCCAGTTCTAGGCCAAGCTCTGCTTGGGAATATCCCTTTCCATTTCTAAGTCTTTGTTCCTTATCTTTAAGATGGAAAAGATAGTGTTCATGTACTCGTGCTCATCCCGTGGGAGAATGGTGAGTTAGGACAACGTATAGAAGAGTAAACTGTAAAGTGTCCTACATGGGTAAGGGCTTATTATTATCATCATCATCACCATCATCATCATCATCAAACTTTTTTTTTATTAATAGAAAGGGGAGCTCTCTTTTATTAAACACCTGCCAGGTAGGAGGCGCCTGGGTGGCTCAGTCGGTTAAGCATCTGACTTGGGCTCAGGTCATGATCTCGCAGTTTGTGAGTTTGAGCCCTGCATCGGGCTCTGAGCCTAGAGCCTGCTTTGGATTCTGTGTCTTCCTCTCTCTCTGCCCCTCCCCCACTCATGTTCTTTCTGTCTGTCTGTCTGTCTGTCTCTGTCTCTCTCTCTCTCTCAAAAATAAATAAACATTAAGAAAAAATTAAACACCTGTCAGGTGTCAGGTGCTTGAAATATATTCATGAGTTTCTTGAGGTAATGTCCTGTTTGTAAAGCCCAGTGCAATGGCTCCAAAACTTTGCTGCATATTGGAATCACCCAGGGTTTTTTAAAAAACACTGATGCCTGGCCCACACCCCCAGATGTCTGACTTAATTGGTATGTGGTATGACTGGGCATTGGGACTTTTCAAAGATCCCCAGATGATAAACATGTGCATTCTAGACACCATTGGCACAACCTTTTGACAGCTGAAAAGGGACACAGGCAGAATTGGATAAAATCATGTTGGAGGATTTATTTCTCACCTCCTCAGCCAACCATTTCTAGACTACCACAGCCAGGACAGAATATGGCTCCCCAGATGGGCTGTCAGATGTCTGGGTGGTGGGCATTGACCTGTGGCAGTGGGCAGGGTAAACAGCTGTGGGATCTAACATTTGGGAGATCACTTAACCCAAGAACAAACAGGCTGAGGGGAAGTGGATGTCCTTTTAACAGGCTCTCTAGCCCTCTCTCTGACCTCAGGGCCACTATTTATTTCCCCTTGGGGTACAGCAAATGTGAATATAAGAATAGATAAATATCTGGGGTGCCTGGGTGGCTCAGTCGGTTGAGCGTCTGACTCTCACCTTCGGCTCAGGTCATGATCTCATGGTTTTGTGTGTTCGAGCCCACATCGGGCTCTGTGCTGACAGTGTGGAGCCTGCTTCGGATTCTCTCTCTCCCTCACCCTCTGCCCCTCCTCCGCTCATGCTGTCTCTGTCTCTCTCAAAATAAATAAATAAATGAATAAATTCTTAAAAAAAGAATAGATAAATATGATATAATTTCACTTATATGTGGAATTTAAGAAACACAACAGATTGACATGGGGAAAGCGAAGGAAAAATAAGATAAAAACAGAGAGGAAGGCAAATTATAAGAGACTCTTAAATACAGAGAACAAATTGAGGGTTGCTGCTGGAGGGTATGTGTGTGGGGGACCCTAAATGGATGAATGGCATTAAAGAGGGCACTTGTTGGGATGAGCACTGGGTGTCATATGTAAGTGATGAATCACTGGGTTCTCCTCCTGAAACCAATACTACAGTGTATGTTAACTAACTTGGATTTAAATAAAATTTAAAAATATATGTAAACCTAGGTCCAAAGAATGTCTTTGTATCAGCTGGATTAAATTTGTACTTTAATTGACATGATTTATAAATCCGTTGAATAAATAAGTTGGTGGGGGAAAAAAAAGGAATAGGGAAGTCTAGCCAGCAGGTGAATAGTACCAAACCCTAGTCTTCCTAATGAGGAGAACCAGAGCGTACCCTGTGGCTGACTCCACATCTCTCCCACTTCCCAGCTCATTTTCTCCAGTTCAACTTCATTCTTTAAAATTCTGCTAGCAAAAGGACTTTAGGGAATTTTTCCACTTAAGAATAAAACAAGTACAGTTCTCTTCTGTTGGTTTCTTAAGCAAACTACGTGTTTCCAAATAATAGCAGCTCCTTATAAAATCTAACAACCTGTTAGTTCTGCAGGTTTAAGCCCACTTCTTTTAAACTTAGCTCTCTGAAGAGTTTTGTTAAAGGAGATCTATAAATATGACAGGTTCTCTCTCAGACTCTGCAAAATGGCATCTATCGTTTTAATACAGTCTTATCAGTTTCCCACATTTTATTGGTCATCCTAAGGGGAAATGGATGACTGGTACAAAATAGTGCACACAGCCCAGCTTCCTGAGGAGATAGCCTGGGTCCTGGTCAATAGGTAAGTATTTTATTGTGCAGATAGAGACTGAGGCTCAATAATGACTTGGCTTACAGTAGTGCTGAGGTTCAAATTTTTGTCTGACTCCAAAGTTTATACATGTGTACACTTCATAACAGTGCACCATGTTACCACTTTCTGCATAACTTTAACCCTCACGCATTTTTTTCCTCATTAAATTAGAGAGCATGTTGGAACATTGGATCCCCACCTTTCTTTCCCTAAGCCAGGTCTTCTTTATGTTGATTGACCTAGTGCTTGACAATATGATATTCACCAGTTGTTTGGTGAGGATGGTGTGAATGAAAAAAAGTTGGCAACTTTAGTTCATTTTCCAATCTGAAAGATTTCACCTCACAGAAAGTTCTGAAGCTTTTCCTCAGTGAGTCCATTGACATGCAGTAGGGTTAGCTTGTAAGAATTCATGCTGGTAAGTATTCTACCAGGGGAGGGGATGAATTGCAAGGACCATCACTTGAGAATATTCCTTCAGGTCCTAGAAGAGAACCGTTGTCTGCATGTCCACTGTTCCTCTCTATCACACGAAGATCTCAACGTGTCATTGTGTCCTCTGCAGTCAATTACTAGAAGCTTTGGGTACCAAAGCCCAAACATATAAAAGGACAACCCAGAAGGTGCCTGCAATTATGTTAGACTGATACACTATTTTTGACAATCCAGAAGAAAATAAGATTTAGGGAATTTTCCCTGTGTGAAGACAAAAACCCAAAGAAGAAAGCAAATGCCAAAAGGAAAACTGGACTATCCCTTGGCATCCATTCTGTCTTGTTCAATGGTCTTTATTTCCTATTGCTCTTTACCTCGTAATCGTGGACCTACTCCTTTGAAGAACTACATAGTCAGCTCTGCACCATAGGAAAGAAATCTTTGGCCCAAAAATTCCTGTCCAGGTGCAGAGATCCAAAGCAAGGCCACCTCAATGCTGTCTTCCCTAATAGGAAGCAAAGGAAGGAGTGAGAACACAGTGAGTAGATAGAAGGAAAAGCTGCCAAGTGACGGCTTTAAATAAATGGGGGCAGAATTTTCACATGGAAAAAGGAAGAGCCGTTTGTACAAACCAGAGGGCCGTTCCCTTTGATACCTCACAATTAGGATAGAAGCACCTTCCATTCTGCCTCTAGGTCCTTGTCAAGCTGACATGGTGATTTTTTACTTGCCTCTGGACATCAGCTCTCATCTCCAAATATGAAAGCAACAAAGTAGGGAAGTAACGTGAACAGAATGCCTGCTATACATCAACAACATTCTGGGTGTTTTATGTGCGTTATTTCATCTCATTGAACCTGGCACTCCACCACAGCCCATTTTACAAAGGAGGGAAATGAGCCACAGAGAGCTTGTGTGACTGACCCAAGATCACACAGCCTATAAATGGCTGATCTGAGACTCACATTTGCTTGCTCCCGAACATGTGTGTGGTTGCCATTCTATCAGTATCAATAAGGGTTTTGTTTTGTTTGAACAAATTTACCAGAATTACCCAATAAAATGAGGGCTGCCTTTCCATGGGTGAAAATACCTGCCTTCAAATATGTTATCAAGTTGAAATAAAATGAAGTATACTCGAAAGCACCCAAGATACCAGAGCAAGGCACTCACAAGCATGGGTCCACTCCTCTAGAAGGACAGTCTCCTGCTCTACAGTGCTCCCCTGTCCAATCATGGTTCAAGCTACACTTTCAGAATCATCATCTGAAACAGGTATAAGTCCCAGGAACCCTATCACTGCACACGCACACCCTGTACTTCTGATTACCATCCTGATTCCCTGGCTTGTTCTGAATAACTTATAAATGTAAAAATGAAATTCAATCACCCTTAAAAGACAAGAACCCATCACTGTTGAAGATATTCAAGATTAGGCTGCTGACTAAATTCTTAAAGAGACTCTCCAAAAGTATGTCCAGCAAAGGCAGCATCACCGGTCTTCCAAGTAAGCTACTGTACAGAGAATTACATTTGTTTGTATGGAGATTTTAATATGGTTTTTAAAAAAATCAATCTTATTAACCTATACTTGTGCCTCCAGGGGAACTGCAAACTTTCCATGCTTGGAATGTTATTATAAGAGTGCTTTACTTTGGAGGAGAATGTGTGTTAATTAATCAGCTCGGGCTGCCATAACAAAATACCATAGATTGGGTGGATTAAACAACAGAAATTTATTTCTTATAGTTCTGAGGCTAGAAGTCCATATTAAGATGTCAGCCAATTCAGTTTCTGGTGAGAGCTCTCTTTCTGCATTGCAAATGGCTGCCTTCTTGCTATATCCTAGAGACAGAGAGAGAGAGAGAGACGGAGACAGAGACAGAGAGAGACAGAGATTTCTACCTCTTCTTGTAAGGCCAAAGTCCTATCAGAGGAGGACCCTGCCATAATGACCTCATTTAACTTTACCTCCTAAGGATCTTTTTTCCAGATAGAACCACATTGGGAATTAGGACTTCAATGCATGAATTTGGGGGTGGGACACAATTCAGTCTATAACAACATGTTATAGAATTTAAAATCCCTTGTCTCTTTTTAATCAAGCACATTTTTCCAATGGCATTTGGGTCTACAAACACATGGATATTCATTTGTACAGCCTGATCTCAGGGATGTACTATTAATTAGCAAGATACTCCTTCCTGATATTCTTTTTGCCTTCACCTTTTTCTAAACGATATACACCAGACAATAGAAGACCAATACTACTTTTATCTTTAACCTCGTTATTATTTGCTTACCAGTGCCTCAAACTGGAATGCCTTTATGAAAATGACACATTTTCAAGAACATCGCCTCTCCTTACAGGGCAAGAAGAAGCAAACAGGAGAAATGCAAGTAGACAAGAAATGCTACAAATGGTTCTTTAAGGTCTCCCTTGTTAATATCAGCATTTGCTCCCTTGTACCAATAAAGCTAAATTACTGGTCTTGGGGACCCCCCAAGCATGAAAAGCCACGACAGTAATCAGAGCCAACTAAGGCTAGAGACACCAGACTTGATTAAGATTAATTTCCTAATTTAAAAATTATTTTGGTGGGATGGGAAAGGGCATTTCAGTCGTGTCACCTCAGCACACACCCGGACCCCACGCATGACCGATCCGATTGTTGTGGCGAGCCCTGCCCATCCGGGTTTATATCAGTTCAGGGCAGCCAGTGTGTGGTGGGGCAGAGATTACAGCCTGCCCTGCCACCATTTTCCACCCTCTGGTTCTCTGGTTACATTTTCCTTCACAGCAAAGATGGAAATTGTCACGAAGTTTGAGTCCCAAGCCCACCCCCACTTCTATCCCACTCCTTTGAGATGACCTGCTCCTCCCTCTGACCAGCAGACCAGCAAGAAACTTCTGCAGCTCAAAAGAAACACATGAACAGCTGCACTCCCCAGATTAAGGGTCAATAGACTTCCTGATCCAGTTGATCCTCTCCGCTTGCAGGGCGTCTGGTTACTTTTGCACGCCACTGTTAGAAACCCCATGTTTCTTCTCTAGCCCTTGCCATTGTACTCTGCCCAACTTGTGCAGCGCATCAAGACGGTCCGTTCTTTTCCCCCAGTGGCTTCCTGTTGTCCCCTAGCAAAGGAGGGGGCCGTGCCAGACACGCAGCAGGCCCATCCCTGGGCTCCCCTTTGCAAAGCCCAAGAGAAAGATGCTGAGGAGGACAACAGCTGCAGTGCTGGCTTGTTCTTGACAAATGGGCCTGTCACTCTTCCTATTGATTAGCGATATTATGACATTTCCCTTCAAAAACGCAGATGTGGCAGCGCTAGTGACAAGGCCATGGCTCTGCGTGGAAAATAAGGTTTGCCATTGTTGGCTCTTCCCCCTCTACATCTGTGCAGCTACAGGGAAAAGAAAGCGAGATTCTGAGGGAGTTCAAAAGGTTTGAAGAAGTGGAAGTTCTGGCACTCTGAAAAATCTATGTTAATAAGCCATCACCATAAACGTGGAGGAGAGAGCACATGGCAAATCTGTGCAGGACACTGCAGACAGCGAGGGGCATCTGATAATCAGAAAGTGGGGCCTCCCTCTGTCTTGGCAGAGTTGCTCTTCAGGTCTCCTGACCACATAAATCAAGCCATGGAGGGCTCTGTCATTTCTGTCCCTTTGCATGAAACGCATGAAGGAAACTGGTGAATTGGTGCTGCATTGCCTTCTCCCCTCCCAAAGTGTCTTTAATCTCACCCTAGCCCTATGGGGCTGATGGTGTATTAGGGGGGAAACGCACCTAATTCCATTTTCTTTCCCTTGTACAAAGCACTCAGATGATAACATGTGCCGACTTTAATTTGTGAGACTTCTGTGGGGTACTTCCCCCAACCTATTCCCAAAACCTATTCCCATGTCAAGGGGAAAAAAATGTTCTAAATAGCAGTCCATTTAAGTAAAAAAAAAAGGAAAAGTGCATCTTGCAGTCCAACATATGGTACATTTTGAGGTAAATTACAGGTAATTCATGAACATTTCCAGCAGGGAGATTGCCATCATGGGACTCTTGTATATCCATTACGTTCTATTCTCATTTTTGTGGTTAAAGGAATCTCTCAAGCCTTTGAAGCAGAAAAGGCAACACTCTCTCTGCACCATTTTGTCCTGCTAAGGAAAGTTATTATCCTGCTAACACACGGGACTGATCCAGCAACTTGATTTCGGCAAAGCTGATGGAAAGCAGGCTGCGAGGGGGCATGTGTAGCACGGGTTTTACAGCGCGAAAGATCTGGGGGTTGGCATGCGCAACAGTTAAATAGGAAAATAAAATCTGAGCAAACTAGAAACAGCCAGACTGACACTATTGGATGAAAGAGAAAGGAAAAGAGGAAGTCGCTTGGGGGATGGGGAGGAAAAACAAAAGGAAGAAAAATATTGCCTGTTAGCCCTGGGGGTTGGTGATGTAAATTAATATGAGCTAAATGGGATGTGACCAATTTGTAAGGCATTTGTTTCTCTCTCGTGAGATGGGAGATCTCCGTCCCAAGCAATCAGAATTCGCCTTAGGCTACCCCTGACTAGTCGCTATAACCGTGTTGACCACCTCTCTTAATATATGGAACCCCTCATATTACATCCCAAGTCCAACAGCCTTGTAAATTTACTCCTGTGACACTAATGTGTCTCTCCTTGAGACATGTTGGGTCCTGGTTTGTTGGGAAAAATGAAGGGGAGGGGAGCAAGGGAGAAAGGAAGGACAAAAAAGCACGCTCAGCATAGCTGGCCCCTCTGCATTGTTTGAGCAGTCTTTGTGTCTGGACCGCCTGCAAGAATTACACAACTTCCAACATCTCCTTCACATCAAAGAGCTTCTGGAAGAGCTCTTCAAGCTCTGAGGCTGAGCTGCCCTGTGCCTCCCCTACCCTCGTACTAAATCAAGCTTTTATCTGCCTTCCCATCAGAACTGATGTTAACTGTCCCTGACACACACATCCTCCAAATAATTTGAACTTGATCTGAGGCTTTCGGCCCTCTTGACTCAAAAAAATTGCCTATGATTTGCTTGGCAGCCATCCACCTCAGCATAGGCAATTGTGGGCAGTGATGTTGATGTTCATGAAGGAGCAGTTGCCATGGCAACACAGAGTTCAAAGGAAGGGCCCTCAGTGGTATCAGAATAGAGGAGAGTGATAATGTAATGAAGGCTTGTGTCTTCTCCCGGAGGGACAGGAGCTGGCCAGGAGATGGTAGAGGGTGGAGGACAACTTGGGTAGCTCACCATTACAGTTTTGTCTGAACTATGCATTTATTTGGCCTTTTGGGGATCCACTACTTAATGGAAAGTATAAATGGCAGATAGAGATTTTTAGGACTATAACCTAGCCTCAACTTTGCAGGTAGGGTTGAAGGACCTTAACCTTGTTGCTCATTAGTTTCCTCATCTATAAAATAAAGAGTTGGACTAATAAAATCCAACTTCTTTTCAACTGCTGAAATTCTCTGATTCAATTACTCTAGGCAATCTAGGGACTTTCTGCATCTATCAGACAGTATTTTGATGCAGACCATATTCTGTTTATTGAGGCCTTGCAAAATGGGGAAAGGGGTGAATATCCATTGACACAAAGGAAGAAGTGCTTCTTAAGCACTTAGTTGGCTTTGGGCACTCACTGTTCAAGGTGCTGAGAGGGTGAAAAAGGCAGAAAAAGCCCCTACTTTTTGCAAACGCACATTCTAGCAGGAGGGACAGATGTCATACAAACAAACACACAGTGGATCATTAATAGTGATTGTGGATTAGGGCCACCAAGTTGAAGACAGCTGGAACTGGAAAATCCCTAGGTGGGCTGGGTGGGCTGGGGCAGTGTCAGGGAGGCTTGTGGTAAGTGGTTTTGGTGATAAGACCTGAAGGGTGAGTAGGAGTTAACTAGACTAAGGGAGAAAGGAGAAAGCCTTGCAGACAGAGGGAAGGTCTTGTGACGCCAGGAAGTGGGAAGAAACTCAGATGAGCTCTGCAGTGGGCCTGGGGAGGTGTGCGTGGCCCCGTCAGGTCAAGTCAAGAAAACCACATTTGGCTGTTCCGTTCCCAACCTAAGAGAAATGAGAGGTCACTGAGGTTTAAAAACAGGACTGGCTACTTGGACTTACCTTTTCAAAAGATCACTCTTGCTACATCATGGAGGACAATGGCACATGGGGAGTTGGAGAGGTGGCACTTAGACTTCAGAGATGAGAACATCCTCAAAATGATTGTAAATAATTTGGGAATCAAATTTCTTTACTCCAAGCTACCTATTTTGATAGTTAGAGGCAATTCAAAAATAATTTCACAATTTTTTCTCCTTTGCCTTGCCTGGGTGGACACATCCTATAATGACTTTCCTGAAGCCCAACTGGTTGAAACAGCCCAGGGAATTCATGTGACCAGTGGTGAATTATTATTGATCTATATTATTCTTCCAGTGTACCTCCATTGGCCTGCAGACATTTCCTGTTCCTAGTGGGGTTGAAGTAGGGGAAAGTACATATGCAATGTTCATTTTTTAAATTCTGAAATGCTTTCTCCTAAAATTCATAAGTGTTCACATAGCCATCCATGGCATTGTATTCAATAATACATCTACTTTGAGACAGAACAAACCTCAGCTTCAAAAATGCCAAAAGTGTGCCTGGGAAGACTTGTTTTCATAGCAATATTTATTGGGGACTTGGGGGTGTCAAACTGCCCACTGCAAGGAGAAGTTCTGAGCAGCCAGGTTTTCAGGGTTAGGACAATTCAAGAGTCAGCTAGGTGATCAGTTTGGGATGCCTGGGGGACAGAGACAGGGCAGTAGATGGGCAGCACAGAGGACCCTTGTCACTTTCTTCCATTAAAATGTATCGCATTTTTGCTATTCTCTATGGCACATGCTGAATGACTTATCCTCCTTACCTCACGCAACCTTGTTCTGCAGAACGACCTCATGGGTAGGCCCTATTATTATCTCCACCACACAGATGATGAGAGGGAGAGTTAGAACACATAATTTACTTGCCCATGGTGGCCAGCTTTCATGCCCTCACATGTGCCCTCTTTGTTCTACTGTCCAACTGATCCCAAGGGTGGGGGGGGGGATGACGGGAAGAAGCTCAAAGAGGGGAGCCTCCTGCTCCCAATCATTTTCTCTCAGTCTCATGCCCCCTTCCTCTCCCCTTCCTGCCTCCTCTTTCCCACTCCTAGAGGAAGGCTGCAGGGCAAGATTTATGGACAAGGAAAAGCTCTCTAACCCCCTTATAAACTTTATGGGCCATGTGGACATGTACAAATCAGATATAAACACGATGTCCAGGGCCAGAGTTCTGTAAATAGTGATATCACCGAAGAGAATCTCCAGGAGAATCTGGTTCCCAGGAGAGAACAGACGAGAGTCCTGAACACAGTGTGTGAAAAATGATGAAAGCTGCTTTGAAGTGAGGCCGGGGCCCAGGGCGCTGTCAGCAGCTTTCCCCCTGCAGCCCTTGGAATTTTAGCTGCAATAAAAAAATACCAAAAGAAAACAGCTGGTCTGGTTGGATTTGTTAAAGTAGAAGCAACGTGTGGTCCTGTGGAGAGGAACGTGATGGTGGGAAAGCAGGTGTGAGGAGGAGGGGGACCGAGGGGCAGTCTTCAGAATTGGTGCACCGGGCCCACCACGGCTTTACCATCAATGTCAAATGCTGAGCAAGTAATAAGGCATTTCTGGTAAATTCTCCCCTTGGGTCCACACCAGCCCTGTTGGGTAACTAGGGAAGTATTAGCATACCCATTTTATAGATGAGGAAGCTAGAGTGTTGACTTTGGCCAAGGGGGAGCCAGTGAGGGGTTATACAGCCTGGGCAGTGTCATCTGGTGACAAAGATGGGGATTCTGATCCCAGTCCTACCTCTGCCTGTGAGTTCCTCATCTGTGTCCACACTCAAGAAGGTTCGATGACAGAGTTGGTTGCTAAGCACCTGCTATCTAAAGAAACATTGGGGAGCAATCTCACTCATTGATTCCAGCATTATTACTGGGGTCCAGGGCCCCTTAAATGAGAATCATGTTACTGTGATAGTGCAATTAAGGTGGATAGGGGATGACCTCTTGGCATCCCCACCTCTTGGCATCCCCACCTCTTAGCATCCATACCCCTGTGCAACTCCTCTCACATTGTACTAGGGTTGATCTGTATAGCCAATAGCATATAGAAAAAGTGATGTCATGTCATTCTGAGACACAGAAGACTGTGGCTTCCATCTCGGGTTCGCTCATTCTCCCTCTCCCTTGAATCACTTGCTCTAAGTCAAGCCAGACTGCACATCATGAGGACAGTCAGGCAAGCCTATTGAGAGGTCCCCATGATGAGGAACTGAGTTCTACAGTTAACAGTCAGTGAGAAGCTGAGGCCTTTCAACAACCACGTGAATGAACTTGGAACTGCATCCTTCGCCAGCCAAACCTTCAGATGACGGCAGCCCCAGCTGATAGTTTGACTGCAACCTCATGAGGAACTGTGAACCAAAACCACCCAGCAAATTCCTGACCCACAGAAACTGAGATCATAAAGGCTTGTGGTTTTAACTTGCTAATTTGTTACACACCAATAGATAACTAATACATTGTGTATGCCATAGATTTTCTGCTCTGAAGCACTAAGGAGAAATGGCAGAGGAAGAGAACTGTTACAATTTAGAATACTTTATTGCTGTTCATCTAAGAAAGATGCTCAATGAAAACTCAACATTGTAAGGACTGCCACCAAAGAAATACTTTTCATATATAGATCACAATACTGTCGATGATATTAAATAAGCATCCTGCTAAGAGCTGGGGATACGCACGACAGAAAAAAAAGGTACTATAATGGCAGATGATTTAAGAGACTTGAGCTGAATCTCGAGGATGAATAGGAGGATGAGAAGGCAGGGAGGGAAGTGAGCAAAGTAGCAAAGTAAGAAAGAGCAGAATATGTAGGAAGAGCAAGAAAGACTTTGATTGACTAAAATAAAGCAGAAAATAGCATGAGATGAAACTGATTTGCCAAGGTCAGCCTGCACTCAAGAAGACAGCAAACAATGGTCACCCAACTAAATTGGTTGCCTCAAGAAAAGATTAAATGTTGATTCACAAAGTTCATACATAGCTGCGCTGTCCAATATGGCAGCCACCAGCCACATAGAGCTATTTCAATTTAAAATAATTAAAATAAAGTAAAATTAAAAATTCAATTTCTCAGATGTATTGTGAACATCTCAAGTGTTCAATAGCCAACTGTAGCTAATGGCTACTCTATCGTACAATGCAGATGTAAAAATTTCTATCATCACGGGAAGTTCTATTAGACACCTGTCACATATAGCATTCACTAGATAAAATCACAAGCACATATGAAAATTTAAGACAAGTTATATACAAGATAATGCCAGCATCACATAGATATTATCCAATACAACTTTGAGTAGACAGATACTGTCTAGGCACCTAGGCTTAGATCAACCTCTGGCCTGTAACTGGAATGGGAATTTTCATGTGCCTTCCTCACATTCTTGGGCATGCATATTTCTTAAAGGTAAGTAATTGCATACTAGTAACTATATAAATGTGCTTAATGTTGTTGTTTTATAAATATTGGTAAATTTCATCATCAAAACTACTCATGGTATTTTTTTTTCTCCACCAAAGTCCTTAGTATTTCTAACAGCAATAGTGTCCTGAGGACCAGAATTGGAGAAACCTCTATAGGCCATGAGGAATTTGAGGAGAGTGACATGACTAGCCTCACAATTTAAAAGCATTTGGGAAAAACATCAAGCATGATGCTTTCAGTCAGGTGTTGGTGAAATGTGAGGGGAGGGCCAACAATTAGGATATGGTTGCAGTGGTCCAGGAGAGGACCATGAGGGCCTGAAGTAGGGCATGACTGGAGAGAAGTCCCTGGGTAAGGTATCAGAGATGCAAAAAGATAACACATGGTCCTTAACCTGAAGATGCTCCCAGTCTTGTGGGATGCCTCAAAGAAAGGACAGACTGTCACTCTCTAAAGGATGCAAAGCCTTGCCACAGAAAGCCATTTAAAATACAAGATGATGGCTCTGGAGAACATTCACCACCCCCTACAACTTGTCTCATGGCTGAAAACCACATCTTTAGATTAATATATTTGGTTAAAGTATTTCATCTACAGGAATCCTCTTTCAGAAGGGACAGAAAGGCAGTGTGGATAATAGTGTCAGAGTACAGAGTCTGAAGCCAGATCATGGGGATCCAATCCTGGCTCTACCACTTGCCAGCTGTGTGACGTGGACAAATCACTTAACCTTTCGGCTTTCTCATCTGTAAAACTGGGCTATTAGTAGTGCCTGACTCATAGGGCTGTTAAGAGGTTGAATGAGTTTTATGACAAGTGCTTATAATAGAGCTTGATACATAAAGAGTGCTACATAAATATTTGCCCTTATTATTACATTTTTTCATTTTTGACCAGGTAAGTTAGCAATGACCATATGTGACAGCTCAATAGATTCCAGGGCATGTGGTCAATGCAACTGGATGGGTAGCAGGAAATGAATGTTTGGGGAGCATATGCAGGGTCTGCAGTGAGCTCTTCAACCTCAGGTGATCAGATTGAAGACTTGCTATAGGAGAGAAAGGGAGCTTTGGCGAAAGAGGTGAGAGCTTGGCAAAGACAAGGCTCCCTTACTTTACAATTTCTGGTGATGCTGACATGGGTGTTTGGGGGCCATTGAGAACATTGGATTTGGAGTCAGTTTTAGCTCTGCCTTTTACTAGCTGTGTGACCACTCTGACCTTCAGCATCTCCATTAACAAAACAGAATAATGCCTGCATCATGAGGTTATTGAGATGATTAAACAAGAGAAGATGTAGAAGGATGGTTGACCCTTGAACTAACTGCACAGGTCTAATTATATGTGAAATTTTTAAAAATAAATATAGTACATTACTATAAATATATTTTCTTTTCCTTATGATTTTCTTAATAACATTTATCTAGCTTACTTTATTATAGGAATATAGCATATTATGCTATATACAAAATATGTGTCAATCCACTGTTTATGTTTCAATAAAGCTTCTGGTCAACTGTAGGCTATTATTAAATAAGTTCATGGGGAGTCAAAAGTTATATGTGAATTTTCAACTGCATCAGGGGTCAGAGCCCCAATCCCTGCATTGTTTAATGATCAACTATAATTTACAAACAGCAGGCCATCAATAAATGGCAGTTTTTACTGTATTTTAATTGTAAGGTATCAATGACTTATAAGATCATTGATTATAAACCAATCTCAGAAATATGAACATGTGAAAAAGAGAATATAGATAGGATGGGAAGGAAAGGAAGCTCATGTTTACTAAGCTCCTTCTGTGTATCTAGCCAGTGTCCCAAGAAACATGGTATACATTATTCATTGAATTCTCTAAACTGCCCTAGAAAGTATGTGACATTATTATCTCCATTTTAAAGCCATGGAAACTGAAACCCAGAGAGTTATAGAGCCTGCTCAGAGTCATGCAGCTGTTAAGTGTGAGCACACCATTTTAAATCTTCTCTAACTTCTCCTAAGCTTTCATTTTGGCCCTTCCTCAGGCTGGGTATGGCGTTTGTGGGGGAGAGGCTGCAGATGACTGAAAGGGCCACATGGCTGACCCTTCACAATCTCACTGAAAGGAAGTCTGCTCCAAGCAGAGGGCATGAACATGTCCCTTCCCACCCTCTTCAGGAGGGAAGAAAGTGGGAGATCAGAGCCTGGGCCTGTGAAGAGGGCTGGCTATCTTGCTAATGGGGAAGGGTCTCCCAGTAAGGTTCAGGCAGAGGCGGCTCTTAACCTAAGGGCCCCAAGCAGAGACAAGGCCCAGAACTGGACTCCTGTGTGCAACCAGGCTGGGTCTGCAGGAGTTCACATTGTCATGGAGAATTGTGATCTTGATGTGAAAGAAAAGCCATGCTCCTTGTTTTTCCCAGCATTTGTTATGAATCCTGGATCCCATGGAAAACCACATCCTGGATGTGCAGGGAAAAAGGCAATCAGGGCAGTAAAGGTACAGGGAGAAGTAAGAAATGAGAAATGAGGAAGAGAAGACACAGGCATTCCTACTGATGTCATTAATGCCAGGGACTATTGGGATTTCAGCAGCCAAATTAAACAGAGAAGGGAAGGGAATTTCTTTGGCCATCCCTAGGGGATGAACCAGTTCATCAAAAAACAAAACAAAACAAAACAAACAAACAAAACAAGCAAATAAACAAAACCAAAAAACCTAGCCATTTAAGTCACATAATTATGCTAAAATGATAGATAACAAATATGCATGAGGTACTATGCCGAACAGTTCCCACATATTAACTCATTTAATCCTTACAGCAGCTCCGCAGTCTAGATGCCATCACTCCTCATTGTACAGAGTGGGGGTGGGGGTGGGGGAGTGGGAATCTAAGTTTCAAAAGATTCAGGAACTTTCCTGAGGTCATAGATGGGAAAAGGCAAAGCAAGCTTAAATCTAGGTGTGTATGATTCAAGAGGCTGCACTCTTGACCAGATTGCTATACAGATCAGGACATTTTTGGATATTATACTTAAATCTCAATGAGGCAATGCACTGCCACATATATGCTCTGCAACTGATGTCCAGCTTGCCTCTAGGATACAAAAATTAAATAATTCTAATCAATTATTAAGGACCATTCATGACCCACGGCCTGAGTAGACATGTCTCACACATAATCATATACAGCTTAACATAATATAATTTAGTAACAGCTCAATGAGGTAGATACTATAGTCTCCCTTTAAATAAAGGAAATGCGAGTTCTAATTTGCTTATGGTATGGATCAGACTAAAGATTCGCATCCAGTTCTATCTGGTTTCAGTGCTCATTCTCTTACCACTATCATATACAACCTGACTCATATCATGTGTTAAATGAAATGGCTGCTTGTAGTTACGATGGAGAGAAATGAATAGTTTGCATCTGTTTTGTGTGTTGTTCTGTGATTTGTATGTGTACACTTTAGCTAAAAGCTATTTGCTGCAAGTTTGTTGGTTTTGTTTCAATACCTACTTTTACCTCTGATACCCCAAATGACAATCTGTTAGCAGCGCACTATCCGCTTACACCCCACGTATTTTATCCTAATACTTTCACTGAGTGGGTAACGCCAACCCTAATTATTGGAGATAATTTGGGAATGGCCAACCGCTGCATTGGAACACTGGCCAATTCTATTTCGTACTCAGGGTTGTCACGGTAGACTGTAGACCTACAGGCCACCTTTTTCGAATTCGCCATGTAACTTCGCCTCTTTTGTGGCTGCATCCAGCTGCCGGCTGGTTGCAATTCGCCTTAGGCAGTCTGCTGCAATTTTCCATGTCCCGATCTTATCCCCCATTACAAAAAAAGATGGGAAATATAATGGGCTGAAAGAACTCCGATAGCAAATGCCAGACATCAAATTACACAGGTAGTAATCACACAGATTAGGAAACATAATGAATACAATATTCAAGCTGAACACAGACAATGAATTTTTCAGGATGATACAAGTTCTTGTTAATAAAATGGAATAACAATTTTCTTCGTATTAAAGCTAAAGCAATCTCTATTTTCTAAAGGGACACATGTCACCCAGACCTCTGGGCTGAAATGATTTGAAACTCAATACACACAGGACCAAATGGACTAATAGGCATTTTGGCTGACTCTTACATTTCAGATCGTGTTGCTGTTATTTTTCATTACGGAGTGGTTTGGAAGTTTCACCTAATGTTTCTGAAACCTTCTTCGAAACAAATGTATTACTCACAATATGTTGGACACAGAAAGGTACTGATGTAGGACTCAGGAGATCTGGGTTTTAGTTCCAATTTTCACTGTCAGATTTAGCAACTTTGGATATATAGAGTGATGAACAAGGGTGAAGCAGTGTGACTCATCTGCCCTGGGGGATAAGGAAGAAGGCGGTGCATTTCAAACAATAATAAGACTCACTAAAGTCAGTCCACTTTTTGTTATGCTCCATCCATCCTCAGCAAGGTCAGCGATAAAATGTTCTCCACCACCGTCCCTCAGATCTTTTGTTGGTCTAAGCTTAGGCAATTGACTTTAATGAATAAATACATAAATAAATCACATGCTACAAATGAGCCCATCTTTATTACTTCTCTTTTGATAAACACTGTATTCTGCATGAAAGTTAAAATGTAAAATGCCAAGTTGGGCTCCAACAAACATGGATTCAAAGACATACTACATGCATTTGTTCCTGGAATATTTGTAGTATTTGTCATCCCTTAGAATATTTGTAATACTTGTAATCATTTAGACTTGTAATGATTCGAGCTCAGTTTATACCTTCAGCTCCATGATCCCCTAAACAGAGATTTGGAATAAACAATAGCAAGTGACTTAGAAGACAACAAAGGGAACTTGATGACTTCAGTTCTGTCATCCTGTATGATTACTTGGAGTTTAAACGGTGTGCATTGTGAAGGGTAAAATTTTTGTTTGGTAAGTTTAGTTCGATCATAAAATATTTAACTGAATTTGAATCCTATCTTTCCATTGAAATTTATCCTTTTAAAATGTATAACTGTTTTATAACTAAATAAAATAACAACAAAATAATGTTTACTGATTATTACAGCAATTGTATTACAAAAGGAGGAGGTGTTAAAAGTGGTATGCTCTGGGCACACGTGAAGCCTGTGAACCCACCAATGTTCATTTCTTAGATTAGAAGCAGCATTTCCCAAGGAGCAGAGATCTGTAGGTCACTACTTTACTAGTTCCCTGAGTCCCTCCATGAAATTTAATAATACATTTTATCATCATTATTTCGTTGATCTTTCTTTAGTTGTAAAACAATAAAAAATTTTAAAGGGATAAACTTCAACTGAAAAATATGATTCAGATTCAGTCCCAACCGATGTGGGTAGTACTTCCCTCCCTACACCCTCCTGAGGATTAAAAGCACAGGTTACTATATTCAAACCTCTGGGAAATTCCATGGTAAAAGGAGACAAAAACGTCTTTAACCTAGTTTGTCCTGATGGTGTCATGTATTTGGCTTATTTTGGAGTAGAAGTTGATGAGGGATGGTGGGGGATGGGGGAGAGGGGTCAATGATGTTTAGGAGAGGGAAATACCTATCATCATCATTGCACGGAGCTGCAGAATGCACTTTGGTTGCACCAATGGTTCTCAGACTTGGCTGCACTTTAAAATCCCCTGGAGAGCTCTTTTAAATCCCCATGACCAGGCAGCACCCCAAACCAACTGAATGAGAATCTCTGGGGGCATAACCAGGGTCAGTATTTTGAAAACCCCCAGGCGATGCGGCTGTGTAGCAAAGGCTGAGGACCAGTGGGTTCGATCACCTTGACGTGTTTTTCAGATCTTAAATTGTAAAGTAAAGCTCTCGGACTTTTCATCCCCTACCATATTCCATTCCGTTCAAGGACTGGCGGTAGGAAGCAGGATGAAGGGGTGATGTGACCTTTCGGCTTCAGTCAGGGAAGGGATCAGATCACAGTTCCTACCTCCCAGCCCACCTCAGTGGCCTGCACTGGCAAGGCTGTCTGGAGCCTGTCAGAAAGAGGATGCCATTAATAATAATAAAAAACAAATGGCTCCTTTAGCCAAAAACCCCCCAGAAGTTGAAAAATGGGATATTTGTGCACTAAGATGGTGCCCAGATGCCTTGAATTGTAAGAAAAGCAGGGAAGGAGAAGAACTACAGCTGGTTTCTCCATTTCTAGACTGATTTGCCTATTAACCTCCTGGAATTTTGAGCAGCGGTTCGTTTAGCTTGCTTTTCACAACAGCCCCGCACAGGCCCTGCCTCTGGGACACAGTGTGCAAGGGTTTTCATTAAAAAGTTAACATTTGCCACAGAGTTCAGCGCTCCCTCAATATCTCATTGAAAAGAGAAAAACAGCTCAGCTTCAACGAGGCAAATGTCGCAGTAAGATAAATGTTAACATTTTCTTGAAAGCCACTGTCATTATTCAAAAAACATTCCCCCATCCCACCCCTCACTCCCAGGTTTTTTTCTTTTTTTGCCAAGGAGCTGCTCCTACTGTCCTTATTCGACAAAACTCCCAGGGCCCTTTTCCCTTTCGCAGCCTCACCGGCATAAGCATCGCCGTCAGTGGGTGATGCAAGTTTTACCAGTAGGCGAAGCCAGGTCCCGCTTTCTCAAGAACACACCTGCCCATGACTTCCGAACTTCACAAACTCTTCCCAAGCTGAGCTGCTGGGTGTTGACTACCAGACTTAGCAAATAGAGACCTGAACCGGGAGGCCATAGAGATGCCCCTGAAAGGCTCCCATGTTCCTGCATCACTCTTTTCCATGGTGAGAGTCATGGTCCAGGGTGAGGCCATGGCAACAGGCGGGATGAAGCCTAATGGAGACTTGCGTCCACCTGAGCATGCCCGCTGAGTGCAGAAGCGAGCATCACCTCCCGCCTCCCTGCTTGTTGGGTCTGCCCCTTGCCCCACACGAGTAGCTCCTGCTCTTTGATTTTCTTATCTGTGAAATGGGAATAGAAGAGTACCTCTGGGGATCATTTTTACTGAGGATCAAGTGAGATAAATGCAGGTAAATCACCCGGAACAGCATTTGGCACAAGTGTCACACTTAATCTGAGTCTAAATTCTGGCTCCTTATTAGCTGTGCAGCACTTCACGCATTACTTGGGCACACGACACCCAGCTTCCATATCTGTAAAATAGGAATGCTGAGCTGCATATTCCAAGTTTTTAAGCATTTCATGACATGCACTTTAAATTGCTCAGCAAACTTTTGGCACAAAGTAAATGCTCAAAAACGGCGAGCTAAGAAAAGCAGAAAAGCGATTCTGTGTTTGGTGAAGGACAGTTTGGCCTGTTTTTTTCTGAATTTGAAACTTAATAGACTGAGGCTCATTGACTCTGGTGAAAAGGAACACAATTTACCTTTTTCAAATTTGACCAGGAGCTGGGCCTTATTTTCATATAGCAATTCTAAAATCGACTACTAGAATCCTGCAAAAGGTTGGTGGATATGTTATACTTACATTGGTAAAGTGAAATAAAATAAAATAAAATAAAATAAAAGCAGTGTTTTTATAAAATCTTAAAGAAAGGCCTTATTTCTGAACCACAAAAGGATGAATTTGGAGATGATCAAAGCTAATCTAATTCAGAATTAAGTTGCAAAAATCTCTGCAGATTTACCATATGCTATCGCTCTTTTGCTTTCTTCTAAGATCTGAGCATTTTTGGTCACTTTAAGGAAAAGATATCAGGATTTTTTTCCAGCTTTATTGAAATACGGTTGGTCTATAGGAAACTTCACATAATTCATGTAAACAGTTTTGTGCAATTGGACATGTGAATACACTCATGTTACCATCACCACAGTCCAGGTATAATCATAGAAGGGATCAAGATTTTTGAAAGCCAGAGCAAACTTAAGCGGAACAAGCACCCACAGATACTCCACACGTCCGATTTCATTTCCAATCTCATCTTCTTCACCCAGTAATCAAGAAGCTGATAATTCGTGATGAATGAGAAGGTTCACAGGGGCCCATGATTATTGCTTTCACCATTATTTTCTGGATGCCATTCCCTCTACTTAAACCAACCCAAATCTCAATAATAGCATAGCCAAAATTAATCGGAAAAGGACGAGGACAGGTTAAGCCATTTGAAAATCCTAATATTCAGCCATTTAAAAAAAACAACAACAACTACATATAGTCAGATTTCCTACTAAGTTAAAACTTAAGCAATGATTTATTCATATTTCCCTAAACTCTCCAAAAACATTTTTTTTTTAAAGAATCAAGAGGAAAGAAACCTGTGTCTTTTTGGAATCCAGCAAAGCAAGGCAGAGTTTGAGATAGGACTCAAGTCCTGTTTCATATTTATTTTAAACAACTTGCCGTCTGGTAACATTTTTCTGTTCTATTTTTAATGGCTATAAAGTTTCTATCACATTCAGTAATTATCTTCAATCTCAAAAGGAGAAAGGAAATTCCATAATAAGAACTACATGAAACATTGAGTGTACAGGTGCCAGAAAATATTGTTTTGTTTAGTGGAGATGAGATCGTAAAAATATGGCTCTTTATAATGCATGTTCTCAAGTTTATTTATAGACACTATGACACCCACTCTTAAACTCCTTATTTAATCACTAACAGAAACATTATTTCGAAAGGGAATTAGGGTGGTGAAAATACATTTTTAAATGGCACAGTCTCTAGAGCAGGTCTCATTTTGTTCTTACTATTATCAGCGGCAACTACCCAGAGGGGGGAAAAATCAGGAGGCAATTTAAGCCACAACAAACCAAAGTATTTTAAATTTCTCAGGGGCAAGCTGCACTCCATCTTGAAGGAAATTGGAAGGGATATCAGAGAGAATTTACTGTCTGATGACCACCCCTCGTTATTTAAGCGAAAACTGTAAGAGAAAAATACAGCAGCAGTTAAGAGATCTGATGTAAACTTTCTTTAAGGGCGGGCAATGTTGAGAGATTTTAAGAGTTCGCGAATTTTATGCTGTGGGACTATGGATACCTTTGATAGCAAGCAGTTACTATATCGTTGCATTTTGTGTGTGTTGTATAATTGCATACTAAGCAATTATACCAGGTTATTATGATTACTTTGGAAAGGGCAAAATAATGGCCTCACTAGTAGTGAGTTCCATTCAGTGCAGCTAAGAGTAAAAATGCCTACCGCCGTCACCGCTCACAGTGGGGTCATTAATAGTTACTTTTTCCCACTTGAGGATAATGTGTATTAACTGGATGTTGGAAAAGTAAATAGTGCTTTTCTGTCTCCTAGGAAGTATTTTCCTAAAAGAAAAAAAAAATGTAGAACACAAAATGATGTATTTGTCCTCTATCAAAGTATCCACAAAGATGTATCCACTTCTTAGAGTCTCCTTTATTATGAAACAGAGATCTCATTAAATAAATGCAGTAGAGTGAACCATCTATATATATATTCTTTTCAAATCTCAATACCCTAAGTTTATGGCCTTCGTGGGAGGTAGGTTTACAAGGGTTTATTCCAGAAAGGACACTGGAATAATGGTTTTGATGCAGAATATTAACAGTGGGAAAGTTTTACATAGTTACCATTAAATGAAAGGAAGTTTTCAGGATACCTAGCCAGTTTTAATGAAGGGGAGTGGGATATGGAGAGAACATAAAAGAGAAGAAGGCTTTTTGTATATATTCCTCATAGACCCACTTTGGATTTTTCATTTCAGTTGATGAAGCAAGGGGAGGGCAGGCATAGCCCTGCATTTAATTTTTTACTGACAATGAGTACAAAATAGCCCACCAAGGCCACCCCTCGTCTCCGCTGAGAGCGTGGCAGCTGTTGAACTTCTGATTAGAGCAAGATCCACTGTAGAATCCCAGACTGGCATGTCACAGAAGCCGATGGCCCTATAACATTTTAATGCATTGGGTTTTCTTCTGCTGACCCATGACATGGGTAAATAAAGATAACCTTTGCCAAGAAATACAAACTGCTCCCAGGGTGACAGTGGGGGATTCTGGCAGAGAGCAAGCGTCCCCCTGGCATCAGTTGTGCTCATCATGAATGTGAAGAGAGTGTCAGCTAAGAGCAGCAGACGAGGAATTCTGGAAAACCTGACGGTTGATATCAGTTATCTGAGCACAGAGCTCGGCTGGGAAAAACCCTCCACAAAATCTCTTGGTTATCCAATTCAGAGGAGTGGTTTCCTCAGCTTTGCTTCCATTAAACATTTAGAAAGAGATTATCCCAAGTTTTGCTTATTTAGTTGTTTTTGTTTTCTGGCTTAAAGTACAACACATTACCTAATAAAAATCACACCACATTAAACAGACTCTGTTGAGTATACTGCACTTGGTGTGACTTTACGGGTGTTATTCTAAGTGTCTGTTCTCTGAATTCCCTTGGATTTTATGCTGTTAACTCCCACGGATATGAACAGACCTCCCAAGCCTGCAGTTCCACATGCTGTATATTTACTAGGAGGCAACTTAACTTCTAGACGTTGCACAGAGAGCTGTAGTTTGTCCCTGAACACTGGAGCTCCTGAACATACTTGTTTGAAAACGTCTCTTAAAATATATGGTTTTGCTGGGCAGACTAAAAATTTTGTGTAATCAGAGCGAGCGTTTAGAAACATTGTTTGAGGAGGGAAATAATGCTTTAGTGCTACCTTCAAGAGAATAAACAACGTCGTTCCCCTTCTCCGGGGCCGTGGGTATGCCGGGTCTTGCTAGTAAAACAAAGGAGAGACACGGTCCTCAGAAAGGAGTGATACAAAAACATCAAATATTCGACCATTTGGCCTGGAAACATGTACGAGGACCAAAATCAGGTCTGAACCATTAATACAACAAATACTGAAATACCCCTTCAAAAGCTTTTCAGGGGGAAAGATATGGCTAAAATCAAAGAGAAAAATCTCTTGGTGAAGTTTGTGGCTATATATCTGAAGAGAAAGCTTTCGTTTTGTCAGGAACGTTTTCATCTGATTTTTGAAAGATTAGAGTTCATTTTATACTTAGGCTGAGAGGGTTAACTTTCCCTCTTTAATTCATAAAATATTTGTTTGGTATTGTTTCTTATGTTCCAACATTATAATTTTGTTCTATATGACACTCCATTTCCAAGAAGAGAGAATTCACCCCAAACTGTGATAGTTTTTAATTTTTAACAATTGCTTCAGAGCAGTTTTGAACAATCAGCTGAATGTTGTTGAAATCAGGGACTTAATTTTTTTTTAGTTCCTCATTTATTTTGATTTGTATTACTTAATGAAATCTAGTCTTGAAAAATTATGGATCCCGATAAAATCATAGATTAGAAAATATGTGCATATTAAGCTTTCCTGAACTTGCATTTCATCCAAACCCATCAAATGCTAGGGGAAGGGTGTGGAATCACTGGTGAAGTAGCGCCACCATCTGGAAATTTTCAGAATGGCAACTATACGTTCCTTTTCCTTACAAAGTGAGCTCTTGTCAAACATAACACTTATCTTTGGGAAAGAAACTTGTTCACTTTACCTAAGTGTCCTAAGAATACTCAATGCAACATTTAACTCTTTTTCTGTACCATTACCTCTACATAGAAAAGATAGATTCGCTCCACATCGGAGAGGATGCTTTCCTCGACGTCTGAAGAATGAAAGACCGCTCATAAATAGAGGGGCAAGACATGAAGAAAAGCTGAATTCCAACGCTGTAACTTGCAACTTAGACACATACACGGTTAGCGCACATGGACATTAAAATTTCTCCTCTGTAAAATGAGGGTAAAAAGAGAATCTACCTCACAAAACGGTTGGAGAATAAAATGAGACAATGCCTGTAAAGTGCTCAGCACAGTGCCTGGCACACACTATCAGTGAATAATGGGAGGTATCATTAAAACGGATAGCTATTTTACTCCTTTTAAAGCATCCGAATGAACATTCAGAGTGTTGGCAAGGACTGCAAAACGATGTCAGGTCCAGCTCCTGTCCCACCAAGAAAGCTTCCACGCTTTTCTTTAAAATCATGAGAAAATAAAGATCTGCTATCCTCTTACTAAGGGAACCCCCTGGCCAGGTTTACCACCTCCTGCAGCCTGGCCTCGGTCTTGCCCTCCAGAACCACTGACCTCTGCCTACCTGCTACCCACACCCACTGGCTTTACTTGCAGCCTCCCGAGCAGACCACCTGCCTCTGACTCCATCTATCTCCTCGCCCCATCCCTTTACCTGCGCATTCCACCTCTCTCTGTTCATTGAAGGCCCTTTCTTGGAGGCTTAGGTTTCACCCTTTCTGTGACTCCATCCTTCCGTCTCATCCCTATCACCCGACCATTCCTTGCCGGGGAAGTGTTAGTACTGGTGGTTATTCCTTTTCCCCCTGTTTCCACCTTGCCTTTGCACAGCTGCAAACTCCGGACCAGCAAGCACAGGATGCTAAACATCACTGCACCCGGAAAAGTGGCTGGATGTTTGTTTTAATGCTATTAATCACAGTGATGAAAATACAGTTTGATAGCTGCAGCTTGATGATCTACCAAAGCTTTGACCCAAATTGATTATGGACATGAAACCAAAATCCCTGATCTAAATTAATAAAGAACAACTGTTCACGTTATTAAATATGAGGGCTTAGTTCCTGAGCCACATGAACAGGAAGAAAAGAGAAAATCTGTTGTTTCCTTATGGAGATAATAAAATGGTAGTGACATCTCCCTATATATAACTGTTCTTTCCCCCAAGCAGCCCCTTGTGTAGGGACCTATTTGTGCATCCTTATTAACCATCCTAGCATCTCTCTGGGGGGTTAGAGAAGGCACCTGGAGATAGGTGGGGAAACCCAGGATAAGTGTGACCCAGCTGAGTTGTTTACCTCTCTGATAGTCACTTTCCTGTCTGTGAGATGGTCACAATAATCCCACACAGGGTTGTGGAGTAGATGATTTTCATGGTGCCTTAGCACACATGCTAAGGGCCAAACAAGTGTGCCAGAAGAGAACAAGGGTGTTTGGAGATTCCTCCCACTGCACCTTTGGCCATCATTTCAGAATTCCCTAGCATTCTTTCCTTTTTTAATCCAAAGGTTTAAATGCAACTTTACCCTAAAATCACCAGCAGAGGTCACTCAAGGACAGACTGAATTCCTACTGACCCCTGGCCTGACTTCTAAGTTACGTACGGGCTGCATCATTAGAGTTAAAATAGCGGAACATTTTATGGTGACACTTTGTTTTAATGTTATTATTCCATATTGTCCATTAAGAGCTACACTGAAGCAATTTGATCACTGTTCTGCTTATGGAGTTTTCTTCACTTAAATTCTATGTGCCGAGATCCAGCTAAACACCCTCTGGCTAGAGAAGTAGAAGGATGCAGTGTGTAGAAGAGGGATGGGATAATGACATCACATTCTCAGTGACATAAAAAAAGACTAAAATGATCATCAGAGCAGGCCAAAAGAGACCTGGGCCTGGATTTGCTTAAGCAGTGACGTGTGACTACAGGGAGAGAAGAAGTGATCGTCTCAGAGAGACTCAGAGGTGAGTTTAAATGCTCTCATGGTCTGGTGATATTAGGAAAGGAAAACTGGGAGCCTCAGCCCTCAAAAAGTTATTTACTGGTTGCGGTAAATAACAATAGTTATGTGTGAATAGACTTTAGGTCCTTTAAAATGAAACACAGAAATGTTGCAAATGTCACACTTTGTGATTTGGATTTCCTAGTGACAAATAAGAGATGTATCTTGTGCAATGCTTCACAGTTAAGAAAATGTTTTCATATCCATTACGTTATGGTGCCTTCAAAGTCATTCCAGAAGTGCCCATCTTACAAACCCTTCTTCAGGGCACCTGCCACATTGCATGATGTTTTTAATCTGCCCCAGGTCATTAAACATGGTAGGAACCCTGTACATATTTGTTGAATGAATGATCAAAACAGATCAAAACAGAACATCAATTACTTATTTTCATGCAACCTTATTATATAGTATTAAGTTGAGTATACAAGTCACCTCACTTGGCCAACATTCTAAGTGGGTTTAGATCCAATATCTGAATGGGCTATAGTTTTAGATACTCATCAAAATCGGTAAAATCCAGTATGGGGTCTTGGTGTTGCAACTTTTCTCTGTGAAGTCTTTGGAAACTAAAAATCTTGCAATGGCTTTGATGGCTAGAAGCCTAAGGGTTCCGTATCAGCAGATGTCATGGCTCCTATAGAATTTGCCCCAGGCCACGTCTCACGGACGGCCCCCTCTGTTTAGGGGCAGGTGGAGGTGGGAGATGTCCTCTCTACTGCGGTACTCCTTATAAATAGAGCCGACCAGTAAAATCAAAGATGTGGCAACCAGATAGACTCAACTCTAAACAGAATGGCTATGGAGCTGGCTGAAATTGAGCAAGTAAAATCATTGGGGTTAAACGAAGGTTTTAAATCAGATTCTAAAAATCATACCCGAAAGGGGCAAAGGCATTCCTGGTGAAGAGTAGAGGAAAGGGGCAGGAACAGAGTGTTGAGAATGGTAAATTAAGTTGCCTGCCGAGTATCCCAGCGAATTTGAGGAGTAAAAATGGAGATCCCCTGTTAGACAGGTGGCGATTTAAATATAATCATTGGGAGATTTAGACTTAACACAGGAAATCACTGAATTATAAATCATAGATCATCAAGGTTTTATTCATCTCTGTATAGTCAGTGTTCAGTTCATATTCATTTGAATTCAACTGGACAATCAGGCAATTCTAATGGTTAGAAATATCTTCCTTTAGCTGTTTTCAAATATTGGCTCCTTTCAGCTTCCACCCATTCAGGATTACTCAGAACTGTTATCTTTCTTCTAAGTGACAGACCTCCGAAGGCTCAAACACTGGTCCCTGCCTTTCTCTCGTCTCCTACAGAATAAATACCCTCAATTCTTTAATATTTCCATGTGCCCTACTGTGGACCCATCACCCCACTGGTTCTTGTCGCTTGGCCAATGGCCACCTTTAAATAAAAGAACATCCAAAACCAGGGGCCTTAATGAAGCCAAGCCACATCTCATGAGCATTTCATAACTACCACCAGATTCATCGCCTCTCAGCAGTGGTATTTACCTGTCTCTCTGGTCTCCCTGTGATGAGATCTGGATTTGCAGCCCATTTCCTTTTCGGGATTCCAAATGTACCAACCACATAATCCATTTTCACCACATTCTCATAAGGAAGTGTTTGCTGCCACCATTTTTCACAGATGAGCGGGGATGGAATAGAGCAGAAACTGGAGAAAAATGAAACAAAAATGTGGGAAATAATTTACCTGGCTAACACTGCTAGCCAGTGGCCAAGGAATTAATAACACACAGTCCTCCCAACTTCTTACCCAGGAGGATTCATTTTTTCCCCTTAAATGAGACCACACTGCTTGTGAAGATGGTCTGGCAACTGGGGATCAGGGGGAGACAGCCTGAGTTCCTGGGGCAGACTTGGACTTCCTCTCTGTGCAGGGATCTGTCCACTCACCCAGCAACCACTGAGTGCCCGCCTCCCAGCTGGGTCAGAGACAGAACACCCGAGCAAGGGGGGATCTGGCCACCAGGTGTTTGTTTTATTTGCCAATTCCCTTTCAGCAGCAGCCAGGATGTGAGTTATGCCCTTGATGGGCATAAATGGATACGGTACATGCTATCATTCATTAGAGAAGAAGAAGGCAGCTTGTGCCTTGGAAGTGGTGGGGGCTTGTCCAATGCAGGAGGACAAGAACCGTGAGCAATGAGAGGGGGCCTGAAGCACAGACCAGACGGAGGCCAAACACCTGGCAGGGCTAGTCCACTGCCAACAATTTGATTCCAGTGTAGTCTATGTAGTTTACATCAAATTTAGGGGGTTGGGAAATGGTTGGGTTAAGAATCACAGTGACCCGCACACCAAAGTTATCACCAATCCGTGTGTGTGTGTGTGTGTGTGTGTGTGTGTGTGTGTGTGTGTGTGATAGAGAGAGAGAGAGAGAGAGAGAGAGAGAGAGAGAGAAAAGGACACACACACACACACACACACACACCACATACACACACACTGCACATGATGAAAACTTCCTTCTAGGAAGAAACTTGCAGTTGTCAATCTCATGGCAATCTCCTACCCCTAAGGAACAGCACCACCCAGCAAGAATAGATTCCTGTGGCCACTGTGGTGCCTGGGTGACTGGCCACTGTCCTCATGGCTTCTGGTGTCTGAGTAACTAGCCTGAACCCTGAGTCTGTCAGCCACCTCTCCTAGATAATGAAGTGTGGGCTGCAAAGCGGTGATTTTCTAACAGAGTTGCTGAGAAAAGAGAGCTGACTCTCAGCTGACACTTTTCCCTTGGTCACCCCATCTCCCCTTCCCCACTCCCCCGTCACTCCCCACTCTCTCCCAGGACCGCTTGCATTTTAGTTGAAGGGAATGAAAGAAAGTTGGCCCCAAAGGTGTCTCTGGGTGTCTCTGCCCAGAACTAGAGAGAAGTTTTTGGCAGAACTTCCAAAGTACAAGCAAACTCCTAACAGGGTTTGGCAGATCACAAACAATTAGGCGACTGCACTCCGTAATCAGCCCATGGGGATAGGGAGGCCACGTGCCTGCCAGATTTCTGGTAAAACGTTGCTTTCCTTGGAACTAGGGTGCTTTTCCTTCAGCGTCCCCAGGCCTCAAGGAGGCTAGAAGGAACACCGGGACCTCTGATTCCAGGCAAATGTGACACGTCAGTATTTACAGAGGAGTGTCACGTTGGCAAATGTGTTCGTCTGGGAGGCCTCAAAAACCCACGTGGGCTGTCTGTTGGGAGACAGGCACACTCATGCTGGTAAGAAAAGAGCCCTTTTCTATTTTGTTCCAAATGTATGGAAGCTGTGAGGCCTTGATCAGCTCTCCTACTAGGAGGGAGAAGTGAGTGTGATGCTCTGTGGGCCTGGTGCCTGCCTCCAAATCACTGGGAATGGAGTCGCAAATGGAGCACTTTCTTCTGACTTGAGGCCTCGGGAATGATCCATGGCTTCCAAGAGGGCTCATTCCCAGCAGGGTTGAGTTGGGGGGAGGCTGTCAGCCATCTGTGAGGCAGTGGGTGTGCCTCAACTGGGCTTCTCGGGGGGTGGCCCCGCGGAGGGCCTCAGAGAGGAGAGCATGAAGACCCACCTGGGGACCCTGGCCCGGGCCTTGCCCCCCAGCCACCCAGGTCTGCTACACAGATGTGAAAGCAACTGGATTTGCCCGGGGAAGACACAGTCGCTCCCCACAGTCCCCAGACACGAGAAATCTGGGACTCTGGTACTTCTCCACCCCTTGTCCCTGAGTCAGATGGCAGGCAGGTGCCCCCTGGTGGAGCACAGACACGGACAAAGATGGAGGCAGTGATGCAGCTCACAGGGAAATGCTTCCGAAATGGGCTACAAGTCAGTTTACAAAAATGGAAAAGGAAAAAAAAAAATCCATTAGGTTGCAATCTCTTTTTGGGGAATGTGTTTCTAAAGGGAGTTTACATGCCATGGAAACAAATCCCCGAAGCCCAGTTTCAGCTTATTAGCGCTAAATTGGCCACAGCAAATGAGCACCACAATTGTCAGTGACCTGAGGTTTTATAAGCACACTGGGACTGTTTGCAGAGATTTTTACATGCTCCCCACAGAGCAGCTGAGGGGGAGCAATGCAACTGCTATTCCATTTCCAGAGCCCAGAATAGCAATGAAGCCACCCCATTGTGCCCCTCCGTGTGGGGATCTCCTGGGACTGGAACCATCCTTGAGATCTTTGCCCTACAGCTTAGCTCTGCTAAGAAGGCAAGAACAGGAAGGCACAGTTAAGCTCTCCTTGGGGAAGGAGCCTTCATCTCTAACTGTTTACAATGGATTTGAAAGGGTCCTATCCTGGCAGAGAAGTCGTGAGGGTGGCCTATGAAAATCCATGATAAGAGAGAATAGAAAGTGTCCAGTTCCTGGCCCTGCAGGGGAACTGGTGGGGGTGACGGGTGAAGTGAGCAGAAAAATCTCTTGCCAACAAGTACACAGCTCTGATAGGGAACTAGATCCAAATCTGTCTTATTTCATTGTTATTTCTCTCTTCTTTTCTAAGTCTCAAGACTTCATGGAATTCACATGCTGGGGCAGATAAAAAATTAAAATATGCATATACGTGAATAAAATTAAAATTCTGATCAGTTCTAGGAAGGAAAAATGCAGGCGGCTGAAAAGGAGGGGAAAGAGGGAGCCGGCATGGGGAGAGCAGTGAGAAGAGCCTGGGTGGGGGCATCTCAGCGAAGCCCTCAGAAGATGAACATGCAGCCTCCGAGAGAGGCAGAAACAGAGGGGCTTCCCAGGCAGAGGAGCAGTGAGAACCAATCTGTGAGCCAAGAGATCGCTCTGATTCCTCGAGCAGTGAAAGAAAGCCAGTGAGCAAAGAAGAGAGGCATGATATTAAGTTGTAGAGGTGGGAAGGGGCTCCAACACCAGAGCCCTGCCACGGCGTTTAAATTTTATTTTTTTAACTTTCTTTCTTGAAATTCTTTTTATCTACATCTGTAAAATAGCAATACCATCAGAGCAGTGCTTCTCCAAGAACTCTAACAAGGCCATGGCTTCCTTTGCCAGCTCATCTTCCTACACATACACACACACACACACACACACACACACACACGTACACGCATACACACATACACACATGCACATGTACACACATACACATACGTACACATATATACACACATAAACACACTCACATACACACACAGTTTTTTTTAATTTTTTTAATGTTTATTTATTTTTGAGAGAGACACAGTGTGAGTGGGGTAGGGGCAGAGAGAGAGGGAGACAGAATCTGAAGCAGGCTCTAGGCTTTGAGCTCTCGGCACAGAGCCTGATACAGGGCTTGAACTCGATAAATGCGAGATCACGACCTGAGCCGAAGTTGGACAATTAACCCACCGAGCCACCCAGGTGCCCCAGGAAGTGGTTTTGAAAAATCTTCTGGAGAAAATTCACTTGTGAGCACGCAACCCTTAAGGGACAACCATTCCCCCAGAGCCACGCTCACAAACGGTGAGATCATGACCTGAGCTGAAGTCTATTGCCTAACTGAGCCACCCAGGCGCCCCCACACATATACACTATCCAGGGATCCTTTTGGCTGAATTCTTGGCCACTTGCTCTTTCTCCTCTCTCTCTCTGAGCCAATCTTGTGGCATCCTGCAGCATAACATACCTCTATGTTAGTGACTTCCAATTCTGTCTGCTCTCCAAGCTCCTGTATTTCAGTAATTGATTAATTAATTCAGTAAACATTTATAAACACTTACGATGTGCCAAGTATTCTGTAAACTTCTGGGAATATAAAAAAATTAAATAAAACCCTTGCCTTGCCCTCTTAGACCTCTACTTGGGGATTAGAAATTAAGGGCATCTGCAAGAGTAGAAAGTAGAGAGGAGTATGTCATCCATCATAGGGGTTTAATGGGATGACATTTGAGCTGGGTCCCCAAGGAAGAGTAGATTTCCATTGAGAAGAGGGGCTGTGGGTGAAACACCAAGACAAAGAAACTGCATTTACAAGGCAGAGAAGAGGAAATTAAGAGACCAGGAGTGACTCTTTATATCCTACCTACTGGGCCCCAAACCTGTTGGATGGGTGTGTCAGGGTCTCAAGAGAAATCATGAAACACCACTCCCATGATGGTGAGTACAGGTCTATGAAGAAGACATTCAGACAGCTGGAAAGCAAAGTCCACACATGAAAAGGAGGGGAGTTTGAACCCAGGGGAGTACCAAGAACGTTGTGGCAATGATCCCAAAATAGTTTATCAGGACAGATAAAGCACAAACAAGAAAAACTGAGAAATTAGAGTCATGAAACTATATGGACATCTTGCTCTTGGTAGTTAGCACTTTCCTAGAATCTCCTGGACCACGTATGAGACCTTCAATATGAAGGGGACTGAAATATGGAGAGAATCCATTTAACACATGATTACACAATTGGAAAATAGCACCTGTAGGGAAATATTAACAAAACTGGATTTATACAGTTTGGGGAAGATGGGAGAATGATTATATGACCACAACATATGAAAGGCTTTACAATGAAAAGAGAGCTGATCTTGTTTATATTTTCTTTTCACTAGGGACAGAAGGAAAATGGTTACTTGTAACCACAGGGGTTTTGACTGAATATAAAAAACAGTTTTCCAGACAAGAAGGTCTTTTTAAAAATATGGCCAATGCTTGTATCCCTGACATAATTTATGGGTGGATTTGCTTGAAGCATGCCGAAAAGGACCAGGTGACCCCTTCTCAAGGAAGAATTTTTATTCCTGGGCTGAAGAGGTCAAATTGTCCATTAATAATCCAGAATTGGTCATTTCAGCTCATGATAGACACTTCAGATTCTCTTGCCAGAAATATTTTTTACCTAAACCCTGATTATAACTGCCCACACTCTCTTCCTTGATCCCCAACCAGTTAAAAAGAAGGTGAACCTACTGAATGGACTGTGCTCCCTCTTACTTTCCCACTCTATTTCAGACTGAGTCAACCAAATAGTTCATATCTTCATCTGTTGTCTGCTGGTATTATCAAAGCCTTTTTTCCTGTTACTTTCTAATAATGCTGTTGATTTGCGCCTTAATTGCTAGCCCTTATTGCCAAAAGAGACAGAACTCTTTTGCAAACTGTATTCTATCAACTTGTTCAATAAATAAAATTCAAATGTTACCATGCCTTTCTGATGGAGGTTTGAGGAAGTCCAGAAGCTGAGGGCAAGAAATGAATGATCTGCCCATGAAGTCACTGAAAAAGAGTCCAGCGCTGGATGGAAGATAGAACACATCTATCCCTAGAACATGGGGAACTTTGCAGCTTAAGTTTGAGGCCCTGTCAGAAGCAGTCCAAACAACAATAAGTATCTGGGCTACAGACGATGAGGGGTTCTTTGCATCTCTTTTGTTGCATATAACCACAGTCCTCCCCTTTCTCTCCCACCTCTCATATATCCCTGGGGGCTTCCCTCCAACAGCTTGTGTATTGGCAGAGGGCCGGCTGCCCACCTCCCTCAACCAGAGGGCAGCCCTGACCATGATCACACCACATGCTTAGTGAATCTGAACTGGGACTCTTGCCTGAGCCAAGATTGTGAGAGTGCCAAGCACTGCAGGAAACACCAGATTCCGCGTACCATCTTGTAGGACCCACTAAATAGACCTGCCACCTTGATTATCAATCAAGCTGCAAAGCTGTCCGATGCTCTGTCGCTCTTTGTAGGAAAGCTATGGTGCCTCAGAAGCTTCCTTGTCACCAGCCCGAAAAAAGCTACTAATTTGTATCTAACTTATTTTTCAAAACTCCTCCAAGCTCTCCAACTTCGATGTCAAACTATGTTAACAACGGCTGGCTTGGAAAGTCCCTGTAGGATTTGTAAGAAATTAATGTTAGCTTCCTCTCAACAGAAAGCGAGGGCTTTGCAAAACACACCATATGCTTGTCACTTTGCCAATGAATCAAGATGTTTTTGCAGTCTTCTGAGTCTAAATAATTAATGGTAATGTCTAAAGATTACCCCAAGGTTCAGGGAGTAAGGATAGGGCCTTCGCAGTGTCCAAAGTTACCCAACCTCAGCGCAGTCCAATATTTCATGTGATAAATGGTCAGGCTTCATGACCACCCCTCACACACACCCCACTCATCACCATTGTTCATTCTCTTTTCCTTTCTTCTTTCTTATGTAATTAGATTAGTTTGCTTCAAGTAAGTGCTGCTGCTTCTTCTCAACCCTCAAGTAATATGCTTCTACCCAGGTTTCTTCAGTTTCTCTTAATGGATAAGAGTGTGTATGTAATATTTTATCTGTTAACATTAGCACTGTTCTTATCAAGAGATTAATTTCCCCTCAATACACTCTCACCAACTAATTAACCCAAACCAATAAATCAAACTAAATAAATCAATAGCCCCACGAATTTTGATGATTGTAGGGATTATAGGTTTTGCTAAGATTTTTTGAAAGAGTAGATACTGAGTTCTTGCTCTATAAAATAAAAAGACACCTCCATGATCATTTAAAATATTTCCTCTTAACCAGCAGAACCCTTCTTTGATTCTGTGATCCTTTGGCGGGGGGGGGGGGGGGGGGGGAATGAACCTGTGTCACTTAGCACTTATTTTGGATGCATCTCATCTCTCATTTTAGCTCATCAAAATTTGAAGTGCTGTTCAGCTCTCCCCTGAATGGGCCATCGTGATATTTTACTTGAATAAACAGAAAAGTCTCACTCATTGTAAAAGATGATTATAGTAAGAGTTCATTGTAGTAGAGTGTTTCCTGTATGCCAGATGTTATGCTAAGAGTTTTACAGTTATTATTTCATTGGATTCTCTAAAAAAGCTCATTTCTAGATGAAGAGACTAAAGCTTGAAATAGTTTCAAAACTTCTGTCCCAAGTCACATAATCAATAAATAGAAGAGCTAAAGATTGAACTTGACTGTTCTCTAGAACATCACTCTCCTTGGATTCACTTTTCACTAAAGGCTGAACCCAAATGCCCCCATTCTAGGACAGAATGTCATAGAGAGTGGGGTAAAGAAACCCTTACTACTGGAGCATCTGGGTGGCTCAGTCAGTTAAACATCCAACTCTTAATTTCAGCCCAGGTCATGACCTCACAGTTCGTGAGATCAAGCCCCGCATGAGGTTCTGTGCTGACAGCGAGGAGTCTGCTTGGGATTCTCTCTCTGTTCCAACCCCATTCATTCTCTCTCCCTCTCTCCCTCTCTCTCTTAAAATAACTAAATAAGCTTTAAAAGAAAAAGAAACCCTTACTACTACTAATGGCAGCCTTGATATATCCTTCAGACAAGGATTCAGCTGAAGCTGCCTTCTAAAGGACCTATTTGTTAATTTGCTTCAAATAAATTAGCAAGAAGTCTAATGTTGCTGACAAAAGCTTTAAAATTTATCATCAATTCCTATAAAAATTGGAAATACCCTTACTCTAAGTCCAGGCTATTTTATTCATTAAATCATCATTACCATTACTTATGCATGTTTCGTGGTAGCTTACACTCCTATGTTTCTCTCTTAAATTGTATGAATCTTCAGAAATATTAACTGGAAATGATGAAAGTCAGCATGGTAGAATAACTGAGTTCATGATCTATATTTTGAAATAATGATGAAAAGAACAGTGTATTGCCCATAGCAAGAGTCAGGCTTCCAAGAATTCAGCAACCTTTCAAATACATTTTAGTATTAGTTCAGCATAGCTGTGAATTAAACTCACAATTATGCTTAATGTCTTATTATACACAGGATGGCCTTCGGCAAAAGAAAGAGAGTCATCCTGGCTTCAGAAGTGTTGCCAACCTATGCCAAGTAAGTCTGCAACCAGTGGGTGAGTACAATGGCCACTAGAATGGGCACAGGACTGGGTAATCAGGAGTGTAGGGTTTGGGGCCTGGTGCCCTTAACCTGCTAGTATGATGTTGATGTAGATTCAGTTGGCATCTCTGAGCCCACGTTTATTCACCTGCAAAGTGAAAGTGTTAGAGTAATTGACCTCCAGGAACCATTGTCTAGGATTCTAGGATTCTGATGACAACAACAAAAATCGTCACCTTATTGGTACAAGAAATATTGGTTCTCCATTTGAAATGTAAGCAGAAAAATTATTTAAAAATTGTAAATGTATAGCTGTCAAGGTTGAGCTAAAATTTCCATTACTTCCCAATAATAGAAAAATATAGATTTCATTACTGACCTACTAAGTATAACTTTCACTAAGTATGACTACTAATCCCCAAAGGAATAGAGTGTACAGAATCGTTATCAACTAAAAATAAATGCCATCTGACAATACTTTAAAAAAGTTTTCTTTTGTATTCCATTTTATTTTGAAGGACAAGAGGACAATTGCTCACATATTCAGAATTTGGACACTCTTTGGGACAAATGACTATGTTTCTTGAACTAACAGTAGCATTTAAAAGAGAAAAGGGGTTGACATAGATTAAGAGAAATCCAAGACATATGAAATGCAATGTATGGGCCTTGTTTACATTCAAACTGTAAGACAATCTTTTTTTTTTTCAACGTTTTTAATTTATTTTTTTTGGGACAGAGAGAGACAGAGCATGAACAGGTGAGGGGCAGAGAGAGAGGGAGACACAGAATCAGAAACAGGCTCCAGGCTCCGAGCCAACAGCCCAGAGCCTGACGCGGGGCTTGAACTCACGGACAGCGCAAGATCGTGACCTGGCTGAAGTCGGACGCTTAACCGACTGCGCCACCCAGGCGCCCCCAAGACAATCTTTTTTAATACAAGCATTATTTTGTGATCCATTATTGTTAATTCTGTAGGTGTCATAATGGCCTTGTGGTATCTTTCTAAGTACCTGCTTGTTATATTAGAGAGCCATACTGAAATATTTGTGGATGAAGTGATTGTGTCCTTTGTTCATGGTCCTGCATTACCATATTGCATATTTGTTTCTCTAGGTAGCTCTTTTCTTAGTATGAATATGGCCATCCATAGATTATCTGAACGTGAATTAGCCACTTTGTGGATGGTCTGGGACAAAATTCTAATCCAAAGTGGACTGTGTTTTATTGTGGTTATGGTTGTGGTTGTTTTTGGCACCAAGCAAGTATGCCCAGGTAATATCAGTATATTGTTTTTATATTAGCCTAAGAAGGATATCACTTGTTGCAGATCAAATATCAAATGAACTTTAGAACCCCAACAGTTTATTTCAGTTTATCTCACCACCAATCCTCTCAACTGTTATAACATCCTTGCTTAGGCGCCTCAGAAAGTAAAGCCTGGGACAAAGGTATACGCGTGAGTACTTGATTGGTATAATCCCTGGGGACAAGAACGAAGGACAAGGGGAGAGAGGAAGGAAAGAGGAAGTGCCAATATAAGGATGCATCATAGAAGCAACTGGTGACTTGATCCTCCAGGACCAAATAACCAGCCATGGAACTGGTATTTCAGAACTATCCATTCAAGAGGAACACAGGGAAGAATTTATGCTTCAGATCCCACCCTCCATTGGTCGGGAGTTTGCCCTGAGGATATTAATTACTCTGATATTATTAATGGAGTTACACATGTGTAAGCCCTGAGCAGTTCCATAGTGATTCCCTTAATACAGACGGTGCTGGGGTATGAACCCATGAAGGTGAGCCTGAGAGGCTCTGAAGTATTGTGCAAGGCAGTCGGATATGCATAAATATTGAGGATTGACTACTATATGGCAAACTAGATCTTTTAGATGTGCCAATGCAGAAAAGCCTAAGGCCTAAGAAAATAAAATAAAGAACACCTTTCACCTGGGATCCCCGTATTTGGAGCTAAAGAAAAGTTTGGAAGCATGAGTTATCTAAGTTCCTCAGTTTCAAATTTACCTTGGGTATATAGTATTAGTTGTACATAATATTGTTACAATATATTATTATTGTATTAATAAAAGTGGAGAAAAGGGGTTCTAGGAGCATAACAAAAATTGAAAAGTGATTCATTATTATCTTTTTTTTCATAATGAAAGGGTAAATATAATCCTGTAGATTTCTGTAAGTAGTTATTTCAAAATTCACTTTCATTTTGAAACTCTACTCTTGGTAAAAAAAAACAAAAACACTTCAATTCCTCATAATTTTTACTAGAGGAAGTTTATTACTAGAGAAAATATTAATTTTCAAATATAAAATATTTTAAAATAATTCAAAATATTATGAATTATGTTCATTGTGGTTTATGAGGTTGAATGCTTAGAAAATACGTAATTTAACTGAGAAAATAGTGGCAGATCACCTTCTAGGTCATCACCCACCAGGCACTTTGTATAGTTGATATTGATTCAAAAGATATTTTCCATCTCTGTGGCATCTATAATCTGATTAGAGAGATAAACACACATACAGAGTCCTTATGATACAAAGCAGAAGAGAAGTACTTTAACTTAAATAATTAGATCCAAGGGAGAATGAGGGTTGGGGGTGCTGGGGGAGGCTGATAGCAATGGTGATGGCTTCACACAAAAAAATTGATTTGGGGGGATTTAGATTTTCACAAGAAGAGAATTGAGCCCTCTGTTAAAACCAAATGAATATTATTCAGATACCTGGACTGAAAGCAAGATTATATCTCCCAGGAATTCTACTTGTAAATCTGTTTGATCACTTTTAGGTCATTAAATTATCTATTTGCAAGTGGCATAATATTTTTGAAGCTTACCCTAGGACTACAAAACAGTTCTTAGCAGACATATGAGATATTTCTCTTCCTCACAAGCTTGTTCCCAAACTAGGAAAGCTCCATATTATCCTTAAAGAAAGACAACTCATTCACTGAGAGTAGGTTCCATGCAGCTGGGCTTTAATGAGAAGGGAGCATGTTCATAGAATTCCATCATAGGTGGATCTTCTGAATCCTGGGAGCCCAGTCTCCAGAGCAAGTTTTCTCCAAGTGGGTCCATAGTTCAACCAGCTATATGTCAAAAATGCAGACAATTGGGCTTCAACTCAGACTAACTTAGACTGTCTGCAGTCGAGGCCAGGAATCTGCATATACACATTTTTAAATTTTCCCCAGATTATTTTTGTGCATGCAGAGGGTTGCAAAACTCTACTCAGAAAGGAGTTGATCTGAAGGGGTAGAGAGGCAGCTGGTTCACATTATCTAATCTTACTCTTTTGCTGATGTCATTCTCCCCAAATTTCCTTGAAAAGGTGAACTACAAAGGATATGGAGCTCCTCTCAGGGACTGGGGTTGTGAAGGGAGCCAAGGCTCTGTACAAGCTCTAAGAACTTTGGGGACCAAGAAATGAGCCTCCTGACACATAGCTGGATTTGTATTTAGCTTTGGTTTTTCCCTCTTTGTTCCATCCATGTTAGTTATTTAAGAGCTGAAAGGATTAAAAAAATATATGGCTCATGACTCTAGACAGAAAATATATTTATTTTTCAAATGGTAGTAAAACAAACAACTCCAAACCCATGGTCTCATTTTACTTTTCGCTCCTATGAATCTCTATGTAGGATATGAACATTTCTAGCTGTTCCTAGCTGTCCTTCTGGGGATCTCCCTTCACTGTCATCCTGGCAATTATCTTGGCCTCTCCTATGTGTATCCCCTTTTTCTTGGATTGTGTGTCTTCCTCTTTCTTAGTTTACTTCCTCAATATGGCAGAGCACATCATCTAGTAGTTGCCTCATAAATGGTGCATGTGAAGTAAATGTCTTGGGTTCTTCTGAGAGGAAAAGGATAATTTCTGAGAGGAAAAGAATAATTCATATCCTTCAAACTGACCTCCCAGGAAGTACTGACTTCCTTCAAAGCTCAATTTAAAATGGGTATGCCTTGTGCTTCAGGCAATCAATTTTTTAAAAAAAATTTTTAATGTTTATTTATTTTTGAAGGAGACAGAGACAGAATATGAGCGGGTTAGAGGCAGAGAGAGAGGGAGACACAGAATCCAGGCGCCCCTTCAGGCAATCAATTTTAATCCTCAACATTTAGACCCAAGGAAAAGGGCTGATGCTTTATTAACCATGAACACTGATGACATAAGACCCACCACTACTGGCCTCTTCATACAGCTGCAACCTCAAGGCTTGGATCCCAGCCCCCTGATCATTCCAAAGGAGAGGCTGGTGCTATCTCCAATTAAAAATGGTGTCTTGGCAGAAGAGGGCTGGAAATCAGTTTCTGCCAAGTACTATTACTGTTATATCCTGACCTCTGATTATACAGAGGATGTACTGATGCTTCCGTAATTATGCAGTTTAAAAGACTCAAAGCCCAAGTAACTGAGTACCTTCTCCAGAGTCTGACACTTAGCTCTGTCAGACTGTGTTCTTCCCCAGAGTGTGGTGGGCAGTGGGAGAACTTTACAGCTGCTACTGATGCTGTTACTATGAATTCCCTAGTGAACACTGCTTCAGGAGCCCTGGTGTGTTATGCTGTCTAGATATTTTCATTGTTCACACAGTATCTTGAATGTAAGAAAAAAATCTCCATTCTCCTGCTCCCACCCCACCCCTACTACCTCTACCACTCACATCACCCCTACCACTATCTAAATGATAGTCTGGTTGGGCATAAAATCCTGAGTTGAAATAATTTTCCTTTTATAATAAACCCATTAATCCATTGTTCACTCACTTCTACTGTTCAACAGTTCAATTCCACTCTGATTTCCAGTCTTTTGTATGTGATCTATTTGGATTTCCTTCCTTTCTCCCTCCCTCTCTTCCACCATCTCTTTTTCATTTTCTTTCCTTCGTTCTTTCTTTCTTTTTTTCTTTCTTTTCTTCTTTCTTCCTCCTTCCTTCCTTTCTCTCTCTTCCTTCCTTTCCTTCTTTCTTTTCTCTTTCTTTCTTTCTTTCTCTCTTTCTATCAGCTTAGGATCCTCCCTTTGACCCAGTATTCTGAAATTTCATACTTATATACCTTGGCATTGGTATTTTTTAATCTATTAAAAACAGATCAAACGGCATAGTTGTCAAACCCTTTCTCCTGGAAATTCATGTTCTTTGGGTCTGGAAATTTTTCCTTGAATTATTTGATGATGTCCTCTATTTTATCCAGGTGTCTCTTTTATTCAAATGTTGATTCTCCTGGACTAATTCTCACTATTCTTTTCTTCCCTGTTTTCCATTTCTTAGTCCTCCTTTTCAACTTTCTCAAGACTACCTTGTCTTGAAATTCCTCTTGTTAATTTTTTGTGTCTGCAGTCATAATTTTAATGTCTAAGAGCTCTTTTTTATCTTTAAATGTTCTTTTGATATAGTCCCCAGTTCTTTGTGGCATGAAATATCTTCTTAGTTCTCTGAGAATATTGAGTTATTTATTATTGTTGCTATTGTTTTTGTTATCTTTTTTCTTTCCCCTGCATTATTGTCTCTATTCCTTATTTTTATTTCTATCTTTTACATTAGGAGTTATCCTCAAATGTCTATTGATCCCTTACATGTTTATGGGTGGAGCCATAAAGACAGCTTAAGAGAAGTTAATTCTTTACATGGACAGCTAATTAATTGGTTTGTCATATAAAAAAAGTTGTAATTAAAAAAAATCTCCACTAAAGATGTGCACATAAAAATAGTTTTACATTCATGTTTATGAGGTTCACAGATTAAGAACTCCTTAGGAGGCACCTGGGTGGTTCAGTCAGTTAAGCATCCAACTCCTGATTTCAGCTCAGGTCATGATCTTAAGGTTAATGAGTTTGAGCCCTGTGTCAGGGTCTGTGCTGACAATGTGGAGCCTGCTTGATATTCTCTCTCTCTCTCTCTCTCTCTCTCTCTCTGCCTTTCCCCCTCCCTCAAAATAAATAAATAAACTTAAAAATAAGAAATCCTTAGTTCATGAAGCAAAATGTTAATTGCTGCTTTCACACCTTAAAACTAGTTAATGTACAAATACTTCTCTAGCCTTTGCTGGAACACCTTGAATGAGGAGAGCCACCATCAGTCAAATCAGTCCATTATCTTGGAACAGCCTCATCATCAAAAACTATTCTTTGTTTGATCCAAAATATGTCTTTCTGTAACTTCTATCCTTGTCTTATTTATGCTCATTGGATATATTAAAATCCAACCAAAACCTTTTTTTTCTGCTTAGAGCTTTTAAACATAATCAATATTAATCCTATATTAGTAATTCAACCTTTCTGGACTACTGCTATAAAACTCATGCCTCTCTTTCCCTGAAAATACCTATAAAAAATAGAAAATAATGTATCCCCCACTCAGACTTTCAAGAACAATCTTGGATTACTGGGTGCTGAGGCTTGTGTTCTGTTTAAGATATAGTAGTGCCAACTGGTGTAATCAGAGAGCATAGATTCATTTATACTGGGAAGAGTTAACCCTGGGAATGAGCGGTAGGTCAATACAAGATCTGGTTAAGTTGGTGGCCAGGGAAGAGCCTGCATAAGCCACATTTTGGGAGGCTTGAGAGAGAGAGAGAGAGAGAGAGAGAGAGAGAGAGAGATCCAGAGTGGTCAGACCCTTATCCTCAATTCTCCAGTGACACCAGTAAGCTCTTTAGCTTCTGACATTTTATACACAGCTTTATTCCCTATCTTCCCTACACTAACAGAGTTAAAGAGATCAAGCCTGTTCTTTCTCGGCTACACAAATCCTGGAGTACGGTCCTTATGCAACAGGGTGTCCAAGGAGCTTGAAAAATTTTTTGCAGGCAACAAAAGCCATTTGTTTCTCCTACACACAGCCAAAGAAGAGCTAATAGCAAACATCCACCAATACACAGGGGTGTGTTGCTTTGGCAAAGGCCAAAACTCCCCAACTTTCAAAAACCTATTCTTGAAGCTACCACCTTGTTCCCTTAAAAGCCAGTCCCTCCAGAGCTCACTTCAGAATGGAATCAAGACTCTTCTGAGTTTTCCATCTCCCATTCTCCCCCTTTTCTTTAATATCACAAAGGTGGACAAACTTCCAGTCTCCAACCTGGCTCCACCCCAGCACCTGGCTCTCTTGCCTTTGAATGAGGACCAGCCAAGAATGAACTCAGCTGGAGAAAATGTGCAGAAAGGGTGGGAGCCAGGAAGCCAGGGGCAAAGCAAACCCTCCCTCCTGAGGTGATGGGCTCCACAGCTGTCCCAGGCCTCAGAACCCTATGGTGCCAGTCAGGGGGCTGGCTCTGCCTGTCTCCTCCTCTACACTCCTGGCAAGGGGTCTTTTTGTTGTTATTCCCCCTCCTTCTCTCCTGATTCCAGGCCCAGTATTTGCTTGTCTTGCAGCCAAAGATAAACTCCAGGCATTCAGAAGGCTACTCTTTAGATACCCGAATAGAGCACTGCCTAAGGGAGAGGAACAATTTGTCTTAGGTATTGCTTTCCCATTTGTTTTTTCCTTCATCGCTCATTCTGATGAGGCAACACAGTGTACATGGATTCATAAAAACTCACGGTTGAAAAGTAACATAAGTGCATCAAGGCTAACTCCGTTTAATCCTTGAAACCATATTCACACAATTCCAGATCTATCTTCTGGACATTATGTGACATTGACACCAAATTTACTGTCTCCCTAAAAGTGCCCGTATTTGCAGACAATGTTATTCACATTCTCTTCTTCCCCCGCCTTCACTGAAGGCAAGACATTTGAAAAGAAAAAAAGTCAAATTTATGGGTATGTACTGTGGACCGGAACTCTGTCTCCATTTCTGATGTTTGTGTTCAAATCAAGAAATCCTACATCTTGGGAAGTCTTTCTTTGGCTTTTGGTATATTAAAAAAGTAAAAGGACATTGGAATTTGTTTATAGGACTAAAAACAAGATGCTAAAGGACACTGTTGTGTTTTAGAGCTGTGTTCCATTTGGGAGCGTCCAGCAGAGGCAGTAGGAGACAAGAAGGCTAATCATTGCCTCTGGAGAGGGCAGCTGATCTAGCAAACACCACAGTTCACTCTCACTCAGTAAGGAGCCTTGTGTGTTCTGTGGCTTATTAAATGCAAAATGTGTACACTCTTTACTGAATACTAAATAGAAGAAGCAAACATCCCCTGAGGCTGACTAGGGAGAGAGACAGCAGGGACAGTGAACACAGGACACAGGCTAAAAACAAAGCATGGTGCAAAGCCAGAGGTGGTTGTCGGCCGTCCGAACCTAGGGCTCCGAACAAAGGTGACTTCCTGACAAGTCGAGCAAAGAAGGCTCAGTGGGGGCACACCAGAGGTGTACTTGGAAGTCAAACCACACTTGCGAGATAAGGAAAAGCATGATTTGTTATTGTCTGCAAATAATTGGACCTCTACTACACTGAAAATGAATGTAGAGAAGGGACAGTCTCTGCTGCCCAGGCATTCAGCATGCCAATTAGAAAACCAGGGGTAGGGGCAGCATGACGAGGTGCCGTGTAGTTTTATGAATGTTCCCCTGTCTCTGGGCAGACACTTGCAGGCCCTGGTGAGGACATAATGGATGGTGAGTGAGCTTCGCGCCCTCCTCGGCACAGGAGGTGATGCCCACGAAGCCAAGGGCCAGAAGCGCATGGAGGATTCGAAAATGGACAGTTTCCTTCTGTTCTTAAACCATTCTGTGAGCAGCTGGGCACCGAGAAAATGAGCAGGTGATTTCAGATTTACGAAGCTGCATCCTGACCCCCTAGGCAGAGCCTTTGAGAACAGAAGGTGGGAGGCTGACAGAGATAGGTAGATGTGGGCATCTGAACCCAAAACAGTAGCTCTCATTACATATGGACCCTTGAACCAGCTGCTAGAAAGAGTTGCCATGGTGCCAGGAAACTGTCCCTCTCTCAGCATGGAGAAGCCAGGTAAGGATCATCATTTACTGAAGATTTCTGTTGAATAGGTTAATTCTTAAATTGAGAATGTAATTTAAATTTTCTTCTGACCATATTTCTATGCTTTGGATTTCTATAAACTTCTAGAATTTTCCTGTAGATACTACTGTCATTTACTGATAACAAATTCACTTCCACTGGTGGAAGTGTCTCCAATGCATCCCCCACCATTCCCTTCCTATGGCAACGAGAACAAAGATGGGAAGAACCAAAAGTAGGAGATGTGCAAAAATTCTCACACTGAGACAGGAACACCACGTTAATTTTATAACAATTCCAGTACTGGCAAAGGAGTGTGGAACATTAAACTAGGTCCGTGGCATAAGTATTAATTATTGTTCACAGGTATTTGCCTGTGAGTATTATATTTCTCACCCAATGATATTAAACTTGGCCATATGATTTGCTTTCCAAAATGAAATGAAAGCAGAAATGACATATGTCATGTGTCACTTCCATGCAGAAGCTTAAGGGCCAGTACATGGTCTGCCATATTCTCTTTCCTCTCTGCTAGCTGATTGCTCCAAACAGAGCCTGCTCCTTCACCTTGGGTCCTTGGAATGAAGATAATGTGAGGCAATGCTGGAGCTGATATCCAATGGACACGTAGCACGAATGAGAAATAAACTATTGATATTATAAGCCACTGAGACTTGAAGATCTTTTGTTATGGTGGCATAACCTGCCGTAAACTAATTAATAAAAGCGCCCTTAGAGGATATACATCAACTTTGTTTTTAAATATAACACATGTAAGGGCACCTGGGTGGCTTGGTCGGTTAAGCGTCCAACTTCGGCTCAGGTCATAATCTCGCGGTTCACAAGTTCAGGCCCTGTGCCGGGCTCTGTGCTGACAGCTCAGAGCCTGGACCCTGCTTCGGATCCTGTGTCTCCCTCTCTCTCTGCCCTTATCCTGCTAATGTTCTCTCTTTGTCCCTCAAAAATGAATAAAAACATTTAAAAAATTAAAAGAAATAAATATAATACATGTATATTAATTTAAAAGATTGGTTAAGAACCAAAGCAAAATAATAGCTATTATTTCCTGAGTTGGGGATTATGACTTTTTTTCTACTTAATGCTTCTCTATAATTCCTAAACCTTTTTTTTTTTTAATTAAAAAAATTTTAAATGTTTATTTACTTTTGAGAGAGAGCACAAGCAGGAGAGGGGCAGAGAGAGAAGGAGACACAGAATCCAAAGCAGACTACAGGCTCTGAACCATTAGCACAGAGCCCAATGTGGGGCTCAGACTCATGAACCGTGAGATCATGACCTGAGCCAAAGTCTTAACTTAACTGACTAAGCCAATTTCTAAATCTTCAATAGTCAAACAATACTGCATTTATTACTAAGGAAAACATAAATGTTATGTTCTGTAAAAGGCAAAGTATCAAGCCACGCCCAGACTGAAAGTTCAATTGTGAATTTCAGCACTCACCATTAGGTATGAGACTTGGGTGACAAGAGTAACATCTTTAAATATAACCCTAAGATCTGCATCACTAACTCCAGCTGGCCTCCTGTGCCCCTTCCTCCTTGCTTCCCCTCAAACCACAGTCTTGCACTTACTCCCCCAGGTCAGGACTTAACCATGGTGTCCTGAAGTCCCTGTTGGCAGTGTGGTGGTATACAAAACTAACACTCACCGGGCACAGACGAACCTCAATCCTTCTTAGGAGTTCTGTGAACACATCCGTCTCTTGTTTCACCATCTGGCAATCACAGTCAGAGGCACTCTTTTCTCCTGTTCCTTCACCATCAAATGCAAAAAACTCTATCTGTGGGGATGGGAGTAGAAGAAATTCCTCTTTCTTCTAGATGTATCAGGAAATTAACAGTGAATGCAAGAATTAAAACATCTTGGAATCCCTACTTGAAAAGACCAAGAATGAGGCCATGACCTGTGGTGGGTATTCTCATTCGTCCTGATTCCATTTTTAAATCCCTAAAAATTGTGCTAATTATGTTGTTAAACTCCTTCATGACTCAGAACAAGAAACACTATGTGCTATAACAAACAATCCAAAAACCTTGGTAACTTGTCCCTATAAAGGTTTACCTCTCACTGATATCATAGGCTGATGTGGGTCAAAAGGCTCTCCTGAATGGCTCTCCTTAAAGTGATGACCCCAAATCCAGATTCCTTTCATCTTGAGATAGGAACTTTTTCAACAGTGACACAACAGTTGCCATAAGGGGTGGGGGGTGGGGGGTTAGAGAACGAATGATTACACAGGGACTTCATGCAATTCCTGGAAGTGATACCAGTTTACATCACTTCAGCCCACATTCCATTCTCCAGAAACCAATTAGATGCACTGACCAAACTGAAAAGGAAACTGGAATCTTCTCTTTACTGAAGAAAAAAAAAAAAAACTGGCAATCATATAGAGGGCCCCTCCCTCAGTTTTACCTTCTAGTCACTAAATATCCATTTCATTCTTTCTCCAACACACACAACTCACTCACTTCTCCCAAGAGGGATAATTCAAAGTCTTACCCACTCACAGAGTCTGAAGTTGGAGTACTGGGTCTCTGGGAGATGCGCAGAATTCTCTATCAGATCCAAACGAGATTCCTATAGACCTGATAAGCTATGAACTAAAAGGAAAAGCTGCCTGTCCCCCCCAACCCCCGCCATACATCCCAACAGTGGGCAAACACATCAAGAACAGCCTTAATAAACCTTCTCATTTGGAAGAAGAAGAAGGAACGTCTCATGTCAATCACTGAACTATAAGAATTCTGAGGTTCCGCTGAGCAAATTCTCTAAAGGACCCCCATCCCTGGGGTGGACGAAGTCCCTGGACTAGGCCAGGTTCTGCTTTCTGGAAGGAATTCCTCTGACCACTGATCTCCAGGGCCTTTGGCTCCACCCACAGGCACTCCTCCTGGTTTATTATTGTCCTTGGCCATGTCCGAGGATGGCGTTATGAAAATGAAACATTTGAAGCTGTCTCCTTTCAGCTTCTGACATCAACTTCCTTGCCACACACTTCCACCCCCTTCCACTATGCCACTTCCATTGAAGAAATCAATTTCTGAAACTACCAGGCTTCAATCCAGAAAACAGAACTGCTTTGAACATTCTGAGTAGGAAGATGCTTAATCCAGGGAATCAGAGGACATGCAGCTATTACAGTCAAGAGAGCATAGCTCAGGAAGACCACTTTCAGGAAATCCAGAAAATACAGGATTGTTGGGAAGCCACTACCAATGGTCTCTGCTTCTACAGCACGAACATAGTTGATTCTCAGAAAGACCTGAAATGCAGTTAGTAGTCATTGCCAATTCCCTCAGCTGCTTACAGCATGGAAGTGAATTATTCCTAGGAAGATTTTCTAAACTAAGCCACTAGCAAAATCCCACATCAGCTGTCTGCTCATGCTTGTAAGAGGAAAATAGCTTCTCTTTTCCTTCTGCCTTCCAAATCTCTGAGGAATGTCTCCTTGGGTAGAATCTAACCAGGAATCCTTGGCAAGGAGGTCTGAGACATGAAGCTTCTATGATTTGTCATTCTGCAGTTCAGAGAAGACTGTTTAAGAAGGGTGGCGATAATATTTAAAAAAATCAAAAATAATATTTTTCACAATAAAGTTCACAGAAATTATTAAAAGCCACAGCCATTTACCATCTTCCTTTTCCTGACCATCTTAGCCTGTTCTGTGTATCTTGTTTTGTATGTTCACAGCACATGTGAGCACCAAACAAATCATTTGGGGACAGTACCATGAGAAAAAGTTTCCTTTTGGGTCGAAAATTGAGCGACTGATCCAAGAGCCTCCAATAAATCTGGCCTTTGCTAAAAAAATATTGCAGAGCAGTAAAGTGGGGTCCAGGCCAGTGGGGAACGAGCCCAGTGGGGTCCAGTCCAGAGTTTGCTACTAGTACTCCACCTGAAAGAAAGTTCTATGCCTTCTCTGACCTCATTTTTTTCTGATTTTGAATAAATGGCCAGGCTAAATATTAGACTACATATGTAGTTTTCAGGCTTTCATATAGCTATGGAGTCATTATTCAAATAAAATCTCACAACGAGTTCCAGTAACTAAAATAGATAAGGTAGGACTTGCTGCTTTGTAGTAGGATGGAGAGCTGGAGTCCAGTATTCCCCATGGAAGCTCCAGATAACTCCTTTATTTCCATGGTGCACAGTTTAAAAACTCCTGGGATGAGATTGTCTGAAAATATCCCATCTACTTCTAAAGTCATATGATGTAATAATTTCCCAAGCCTTGACTCTGTTGGTGGTAATGCCAAATGCTCATTAAAAAAAATATTTATATCCAGCAAAGCTCCAAGACTAATTTGTATTTGTACTCAAAAAAAGAGATGGTGAATAGGGGAGGGGAAGGAAAAAGAAGAAAAAAAAAAGAAAAAAAAAAGGAGGTTAGAGTGGGAGAGAGCCAAAGCAGAAGAGACTCTTAAAAACTGAGAACAAACTGAGGGTTGATGGGGGGTGAGAGGGAGGGGAGGGTGGGTGATGGGTATTGAGGAGGGCACCTTTTGGGATGAGCACTGGGTGTTGTATGGAAACCAATTTGACAATAAACTTCATATATTGGAAAAAAAAGAGGTGGTGATTGGAGGTCTTTAGAGTGGAAGAGGTTCAACATTTTGAAAGTATATTTGTGCCCCAAAACTCAGATTCCAAATGCTGTAAGATTTACTTAAAGATTTGATGTGGCATTCTTTACATGATACTCTGATAACTGGAATAGTGTCACAGAAGAGTGTCCAGTGTCCATAAGCACTGTAACAGAAAAATGAACAGGTACCACTTAAGGGACAACAATTTGGGTTAACCAGAGCCTACTGATGTTGTCATATGGAAACAAAACCAATATTATTTCCAAGGAGGGGAGAAAGAATTCCAGAGCATTCACCAGACCTTCTCAGCTATATTAAGAAGACCAGCTATGGTTAGGGTCCATTTTGGAGTAATTTAAACTATAGTCAATGCAAGAAAGCAGAGGGAACAAAAATGTATGATTACTAGAGTTTTCTTGACAATTCTATTTTTTTTTTTTTTTGCCTATTTTCCAACTGAGCTTCCATGTCTTTGTTTTTCACTGTATGACCTTATTATTTGAGGCACTCCATAATCATATCGTGAACTCTGCCACAGACAGCTCACTTAGAAGTAAGCCCATTGCAGCAACAACCAAGAGCCCAAGACTGTCTATAATTTTTATCACTGTCTTAGTCTGTTTGAGCTGCTATAGCAAAAATACTATAGACTAGATGGTTTATAGACAACAGAAATTTATTTCTCATAATTCTAGAGACCAGGAAGCCCAAGATCAAGGAGCCAGAAGATTCCATGTCTGGTGAGAGTCTGTATCCTGGTTCATAGATAGCCATCTTTTTGCTATATCCTCATATGACAGAAGTGACAAGGGACCTCTCTGGAGTCTCTTCTGTAAGGGCACTAATCCCATTCACGAGGGCTTCATCCTCATGACCTAATCACCTCCCAAAGCTTCACCTACAAATACCCACACAGTAAGGATTAGGTTTCAACACAGGAATTTGGTGGGGGTGGGGGTTGGAGAGAAACACACTCAGTTTATAGCAGCCGCATCCTGAGGGCCATGAGTTTCTACTGGCCATGACATACCCCCTGAAGCTCTCAACTTAGTTAGCCCTTCCACTCTTCTGATCCCTCTCAGAGATCACCATGTGGTCACAGATCTGCAAAGCACCGGGAGTAGTGTGGGTGTTTTGTTTAATCACAATTCTAAATGGGATCTTCTACTTATTCAAAGACCAGCTCAAGCTCTACATCTTGTTTGAGTCTGCTGACCATCAAAACCATGATGCCTTCTCCTCTTTCCTTACTGTCTCTGTGACTTCATTAGGACTTGTTATGGGTTGCTACTACTAACTCTCTCTAGGTGTGTATCCTTTCCTCTCGGCAGAACAAAATAGAAAGCTCATAGACTTTGGTATCATAGCTTATCAGGGTTTGAATCTAAGCTCTGCCACTTACTACCTGATGATCCTCATGGCACCATGAGCCTCAGTTTTCTCATGTGTAAAAGGAATATGATGATACCTCCCAGTGCAGTTGCAGAATGCTCACTATAATGCTTAGCATGTAGCAGCTACTCAATAAATACTAGTTACCTTCCTCTCCTTCCTCCTTTCCCTGACAAATTCCATGTATTTGTATCTAGGGCATTTTTTTACCCTGTAAAGTTGTTAATTCTTTGCTGCTGCTGCTGCTGCTGCTGCTGCTGCTGCTGCTGATTCTGATAACAGTATATCTGAACCAGAGAGGAGGAGGGCTTGTGCAAATAAAAGATAAATATACTGCTCTTTATCTTTTTCCTCCTTCTTTAAGATCTTCGTATTGGAAGATCCTATGGGCCTCCTCCGATAGGACTCCTGATTGAATAATCACAAAAGATGTTGCAGAAGTCATCTGTTATCCAAAGCCTCTGTCTGACTTGGCCTACACTTAAGGTGAATTGGCTACCTGACCATTATCAGTGAATTTAAGTATAGATAAACCACAAGTGACTGGTGCAGGGCTTTAGTTATTGATTGTTTATTTACAATCGTTACCTCAAATTTCTAAGTCTCTGCCCTATTTCTATTATGTTGGTGAAATATGATGAGGTTTTTTTTAAGCTGATGAAGTAACACCTTAACGAAATAAGAGCATGAGCCAGAATTCCCGTCAACTCAAACTCATTTTCCTCTGGGGAAAGAACCACCAGTCGTCCAGTACCCCAGTGACCCATGGATGTCTAAAGTGTCTCTGAGCAAAGTATTTTGGTTATTAAATAAGGCTGGACAAAGTCATTTTTGTCCATGGGCTTCTTCTGTTGCATTCCTGATTGAACAATCATAGAAGTCACATATTTCCCAAGGCCTCTCAGACTCCGTCTACACTTACTCTTTGGACTCTCGGTATTCCTGTTTAATCTAGCTTTACAGAGTTGGTTGTTCGGTTGGTTTTTGGTTACTCCAGAAGAGATAACACATTGTAGACATTGGTGTCCAGTGGAATGCAATTTGGGAAAACCTTATCTGACCCAAACCCCTCATTTGAGAGCTAAGGTCATTGAGACCCAGAGATGTTGTCTATCTAATGAAAGAAAACCAGAGTCCAGATCTTTGGTGCTCCTCCTCATCTCCCACAGTCTCCTTGTGGCTCGATGTAGATCTCATCAGAATCTGCTCCTTTCATTTGTTATTTTTGTTGTATTATTCTCTGTATGTGTGCATGCATGCACACACCAGAAAACGAAAGAACATCCACTTGAAAAATGTTAGCTCTCTCATCCTTAACTGGACAATATGTTATGCATTCATTCCACAGAACCAGAAACAGCCAATAAAGTGAGGGGTGCTGTAACGGCAGTTTGCTCAGAGGACAGAATGCCTGACTCCACTCAGGAGCTGGGTTGTGATGAATCACTCATTCATTATTCATTTATTCCACATCAGTTTCCTGAATGCCTGCTGTGCCAGAAACCATGCTAGCTTCTGTGGATACAAAAATCCAGTAAGACTCAACCGCTGCCTTCAAGCTGCTTACATTCTAGCCTGAGAAACAGGTCTGGAACAGATGAATGTAAGGAAGTGATAAGAGCTTCTGTGAGAGAAGCTAATTTCTACCTGAGACAGAGGAAATCAGGGAAGGTTGTTTCAAGCAACAAAATTTTGAGCACCCGGAGTCACATATTGACGTTTCCTAAAGCTTTTGGAGATCTTGTCTTAAAAGCCGGACGTGTGTACAGAGTCAATTGTTCAAAATTAATCATAGCAGCAGCACACGGAACACAAACAGGGACCGAGGAAGAAGCCAATTCTCTGCTTTAGCATGAATCATGTGATACACTCCCCCTCCCCCACGGCCGGCAACAGCAGCTTGCCTTGCTAATTGTGTTTTCTTAAAGCAAATGCTAACACTGGTTTATATCCCTTGAGCACACACCAGCTGGACAGTAGGAGGAAGCCGGTTCAGCATTAAAAATTGACCGCAGATAATTTATAGGGCCGACAAGCCACAGGCAGATAAGAGTGGAAATACATCGTTATCGATAGCCAGCAAGGTATGGTCCCGGCCCACCCTGTAGCGCCATCTCCTGTCTCTGCTGAGGTTGTAGTCGCTTTACAAGTCTTCATAACCCTTTGTATGAATAGATCAGTAGGAGCATAAACAAGGTCACGTGACATGTAGAGGACGTTAAAGAGACCTACGTGAATTTAGACGGCTCGGAATGCGGTTGTTAGATCATTTTCAAGTGAATAAAACCTGAGACTTGATTTTCGCTTTGCAAATCATCTCGCCAGCAACTGTCCACTGTAAGTACTCTCCAAAGCCCATAAGGCAATGGGCCTATAAAGGATGTTTCATGGAATAACTGAATCCAATTAAACTGCTGTTTACTTTTGCCATAGAAGCTCTGACAAATAAAATGGAAGATGCTATTGCCATTTTCATCGACTAAAACAAATCTTTACAGGGGAGAAAAGAGAGAGAAACTAAAATGTCAGTTGCTGACACTGTCATTCCCTGCCAGTCAGTAAATAAACATAACATCTATTAGTTGCCATGGAAACGTTCCGCCTGATTCCGAGCATCAAAGCTCAACAATAAAGAAACCCTGATATTTGTGGCTGGGCACAAACAACTCTTTTGGCATTTCTCATGAGCTCACCAGCACAAGAACTAACATTTTCCCTGTTTGTTTTCTTTCTCAGGCATGAATGCATTTGCTTTGGAAAAAGAGACGTGTATCTTAGAAACCTATCAAAAATATGTGAATACAGCTACCTCACCAATCTCAGCTTTCCCCACTCTTGCCTCCCACCTCTCTTTTAACCTTTGCCTGAGAAGAATTTAAATGGTATATTTAGTCACTACATGTTCTGCTTCCTGTACCCGAGGCTGCATAAAAGGGATTGATTTAAATCACTTACAGTAACCGTGTGGAGGAGGAGGGTCCCGTTTTCTGCACCAAATGCTCTTGGATCCATAATAAGCAGCCAGAATTACAGACAACAAATGAATGTGCTTGTATTTGTCTCTTCTTGGGTGAAGAATTATTCTTTAGCAAAAAACCTTATTACATACTTTCAGCATCTAACAAAAAAAAGCAGCTCAGATGTGTGAGCAGAGATAAAGGATGCTTACCTTAACCTTCCATCTCCCAGGTAACCAGTCTCAGAAATATTGGCTTAAAAAGTCAGAGAATGTTCCTATTAGAATTTTTTTTAATCATGGGATTTATAACACCTCACAAAACAGGAATGGACCAAGTCTAAAGGTTACAGCTGAGAGTCACTAAAGCTTTAGGAGCAACCACTGGTAATAATAATCAGCTGGAATCAGAACACAGCTCACCCTTCAGCGCTTCGCTCAAATGCTTACCATTCCTAAAGCTGTAGAGCCTTTGACAAGCGAGGCATATCAGGGGGGATTTAAATTCCTGATTTTCTGGCATTTTTCAAGCTATAAATCCCACACATTCCTAGAACCACATCATCCCATAATCAGAGCTGAGGGCTGCAGTGGGGTTCTGATTGCTGCTCAAGTCACACTGGAATAGGAGATTCCCGCTTCCCTCTGAGCCTTCAAACAATTCTTGTTGAAGGACTATTAAAGATTTTTTTCAAGCCTTCTGAAGTGAGGCCAAGAGGGGATTACATTTATCCCAATACTCTACCAGGTCTTTCTCATCCTTGGATATAGCCACCTCTGGATTTTTCTAGAAAATCCCACTAATCCATGTCTGCATACTCCAAATGGTTTGAATGGTCAGAAGGAAACAATTGAAAAGGGTCTATAAACAAATGAAGTCGATTCATAGTTTCTCAAAGTAGGTTCAAGGACTGCTTGCATCGGAAATTCAGAATCACTGGTGATGTTGAGATTCAGATCCTCCAGCACAACTGACACATACCGAATGGGAGCTCCCAGAAGAGAGAGGACTTAATCAACTTAGCAAATGTCACCAGCTGATCCTTTTTGTTTGGAAAGCCACACATTAAACCTTAATCTCGAAAAGCGGAGCCCAGAAATCTGCATTTTTGACCACAGGGCCAGGCACAAGTGTGGACCCATGAATGCTTGCTACGTTAAAATGAATGCATCTATTATCTATTATATTAATTTCCTTAGAGAAAAAGTCACTTTAATTTTCCATTTCTTTGTTTTCACTGTTCTTCAGATAAGCTCTTCCCTCCCACGGCTGTGTTCTCTCTCCCTTCCTCGGAACCTTTGCAGCAGGGTCTCCCCTCTCCTAGGCGGCAGTTGATGTTCCAGCAGGAGCACAGGGATGGTACCCAGAAGGCCTCTGTAGCCTTGATGAAGTCCTTCTACTGCTCTGAACACCAGTTTCCTCATAACTTGAGCTTCTCAAACTCCAATTTGTACCACCTCGTGGTTTAACTTCTCTAACACTGGCTAGTAAAGAAGGAAGTGGAAGACAGAGAAAAGGAAAAGTGAGAAGTCTGTATAGTTCTTGTCTAGTTAACACTCTTTTCCAGTAGTTGGAGAAAATGAAATGAGAAGGACTTCCAACTGTAGAACTTTCTAGTGTCTTTTCTCCCTGAAGCTCAAAGTTTCCTACTCTTTAATTTTTTTTTAATGTGTATTTATTTTTGAGAGATAGAGAGACACAGAGTGCAAGTGAGGGAGGGGCAGAGACAGAAGGAGACACAGAATCTGAAGCAGGCTCCAGGCTCTGAGCTGTCAGCACAGAGCCCAACGTGGGGCTTGAACTCACAAGCTGTGAGATCATGACCTGAGCTGAAGTTGATCGCTTAACTGACTGAGCTGCTCCAGTTTCCTACTCTTTAAAACACGAGAGTTTTTACCATGAAAACCCCCGAGTGGGCTCACTATGGGCAGTGTGATTCCAGAAGAGCCTGTGGTGTGATAAAGGTAAGAACAGGAGGCAGTCCCAAGTGTATGAAGAGCAATTGAACTGTTGATGGACTGACTTTTATACTTCTTTTCTCTTGAATGGACTAGCCCAAATATATTTGTATGGTGTTTTGCCTTTTTGTCCATTTTAAAGACACTACAGAAAGGAGGCAATCAAAAGGCTTAACATCACATTTTGTTCTCACTCAATAGTTCTAAATCTATAAAGATTAGCAACAGGAGAAATAGAGAGTTGGGAGGGCGTATGCATTACTGGAGCAAAGGAGAGGAATAAAATAGTTGGCATATGTAGTAGGTGTGTTGGGTTATGTAATGGCAAGGTTAGCTCAGTGGTATCCATCTCAGAACCATCCCAACTCCCCCTTAAGCTCTGCTTGCCTTGGAGCTGCCTTTTGATGACTCTAATATGCAAGCCTCTAGAGACTCTGCAAGACTCCTCTCTGGCCTGCCAAGGTGTGGGGATGCTCTGTTTCCTCTCAGTGCTAGGAAGGCAGTGTTTGACTTTTCCAAAGGGAGTTTTCCTAGCAAACTAAGGAAAAACAGAGCCAATTTGCCATAAACACATAGAAGCATGAGAAATCCATAATTCAATATAGGCTCAGCTGACTTAACTCACTTCCAACCAAATTTGGCTTTGCTGGCACAGATCCTGGAGAACCAGTCCCAGAGTCTTCTCCTTACCCTCTTCTGGCTAAACAAACATGCTCCATCTCTCAGCCAGAAGTCAAGTTGGGTTTGTCCCACTTTTAGGCCTGGCAGGAATCCTAATGCTTTCCTAAACATCATTCCCCATACGTTCCTGGAGGGAGATGTGAATGGAAGAGAGCTTTTGAGACAAGAGGTCAAGGTCTAAGTTCCCTATGGTCAGTGACAAGCTGTGTGATCTTGTGCAAGCTATTTACCATCTCTCAGTCTCAATTTCCTCCTGTCAAAATGAAGACACAGTGCTGGCTTCATGAATTGCCAACAAGATAAGAAGAAATGCAAACACCTAGGACATCCTTTTCCCCTAAATCATAAGGTACAAGTCCCCAGATCCACCTATCCTCCTGGTTCCTGTGCTCTATTTTCTCCCTTCTGGGGATCCTGCCCTGATCCATGACTTGAGCATGGAGGAAGTATTCAGGATGAATGGAAGAGAGAACAAAGCAGAGTCAGGGTGCCTTGCTAAAAGAAGTAAGTCCAAATCAGAGGAAATGAGGACCCAAACTAAAGAATAACATCAAAAATAGAGGGTGAATATGGAAAATGTAATGAAGGCAGGATCTCATTGGAAGTGCATGCTGAAAGCACAAGAGAAGATCAGCCATGGCAGGGAGGGAAGAACACTGCACTTGGAACCAAGAGACCTGGATTCAAGGTCTTTGTTCTACCACTTACCAATTTCATAAACTCTGAGAAGCCCCTCACTTGTAATTCTCATTTTTGTCTTTTGCAAGAACAAACAAACAAGCAAACTGGAAATAGCTACAAATTAAGTGAGAAGCTGCATAAAATGCCTGAAACATGATAGAATGGACCATTATTCCATAATGGTCACTTTAAATCTTACTCTGACCTTGAAGTCACTTATCTTTCTTGTGCCTCAGTTTATTCATGTGTAAAGGTTGGACCTAAGTGAACCTTGAAGGCCTTTCCAGCTCTAACATGTTTGTATCTATGAGGAAGTGGTGAATTTGGTTTGTACATGTCAAATGCAAAAGTTTCCTGGTCAAGCTGTTAACACAGATCAAGTCTCTAAAGAAGTAGTTCTCAAAGGGTCACTCCAGTCCTGGGGGGGGGGGGGGGGTACTGAGGAAATCAATGGGTAGTCTTAGTTGCCAAAAATTATGGCAAGACACTACTGACTTTAGAGGACAGGAACAAGAGATGCCATGATGTGTGCTATGTGTGCAGTACAAATGCAACAATGAATTGTCCTGTGTGGCTTTCACATGTTTCCCTACATAGACAAGTAGGATATCGGTTCTCAAAGCATGGTCTGGGGACCTCTGGAGAGCCCTTAGACCATCTCAGGCATGATCATGGTCTAAATTGTTTTCACAGTGATACCATCATATTATTTGCAGTTTTTACTGAGTTGACACTTACAGTGATGAGACAAAAAGGAACTGTGGATAAAAATGTTGGTGCCTTGCACAAATCAAGGTAATAGCACTAAGCTGTATTGCACTAGTGATCACTGCATTCTTCACTACCATGCACTTGTAGTTAAACTAACAAACAAAAACAACAAAACCCTCCATTTTCATTTTCGAATGTCCTTGGTGAAATAATAAAATTTATTAACTCTAATTTATTAACTTCATTAACTCTCGACTCTTGAGTACACACTTTATACTATTTTGTCTGACAAAATGCTACAGATCAAAATACAATTTGTTTGAGTTGCAAGCTGAACTAGCCATGTTTTTCATGGAATACCATTTTTACCTGAGAAAACAACAGGAAGACAAACTAGGATTATTTAGATAGGTATCCTGCAGACCATTTTCTCAAAAACCAATACTTTCTTGCTTATTTCCAAGAAGACAAAAAAGTACATGTTACAGAAAATAACTTTTAAACATTCAAGAAAGAATTAGAATTGTGGGAAATTCGTACCCGCCACCATGAGCTTGATACCTTTTCAGCACTTGATCTGCTAAGATTGGTGGCAATATTAGTGAATGTGATTTATTGATTTTGTATGATGAAATGTGTCACCACTTGGAAGATCTGTATAACCTAGTGAGCTAATACTTCACAAATGACCAGGGTACAATGTTACAAAATCATGCTTGGTTAAAAAAAAAAAAAAAAAAAGATCGATTCAAAGTACAAGATAGACCAACGGAATTTAATGGAACAGAGTACAAAATATTCATTGATATGATTTCAGATCCCACTTTGAATAGCCTTTAAGAAACTACCACTATCTTTCTTATCAAAGAAAACTTTCCACAATACCTGAAAAGTCTACTATAGCACTTCTACAATAAATCCAAATACATATCAGTTTAAGTCTGGATTTTCTTCAAAAACTTCAAGCAATGGGGCGCCTAGGTGGCTCTGTCGGTTGAGCGACCGACTTCAGCTCAGGTCATGATCTCATGGTTTGTGAGTTGGAGCCCCGCGTTGGGCTCTATGCTGACAGCTCAGAGCCTGGAGCCTGCTTCAGATTCTGTGTTTCCCTGTCTCTCTGCCCCTCCCCCACTCATGCTCTGTCTCTCTCTGTCTCAGAAATAAATAAACATGAAAAAAAAATAAACTTCAAGCAAAATACCATATTGCAATAGATTGGATACATAAGCAGATAAAGGAATATAGTTGTGTTTGATTAAGCTAGGTATCACAGAGATTTGCAAAACTGTCAAATATGCTACTCTTGTCACCAAATTCTCTTTTGTTTGGGGAGATGTAATTACTTCTAATAAAATGTTATTTATGTTAACATGTAATTGTATTATTGCTATTTTAAAATAAATCATAAATATTGTTAAAATTTTGTTTTAATTTCTAATACAGTAAATATCAATAGCTATAACCCACATGAGCAAATGCTCCTGAGGTCCTCAAAGAGCTTCTGAGACCAAAAAGTTTGCAAACCACTGACACAGGAAAACATTCAATTATGTAAGCCTAGAATTTGACTCTATTTTATATATAAATGCCAAGTACTTCTGTATCTCCTAAAGTATACCAACTTCCTGGAATGCAACTAGCAAGTGAATCAGTGGCAGATTGTATGTTTCTTGGTTTAAAACTTGACCAAGATCTTCTGACCATTTCATAAAGTCACACCACCAAGGGCAACACGAGTCATGATATTAGAGTTGCTGACACAGTACACCTGTATTTTCTGGCTTTGTAGTTGTGTCATCCCTGTGATTGTTTGGTAAGGCACAACTTAAGACACTTCATTTTGTCTTCCGATATAGTTGTGCCCAAGGATTTGCATACTGAAATACATACTGTATTATTAATTTTCCTTATATTTTATAATACAGTTAAGACATTTTTAAATCATGTATGTAGATAATTTACATTGTTTATGAATTTCATAATAGTAAAAAGGACATTAGAAAATATTTGTTATGAAAGGGGCACTGGGTCTGGTATGTTGAGAATCACTGCTCAGAGGCTGGTATGAGAGATTTGAGGATTATCTTCATAGAGTGGATAGATGAAGCCACAGGGAGGAGTCATCTTATGATATGTCTCATTCAGAGTTCCATGCCTTTAAAAGTGATGGAAGGGGGCCCCTGGGTGGCTCAGTCGGTTGAGCGTCTGACTTCAGCTCGGGTCATGATCTCACAGTCTGTGAGTTCGAGCCCCGCGTCGGGCTCTGTGCTGACAGCTCAGAGCCCGGAGCCTGTTTCAGATCCTGTGTCTCCTCTCTCTCTGACCCTCCCCCATTCATGCTCTGTCTCTGTCTCAAAAATAAATAAACATTAAAAAATTAAAAAAAAAAAGAAGAAAAAAAAAGTGATGGAAGAATTAACCACTGGGTAGAAGATGTCCCAAAAGAATGCTGCTTATGAAAGTTTGTCCAAAGTTTCCCAGCAATGTGCTACGTCATTGTCAATCTCTGACTCTAATCTCCCATTTGCCCGCCAACTCCTGTACATATGCTTTTTCTCCTTGGACTTGTTTCCTTGCTTGAATCAACAGATTATCACATCCCACTTCCAAACCCACTCTACTAGCCACACTTTCCTGGACACTTGACCCCAGCCCACCCTGGTTTGGAGCTCTACTATAGCTGGACTTTAGCTCTAGAAAACGACCTTGACACCCGACCACAGAAAAAACTGGAGATCAAAGAGGCCAAGTATAAAAAGCAGAAATATGAAAACAATGAAATTCTTTGAGAAGACAAGAGGTTAAGCTCTTGCTACACAGCACCTTCCAGTGCCAGTTAAGTCTGTTTCTCTCTCCCATGAGTTCTGAAATTCATTCAGTTTCACATTTTTATAAAATGGCAAAATGTCTCAGCCTCTTAGCCCATGATTAAAATCCAGTTGTTTATTTATAGGGCCATTTGTTGCTGAAACCTCTCCTTAAAAAAAAATAATAATTGCTTCTCAAGATGGTTTTCCTCTATCTGCCAGAAGATGTCATTTTGGGATGAGGCCATTCAAACTTACTCAAATCTGAGCGATAACTCAGCTAAAATGAGGTCAATGTAAATGACTACCCACAACGGGGGAAAAACCTGTTAAATTAAATCCAGAGTAAGTACCAACATATCATGTAGTGAGAGTTACATGTGTCAAATGAAGGAGTGTTATGAGGATTAATGAGTCCGTTATTAAAAAACGCTTTGGGATTCTTGGATGAATGGCATTGTTGAAAGTGGGGGTAGGGCTGGCATTTACAGATTGTAGCTATATCAAGACCTTGTACCTGACTCTGGGGAAACATGGAGAAAGCAATGGAAGAACTTAAAACAGATTTTTTTTTTTACTGATTGTTGTATTTTATATTACACTTAGCAATCCAAATACTTCATTTAGCAAAATATATGGGTAGATGCAAGTGTCTACTTTGCAAAGTTCTACGAAAAGTAATGTAAGCTCATCTGAGAATCTCAACATTGTGTTGTAGTTTATGAAAGAAACACTGGAGCAACAGCAAGAACCAATTCAGAACGAACTTATCCTTACCCCCCAGCCCCGCCACCCCCCCCCCCCACCCCGCTGGTGGTGTGTGTAATAGGCAAATGCCAAAGATGGAGAATGTTAAGGAATTCTCTGTTGGGGAAGTACAGACTAAGCCAGAGGCAATGATAGGATTACAGGCTGTTTCCCCACAATGTTTGATGTTGTCATGGATAGTGGAAAATGCAGTCAATCTCCTGGTTGTTTCTAAATGCCTGCAAGTCTCAGCGAGGCTTCCAGATGACTGATTTTGTTTTTTTCTTTTTCACCTGGAAGTTTTCACTTTGCAACATGTGAGTCTGAGATCTCATCCTTTGAAATCTGTATAAAATTGTCTCATCTCAAGTCTCCTATCACCGTTTTTACAGGGTCTGCCACCCTAAATAGCTCTCTGTGACTTCCCAGGGACTGAGTCTTCGTGGTCTCCTTTGGCTGTGAGCTCCTGTTGTACCTTGATCCTCCCTCAGTCTTCTGCTGCTATTTACCTCCCATCCTCACCAATCTAGCCATGGAGTCTAGGTCTTTTCCTGGACTTCTCCAAAGCCTGCTGACCTAAAGCATTCAATGGATAGCAGCACATTTTACTGGGCAGTTGGGCAAACAAATGGCATTTAACTGACAGGAACAAAGACAATTTGAAATTACATTAATAGATACTCCTGTCCCCAGAGTTCCCCAGTCACCCTAGCACCAAGAATTGCCCATTGGCCACTTTTCTCCTTAAGTTTCAGTCTCCTGCAATGCCACTTGGCTCCAGGGTCTGTCTCTGCCCTCCTCTGCCTCCCTTCTCCTCTTCTCTTTCCTACTTCCAAACTCCTATTCATTTTCTATACAGAGCTGTTCAGCTACTTCTTTGTGATCTCCTTCTAATCCAGGCCCTCAAAGCATCATCTTCCATCCTTGATGCAAGTTATCAAGGTGTTTTCCTGATTAAAACCATCTGTTCCAGAAAGGAATGAAAATAATTCTTTTCCCAAAAAAGATTCTGTTGCCTCACATGCAGAAGCCTTGACCACACTGCAACCACCTAGGGCCTTTGGAGGGAGTCCTAGGCACCAGGTACTTTTCTTTCCTTGCCACTTCCTGGTGAGGCACTTCAACCAGCCAGTGCCTGCTTGTCATCCATGGACATGATGTCCACTTCATGTCTAGCAGAAGTGACATTATCCATGCTGAACTCCATCCAAACTATATTGTATGCATCCCTCTTGAACACTGATATATTCATGATTTTAAATGTCCCAACAGTAAAAGAGATATCTCACGGCAGAAAATTATAGATTCCAATATGGAATACCACTGAGCCTGTTCAGAGAGGAAGGAAGAGATCCCTAGATTGAAGAGATCAAAAGAATCATTTGTTTATTTGTGGGTGGGGTTTTTTTTGAGTTAGAACTTTTTATAACTGAATTTATTATTTGCAATAGATAATATATGCACAAGGTATAAAATTCAAAAGGTACAAAAGGGTATAGAGTGAAAAATAACTCTTCTCTGTCTTGTCTCATAATTTTCTAGCCCCCCTTCCCAGAGGCAAGCCCAGGTAACAATTTCTTCTGCATCCTCCCAAAGATTTTCTGTGCATTTACAAACATAGATATTTGTTCATTTTTTTCCTTAGCTTGTTCCCACTCTGTATATTCTTCTGCTCTTAATTTTCTTAATGTTTATTTATTTTTGAGAGAGACAGAGACAGAGACAGAGCACGAGTGAGGGAGGGGCACAGAGAGAGGGAGAGACAGAATTTGAAGCAGGCTCCAGGCTCTGAGCTGTCAGCACAGAGCTTGATGTGGGGGTTGAACCCACAAACTGTGAGATCATGACCTGAGCTGAAGTCAGACGTTTAACTGACCAAGCCACCCAGGTGCCCCTCTTTATTTTTTCATTTACCAACGTATCTTGTAGATCATTCCTCATTAGTAGATAGATTATAGTAAATAGATTATTTCTATTGGCTCCATTGTTTTATATTATATGTATCTACCATAATTTAGTCAACCATTGATGGACATTTAAGTGGTTTCAGTATCTTCCTAGTATGAACATTCTTGCAATGAATTCCCTTGTGGATATGGTATTTTAACCACGTGCAATATATTTATAGGATAAATACTTTGAAATGAAACTCTTAGGCTAAATTGTATGTGTGTATTTTAACTTTATTAGATACTGTCCTATTGCCCTCCATAGATTCACTAATTTGCCCTCCAGCAATGTGTTGAAGAGACACAAATTTATCTGCACTTTAAAAGATGGGTAAGAGTTTGAACAACCTATAAAAGGGTGAGCAGAATTCTGCTAAAGAGAAGTGGCTTACTCCTGGTCCATAAGCACCTTGAAAGCAACTATGCTGTTTATCATCATATCTTCCAGCCCCTAGCACAATGTCTGGTGTGTGTAAATATGCATGTAGTTGTTGATAAGTGAATGGTACCATAACAGTTTAGAGGTGGGATCTAAACTTAGGCTGTCTGAGGGGGAGAGAGTAGTTCAAATGACCTAAGGTGCATGTATTACAGGGGAGAAGTGACCAAAAAAAAGTTGAAAATGTGAATTGTTTCTTTTTTGTCATCACCCAGGAAACAATTTTTCCTCTAGCCATTGTTATAGTCAGGATGAAAAGAGAAAATATGGTAAAATCTACCTTGGATATTATAAACTTCCATGAGAAAAAATATTGATCATATCATCCTAGAAAGAACATTGACTCTGCTATTTTTCCAAGCAGCAATCATTAGTTTTGTCAATATGTAGCCATTGGATCAGGATGTTTTAAGTCCAGACTAATGGTCTTGGCTGCCCTTAAGGTCAGGCCAATTGTTGGGGCTGCCTCACTGGCCAGCAATCCATCCTGATCTCAGCATTTGGAGATATGATACAGATGAGTTTTTCTGTGGTCAGCCACTCCAAATGTGTGGAGACAACCCAACACTATAATGGGAATGGAATTCATGAATTCAGTTATTGGTTTAACAATATTTATTAGAAGGTAGGTAAGCTGATGATATAGAGATTATGGAAAGGTTTTATGCACACACATGCATACACACACAGAGAAAGTTATACATATAATTCATTAAATGCTATCATCTGCCAAGCAGTGTCCTTAACAGCATTGCTAGGTTTCACAACTATAGCTTAAAGTATGCTCGACCCATTTTACAGACAAGGAAACTGACTTCTTAATCAGTGAATTGATTCTCTTGTGATCACTCAACTAATAAAATGAAGAAGTGAGAATTCATGCCTAAGTATATGAGGCTCTAAACTCATACTGCTACTATACGGTTAGACTTGAATTGCAAGCATGAACTAATGCCATGGGCCATTCCCCATTCTTGCCACTATCACACATTTCTTTCTTCAGAGGCTGTCTCACTGAGTCAATGACATGGCAGCATTTATAACACACAGTTAAACCTCAGTCTCACTCACATGCAGGCCAATTCCTCTGAGTCACCAGTGTTATATCCTTTCTGCAGAAAGAATGGAGTAGGCTTCAGATCTAGTAATGGTACAATTGTAGTGCACGACTTTCTTTCCAGAACACATCTGATCACCCTGGACGTTGGGGGTATTTCAGCATTTATACTCTACATTTATCACAATATGTTGCCTGCAATGTTTTTTTTCTCTCTCTCCCTCTCTTCTTTTTTTCCAGTACCTGGCTCATTAAAGAGACCACGAGTCATTTTAAAACCAAATTGAGTTTAAATACATTTCCTTGACACATCTGTTTTGTTAAATGTATCCCACGAAACCAACATTAAAAGCCAATGCCATTAAGAGGGCATAAGGTAAGCTCATTTAGTTGACCAAATTGTATAACACAATGAATTAATATGGTAATACGCCTTTGGAGACCAGCAGCAGATAATGGAGGTGAACAGAGGAGCTCCAGCCTGGTTTTGGAAAAGCAAAAGCAATTCATCATTATGCTGTAACAATATAGGAGAACATTTCTCATTTCCCACTCGCCTGCCCCCATCTGAAAACCTTTTGGTTGTACTTTTTGAACACCAACTTCAACCAGCATGACTTTGCTCACTCAGACTGCTGCATTGTGGCGACCCAAAGAATTCTCTTATTTGTGCTTTGAACCAGCAGTAAATAAGTGAAGATTCCAGTTGTAGGTAAGAGTTGGTGGGACATGCATCTGTGAGAGCCATGCCCTTGTCATTCTGCAGAACAACTAGCAAAATTATTCTCCAAATAGAAGGCAAAATCAGGGAGCAAAGAGAAGTGGGTAGAACAGAAATACTAGCAAAGATTCTGGCCATCCTTCCCTCAGAATTAAGCTTTAGAAATGATGAATTACGTAAACTGACAGTCATTTCTTGGACTCAATCCTTCTCCCTGTAGCTTGGATTTCTGTTTCTATCCTGCCAGAAAGAAACTAATTAAAGCTTATTGTGTCTGGTCAGCAAGAATGTATCCCCTAGCTGCTTACAAACAAAAACAAAAACAAACAAGAAAATGCCAACTATCTCAATAATGTTTTCCCTCAACTATAAAATTAGATATGTTCATTAGAGAAAATTTTAGAAAACACAGGACAGCACAAAGGAGAAAATGCAAAATCATTTATAACCTCTATGCTCAGAGATACCACTATTAATATTTTAGCATATTTATATCTCTTTCACATACCATTAAATAGCCTTCAAACATAGGATTTTAATTGCTATATAAAATGATTTTTTTTTTAAATTTTTCAACGTTTTTTATTTATTTTTGGGACAGAGAGAGACAGAGCATGAACGGGGGAGGGGCAGAGAGAGAGGGAGACACAGAATTGGAAGCAGGCTCCAGGCTCCGAGCCATCAGCCCAGAGCCCGACGCGGGGCTCGAACTCACAGACCGCGAGATCGTGACCTGGCTGAAGTCGGAGGCTCAACCGACTGCGCCACCCAGGCGCCCCTAAAATGATTTTTTAAAACTTCTGAGGTTGAACATTTAGGTTTTTAATTTTGTTTTCAATTATAAACAAAGCTATAACAAACAATTGTCCATAAACCTTCTGCCCAGTTTCACTTTCTATTAGGACATATTCCTAGAATGGCATTCCTGGGCCTGGGGTGTGAAGAATTTTAGAGCTCCCATGTTAAATCCACCACCCTTAAATCCTCATCCTTGTTGGCCTCTCAGCAACTCCCAACACTACAAGGAGTAGTTGACCACTACTCCTTTCCTCCTTTGCTCTGTGACACCGAGTTTTCCCAATTCCCACTTACCTCTTGCTCACAGTCACTTTCTGGGTCCCCTCCTCTGTCTCACCGTCAGCGTTGAAGTTCCTTGGGTTTCCATCCTATGCCCTCTCCTCCTCTGTATCTATACTTTCTCTGAGTCTATCTACTCTCAGGATTTCACTAACAGTTCCTATCTCTAAAATCCCCAATTAAAACATCTGTCCCGGCTCCCTCTTCGGCATCTAAAATGCACACCCTAGATTCCTGGACTTCTCCCACTTCAATGCTCACAGGCCTTTCAAACCCACAATATTATCACACCAATTCTTTTGTCTGTTTTAGAAGAAGGATAAATAATAGGAACAGTGTGCACCATTTTCTTGTTCTTGATTATAATGGGAATGTCTCCTGTGTAGTGCGTTTAGCAAGATGTTGCTTGTTGGTCTGAAATAGAAATTTTGATCTTATGAAACTGTACAAAGGAAGACCTTTCCTTCCTGGTATTTGGACTCCACCATATGTTTGCAGTGTGTAATCCTACCACGCAGTCTGACCCTGTGCCTTTATCAATGATCTTAGCTTTGGGTGGTAAAATTAACCAGTGCACAGGGGTGCCTGGGCGGCTCAGTCAGTTAAGCATCTGACTTCAGCTCAGGTCATGATCTCACAGTTCATGAGTTCGAGTCCTGCTGTGCTGACAGCTCAGAGCCTGGAGCCTGCTTCAGATTTTGTGTCTCCCTCTCTCTCTGTCCTCGAAACTAAGTGCAGACTGAATAAACAGCATTTTAAAACGCTACTAAATTAAACCTAGTGTTTTCTCATTCTGTGTCTTTTCAATCAACAGATTCTAAAAGCCCAAGAATTATCATATGGGAGTACATGACATCTTTTTAAGAGTAAATGAAATCTTCAAAGCCAAAATTGATCTGGTCCAATCCCTTCATTTTATAGATGAGGCCTGGGTAAGTTAAGTGACTTACTTAGGGTCACTTATTGAATTAATAACTGGGATGGATCTAAATATTTGTACTCCTGATTATACATCAAAGGCTTTTTCTACTAGATTCCTTTCTAAGGAATGTCAAACTCAAAACATGGCTTTATGCTTTCAGATTGGCTTCATTTGACGTGGGTTTTTTGGTTTTTGGTTTTTGGTTTTTGGTGTGTGTGTGTGTGTGTGTGTGTGTATGTGTGTGTGTGTAATTAGTGATAGCTAAACACAAATATCCTAGAGAAGCTGAAAAAACAGCTGGTCTTCAGAAAATAATTATTATTAGATTTTCTTAAAACACTTATAATGGAAAAAATGCCCTTTTTTCTTTGTAAGCCACCTTAGGACAATGACAACAAAGTCTCCATGATTATGACCTGCTGTTCTCTCTTGCAAGCATATAGTTACCCTGGTAGAGACCACATTTCCCAGCCTCCCTGTGGCCAGGCGTGTCTGTGAAATTAATGTGAACAAGTACTGTCAATAGAATGTGAACAAAAGTGACGTGTGCTTCACTTGCTTGGAAGGAGATTTCTTTTTTTGGATTTTTTTTTCTGACTTTTCTCCTTCTCTGACACAGCTTTGGTTTAGCAGACAAAATTAATGCCCCCACATTATGGTAGAGCAAAAACAGGCCAGGCACCAAGGTATCTGGGTGGCTGCATAGAGCATAACTGCCCATCAGCCTGGATTATTAAAGCTTTGGCCCATGTCACTCGTACTTTGGGGACACTTTGTTATAATCATTCTGTCTCTACTATAACTTATACAGTTAGAAAATTCTTTTGCCCTGTGTGGGCAATGAGGAAAAAAATTAAGTCATCAGCTTGCCCCACTGGCCAAGATATATTTAATTTCAGATTAGTCTGTACAGTATCTGACTGAGGGAGAAAAATGTCAACTCTGTGTTTTTGGATCAAAAGGGTGGGTCTGATTCATGTTATAAAAGTAAGCCATAGATGTCTAACCCGTATTTTAGGGATCTCCATCACCTAACAAACATTAAAAAAGAAAAAAAGAACCCCCTAAAAAACAAAAAAACTCTCCTCCTGTTTTCATAATTCCTAGTGAAAGAATTATGTGAGCAGGCAGAGAAAAAAAAAAAACCATGAGAACCCTGCTGTGCATTTCATTGAAAAAATATTTATACTTCTAAAATCTTGATACAAAGACACTAATTTAAATAATATTTGTCATTATTAAAATATTTTCATGTTGATCTTTTAAACTACTCTTGCTACTCCCTCCTTTACACTAAGGGAGCTTTGTAAAAGGCCTTCTGGGAAGGAGATAGGGAATTCTAGGTCCCTTTCCCCTTTGCCACATCCTTGAATGCCCAATCTGACCTTGTATCTGAACTCATACCCAGCCACAGTTGAATTGGGAGAAGAGGGCCTATAAATAAATTTGGGTGCCCAGGTCTTCCTGAGAAATAAAGTGTTCCCTGGTGACCCCTCTTCTCAAGGACACAAGAGCCTGAAAGCAATGCTTTTAATGCCCCTGCCAGCCACCAAATTGATGTGAGGATGGGAAGCTCTACAGAGCCCATCTCTATAGAGATGTTCACCTCTCCTTTCCTCTCTTTCTCCATCTTACAAAGTAAAACCAAAACCAAGGTCCACTCTTATCCTGGAAAGTACCACCCCTACCCACTGGGCATCTCCAGGGACGATGGATTAAATGAAGCCTCCTAGGGGTGCCTGGGTGACTCAGTTGTTGGGTGACTGACCAGCTCAGCTCATGATCTTGCGGTTGTTGGGTTCGAGCCACGCATTGGGCTCTGTGCTGACAGCTCGGAGTCTGGAGCCTGCTTCAGATTCTGTGTCTCCCTCTCTCTCTGCCCATCCCCCACTCGTGCTCTGTTTCTCTCTCTCTCTCAAAAATAAACGAACATTAAATGAAGCCTCCTATTCCTTTCCGGCTTAAAAATCTCATACTTCCATATTTCTAATTGGATATTTTTTTCTCTCCAATGGGGAATAAGACTGCTCCCCCCATCTGCTCTGTCTACCTGAATCTCTCTTTCTCAGCCTATTTATAACTCCCATTGTTCCCCAAAGGACTGAAGGTGATTGAGTGCTCTTTAACACAGAGTACCTCTTTTTGTCCTTGTCCAAACATTCAGCTAATGTCCTGTTTTTAAGTTAGTGATTTGAAATTAGTTGATCTGAAATCCACAGTCTGTCTTTGTCATTTAAAAAAAGCGGGGTGGGGGCGGCACTGGGTGGCTCAGTTGGTTGAGCGTCCAACTTCGGCTCAGGTCATCAGATCTCCCAGTCCCTGTGTCAGCAGCACAGAGCCTGGAGCTTGTTTCAGATTCTGTGTCTCCCTCTTCTCTCTGCCCCTCTCCCACTCGCTTTCTTTCTCTCTCTCTCTCTCTCTCTCAAAAATAAATAAACATTTTTTAAAAAATTAAACAAACAAAAAAAGAATTGCTATTGTAAATGTGTTCCCATACCCCCCTCCCAACATGTGAAACAGACAGACTGAGTCAATTTTGGTCCATTGCTCCCGTCTAAGTGCAGAAATATGTAATAGAGAAACCACCACCTCAAACTATAGGGAAAGGATTTCTTAGCTCTTTTTAAGTTTTTCTACTCTGATCCAGGGATGTTCAGGAACTTTCCAATCACTGTCTAAAGGAATTGAAAGTTCTTCACAGAATATAACCTTCTCCTGCTGCTACTACTGGCCCAGTCAGTACCCACCAATAATCGCTAATTCAGTGTTTTGAAAATGAGATGATACTGAAACATTTTTAAGACTGTGGTATGACAGGCAAAAAATAATAATTTGTAATAGAATTCTGTTCACAATCTGTTTATATTAGTTTAAAGGCTGAATTGACTGGCATATCTTCAAAGAAACAGCAGTTAAGGACACCATTATTTGATTGTTTTGTAATAGTGAGCAAGTCTGTGAAAAACTTTTTTTTTTCCTCACTCAATTCTGTCTTAAAACCATCCCTTATGTAGAGACAACACTTTTGACTGACTTTAATCAGGTTAATTATCCTCCCAAAATTTAATGATTGGATTTTGCATAATATAAGGAGCTGACACTACCTAAATCTCATATCATATTATAGACTGATACAATAGGTCTCAGGGAGATGAGTATTAGAACTTTGGGTGGGATATTGGGTGAACGGTGCCAAAAATCATGTAAATACATAGTTCCAGTTAATTTATTTTTAAGCTCATCCTCTCCATCTAATCCAGACTCCAACTTGGATCATAGAAATCTCTTCCTTCCTTTTCTGGCGGAAACAAAAGTCAACACAGCTTCTCTCCCCAGTTATAAAATAGACAGACCAATATATTTTTGAAGACCATATTCAATGATATTCAAGTTTAGAGATAATGTTTTATTGCAACCATTGATTATAAATAGTGCAATAATTCAAGCATTCACCTTCCTTCCATTGTTTGACCCCAAAATGTTAAGTATAAATATGTGATGCTCCTCTGGACAAATGAGATTTCAGGAAGCAGAATTGCTTTATGATCAAACTAAAACCTATTTAATAAAAAGCCTTTAGTAGAGCTGTGGTTTAAAGCCAGTCAAAAGCAATGACATATGATAAATGTTCTACTTCAAACGCGCACATTATAATCAAATCATAAGGATAATTCAACCCAATGCTTGAATTGTTCCTGTGTTCACCATTTATATGTTGAAACTCCATATCATACTCAGAACTAAGGAGGAATCGACATATTTTTTTAAAAAGTATTGCTTTTCTTACTTCAGATGGAGGGAGGTTGGCTGCCTCTATTCACATTGCGAAAACACACACACACACACACACACACCCCACATCACAGCTAACTCTATATATACTTCCCAAGTGACTTCAGGAGCTCATTTAGAAAGATGTATTACAGAATTCATGCATTCTTTAGGAAAAAATCCTGAACCTTCCATTTTTAATAGTTAAACAATCCTTATTTCTGAAGTCAACTGTGAATACTTATGCAAGCTTCAAGTTAAAAACTTAAAGAGAAACATTTGCTAAGTCATTGTCATACTATGGATCAAGTTTGATCCATCTCAATGATTTGAGACCACCTAAATTATTAGTGATACCTTAAGTCCAAGACTGAACCAGGTAGTGTTTCCAAATTCCCTATAGATATTAATCATAATTCAGGATATGAAATTAGAATTCCAGAAATTCTGTGGAATTCCCACAAATCATAAACTATTCTTAAAATCCTTTCAATATTCCTCATATACTTGGCTCATTATCATGGATATCTTAAAAATTGTTTAATTAATAAGAAATATTACCTTTAGCAGTATTTATGAAGAACTGTAGCCTACAGAAAATATTAGAACATTAGAAAACACCAGCAAACATTATTGGTTAATATTTTTAAATAAAATTCAGATCTCTTAGGAAAATCAATAGCACTAAACAGAATCAAAGACTAAATTGCCAATTCAAGATCATAGTTTGCTTCCCAAACTCATTATTTCTTGGAACACCGTTACTCATAGGATTTGTATAAAGTATACTATGGGATTAATATTTATTTTATTTGCAAGAATGAATCACCGTTAGCAGCAGGCTGGCCCATGAGCACATACTAATCATGACCTCAGCTACAAGCAAGCCTGGCTGATTAGATTGTGACACTTCTCCTCTGTGCTCCTAACCAGGTTCCGAGAAATATCAACTTTAACCTTAGAATTTACATGCTAACGTTTCTTGCTCTTGCTTTCAATTTGATGTCAGTGGATTCTTTCTGATCGGTAGCTGCTCTATGTTCATCATTAAGCTTTAATTCTCACAGGAGAATTACACTTTTTTCCTTATTCCCAAATTCTTGACAGGATTTTCTGTGGATTTAGAAAAACATTAGTTTCCTGAATAACGTTCGAGCAGAATTCCCACATGGACACACTAGGTTTGACAGGAGAAACAGGTCAGTGAAGTAATGCAGGGTTTCATAATGGCATTTTGCAGTACTTTTAAATGGTACCCAGGAAAACTACAAGAGTCATGGAAAATGAGTCTTCAGCCATCTTTTCTCTTAAACTTCACCACTAGCTTTCTAACCCTCACCCCCTTCAGCACCATACAGACAGCATCTCTCTTCCCTAATACTAAATCCCCTGGGAACTTCACTTGGATCCAACTCATTTCTAGTCACTAAACTGATTCTGGCAAGACTAGGCCCAGAACTTGGGGTCCAAACCGTGCTCCACAGTACCCTCTGAACTTAGAGAACACCAGAGAAATGCTTGGGGGTAGGGCACACGCAGCCCCTCGTCTCTGCTTTCAGCCAGCCGCACTACATCTATCAGTTTCACATAGTTAGATTTTGCAAGGATTTATTGTTTGTTTAAAGGAACAGTTCTACTGCTAAAAAAGAAACCATAGACGCTGACTCAGAGTATCACAGAAGGCTTTAGTGACCCATGGTGGGACACATCTCTGGGAGACTGAAGTCAGTTTCAGAGCAAAGCTTACAAATCCAGTGCAGGATTGGGCCATAGGAAAGTAGTGTGTGGGTACCAGAGCCCAGCCAGGGCGATCTCTTCTCTACTCAAACCTGGGTGATAAGCATGGAAGGACTTCACAAGACCCACCATGGACTGAACCAGACCTTCTTGGTCTTTCTGGCCATGCATTACCCACTTGAACCATTCCAGTAGGCCAAGAACAAAGCCAAAAATAGAAAGGCCTGAAAACTCTCAATTGCTTTGTATTTTTCTAAGTCTTTTTCCCCTAAAATGAGTTTCATGCGATATTGCAAACATTTCCATGGGGATTACAAACTGGGGCTCCTCATCCTTCTTGTCTTCCTCTTTCTCTTCCGCCTTCCTCTTTCTTTTCCTCCTTCTTGCCTCTGCTGTTGCTACAACTCATTCTGCTTCTGCTTTTTTTTCCTAAGGAACAGAATCATTTCACTTCCTCAGCTGTCATGGAGAACACAGTCTACTTTGCCAGCCAATCAGCTTAGACTCTCTCCCTTCCTCCTGGGTCCCATTCCTTCGAAGTTCCAGGCCAGTAACTGACACAACTGCACTTTCTCTGCCCCATACCCTTGCTCACACTGAGCCTTGAGAATGGGTGTCCTTCCACACAAAATCTCTACCTGGTGAGAGCCAACTTGCTCTCAAGTCTCTGCTCACACACACTTGAGCTGCCAATATTCCCCAAAGTCACTTCAGTCCTCCTGAAAGTGGAATGATCCATCATGGCACATAACACTCTGCCTTACATATAACACATTCTCAACAAATATAAGGAAGTAATCAAACTGAACCTCCCACTCCCCAAACACACAAAATGCTCTTTATGTAGCAGGCTAGGTTATTGACTGGCTAACCAAATAGGAGAAGGTGAGTTAAACATCCCAGAAGGGTTATGCTGTCTTGGGTCTTCATTTCATGGTATGCATTTTAACTCGTACAAAATGAAAAGAAACAAAAAGATCCTGGATTTTATTCAAGCGGAAAATGTTTCCAGATTTTTTTCAAAATTTCACAGATGCTCATTTTATAAATTTTTCAAATCTTATGCTCAGCGTTGTCAGAACAAATCTCAGCAAAAACCTGATAGCTCCCTAGGGCAGCAAACTCATAGGTTGTGTCAGCAACAAGAACGTGGGGTGGGACACAATGCATGTCACTCTGAACCGCATGCCCCCCTTACTTCCTTGCCATCCAGCCCTGGTGACCTGGAATGTGGAATCTCCACAGCAGCAAGGGAATGAAAGACTGTCTCACAGGGAACAGATTAGACTGTGCAAACATATGCACTGAAGAATTCAAAACAAAAGCTGTCTTGTTGAATAAACTGCAACTTCAATGATAAAGAGGGACACAATGGGTCAATGTCCGCTGCTGCTTCAATTTCCTCTTCCGTGAAATGGGAAGAATAACTCCTTACAGGGCTGTCAAGCAGGTAAAACAACATACCTTACACACTGTGTGAAAACAGGGATTATGTCTTGTTTACAATCTTTGCCCCAGAGCCTAGCAAAATGCCTGATCAATAGGCGCTCAGCATAGGGCGCCTGGGTGGCTCAGTAGGTTGAGCCACTGACTTCAGCTCAGGTCATGATCTCACAGTTTGTGAGTTCGAGCCCCGTGTCGGGCTCTGTGCTGACAGCTCAGAGCCTGGAGCCTGCTTCGGATTCTGTGTCTCCCTCTCTCTCTCTGCCCCTCCCCCACTCGCACTCTGTCTCTGTCTCAGAAATAAATAAGCATAAAAAATTTTAAAAAAAATAGGCACTCAGCATGTTGGGGACTCAGACAAACATGAAAATGTCCCAAGAAATGTTGGGAAGGAGGGAAGGAATTCCCACAATAAATAAACATAAAAAAATTTTTAAAAAAATAGGCACTCAGCATATTGGGGACTCAGACAAACATGAAAATGTCCCAAGAAATGTTGTGAAGGAATTCCCACAAGGAAACACTGGGTTTGACAGAACAGGTCGGTGAAATAGTGCAGAGTTTCATGATAGCATTTTGCTGTATTGTCAAAGGGGACCCAGCAAAAGTCCTAGGAACACTGGGAATGGATGAATAAGTGGATAAATAAATGAATAAACCCTTAGCATGGGGCTTAGTATCTATTTAGAGTTCACTGAATGGAAGCTTTCAAAGTAGACTTCATAAAGAGAGTAACTCAATCCGCAGAGCACCTGCTGCTAAGTGCCTGCTGCTCTTTCAGGCCAGGTCAGGCTGAGGCTTGTATGTATGGTCCTATGGGAGGGAGGGGAAGGACTTGACCTTTAAAGCTCTGTGGTCACCTCTGCAATATACTTCACAGTGAGCTTTTACCTAACTTAGGTAAAAGTATTTGAAGAACTCCAGAACTTTTCCTTAAACCTGCAGGGAACTAGAACATTCTGAAGAGTGGGAGCGATCTGCACCGACTTCAAAGTCCCAGATGCCTATCTTCCAGCAACTTTTTGCCCTGCTAGAGCCCTTCTAAGGCTGTTCACTCTTCCTCTTAGCACCTTCTGTCTCCCGAGAGTTAACAAAAAGACAAGGGGGTGAAGCAGGAGTCTAGGACCTCCCTGTCTTCTTGACAATCCCAGGTGATTTACTTGGTTCTTTTGCCAAGTATTTACTGAGCACCTACTAAGCCAAGATCCTGAGAATACAATGGTAAACAAGACATGTTGCTGCCTCTGGCAAGGAGGTGATACAGATACTGAAGTAGGATGTGGGGATAGCAAGGCAGGGACGAGTGGTAGGACCGGAGGGGGCAGCTCTGTATGCTCAGGGGATAGGCTCTGGAATGAGCCTCTGGCATTATCTGAGAAGTATGGGGTGCTCATGTGCCCCCAAATACCTCCTCATGGGCCTGACGTCTGAACTATCATTATGCCATTAGAAAAGAGCACCAAAAACCCTGAGGCCAGCAATTCTGACCCTTCCTCTTTTAACAGATGTGACATTTGAGTCCACAGGGACTAAGTGACTTATTCGACACTGTGGAGCTAATTCAGAACAATACTAAATCCACACTCAACGCCTTGGGCCTTCCTTTCAGTGTTAACAAACCACATAGGGGTCTCCCCTTTGAATCAGAGCAGTCTCCAAAAGGGAAGGGACTGGGAGGAATCACAGCCCTTCATTGGAGCACTGTTAGTACATCAATTCCAGTGATTATATGCCACAAGCCACTTAACGGGGACGTCACTCTGTTCTCACGCCTCGGCAGCTACTAGCAGCTCTCACCTGCCTTCGGTTGCTGCTGTCTGACTAATCTGACATCTCTGAGACCCTGGCTTTAGAAACATAACAGCCAACACATATATGGTGTTTGTTAGGTGCCAAGTACTGATCTAAGTGCTTTTGCATGTATCAACCCATGTAATGCTAACAGCAACCTATTAAGTAGTTAGGTCCTAATATTATTCTCACTTTGCAACTGAGAAAATTGAGGCACAGAGTAATAGGTAACTTGCTTAGGGCCACAGAGCAAGTTTGTGACTGAGCTAGTTTTCAGACCCAGGCAATGAGGCCCCAGAGTCCATGCCCTTAAGTGCTACCCTACGCTTACCCCTATTATCTTCTGCTGTGTAAAAACTACTCCAAACTTAGCGGCTTAAAACAATACAAATTGGTTTTGTCCACCATTCTGTGTGTGACAACAAACAGAAAACAGTAGAGACTGTTCGTCTCTGTTCCACAATGTCTGGGGCTTCAGCTGGGGCGGCTCAAATGACTTCCCAGGGGTTATATATCTGGGGTCTCAGTTCTCCTTCACGTGCTCCATTCATGAGGTTAGCATGGGCTTCCCTACAGCATGTGGTCTCAGGGTTCCAAGAAGGGGCATTCCAAAGTATCAGGGCTTACAAAGCTTCTACTTGCATAAGACTTGCTAAGTGGCCAAAATAAGTTGCATGGGCCAAGCCCAGAGTCAGTATGGAAGAGGAATACATAAATGTCAGGATGCACAGTTCAATATGGGAGAGGAATACATAAATGCCAGGATGCACGGTTCATCTAGGACCACCAGTGGAACATCTTACTACAGCAGACAAGTAGGATGTAAAAGTGGGCTGAGAAGTGCAGATCCAGGGCACCTGGGTGGCTCAGTCGGTTCGTCTGACTTCGGCTCAGGTCATGATCTCATGGTTTGTGGGTTCGAGCCCCATGTTGGGGTCTGTGCTGACAGCTGAGAGCCTGGAACCTGCTTCAGATTCTGTGTCTCCGTCTCTCTCTGCCCCTCCCCCACTCGCACTCGGTCTCTCTGTCTCTCTCAAAAATAAATAAACGTTAAAAAAATTAAAAAAAAAAAAAAGAATAGCAGATCCTGGGGCAGGGTTTCTGCTTCTTCATCTTCCTGTACCTTCTTTTACAAGGAACATGCTCCCTATAGGAAGAAGAAGCTGTAAGCCAGTGCATATTACATTACAGAGTGTAGGAATAAGGTTCTCTAGCCTCAGAGACAGTTGTCATTTTTGTACACAGAGGAGGGCATCAATTGATTCACAGTCTGAATTTGTTTTCACCTCATTTGAAGAGACCTGAGTTTGGTTAAGCCACAGGAGACTGAACAGGTTAATGGAAAATTTTTTTGAAAATAATAAATTTCCAGGGACTTCAAGAGGGACTACAGCTGTAACTGTTAAAATTAATAGGATAAAGTAGAACAAAAAAACGTGTCTTTAGCAAGTTTGTCACACAATAAGGCCTGACTGGAGAACCTATTGTAAAGAGAAAAGGGTAGACACCAAGAAGTGTAACAATAAATAACTAAATTAATACTAGCTTAAGATATCATTTAAAAGAAAAAGTGAGCAGTTTAATAAATTCCAAAATTACTAGGTGAGAAGCTTGAAAAAACTACCCAAGTATCCTTTCTTTGTTCAGAAGATAATAGAACCATCTACAAATTTCTGTCCTGTGAGTTATATTCCTACTTGTATTCCCATACTAGATGAGTCATTTCTTTCTCTACTGCTTTATTTCCTCATTTTAGCTTTCACTAACAGAGACAAAAACCCAATTTTTAATTGTAAAAGCAGTTTTTGGCCCTATTCTTCACCTAAAACCGATCAAAGTTAACCATACTGTCACAGATATTTCAATTAAAATTATATGTTCATTTCTTCTCACATATGTATATTTTTATCAATGCTACAAGCATCATTTTAACATATGAACTACTAATATGTACATCTATCTATATTGTGTGTTTATGAGCATGAACTTGCGTTTATTCTCTTCTGAAGTGTAACTAAAGTTGAATCAGGCAATGTGAGACAAAGCTGTAAACCAGCACACAGAACGATTTGTTTGTGCTTAGAATCCACTTGTCCCAGCACCATCATTGAGAGATAAAAGTACACACCCTTCAAAATATGGCTACAGTTGAGTTCAATTACGTTCACTCTCAGCCAGTTAATTAGAAAGAATTCACTCAGTAATGTCATTATGTCACCCTTGGGACTAAATACATCAGAGGGATCAGACAAAACGTGGCAGCAAGAATTTCCAGGGCTGGAGAGAGATGTGATGGTATTTTTCAGAAAGCTTTCCCAAATCAGTGTGGAGAAACTCTTGAGTCATTTTCAACCACTAACTCTTCTAATATGAGAGCCCATTGCCAGCAAGTTCGCAGAAGATCATAATTCAGCAAGAGTTCCTTCAGAAGCTGAGTGATCTTTTGTGATTTAAGATTCCAAAAATACAAAAGAAAAGAAACATGCAATTTTTGTAAGAGCCTTGGACACGGTACTTCTAGAAATGGAGACATATCTTAGGTTCACACTGCCAATTTTCTAGAGTTCAAGTAGAGAGGTCAAATCCATACACAGAAGTTTTAAGCCTTCTCTAGTGTTCCCACATTGTGCCTGGGCACAGAATTTTGAGAAGATCTGAATCTGCTGAAGAGAGAATTTTAATTCACACCTCCTAGGAAATGTGATAACTCCACTAGAACAGTCTGCACTTTACAAAGTGCTTCCAGGTACGTGACATCATCTGATCCACATGTCTATGCTTGAAAGTGTCCCCATTTTGAGGTTAAGAACACAGGATGGGAGATTTTTAAGTGACTTATCCAAGGTCATGCCCTCATGAGTGGCAGCACTGCAAGGTGACCCCAAGTCTCCCCCTTGCTAGATGGTGCTCTTTTCATCAGACAGAGCCTCTCCCTGCCACCTCCTCTGACTCCCTTTGGTTCTTAAAAGTGTTCTTGAAAGATCATCTCCATGACTGAGAAGCTCGCGACTGGCATATTTAGTCACCTCTGTGTATCCATGGAGTAGAGATAAGTATCTTTAAAAAGATGAAATCTCTGGGATGCCTGGGTGGCTCAGTCGGTTAAGCGGCTGACTTTGGCTCAGGTCATGATCTCGCAGTCTGTGAGTTCGAGTCCCGCGTCCGGCTCTGTGCTGACAGCGCAGAGCCTGGAGCCTGTTTCAGATTCTGTGTCTCCCTCTCTCTGACCCTCCCCCATTCATGCTCTGTCTCTCTCTGTCTCAAAAATAAATAAACATTAAAAAAAAAAAAGATGAAAGCTCTTGGGGCGCCTGGGTGGCTCAGTTGGTTAAGTGTATGACTCTTGATTTTGGCTCAGGTCATGATCAGATGGTTCGTGATTTCGAGCCCCACATCAGGCTCCATGCTGACAGCACAGAGCCTGCTTGGGATTCTCTTTCTTCCTCTCTCTCTGCCCCTCCCTTGTTCATGCTCTCTCAGGCTTTCTTGCTCTCTCTCTCTCAAAATAAATATCTCTGATGGGGGGTGGGAGGGAGGGGAGGGTGGGTGATGGGTATTGAGGAGGGCACCTTTTGGGATGAGCACTGGGTGTTGTATGGAACCAATTTGACAATAAACTTCATATATTGAAAAAAAAAAGAATAAAGACAGTTTTACCTCAAAAAAAAGAAAAATGGAAATGCTGATATTAGTGATAATATATTTAAGATGTTTCTGGAAATTATCAGATAGGCCAAAAATGTTGCATCTTTCTTTTTTATAGCGAGTTTATTTTGGCTTAAGCTCATCCATTGTCTGGCCAGTTGTTGAATTAATATAATAAAAATAAAGATAATATACTGAAAAAAAATAAAAAAATAAATATCTCAATAAACTTAAAAAAAAAGAGAGATGAAATCTCCTGAAATGAGAATTTTGTAATACGGTACGTTGCTGAGAATTTCTCTTCTACAGAACAGAAAGCAAGTTGAATTAGACTGGCTACTCCCGTCTGTTAGAGTTCTAAGATTCAGAGTCCCTGACTTCTTTGGGTAAAGTTTTTCTCATCAGTACAGAAGGTCTCAATTAGAAGATCTTTCAGGCCTATTCTGAGCTTAAGATTCTGTGATGATAGTTATGATCCCTAAATCTTCTTTGAGTTATGATAGCTAGAACCCCCCTCCTCTACCCCAGCCAGAAATTACTACTATTAAGATACTTTTCTTCTTGGGAAAAGCTATCCTGAAAGGGGCTTCACAAAAGGGAAGAGAGTTAAAATTTATAATTGCCTACGCTGCTAGTTTATATATATCTCATTCAATCTAACCCTCACAATATCTTATTATTTTTATATTAGAGGAGGAAGAAAAACAGGTGCTGAGAAACTGACTAGTTGGTACAACATCACAAAAGCTATTATTGACAGAGTTAGGATTCAACCTATTTGCTTTCAAAGCCCCTGTTCTCTTTCCATAAAGCTATTTTGATAATGGACAAGCGAAAGATGAGGAATACAGACAAAGATGAAGCATTATTCCTTAAATAACAAAAAAAGTAATGTGGAAGGTTGAACCCCTCAGGTAATGAGCCGTCACAGGACTGAGAATATAGATTTTATGGTCCCCTATTCCCAAATTCTGTCCAACTGAAATGCCGTGGAAGCAGAAAAAGCACTGATCTAAGAGGCAAGACAGCAGACTTCTGGTCCTTGATGTTCGAGCAAATACATTTTTAAATGCATGCTCTAAATCAGTAGCAGTTCTGCCCACAGGCTAGAAAGTAACACTAACAGTAGCTAACATTCTTGAGATGTTTGTGTTGTGCTGGGTACCGTTTAGAGCACTGTACCCGACCTTGCTTCATTTTCGTCCTTCTGACAACCTGAAAAGGTAAACCCATTTTGTGGATGAGGAAAGCAGAGCGCCTAAAAGTGATGTGGCCTCCCCAAGACTGCAGGGTAAGTGGCAGAGCTGGAATGTAAAACCAAGGAACCTGACTGCAGGTTCACAAGTGCTTAACCATCCTGCTTAGAGTACAAGGCATGTGTGTGTGTGGCTAGATGAACATTCAGAAACGCAAATCCAAAAACGAGATTAGGGGAGCAAGTCTTCAATGAAAAGCCAGATGCTGCACAGAGGGAAGTTCTACACAGTGTCATTATTGTATCATTTCACTTTGGCTTCTGTGAGAGACTATACTTGAGTATCCGAACATTTTGGTCAGAGCACCTGCTATGATCACCTAAAACTGTCATTTAACAGAAACCCAACAACAGTGGCTTAACTGAATCGAGGTCTATTCTTCTCATATAACAAGCAGTGCAGGGCTGCAAAGCTGCCACACTGTCTTAGGGACCTGTCCAATAGGCTCAGCTCGCCTTTCCCGGCCGCTGCCCCTAAGACAGGTGCTTTCAGACTCTTGCTTGAAGAACGAATGCTGTGCGTCTCTATGCCATCCGATAGGCAGCGACTTGGCCACATGTGGCTATTTATGTTTAAATTAAGTTAAATCCAAAATTCAGCTCCTCAGTCACACTAGCCACATCTCAAGTGCTCGGCAGTCACGTGGGCAGGTGGTTACTATATTGACTGGAGCAGATATAGCTCGTTTCCGCCATCACTGGAAGTATTATTACACAGCACTGCTCTAGACATCACATCTGCGAACGTGGCAGGAAAATGAGGAAGGGGAGAAAAGAGCTGAGTGCCAAGTGGGGCTGTTCCCTCTCAATGAGAAAACAACAGCTCTCATGGAGTCCTTACCCAGTGGAATTCTGCTTTCACTTATTTGGTCAGAATTATATCACTTGATCAGTCCTAGATGCAAAGGGAATTTTGTGAAGCGGGCCTATGTCTACCCTCCACTAAAATGGGAGCTGTAGGTAAGGAAGAGGACAGAATACTTGACTGGATAAGTAAGTAGCTGTCTTTGCCAGACTCAGCATCACATGTGAGTTGTGCTTTAAATTAGGCCAATTTACCAAAACAGAATGGAAAAATCAGGCAGTAAACATCTGTCATCACGCAGATGTGGGGCCCTGGGCATGCAAAGGCAGTAAGTCAGTGATCACTGCCACCTGGTAGTGCCTTGCAGGAATGAGTGGACAATGAAGCCGGAAAAAAAAAATGGAGACAGAAAAGTATTCATCTAGGTTTGTCCAGAAAGAGCCCTGGTTCTTGAACCTCAGGCCTTCACCAGTTGCAGTACAACAACTGCAGACTGGTGAGCAAAGAGAGCGGCTGTGCTGTGGGGCTGGGCAGCCCATGGTCTGCCCTGTGGAGCGAACAGTGAGGCAGACTTAGCTACTGGCCGAGTGGGCAAGAGCCAACTTCTCTGGGGTGGCCGTATGGTCCAATATGGCCTCTGAAGTGCACCTCCTTACAGACCCCCTTGATGAGATGCGCACTTTTGCTGGGCTCTGGTTGTGCATGGCACAGGAGTGCTCGCCCTATGGATCCAATAGCAGAAAGAAAGCTGCAGAGAGCTTTCAGGCCCCGGGCTGACAAAGTCCTAAACTCCTACAGTAATGAATTCAAGTTTTAGTGGCATAAAAATGAGATGTAACAAACATCTGGCAGCCTGCACAGGCATTAAGGGGCTGTCTTGGGATGATAGTGAGCAAGATGAAGGGGCCGCAGCTACAGGAGGGCAGACAAACAGTGCTTCAACATTTTGTCCCTGGCTAGTCTTACAGGAAAACAAAAAATAGTTATATATAAATCTGTAAAGACAGAAGGCAATGAGCTTACATCTTTCCCCTATTGTCACTACCCCTTTGCCTGACTCCAGTTTTTGACAGATGCTTGTTTTTTGCTGTTGATAGAACAAAAGGATGACTTAGTTTTAAATGCATCAGGAGACAAGGAGGACGATTTGTTTGCCCGTAAGTAATTTTCCACAAGGAAAAGCAACGATGACACTTAGTTATTTCATCTCTAACAGATGTAAACTCATCCCCAAAAAGACATCTGGAGGCTGAAACACCAAACTGATATGTTGCATCAATGATCGTGTGAATGGCTATTTCAAAATGAGGAGATGGCAAAGAGAAGTTTGAGAACACATTTGGAGAGTAAGATCTATTGCTATCTAGGGCTTTTAAGTAAGTAAATAAACACCCAGCCCTGAAATTATGGTTCAGTGTGGGGTGAAGGATGGAAAGAGGAAAGGGAGGGAATTCTGTCTGGCATGTGCTGCAAAGCTCTGAAACTTGAGCATGAAACACTTACCTTTCCTTGAAGAGAGAGCCTCCCCATTGCTAATGCTGAGACCAATGACCGGAGTCACATTTACCAAAGAAGTTAGGGACTGATCCAGATGTATTAGTTTCCCGGGCTGCTGTAACCAATGCCACATACTGGATGGCTTAAACAACAGAAGTGTGTTGTCTCACAGTACCAGAGTCTGGAGGCACAAAATCGAAGCGTTGGTAGAGTTGGTTCCTTCTGAGGGCTGTGGGCTCTCTTTCGTATCTCACCTGTCCCATGTATCTCTGATGGCTCCTGGTGCTTTGCTGGAAATCATTGGTGTTCCTTGGCTTATGGCAGCAGAACTCTGATTTTCACACAGCCTTCTCCCTCTGTGCATGTTTCTTTCTGTCCAAATCTCCACTTTTCATAGAGACACAGTCATATTGGGTTAAAGGCCGCACTCATGACTGCATCTTAACCTGATCAACTGCAAAGAAAGGCCCTATTTCCAAATAAGGTCACATGCACAGGTATCGGGGATTAAGACTTCAATGTTTTTTGCGGGGTAACATGACTAAATCTGTAACACCAGGTAATTTTGGGCAAAGAGTTACTCCCCTTTCCATCTTGTCACTATAGACCAGGCCATGTAAAAGTAAACTTGATGTATCACTTTTGTTCCTTGGGAAATTATTAACATCGAAAAACCAGCCCCTCTCATTTTCTGGATGTTTGCAAGCTACAGCCTCTTTCTTTACAAAGTTCACATCATGTTGTTGCAATCTAGGACTCTGTATTAGAAATTTCCAATAGTGTCTCTACCTCTTCACCTTCAACCCACTCCAGAGAGTCAAGACCTTGAATTTGGAACATACTCCTGAAAGTGTACTATTTCCATTGTTTGATACCTTCCTGAATCTCATTCCAAAACTGGAAAGTTTGGATAGTCAATTCAATTCAACCAACCTTTACTGAGAAATTCATCTGTGTCAGGCATTGTGCTAGAGATATAAACGCGAACTCCATGAGTTGCCACCTGAGTACTACTGAAAGGAGAGTCCAGATGGCTTGTCCTTCCTGACCTAATCACATTCTTAGCCCTTATGAAGTGTCAGAGTGGAGGGTAAGGTGGAGAGCTCTGCTTTGAAGCAGGTTGCTCTATTTTGGGGGGAGAAATGAAAGAAATTAGGTGATTTTATTTTGAGGGTTCAGATATCCTATGAGCCCACTTCCAGCTCCACATGAGTGTTCTTTTCCTGTTCTGCTACTTCAGGTCTGCTCCCAAGGGTTCTCAAATGTGGAATGGAATTGCCTTCCCTTTACCTCATCCTCTTCATTTCCTACTCTCCTCTCTCCCAAAAATAAGTGAATAAATTACAGAACAATGCTTAAATCATTTCCTATGAAAAAAAACCCAAGAGATCATGGGCCAAGTGAGTGTAGGGGTGTTTTGAATTTTTTTTTAATAATAACCTCCCAGAAAACAGCGCTTATGGACTCTGTTGAACACTAGTAAGTCACCCATAATTATAGCTCTTTTCAAAGCTAAATAATCTCAATTTCTTTAACCTTCTATCCCTGGTCCTATTTTCTAACCTTCTGATTATTTGTGTTGCTCTCCTCCTGCATCCTGAGTTCTTTTAAATTTTAGAGTCAAAACTGGATGCTATAATCAAATAAGCACTGAGGTCATGTGAGTAAAAGCACTGTTGTAGCCTAAGACACATGTGGGCAGGGGCAGGGAGGGGAGGGAATATGGAGTAAACACAGCATAGGATTATAAAATGCTTAAAAAATGAAATGTGTGCTATAAATGCCAAATAGCACTGGCGCTAATTGGAGAGGCATCCCTTCGGACACGTCGGCCTGTGATATAAGGCACAGAAAACATTAGGGCTGACAATTTCTCTGTTAGGAACAACCTTGTGTCAGCAGGGTTTGGGCTGCTTACCAGGAGGATGTCAGCAGCATGACAGGTTAGTGCACAGGCCTTTACTTACAACATAATCACATTTACTCTGTGACAGCAATTTGGCCATTGGGTTCATGGGGAGCTCTGTCGGTCTTGTCGAGAGTTCTCCAACAAGTCACTTGGAAATGTGTGGCAGTAAGGACATGTCATTGCTGATGCTGTCCTGCTGCGAACTCCTTTGGCCCAGACATACTATCACAGCCTTATATTATATTCAATTTGACAAAAGTTCTACGCAGCCTTCTATGTGCTACTTATAAGGAAGCTCACTGCTTCCCAAGCTCAGCTTTCCTTGAGCACCCGGAGCCTCATAGAGACCGTTTTCCCTTCAGGGCCAAGGGGATAAACCACGGGTACTCCTCATTGCTTACTGTCTTTATTCATCCTGGTGTATTTTCTTCTTCATCTATTTCCCAAGGTAGCTAGTCTTATTCTTATTTCCTCCCATCCACAACACAAAATACTTCATGGTAAGAACGTCAACTTCCAAGAGCCATCTGCAATAAGATGGTGGACCAGAGGGTATTATGCTAAGTGAAATAAGTCAGAGAAAGACAAATAAAATACGATTTCACTTATATGTGGAATCTAAAAAGCAAAACATATGAATAAACAAACAGACAAAAAGCAGAAACAGACCCATAAACACAGATAACAAACTGGTGGTTCCCAGAGGGGAGGAGTGGGGGTGGTGCAAAAAATGGGTGAAGGAGGGTAGGAGATATACAGGCTTCCAGTTATGGAACGAATAAGTCACGGGGATGAAAGGTACAACATAGGGAATATATACTGTCGGTGGAATGGTAATAGCATTGTATGGTGGCAGATGGTGGCTACACTTGTGGTGAGCATAGCATAATGTACAGATTTGTCAAATCACTATGTTGTACACCTGAAACTGATATAACATTGTGTGTCAATTATAACTTAGAAAAAAGAATATCATCTTCCAGTCTACCTTTTATTTTTTTTTAATTATTTTTTTTAATGTTTTTATTTATTTTTGAGACAGAGAGAGACCGAGCATGAGAAGGGGAGGGACAGAGAGAGAGAGGAGACACAGAATCCGAAGCAGGCTCCAGGCCCCGAGCTGTCAGCACAGAGCCCGACGCGGGGCTTGAACTCACAGACTGTGAGATCATGACCTGAGCTGAAGTCAGACACTTAACCGACTGAGCCACCCAGGCGCCCCCAGTCTACCTTTTATTTATATTACCCCTAATTTATTCTTCATATTTCTCCTTCTCCCCACCCTCTACCCACCACCCATTTTACACACACACACACACACACACACACACACACACACACACACGTACAACCATTTAGTTCCTGATTTGGGTCCCACATAAGCAAATCTACCTTGTTTTTACCTCCTATTGCAATTCATTCAAATCTCATCCCTTAAGCATCCAGGATTTATTGTGTCATTATAATCTAGAACAGAGAACAGTTTATCCAAGCACATGCACCCTCCCCTTTTCAGGCTTTCAAATTCATAGGCCTCAGTGAATGAGAAGAGATGTAATCTTGGGTAATAACAAAATTTCATGGAAATCCCCAGACATTACAGGGAGTATAAACTCAAAACAATCAAGTACAACAACAAACACAGGATTTACAAAGATTATGGGAGAGTCTGCACTTATTTTGCATGATACAAACAATTCTATTGACTCTTAAGTTTTCATTCCAAGACCTTCCTATATCATTTGGCATTTGATGAAGATGAAATGTTACAGGGTCACATGTCATGTCATTTATGATAACTTAGCAATGAGGTTGGTTGGGAAATAAGACCAGGCATGTGAAGCTCACAGATTTCTTTGCTGTAAGTTCCCAGGACCTGTTTATAATGCACCTTTACTGAGAAAACAGCTTTGATAACATTATATAGTGTGGTTCATGGATGCTATTAACCATCTCTATTGCATGTTACAAATTTAAAACGTTTTTAACTTTACAGACAATCCATAGGTTTATGAATTGAAAGCCACTGGAATAAATCATCCTTAGTAATGAAAAGGGAAAAGGGGGCATGATATAATTTCTATTTGTCAAGGTATAATGATGTCACCATCCATTTATCCTCTGCACTTAAAGGTTGAAGCTATTCAACAAATCTCTCCTCAGCCAAATACATCTGGTGCCTTAATGGAGGCCATGGCACAGGTTTCTGATTAGTTCACATATCACTCACCAATTAGAACAGAAGGTAAAACTTATTTTTTTCCTACCATGAGGAATTCATTAGAACAATAACCTTTAATGTAATGAATAATAGCAGGACCTTAAAATTCAAAAAAAAAAAAAGCATGTTATCACTTTAAGATTATCTCTCTGAATAGTTTGTAGATTAAACAGATTTGCTTATGAAGACACTATTTTTTATCCCAATCACTGTTCTGATTTTTTTTTTTTGACCAGTAATTCAGTTAATCATTAGAGGACAGAATATGGGGTAAAGGGCTACTGGTCAAGTTTTACTTAAAGATAAAATATACCTATTTACAGGGCTGCCATGAACTATTGGGGATGTTGTTCACTGCTCAAGGGAGTCAATCTGAGAGCCAATATGGGTTGAAATACAGCCTTCAATTCAATAAACAGTCCTCATGCTCTGGCATTGGCTGCATTTGCTGAGGGAATGGGGCCCATGGACACGGTGTCATACAGATTAGTGGCAGCCTTAAGGAATACTAGATATAGCATGATCTTAGGAAAAACTTTGTTAATTCTGCCTTTTTGGCTGCTCACATGCTGGGAAGTACCAGGCAGCACCAACTCTTCACCTAGGACTCAGTGCCGGTTGAGTGTGAATTAAACATGCCAGAGAGCTCCCTGAAATTCTGGTAGGTAGTAGAGAATATCACCCCTCAGCACTGTCCTAGGAGATCCATCCATTCCAGGTAAGAAAGTGTCTTGAGGAGTTCTTGAGGGTAAAAGTGGAGTCTAGGAATGCGAAGCTTCAGAGAAAGGGGGACAGGACTCCAAATATTAGAAGGGGAAGGGGGGGGTTGCTGGGGAGGTGGAAGAGGGAGAAGGAGAGGCTCCAAAAGGAAAAAGGGAAAAGTTTAGAAAAGAGAGAAAGGAACAGCATGGTCAATTCTTCCTATTGTGCAAGATGACCCCCTCTGCAAACACCTCCCAATCATCAGTGACATCTAGAAGAATCACAAGATACTTGGTACAAGTGGGTTGCTTGCAAAAAAATAATATAAAACTAGTTAAGCAATTTAATTCAGCCTCCAGGTCAAAACAGGCACATCTAGTGAAGCTGCAGCTACCAGAAAATCCCCAGGGGGGTGCCTCTGATTTTCTTCCAGCCATGAAATCTGGGGCCTGAAGACAATCTGTGTTAGAACAGGGGGAATCCTCCCCCCATCCTAACATCCACATTAGACTCTCTTTTACTGGGTGACAAAGAAAGACATCTATAACATAAAAATAAGGACTGAGTGCTCTACATACACCATCTCATTTAATCTTCAGAGCACTTCTCCTGGCAGATGGAATTATTCAACCCATTTTGTAGCTAAAGAAGTGGAGGCTTTGACACTGTTATATCATCTGCCCAGAGACCCTGCCCATGAGGAACGGAGCTGGCATTGCTATCCAGTACTTTCTGAATCCAGAGGGAGGCCCTATTCTTCTCTACAGGGCAATATTGTACCCCGCACCCTCTGGTAAAATACAGAAGAGGCCTCAGGGTGCTCACAGCTGCCCTGAACGGGATCACAGAGATTAAGATCCAGAGCTACACGACAAAAGCAGTGTGACAGGCTGAGAAAGTAAATGGCTCTCCTGACAGCTTTGCCTGTAAAATTACATTTTCAGAGCCTGGGTCTCCAAACAAGACGTGGGTTAATTTAAAAATGTGAAGGAGGGGCTCTTGGGTGGCTCAGTTGGTTAAGCATCCGACTTCAGCTGAGATCTCATGGTTCGTGAGTTTGAGCCCCACATTGGGCTCTCTGCTGTCAGAATTCACTTTGGATCTTCTGTCCCCTCTCTCTGCCCCTCCACTGCTCATGTTCTCTCTCTCTCTCTCAAAAAAAAAAAAAAACAAATAATAATAAATAAGCATTAAAAAATGTGAAGGAAGTAGAACTTTGAAAACTTAAGTTATGGAAAAGGATGAAAAGATCCCAGTGGATCCAGTTTGGCAAACTACCAGGCAAAGAAAGGGAAGTGATCATTAACTGAATGCAAACAAATATAGAAAGGCTTTGGAGGAAAGAGAGATTCCCTCCAGCCCATGGAAAATGATTCATGAAAGCGAGCACTTTTAACAAACAAACACATTTTTTTTTTTTAATTTTTCAAAACATCATTTTGTCCTCCATACCATTTGGCTGCCTTAAAAAGCAGAATTTCCTGCACTTCTGGCTGTGGGCGGTATGGACCGTGTGCTCATATTGGGGAAGCAGGGAGCAAGAGCACCAGGGACTCGGTGGTCAACTAGCTGCACACGACGAGAAGGAGGGGGGCGCCAGCCTAGTCAAACTACAGTCTTAGCATGGGTGTCCGGCTTCTCTGGGAGAATACAACTCTTTCATTCCCACACCCCAGAAAAAAATCCTGGGTCTCACTTTTCTTTGATTTTGTCTGTGGCGACCTATATCCAGGTATTACAAATCAGCCTAAGTCAGCAGTCTTCCCCCAAGAGTCAGAGAAAGGATGACTGTGGCCAGTGGGGTGTGGGGAGTTAGGGGGAAGGGAAAAAGAGCCAGCTTCTTGTCTGTTGAAATTTAGCAGGACTCCGGTCTTGTCTCTATGTAGGAGGTGGAGTGGACTGGGTATCCTTCCTCCAGTCCATTCCTGCTGTAGAAGCCACCTCCTGGCACTTAGGCAGGTTCCTAGCAGGGAAGACCGGGATGCCCATTGACAAGCCCGCCTCCCCCAGTATTCTGGGAAGCGTGTTTGGTGACCTGAGCCTTTCTCATGGTGAGCTTGCTTTCGCTTTTCCCCGTTTGCTCCACCAGCTCTCACACACACTTGCTTCAAGGTGCAGTGCTCACCCCTTCTTCCAGGAGTCCACCTGTAGCTTCATCTAAGCCCCAGGAATTTTTCCTTTTTCTGTACTTCTATACCACATATATAGCCTGTGACACAAAATCTGGTATTTGAATCTAATTTAGAGCTGTGGCTGTCAACCCTTAATTTTAGCTTGTATTCATATGGGTAACAGTGGTTTGTGGGGGAGACCTGCTTTTGAGGTCTGAAGACCTAGGTTCAAATCCTGCCTCTGTCCATTACTGTATGACCTTAGATAAATTCCTATAACCTCTCTTTGAAAAAGGGGAATAACAACACTTGCTCCACTCATTTACAGTTATAAGCATCCAAGGAGATCGTGTGTGTGAAAGTATATCGTAAAGTACACATGAACACTGTATCATTTAAACTCTAGCTATTTCCAAGAGTCCAGGACTCATGTCTTCCAATGAAGCTGTGTTTTTCTTACTAATCATCAATTACATTTTTAAAATAAAACAATATTATCTCCCTCTAAACTACTTTTTTAAAGTAGATGTGAGGGGCGCCTGGGTGGCTCAGTCGGTTAGGCAGCCAACTTCGGCTCGGGTCATGATCTCGCGGTCTGTGAGTTTGAGCCCCACGTCGGGCTGTGTGCTGACAGCTCAGAGCCTCCTGAAGCCTGTTTCGGATTCTGTGTCTCCCTCTCTCTCTGACCCTCCCCCATTCATGCTCTGTCTCTCTCTGTCTCAAAAATAAATAAACGTTAAAAAAAAATTAAAAAAAAATAAAGTAGATGTGAGAATCCAGCTTTTTAAAAAATTTTTTAAATGTTTATTTTTGAGAGAGAGAAAGAGAGAGAGAGAGACAGAGAGAGAGGGAGACACAGAATCCAAAGCAGGCTGCAGGCTCTGAGCTGTCAGCACAGAGCCCAATGTGGGGCTCAAACCCATGAATCGCAAGATCATGACCTGAGCCGAAATCAGACCCTTAACTGACTGAGCCACCCAGGTGCCCCTCTAAACTACTTTTTAAGCCAAACTATTTCCTTTCTCTTCTTACTGCAAATAAAAATTTAAATGTTAACTTGAGCATGCCTAATAATTAAATGTGGGCAATTCTTGCTAGGTTTCTGTATCTTATTAACCTTATGGTAAGAACCGAATTCTGTCTTATCTACAATACTACCTGCAGAAGAAAATGCAACCAATACAGAATTCGTGAATTTAGACAGGCACAGTCTGAATTGGGATTGGTGTATTCCAATACATTGGGATGAGTGTATCTATTATGGGTTAAAGCAGGCTCAAGGTTGCCAACCAACTAAGGGTGCAAAGAATATTATGTAAAAGATATTTATACCGCTAAAAAGAAACTCTTGGAGTCTTCTGAAAATGACTTTTTATATACAATTTATATGCTAATTATAATTCATTTGAATATATTAGATAAAGCAAGTTCCCTAAGGACCTAATGTTTGGTACGATTTGTCCTTGGGAAAAAAAAACAAAGAATAAATATTATAAAGGCTCAAGTCTTTGCAATGACCTCAAGCAAGAGCCTACAGGGTCTGCCCCACATGCTCTACCATTTTCTTCCTTCCTCCATCAGATCCAGCCACATTCGCTTCCTTGTTATTCCTTGACTTGACTGACCTGGGGGCCTTGGCTCTGGCTGTTCCTTCCACTTAGAATGCTCTATTCTGAGACACACACAGGGCTGACCTCTTCCCTTCCTCCAAGTCTTTGCCCAGACATTTCCTTCTCAAACAAGCAATACTGACCACACTAGTTGAATGTACAACCCTCCATTTTATATGCTGTTACTCTGCTCTACTTTTTGCCATGGCACTTATCACCTTTTAACATAATAGATGATGTACTGGTTTTTTTTGTTTGTTTATTTTGGTTTTGGTTTTGGTTTTGGTTTGGTTTGGCTTGGCTTGGCTTTGCTTTTTAGGTGGGTCAGCAAAGAAAAGAGAGCAGAACTAAAAAGATCTAAAGACTTCTGGGTGGCCTGTGTATTCCCAGATTTCAGGGCAATCTGAGAATGAGCCCAAAAGGGTCCCAACAATGAGACAGACATGGAGAAGGAAATTCCCTCATTGTCTCCATTCCAGAGGAAGTCCCCCATCACCCCAAAACAGAGGACTGGAGGGAGAGGGAATTGGCCAGCTCTTTAGAAGAGCCACAGCATTCATGGTAAATATCTTTTGGTTGATTAAATTTTTCAGTGCAAACTGGATCTCACAGGGTTTGCGAACAGGGTGTGTGTGTTTGGTAGAAAGACGAAAACTGGACAATGGGGGCAGTAGGTTTAATCTAACTGACATTCCCTTTTATAATTCATTCTAAACGGAATTAGATATTCATCAAAATCTATTGGACATTTGTGCCCTTCATGATTAGGCCTGGAAGTGATGCTTTTTAAATCTATAATTCAGAATGCTCATGCCTGGTGAGTCTAATTTAGTGACAGTTGATCTTTAATTTGATACTTTGCTCTAAAATGTAAGTATTACACTGGAGAAAAACGAGGGAATTGGGTTCCCCTTAGTCCAGATTGGGTAGGATTCCTTCTTGGTCGTTAGGATATGTGTTAACTTCTTATTTTTCTCTAGAACATTAACCTATTTCCCAAGTCTCCTAATAAACTTCCTAAACTCAGGATGGAAGAAAGGACTGAAAGAAGTAAAAAGAGGAAATATCACTTATTTACTTCTCTGAAAGTACTCTCTCCCCTCTGTCAGTTTCTCCTGTGGGTATAGAGCCATCTCTGTAGCTACCTGGCCTCTGCCACACCTCAGACCAGGTGCTTCATAAAGAATAACACACCTAGGGACAGCTCAGTTGGTTAAGTGACTGACCCTTGAATTCGGCTCAGGTCATGATCTCATAGCACGTGGGTTGGAGCTCCGCATTGGGCTCTGCACTGACAGCATGGAGACTGCTTGGGATTCATTGTCTCTCTCTCTCTCTCTCTCTCTCTCTCTCTCTCTCTCTCCCACTCCTGCTCTTTCTCTCTCTCTCCTAAAAAAAATAAAAAAATCAAAAATCAAAAAAAAAAAAAAGAATAACACACCTAATGGAATCAGGAAAGAAGAGTATATATCAGCTTTATTTCTCAAATGAGAATTTAGCAAGATTCACAGACTTGGCCTCTGCTAGTTACCTAACAACTGCCCTCCGGTCAAGAACAATCCTACATTGTTGGGATATGAGACTATTTTCTTTCATAAAATGCAGCAAGAGCCATGTTGGTTCCTCATTTCTTGATATTTCCCCATCTCATCCACTCCCAACAAGGTAAACTTAATCCTGTTACACCTTCTGAAAGTAGGTTTTCAAAAAAGAATTGGGTTACTATTGATTGCCAGCAGAAGAAATTCTCATTGCACACAATGAGTCTGTAAGCTGCTTCTTAATGTCCCTGCTCTGGGTGACATCCTCAGTACCTATGTTCTTTCAAGAGATGGCCACACACTGTAATATAGTGGTTGAGGTTTTTATCTTTTCCTATTAGGCAGGAATTATTTCAACACACTCTCCTTTGAAAGAAACCATGACAAGCTAAATGACAATCTGTCCTATACTGTTGTGAACCCCCAGTCACAATGACTAGAGTTTCTTTAAGCACAGACCTCCCTATAGATTAGGACATATATCTTAAGCGCCAATGTTAAAGTTAATGCAAAGGTTCAGAGGTGCAAAATAATTTAAATGTGCCCAAGTAGTAGCAATAACATCTCTAAAATCTCGGCAGTGAATTATGGATATGTGGAATATTAAAAATGCAAAGCTAACTCAATTTGCATTTGCAATGCCCCCTAGCTGTTACTGGGGAGGAGGAAATTGCTTTCTGCTGAATTCAAGGGCACACTACTTAGTGCTGTATTTAAGTCAAGGAGGAAAATCACTCATTTTTATTCTACCACTTAACGTGTGCTTATGTAATCTGTCTGGCACTGGAGTCAGTTGTCTGATATTATTTTCAATCACAGAAAGAGAATATATAATTCAATCATTACACCTTTATTTTCACTTGCTTGGCGATCTCTTGAAGCCTTATTACCACCAGTAAATGCCAGACTGTCATCAATCAGTGCTCAGCACTGGGACTGTCTCTGACAAACAGCATTAGCCAAGGTATTATTATTTTTATTTTTGAGAAGGGGTATGAGTTGAGGGCAAGGTTACATTTGCCAGATCAGATGGGACAGAATGCATTCCAGACTCTCCTCCACCTCCACCCCATCATTTGCCATCCACTCCTAGGCCATCTCTCTCCCAAGCATGTAAATTTTCGAAGGTTGGGTAGACATGTAAAGTAGTAGGTAATACACTGCAAAGCAGGAATCTGCTTTCAACTTCATGTCTTCTCCCACCCTGTTCTTCCTCCTTTCCAACTAGTCCTCACCCAACTGCTCCTTTTCATTTTCCCTGCACACTCAGCTTCATCTGGTCCATTCACCTCTGGGATACCACAGGGTAGACACAGTGGGCATTCCCAACACTGCACATTGGGCCACGATGACGCTGCTGCCAGTCACCACCCTTCTGGCAAAGGGACTCACATAGAGCAGCTCTCCAGGAAGAAGGGGCAGCAGTTGATGCTTCTTAAGATGGAAACCCAGTTAGAAAAACTGTGTGAAGGGCTGGGGTCTGTTAAAGGGGGGATCATATTCCTCTGATTTACAAATAATATGGGAGTCCCTGGTCATACTGAAAATGAGAGACCATTTGGTGAACAAGGTTGGCCATGAATCCCAGTCTAGAGAACACTACTCAATATTGGTCTGTTTCTCACTGATCTCTGTGATTGTGTTTGCCAGTCACATTGGTCATAAGTTGCTTTTTTCCCCTTTTCTCCTTGTTTCCTTGTATTTACCACCTCATCAGGAGTCATTGCTTTCTTTTTTCACTTACCCTGGGTAGATGGGACATGATTGATTGTAGTGGATCTTAGACCCCACTTTACAAGTACTGTGTAGGCTGCATACCCAGGAATTCTGACTCATTAGGTGTGGGAGGAGGGTCTAAGGATCTGCATTTTTAAGAAGAACCTCTCTCACACCAAGTGGTTCTGTGGGTAGTTCCAGACTATTCTTTAAATGGCTTTTTGAAAGCCACAGAAGGGGCGCCTGGGTGGCGCAGTCGGTTAAGCGTCCGACTTCAGCCAGGTCACGATCTCGCGGTCCGTGAGTTCGAGCCCCGCGTCAGGCTCTGGGCTGATGGCTCAGAGCCTGGAGCCTGTTTCCGATTCTGTGTCTCCCTCTCTCTCTGACCCCCCCCCCCCCGTTCATGCTCTGTCTCTCTCTGTCCCAAAAATAAAATAAAAAACGTTGAAAAAAAAAATTAAAAAAAAAAAGAAAGCCACAGAAAAGAGGAAAATACTGCTGTGTGGTCTAGTGTGAATGGTCTCCTTCTCCTATCCCTGTCCTTCTCTCTCTCTCTCTCTCTCTCTCTCTCTCTCTCACACACACACACACACACACACATGATTTGGTCCATCTGACAAAAGGTCAGGCTGTATCTTTGTTTCTGCCTTATAAAATCAAGAATCTTTTTGGCAGACTGACATAATAGGCTATAAACATTACCTTTACTTCCACGAAGAGGCAGAAATAACTCCCCAACATCAATGATGAGGCATAGGGATCCCCAGAGGTTGGCACATGAGAAACCGAATTACAGGTCAAGACTAGCTTCCTAAAACCAATTCTCCTATTTTTCTAACAAATAAAGCATCTTTAGATTTGGTGGTTTGGGAATTGGTAGCTCTATATACAGCACTCAGAAAGATGAATAATTGTAATTCAGGGGGTTATTCAAAAGCCACATTATTTCCTTATATATTTATAATGTATGTGAGTTGAAACTAGGTGAGACAGACTAATTAAGAGTATCTTAGACAACAGAAAGCTCATTTGATCCTTGGAATTGTAAGCTTGGTCTCTGGTCAGATGATATTTTAAAAATCAGAATTCAGACTATTGTTTTTAAAAAATACATCAGATAGAAATGAGAGCAGACAAATGAGAGATTTATAATCCCCATGGTACACAGTTCATAAATTGGCTGCCCTTTTATCTCTGCAGCAGGAGAAATGGGGAAATTCTGAAAACCCCAGAAGAAATAGACAGGATGTCTAAGTTAAGAATGCAAGGGGAAAAGGACTCCCTATTAAAACAAAATACTGCCCCCTTTGCCCTGCACATATCATAACTTAGCTGTTTTATTCCATTCTAGCTGGGTTTTGCTAGGTGATTTATTAGTTAGTCTGGATTTAGCACTGGAAGGAAGGACAACTGGAAAGTGGCTCCCCACAGTGTTATTTCACAAATTTTCCTTTCCTCTTGAAATTCACACATTGTGATTCCCACTGTTATCACCATCTTGTCCCAGATATAAGCAGCTTCCAATTATAATTATGTGAACCAAGTATGGCCAAAAACTCCTTGTTGATGACTTTAGCACAATTGATACCAAATAAAAGCTGACCCTCCCTTACTACAAATTTATGAAATAATAAGGGACTGCATTAGTCCCAAACTACAGACCCCTTTGAGCATGCCCTCTCAGTTCCTTCTTCTAGGTCAAATGTGCCTGTTCCAAAGCTAGTAGCCAGACACAATGAGCAATCTAATTCTTCAGATGAGAAATTGTCCTCTCTTTACAAGAAGGACTTTGTCCCCATGGGTCTAACAACTACCAATACTATAACAATACAACATCATGACATTCATACCACAGGAATTATATACATACAGTAACAGGACAGTCATTCCATCTCAAAGGAAAAGAAAGGTTTAGATTTGTGATAGATGCTGGGATGATAAATCAGAATATTGCTAAAGATAGGGCAGCATAATATGGAAGCTGGCCCAAGGGGAAATTGTTACAACATAGATAACACTGGGTTAAAGCTACAGAAAAATGAAAAGGGAGAAATCAAACTGTTTAAACATTAAACATTTGTTTAAATATTAAAGTAAAGTTAGCCTGACAGCAAAATCGATATTAAATCAGGCCTGGAAACTGTTTTACGACCTCAAACCCTGGGCTTCTTAACTGCCAGTGTCATAAATGATGTCACTTTTCAGTGTGATTGTGGCTGCTAGCAGGCAGGTCAGAAATGCCAGCTTTAATTTTAAAATGTTCATTTGTGATGTAATTTAGAGTTTACTCCCAGGGACAAATGTCACTCTCTGGGCATGAGCCCCTCAAAGTGCTGTTGTGAGCAAAATGCATTCCCTCTTGACTCCAGTCCACCCTTAACAGCATGGTTTCCAGAGGGGCCTGGGAGTTCTCTTGGGTTTGAACAACATATTTGAGAACAGTAATACACAGGTTGAGATTGTTTTCCCAGTCAGTGAAGGCAGAGATTTTGAGGAAACGCTTATGGGGTGAAAGGAAAGGAAGCTGTAGAAAGCTGTGCCTGCTGCAGAACTTTCCATGAGTAGGTTGGGATTTGAGGCAAGCCACATGGACAGAATGGGGAGTCAGCAGAGGGACAGCCTCGAGCTACCAAGTGCACAAGGTCACTTGCTAGCCGTGTGGCAAAGGATTTCCTTTACTCCCAACCTCAGCTGCTGTATTCTCAGTCCCACTGAAAACCATCCTCCCTCTCCCCAAATACTACCCCCAACCCCTAACCAGCCTGTCACAAAACCAGAAATATCTATGTTATTAACTTCTTCAGTTTGAAACACTGAAAGACCTGCTCAAATGCAAACATGTTCCGGGAAGAGACACACAAGGCTTTCCTAAGTCTGCCTCATAGAAGCTGCTGGCTTCCCTTGAGACAGGATTAGCTTGCATTGAGGGTAGCTGTTTCTAGTAAGTGAGGGTGCATTTGGTTTACATTCTTCAGATATGGATTTGGAAAGAACATAGCATGGATTATTCACTTACAGTAGTCTAGCTACACCTTAGAGATTTGTAGTTTAAGGAAGCAGTCACCATTAAGGTCCTGATAGAACAAAACAAGGGAAAACTAGAGCGTGGAATATGGGACTATGGGAGTGTGGGAGTGTGTGTGTGTGTGTGTGTGTGTGTGTGTGTGTGTAGGAGTGGTGACAATGAGAGACTGTATCATTTTGCTAGAGCTTCCTAACAAAGTGCCACACACTAGGTGGCTTAAACAACAGGAATTTATTGTGTCACAGTTCTGAAGGCTGTAAGTCCAAGATCAAGGGCCATGCTCCCTTGGAAATCTCTAGGGAAGAATCTGTTCCAGGCCTCTCTCCTCATTTCTGGGAGTTCTTTGGTTTACAGCAGCATAACTCGGATCTTCACATGGTGTCTCCCTGTGTCTTTGTCCAAATCTCCCCTCTTTATAAAGATACTAGTTGGGGCACCTGGGTGGCTCCTCAGTTGAGCGGCCAACTCCTAATTTCGGCTCAGGTCATGATTCCAGGGTCATGGGATTGAGCCCCGCATGGGGAACCTCACTGAGTGTGGAGCCTGCTTGAGATTTTTTTTTGTCTTTTTCTCCCTCTGCCCCTTGCCTGCTCATGCTCTCTCTCTCTCTCTCTCTCTCTCTCTCTCTCTCAAAAAAAAAAAAAAAAAAAAAGGATACTAGTTATATTGGACTAGGGGCCCACCCTACTCCAGTATGATTTCATCTTAACTATTGCATCTGCAAAAATTCTGTCAAAAAATGGTAACCTTTTGAGGCAGTGGGGGTAGGACTTCACCATATAAATTTTGGAGGGATATAATTCAATTCATAATAGAAAAAACAGAGGTAGGAATCAAGGAGATCCAGATAATGAAAATCACTGAGATGGGCCCCAAGCAAGATGGGAATAAAAGGGACCCAGTAAACAGAGGGATCAAAGACAAGAACTCACTCAGCAAAGAGCACAGCTTGGAACTGAGTTCAGTCTGGCCATTGCCAGCTGGTCCTGAGATACCCGTGAACACTGGTTCTTCTAATCAAATGGTGAAATGCAATGGTGTTCATTGTTCTCTTCTTAAAATCAAAGGACCATAAGAAAGAAAACACTGAGGGGCCTGGGTGGCTCAGTCGGTTAAGTGTCCAACTTAAGCTCAGGTCATGATCTCATGGTTCATGGGTTCCAGCCCCACATCAGGCTCTGTGCAGACAGCTCAGAGCGTGGAACCTGCTTCGGATTCTGTGTCTCCCTCTCTCTCTGCCCCTCCACTCACACTCTGTCTCTCTTTCAAAAATAAATAATAAACGTTAAAAAATTATTATAAAAAAAGAGAAAGAATGCAAACTAAAGCAGTTCTTATCCACCGCAGTTGCAACCATGGAAGTCAAAAGTTTTTACAGTCACAGAGGTATTCCAGGTTTCTGCAAAGGCACAGAGTTGCTACATTATAATTTTTTTAAATCACAAAAGTCACTTCTGTCTTAAAATTCTAGAATTAAAATTTTATTTTGCAATTTTTATCCATCTGATTTTCTACACAGTTTAGAATAAGATTCTCCTTCTTCCCCCCATAGATTTCCCTACACCTTTGGGTCTCTATAAACATATGGACATGATCTTTCCTGTAAAAGATGTGTTCCTATTAATGTTGGTTGTAATAAACTCCTCTGTTTTCTGTCTGCCCTAGTTCTGTCAAATTTGTGTTCACAAAGGGAAGTAGACAAGGAAATTATCCAAGAAAGACACAATTTCTAATTAGAACAACATAAACAAAATATAGCCTTGGTTTTGCAGGTGGAAAGCAATGTCTTCATCATGATCTACCTATCCATTCCCCTAGAGAGAATGTGCTGTTTTAATTTTCTCATCTATAATATGAAGGCCTGATGTTTTGCTTTGGGGTGGGGTCGGGAAAATGTTGCACAGGGATTATGGGAAGGGATAGCCTCCAAAAACTTATGTAAAAAATTAAAGTTTGGAGTTTTAAAAATATATATATTCCCTGACAACTTCTAATACAACAAGGAAAGGCTGTTACATAAACAAAGGGTGATTTTGCATTCAAGTTTACAAAAGTACAAATGCTTGTAGCCAGTCCTAAGAATAGACAAGGATGGTAATCTTTTATGTCCCATCACAAGCAAAATCATCCAGGTGACCCCTATAAAGGATTTAGTATCTACTCTGTGGCAATGTTTCCTTTAAGTGGCTTAACCACTTTGGGCAACACTTAATAGATCCTATTTTTATTTGCATGGGAGCTGAAGCAAAGAAGAAAATTTACTTAATCCAGAGTTGTAATGTATCATGCTGTGCCTTTGAGGAGGTACACAGTGTTCTTTCCAGCTTCCCAATCCAGGTATATATTATACCTTATTATATATATAATATATATATAATATAAGGTATATATATAATATATATACCTTATTATTTCACCTGGCTTTAGGATAATAACACTAACGTCAGTTTATTAGTTGGGTTACTTTAGGTTGTGAGTAACTGAAAACCCCAAACTTGTTCACAGAACAAAGAAGGTGCTACTGACATGTCCAGAGACATAGAGTGGCTTCAGATATGAATTCCTACTGAATTTAAAGCACTCCAGGGGAACCTGAGCACCCTTAGGACAGAAGCCGCACCCCAGAGAGTGTGATCATGGGGGCTGTTTACAGATAGCAACTGTTGTCCAGACAATCGCCAAAGTTCCTCCTTTTCCCTTTTAGCTGGAACAGCAGAGGATTTTCTTAAAATAGCAACTGGTCCCAGTGAACCAACACAGAGCAAGTGCAGCCAGTTTCTGTTGCCTCACCAAACCTTGTTGAATCATTGTATCATTCAAGAACACTTATTTGCAGCGACGTAGGTTTCCAGTTTTCAAGCACCAAAGAATTTGACATAAGGAAGTAGTACCCATCATGATAATAATGAATTGTTTAAACTACATTGCACTTAAGGTTGCCCTTGGACCTGTCAAAGGATTTCACCCAATCCTCATTCATTCAGATGAGCCTTGAGTGCTTCACAAGGTCCGAGATCATTGCTGTGCCCCATCTTGACTGCCCAGTGCAGCGGACTGAACACAGCCCTGCTGACAACAGTGAATAATCAGATTCATCTCAGCTGTGGCAGGGATAATTCAATGTCCACCTGAGGAGCCACAATGGCCTCTTCTGTTATTCCATCTATGAGGATTCTAGTTTCCAGTTTTACACATCAAAGGTCTTAGGTAGTTGGGAATGGAGGCAGAGTAGAGAAGGTTGCCAGGAAAGAAGATAGAACCCACACCAGGTAGCTCTCCTCTGGAAGGGCACTGAAGAAAAGGGCTGATGCCCTAAGAAGTCTGGCCTCTCAATCTCCTTAATCGCCTAAGAAGACAAGACAGGGAACATTCTTCCTCCTTTCGGCTGAGGTTTGGAGCCTGAAACCTTTGCTGGACAGAGAGTCTATCTCCCCCCAGGCCACCTTATGGCTCAGGTCCCCGCCCCTAGGCGAACTCACAGAATTCTGAGTGGCTATGAAAGTCCCTTTTGCCCAGAAGCACCAGGTTTGCAGTGTGCCCTCATTAAAGTGTGCTCCTGCAGCCAGACTGTCAGTTTCAAAAGAAAACTCCTTTTAATTTTAACTAGAGCCCTGGGCATCAGAAAGAGTAGAGAAAGGGGATTCATTTATGAGTTTCTATGGCAGATTATGGGTTTTATTTGCTCCTTTACACCACTTTTCAGTCTGTCATTTTGGTAAGGTTAACCCCGGTGTAAAATGTTCCCGTAATTATGCTCGGAAACACTCCCAGCCTGCTGCATGCCAATAAATGCCTGGAATAACTGTCAGGCTAAATGAATCCCATTTGGACAAAATGATTATTGAAAGTTATTTTAGTTCCCTATTAAGCAGTTGCGGAACAGAGCTGTAATCAAAATGTTTATTTCAATTAGAATTATTATGCTCAATAAAAAGCTCAAGTAGAAAGTAAACTACACTTTATCAAATAAAGTAAAGGCCACAGCTAGTTAAACTTCTTGTTTCACACGGCCTCTATCTTAGAGTCTGACAAGAGGCACGATTCTCAGTCCTTTCCATAGTATATTAACAGCTTTTATAGCCCAGCTTCCATCTAGCTGATCCAGAGTCTCTTGCTCTGTGTGGACAAACCCCCAATTCTTTCTTGATGGTTACCATGGCCAGCAGTGGGCATCAGCCCCTCTGTTTCCATAGCTACAGAGCAGGGGTGCCCCACCTCATGCTGAATGGCTGAGAAAAGGCCATGGGGGTTACAAAGCCAGAGGCAGTACTTATTCATCACCCAGCCCCCGCGAGACTAAATATACACGAGCATTCTCGTTACTATAGCAGCTATTTCTTTTCCTGGGGATGGATCCCAAAAGATAGCCAGGGGAAAATGTTTTTTGCTAATTAGGCCAACGTAGTCATCCTCATCAGAAAACAGCTTTTGGGGTTCATTTTAATTTTTTTGGAGAGGGTGCTAAGAAAAAGAGCCTATTCCTATCCACCCTTCTATGATCTGCATCTTGAGATGAAACCTTGGGTACCCACAAGCAAATTACTCTCCCCAGCCCCCCCCCCAAACATAACAGTTTAGTCCTAACCCTCTATGCCTGAAAGTATTGTTGGTTTTATAAATTATAATGCCTAGGTCACACCCAAAACCAATGAAGTCCAAATCTTTGGAGTGGGGTCCAGGTATCAGGGTCATTCCCATGTGCAATTAATGGTGCAAACTCTACCATGAGTCAGAGGTTCTCAAAGCATGGTCCCTGAACCAGCAGCATCAGCAGCACCTGGAAACTTGTTAGAAATGCGGATTCTCAGGGCCCATCCCATAATTACTTAATCAGAACCTGGCATGGGGCCAGACATTCTGTGCTCAACGTTGAGAACTGGAGCAAGGACGATCTTCTTTAAAACGAAAAATACAGCAAAGATGTTTATTGTTAACTCACATGCTTAGAGGAGCCAGAATCAACCCCTGACTGAACAGGAGCCAGCACTAAGCCCTGGTTGAACAGTGTTCCCTGATTGCCTGAATGTTAAGACAAAAGATGTAAGAGAAGAGGTACAAAGTAGCTCTTCACTCCGACCTAGGCAAGGGAAAGGGCCTCTAAGACCCATCATCATAGAAGCCAGGGCTGGCTGAATGAGGAAATGATGAATTAATCTATAATCAGAATGTTAAAGGAAGCTAAAATGGACCAAAAAAAAAAAAAATTAGGCAGAACTGGCTCAAAAGCAATACCTCGAGTCAGGCAGACATTTTCTTTCCCTCTTCTCTCTTCCTACATCAGTTCTCCTGACTCACCTCATATCTGGCTTCCCAAGGTCCCCATGACTCCCAGAGACCCCTCTGAATAGACAAAGGAATTAATTCATGCTAGGATCTAAATGGCTGTTATTGCACAGTATCATCTTGTGTTATTACATTTCCTTGCATTATTTGGATTTTGAACAAAGTTCCTAAGACATCTCTGCTTAACTTGGAGACTCATCCCATACTCCTTGCATGCCAGCTCCCGGTTTAAGCCTTTTACATATATTAACTCATTCAACACCCATAACAATACTATGAAATAGGCACTAGTTTGTACCATTTCACAGATGAGGAAATTGAGGCACAGAGATGTTGAGTAGTCCTCCCCAGGTTGTGGCTTTGCACCCAGGCTGTTTGGCTCTGAAGTATGTGTTCTTAACTAAGGCTAAATGTCCTCTCAGAACGAGTGGGCTTTCCAACATGGAGCTCCCGGGCTGAGAAGATTTAGGGAAGGGGCTCTCAGAGAGCTATTAACTCCATATCTTATAGTGCCAATTCCATCTCCATATTGGGCCGGGGGGGGGGGGGGGTCATGAATTTTCTACGTTGGTGTATTATTCCCTCTTCGAAAATGTGTAGTGTCAACCTTGTCTTTATAAACTTGTCCTGATCCTGCCATTCCCCTGAGTATTTGACTATTCCAGACAAAAATCCAGTTGAACTAATTATTTTGTGAGGATTTGCTTTTTTTAAAAAAAAAAAAATTATGATCCAAGTCTAGTGCTTCCAAGACATATTTCTTCAAACTTCAAGCATCTCAGAAGGAACAGGTTGTGTCAGGTTCTCTGAGAGGTCCAACATTAGGACCAAACTCCAACTTTTGAACAGAGCTACCTTCACCCGGGTGGGGAGGGATCGGAACAAGGTTTAAATTTTTTGTTGTTGTTCTACATGTTTTTCCCTGAAGTCTTTGTCAGAGCCTTTTTCTACATGCAATAAAGTCTTGAATTTGATGGAGGCATCCCCTTCTGGCTTATGGCAAGTCTGTCAAAAATAGATTACACATCTCAATTTCATCCATGTCTAAAGACCATGGAATAAAGTGGCTCAGCATTAACCCATAGAGTGCTTACTAAGTATTGCATATCAGAATCTTCTTGGCAAAAGCCTTCTTGAGCTGGCTGGGGAAAGGTTGGGGTGGCAGCTCTGAATAATCTTCCATTTTTATCCCTTGACACTTTAATTAAGATAATTTAACAGCCTGTTAAGCACAATATGCAGAATTTGCCACTAGGAGCCAATGAGGAAAGTGTCTTGGGGAACAGGGAGATATGTGTGAGGTTGGAGATCCAGGCAGCATACAGTTGGATGGAGTTGTGGTTATTACTCAGCCCAATGACTGTGACTTTCCCAAGGTCACCCAGTTAATTAGTGGACTCCCTGGATCCCACACTGCATGAGAAGTTGTGGGATATTAAATGGAACTACCCAGGCATAATTGATTGTGAGCACTTTTCTTGAAAAAGCTCAGTGTCTGGCCTTCTCAGAAATTCACAATCAGCTTATGCAAAGCCTTGGGGTGGGGGAAAGGCTGAAGCAAATACCAATGATATGACTCAAGATCCTGTGGTTTTTTAGAGGGTTAGATGGGTTGCCAAATGGAGTCTGAGATCTCCTCATCTTGTCTCCTAGTGCTGCTGTGTGGCCCATGCAGCAACTGCCTACATCATGGGTACATGGACACATGTTGGGAGTCCCCATGCCTCTGTTAGGCAGTTAAGAAAAGTGCCTCCTACTCAGGCTTGTGCAATCAGAAATAACATCCGCGCCATTAATCATGTTCATCAAGAAGCACTTTCAGGCCTGACATGCAAAAGTTCTATTATTTGGCTACACTTTTTTCCAAGACCCTAAAGAATTTATTTTTTAATTCCACCTTTTGAAAATAAGAGTCTTCAGTCTGATAGGTAATATGCATTCCACCTTAAAAGTGGATGGCATTTACCCTGTTCTCCAGAAATTATATCCATTAGTACTTCCACATATGCTTGGCATTTATCAGGATTTGTTCTGATTCTTTATTTCCAGCTTGATTGGCTAGATGCATACATCTATAAAAATCATGAAACATGATGGATTTCAAATCCACTTGTAATAGACTGAACTTCATAGTACAAACTCTTAGATTCTGAGTACCACTAACACCTCCTTTCATATTTAGGAGTCAGGAAAAAAGTGAGGGGGCAGATTTAGGGTGAGAGACTAAGTTAGGTAAAGGCCAGGAGCAAGGTGAGCCGGGGGAGGCTGGTAAAGGGAAGTAGGCTGGGGAAGCGAGGGTCATGAGTTCTGACTTATTTTAGGGGAAAATTATCCACTATTCAAAAAACATTGTGACTCTGTAATAATTGGGGGAAAAATAAAAGCTGAGAAGGAAGAAATGCATGTGCGTGCAAAGGCATGGAGTTGCAAAAGGGCCTATGAGTCACTGAGAAGCTCAGTTAGATGAGGTTGATGGTTAGAGGTGGATGGTGGGATGAAGCAATCAGGATGTGATGGAAAAGGGACAAAGTCAGTTGAGATTGGATTGTGAGAATCCTCCCCATCCTCCTTTCACCTTCTCCCCCTGCAGCTTTCCTTGACTACACGGGTTCAGAAACACATCTTCCTGTGAAACTTTCAGCCTGTATTATCCAAACCTTAAAGCTGAAAGAGACAAAAGAGGTCACTGATCCTTAATCATGTGACAGACTTCATTCTAGTACTTAACTCTTCATTTTGTTTATGTTTCTCCAGGTCTGTATTTCGACTATTTAAGAACATTACCAACAATTTCAGGAGAGGAATTTTTTTTTTGAATATTTGCTTTTGAGATAGAGAGAGACAGAGCGTGAGCAGGGGAGGGGAATGGGCAGAGACCGAGAGGGAGACACAGAATCCGAAGCAGGCTCCAGGCTGTCAGAACAGAGCCCAATGAGGGGCTCGAACCCATAAACCATGAGATCATGACCTGAGCCAAAGTCAGCTGCTTAACCAACTGAACCACCCAGGAACCCCAGGAGAAGAACTTTTTTAGATAGCTGTAACTACAGTAGGAATATACACAGTAACTTAATTAATAACCACAGTTGTTAAGGGATTTCTACATGCCAAGAGCTTCCTATGTATTATATCTAAAACTCAAAACAATCCTATGAGGCACACAGTATTATTTCCATTTTAAAAATGGGCGAGAGAGGTTAAATAAGTTGCCCAAGGTCACAGAGCTCTAAATGGAGGAACCAGGATTTGAAACCAGGTTGTCTTATTGTAGAGTTTATTTTTTTAATGCTTATTTATTTATTTGGAGAAAGAGAGAGAACATGTGCATGAGCGGGGGAGGGGCAGACAGAGAGGAAGAGAGCTTCCTAAGCAGGTACTGTGCTGTCAGCACAGATCCCGATGTGGTGCTCGATCTCACGAACTGTGAGACCATAACCTGAGCCAAAATCAATAGTCAGATGCTTAACTGACTGAGCCACCCAAGCTCCCCTAAGGTGTTTAAACAGCAATACTCTACCTGCTTCCCTAACAGGTGCTTAAGAAGTTTTTGCTGAATGAATGGGATAAGTGGATGCCAGATAAATTGCTTTTTAAAAAAATCCAAAGCCTGTTCATTGAAATACTATTAATGCATTACTTAATTCTTCACCAACTAAGAAGTTTTCTTTACCAATTCACTGATAGGCTCTATATTCAAAGAAGCATAAAGGTCCTATGAGTATTTCTCATCAGAGATCTATGAAGATAAAACTCTGTTTCATGGTCTTGTTAAGTACCAACTCTGTCAATGGCACTGAGTTCTTTCCTCTAATATATAGGAAACCTTTCTGAATGTTTTCCACTCCCAGGGAGTTAGGCAACCTGATATCACTCTACATATCAGCAGCATCTCAATCATAAAAACAAGAAATGAATCCTTACAAGATCAAGAGAGGACGAGTTTGGACATGGTACAGAGCTGACAGTTGATGGTAATAAAGAATCAATCAGTTCTCCAATTCAGAGACAGCCTGGGTGGGACCTTCATCTCTGACCACTACCCTGAAACCACTAGGAGCCAGGAAACTGGGGGAAAGATCCAGGTAAGATTTCCCTTAGAACCCTGCAGTGATGGCTGGGGGGAGACTCTTGAACTGAACGAATGCCCACTGCTATTTCACAGCCAAATGCAGGCGCTTGGGGATTTAAACCTATCAGTACTCATCCTTGGCTGGGAAACAAGATTAACAAAAAATTAAGGTGCTGACAGTTCTGTTTTTAGAGAAGTGCCAAAGCAAAATAGAAATCATGGAAAGAATCAAAAGAATGCAAGCAAAGTGGCATTCCTACATCACTTAGACCTGTGAGGAGACGTGGAGGCTTCTCTCCTGAGGAAGGAAAAGCCCTCGCTCCTAACAACATTCTGCCCAGACAAGATGCCTGCCCATACAATCCCTTTTCTGCAGAGCAGCTGTGCAGAAAAAGCACCGTCTTTTCCCATGATCCTCATGTGTTTTGACTGATGCTTGTGGGACAGTTTAAGCTCAGTAAAGCTTTCAAGGGTTGGCCAAACAAGTCTCGGACAGAAATGTCAGGCTTCAATAAACCATCAGGTCCAATGTCTCAATTTCAACTCAATGTTTAGACTGGAAGGAGAGCAGAGGAATACAGCTAACCCTTAATTTGTACTTATCTATACTCATGTTTGATCACCATGAAAATGTCCCGCTACTGCCAGATCACCAATCAATATAGGTTGCACCAGACGCATGGGGAAGATACAACTGCAAAGCTATGAGACTAAAAGACAGTAGTAGTCAGGACATAGTTAATGGTAGGAATGAAAAACGTTGCCCTTCAAGATTGCCATGGGAACTGGCCACTTATGCTAATACTACCATTCATCAAAACATAGGGATAGTTTCTGAAGCACACAAGAAGGTGTTTAATGCAATGCTGGAAAGTTCAAAAACTACCCTGTCACTAACTAGCTGTGTGACCTGAAAAATTTTACTTAAGTTCCCTGATCTTCCATGTCTTCACTGGTAAAATGTGGATACTCTTTCCTCTGATGTCTGAGTGAAATATGTTTGTATGCAAAAACTTTAATATCTTTGATATCTAGAAAGTTCTCAGTAAATAGTGCCTATAACAATTATCGTCATCATTAACAATGACAGTAATGAATCTAGATCAGCCGTTGTTAAAGCTATGGAATCTTGAGCCTCTCTGATTCTCATCTCATTTAAGTATCAGGTATGTATTACTTCATAGGGTTATTAGTGAGATAAATGCAAACATATGAAAAGCATCTAATGTAGTACCAGGTACACACTATGTGCTCAATAGATACAACTTCCTTTTAGTGACACTACATAGCATTTTTGAAGTTATTCAATCTGCAAATGGGAGAAAAGCCAGAATAAAGTATCAAATTCTAGTTTCACCGAGAAACTACTTACCTCTCTGTTTAAAACCCTATTATAATCTATTTAAAACATAAAATAAAAATTAAATCCTGGTATAGATTAAATTTATAATTGGAAACACCACAGGTATTAAACACGTATTCTTACGGATTATATTTACGTTCAAGTTAAATAAAATACCTGCAAGTAGTAAGGTATTAGAACATAGAAGCTGATGAAATTAAAGTTATAATCATGAGAGTCCATAAAATTGCATGTTCACATTATTATATAAATGTATTCCTCTTTTATTTCTGTGATGAGGCTATAAAAGATGTTCACCACCCCCCTCCAAAAAAAAAAAAAATGCAGAATCCAGGATGTCAGCTACAAAGCAGGTATGATCAGGAATTCTAGAAAGAATAAATAAGTCTGTCTTCGTTAATTAAAAGCCTATATAGAATAAAGTCCCATTGTGGTTGTGACAAAGATCAAAAGATATTTGGATGTCATCTTCAAAAGCGTTTGACACTAAGCTGGTGTGAAGTTCCAAAGCATTCTTACAGTCCTCCACTCTCTGGCATGTTTTAACTCTGAACTCAGGCTAGATCCTTCAAATAAAAGCTAGAGGTAGCTACAGAAGTTATGAGAAAGGACAAAGATTGAGAACAAAATACCCAACTAGGCCTATTAATCAGTGATAATTTAAATGATACTTTTTTTTATGACTTTTTAATTTTGAGAGAGAGAGAGCGTAAGCTGAGTGTAAGCTGGGGAGAGGGACCAAGAAAATCCCAAGCAGCCTCCACACTCGGCACTCAACCCCACAACTCTGGGATCATGACCTGAGCCAAAATCAAGAGTTGGACGCTCAACCAAATGAGCCACCCAGGTGCCCCTTAAACGATACTTCTTACAAGTTCTTCTATTTTGTATATATAGGTTACACATAAATGCCATAAAATGTTTTAATGCAGAATGAATTTTTGTATTCTATTATTTTAGGAAATCTTTGAGAATGTTCATTTCTCAGTTATTAACCAGGTTAACTCTTAGTCACTAAGCCTGCCTGTTTGGATAATTTGGCAGTTAGTCCAAATTATGGAGCACACATAGGAGGAAATAGCCTCTTGATTGATTGAGCTTAGAAATTCAAACACAAAAATTGATCATCTTCAACACGGAGGACTAAGTATCAAGATCATAAAGGGCTTTTTCAAGCCACACACAAACACACACATGTTCACAAACCCACCCATCAAAGATTCTGGCCACCTATCTACATATTAGGTGATTTTCTCTGAGAAAGGGAGCATGTGGATTGGGAGGGAAAACATACACACACACAGGTGATTCTGATACATTCCTTCTTCCCACTGCTGAGACCTACTGCTAAAAATTGATGACACATGTCACAATTATTTTTTCATATTTTTCCAAAGAATCAATCTATTTGCTGTTATTGTAACAGACTCTTATTCCAGGAAAGGCTGTGGAGATGCAATTGAAATGATGATAATTGACTTAGTCAGCTGAACACTCACTCTCTCAGCAGGAAAAAAAAAACAAAAAACAAAAAACAAAAAAAAACCCCTCAAAACAAGAATTTCATGCTTTTAGCCAGAGGCATCTGCAAAGCATGTGTTTGACCAAAAAAATGGTCATTTGAAGAAATACAAGAGCAGTTAAAAGTATAATTTATAGCATGTTTCTCACTACACATGGATCTGCTGTATGGTTTTCTGACCCTATGCTCAAGTTTATAGTCTTTAGGATACCAGGGACAGTTTTAGGAGGATGTTAAGGCCACAAGCAACAGAAAAATTTTGAATTCCTTTCATATCAACTATTTCAATATTATTTTAAAGCATTAGGGTCCACTAGCAACTTTCATGCAGAAACTCTTTCTTTTAGTTTTGATGTGCAATCTGTCAGCAACTCTTTGATTTGCTTTATTATGTCCCCCTCCTTGCTATCACTTCATTGTCTCACAGCTGTCTGCTCATTTCTGCCTTGATTAATTTCTTCCTGGGTGCCTATATGCCTGATCTGGGAAATAATGCCCCTCACTTTGAGCTGTTGGCTTTTTGTCATAATGAATTTCAATGAAATGTAGTAAGAAACTACACGGCCTTAGAAACAAATGATGCTGAGAAGTACAAAGGCTGGAAAGAGATACTAGTAGTCTATAAGTCTTACTGGAGATCAGTTTATTTCTATTTTTTAGAAAACCATTGAGGAAGGAAGGAAGGAAGGAAGGAAGGAAGGAAGGAAGGAAGGAAAAAAGAAAAAGAAAGAAAGAAAGAAAGAAAGAAAGAAAGAAAGAAAGAAAGAAAGAAAGAAAGAAGGAAGGAAAAAAGAAAAAGAAAGAAAGAAAGAAAGAAAGAAAGAAAGAAAGAAAGAAGGAAGGAAGGAAGGAAGGAAGGAAGGAAGGAAGTCACTTAACTAAAGAATAGCTGTGGTCCACTCCAGGTAGGTCCATGGCTAAGACTGAGGCAAAGTCAGTCCATTTGGACCCCTACATGCTCTCCCTCTGGTATCCATTCTCTGCACTCTCTTTCGAGTTCGTGCTTTCTCTTTAGTATATCAGTAAGTGAAAAGACTTTATTGTACTGAGGACTATTCTATTTACATTAAACTGGCATCTGATAAAAAGCTCTTGCTCAACATTAATAACAGCTTTGACCACTGGCTTCAGAAGAATTAAAGTGCCAGTATCTATAGAATATCAAAATAGCTGGTTGGAGAGATATATTTCTAACTATAATTAACTCCTAACCAGTCACTTCATGAAGCTCTTAATTTATGTGAGGTTTCAGTGTGCTGTTCTATCTATTGTTATAAAATTTATTCAAACAAGGTTTGTCGAAATAATTTTCAGTTATTGGTATGTCTCCGTTGCCTCCTGGCTAAAAACTGTCAACCAAACTGTCAGCCTTGCAGAACATGAAAGTTGTAATTTTGTATTCTGAAGTAGAATCAGATAGATAACAAAGGCAATCATTAAGTACAGAATGTCATACTTCAAAGACATTTCAGGCACTCAAAACAACCTCTTTTGTGCCCATGAATTTTCAGACCATTAAGAATTTCTCAAAAATTCAACAGTAGTTTATATGGAACATAAAATGTGCTTCACAAGTGTACTTTGAATTTTTTAATGAACCGTTTGCTGTTTGCAGCAAAGGTGCTAAAGTTTTGCTGGAACTTTGGACAAGAAAAATCAACGGACTGGAGTTATAAATACAAACATGTGCAGGGCTTAGACAGTCCTATCACCAAAACATCTCCACTAGAATAGGACTACATTTAACAACCAGTTAGGAGACAAATAATGAATTGACTTTAAAAATTTTTTCTTCAATATTTACATTCGCAAAGCATGTTGCCAAGTTTTCATATACAAAACATTAGTTCATTTGTAATAAAACTTGTACATGGACAGATACTTAGGCCTGTCCATGTACAAGGAGAGGATTCAAATACACAAATTTTTAGACTCAGTTCTGCCTTTCTTGACCACACAGCACCATGGCACATTCTGGAAAATCCTGAGATTGAAAACTTCTCCTTCCTTCAAGTCTCTCCTGATCTCCAGGGTGGTTGTGCCTGTGATGCCAGTCCTTCCTGGCACAACACTGAGAATAGTAAAAAAGTTTCTGTATAAAGTTTCTTACCCATAAAAGATGGTAGAGGAAGGTGTCATCCACAATGTTTTTATGTCCTAATGCTGTTAATTATGTTTATTGGAGTCTCTCCTGGCTATGAAATAATTATAGAATCTTCATGAAAAATACAAGGTATTTTCTTTAATCTCATGCACTTGTAAAAAAAAAAATGCGTGTAGGTACATTTTTTACTCCACCCATCATGCAAGTGTTTAGAAACCAGCCAAAAATAAAGTCCCTGGGGGAATCTCACGCAAAATGTTGATGGACACAAATATGAATGTTCTTTCATCCTCACCCTCATAGTTTCTCTGAGCTGCAAATGCCAACAGAAATACGTACCCTAAATCCTTCAATTAGGATGTCCAATAAATGCTAAGTAAGAAAGAAAAAGATTCCATGTGCTCAGCAATAGCTGCCATGACCACTGCTCATGGAAAGTTCTAATGGCTTATGGTTGTCAGGGATGGCTAGAAATGGGTGCTACAGATTCTTATCAGAAGATGGACTTATGCATGAGATTAATATCAGTACTATCTCTTTGTCCCTCTCCTGCTCTAGCAAATATCCGCATGAGGAATCCTGGGAGCAGAAGGAGGAAGAGGGACTACATGGTTCTATTATTTGGTATCCTAACTGTCAAAGACAGACCTTTCATCTTGAAACAAACTCCAAAATCTTTGTGACAATTTAAGCATGAAATGAAGACTGCCCTCATAAACCAACTTCCCTTCTTTGACATTTCTATTATCACTAATTTTCAATAATGTACACTAGATCTTGCTTAGCAATAATAAAACTACCCGTGTTAGGAGTCTAGTTTTATATAACACTCCATATGGTGGATTCATAATAAATTTCTACTGGGAATACAATCATAAACCACTATTTTCTGCTATAAAAAACCATTAAAGCACAGACATGCACAAACAAGGTAATCTGCAATAAATTTGGAAATGTTAAAATACTACAAACGTAAATGTATTCAGCCCCATTGCAATGCATGTAATTTCCATAGCTTTATTAGAAATCTTGCCTTTGCAGTGGTTTGGCGATAGGTTATAAATATAGTAGGAATGAGTCAGCATGCAAATCCCTTCTGTGAAAAAACAATTTGAAAGGTTTTATAGCCCAAAGCTGTTTATTATATTGTAAGAATAGTAATGCAAGTTTGTGTTTGGAACCTGCTGAGAGGAGATTTCTCAGGACATCCTGTTTATAAAACAGCAAGGGAGAAAAAAATTCAGCAAATTAAAAAAAAAAAAGAAAAAAGAAAAAAACAACATTTGATTTATGTAAGGTCACAGAAATAGTAGGTCCCAAATAAAGCAATTTTTAATTGATGGACTTTTCTCTGCACACATTAAGCGTCATGAGAGAGATGAAAAATATACCCCACTGAGAAAAGGAGAGCAGCGTTAGCCTGGCAACTTTGAATCCTGGAGGCAGAGAGGTAACTATCTCTGGAGATGAGAGGAGATAAGGTTACAAAAGCAAAGACAGAAGAGGCAGAATGACCGAATTGTCAGGATCAGCTACAGTCCAGCGACCTGAGGAAGGGGTGTCAGCAAAGCAGACCACCAAGGGACAAAGAAGCTGAGGCCAGCACGTAAGCCGCGGAAAGGATGGAGATGTAAGAGTCCCAAGTAGGGAAAACAACTCAGGAAAGGCGGGAGCAAGAACAGATGGCTGGATTTGGGAGTCAGAGCTCACTGGAGCCTTGAGGAGACCAGCTCAGGACCCGGTGGGATACCAAAACCAGGCTGCACGGAGGTAAGGAGTGAGTAGATGATGATGACGTGGAAACTGCAGACACACACAGTGTTCACAAGGGATGGGGGGGACTTGTTGGCTTGAGTGCAGATGCATCAATAGGCAGAATCTCTTAGGATAGAAAAGAGCTGGGGGGTGGGGGGTTTGAACCAGTGAAGAGAGCAAAACCAAAGACGTAGGAGACAGAAGTGAGTCCTGATGGGAAGGAGCTCTGGCAGGGTGTCGAGGAAATGGGCTCAAGGACATGGGCCAGGGAACTAGCTCTGGAAAGAGGTAAAGCATTTAGGCAGAAAGAAAGGGTGGCATCTGTAAAGATGAAGAGATAATCTACAGAGTAGAAGAAAAGAAGCCTGGGGGGCCTGGCTGGCTCATTCAGTTAAGCATCCATCAGACTTCAGCTCAGGTCAGGTCATGATCTCTCAGTCTGTGAGTTTGAGCCCCACGTCAGGCTCTGTGCAGACAGCTCAGAGTCTGGAGCCTGCTTCCGATTCTGTGTCTCCCTCTCTCCCTCTCTCTCTCTGCCCTCCCCTGCTCATTCTCTGTCTCTCTCTCTCTGTCTCTCTCTCTCTCAAAAATAAGTAAACATTAAAAAAAATTTTTTTTAAGAAAAAAAAAGGAAGGAAAAAGAAGTGGGTGGAACTGAGGCCCAAAGACCTTCAATGGCTTCATAAAACCAAGGGGCAAACTCAGCTTCTGATTTTTCTTAAATGTATGAATTCATTATAAAAACATATTATCGTTTCTTTGTGAGCTTCCAAAGCATCTGTGTGTATGTTATGTTGTGAGGGAGCCAAATACTATAAAAGATCCCAAACTGTCTAAACATGTGTCCTTGCAGCCTGGCAAACACGTGCGCGTGCACACACGCACATGCACAGCAGAAATGCAAGCCCATTCCCAAACCAGGTGTCATTGTATATTACATGGCTCACAGTACCCACCTATGACTTTTTCCCAATTTCCCCCTTCCTCTTTAGAAAGGCTCTTTCTGTAAAACCCCTGCCCATCTCAAGCAGAAAGGAGCTGAGTACCCCCCTCACCATCCAGAATGCATGTAAGGGCATAAACATCAGCCAGGAGTGCCTGTATGCATATCCAGGGCACATCAGCACAGGCCTGGGAATGATCCTTTTAGATAAAATGAATTATGGAAGGCCAGAAATTTTTAAAGAATTTGAGAAAAACAATGTTACGAAAGGAGGGGAGGGACAAGTCTATTTCCTGAAATGGAAGAATTCATGTTCCTGTTTGTCTGATTATGTGAAGAAAAGAGACTGTGTGAACATGGCCAGAAGGATGTGGGGGGATACTATTTCAGGATTCCGATGAAAAAAATTGACGAAGTCATTCTCTTATATGAAGAGGAAATTGGAGAGGATTGTAAGGGAATTTAAGAGAATACCAAAGATCTTAAAAGGAAGAAAAAAATTAATAAGCAGGAAATAAAGTAGTGACATGGCGGGCATAGAAAATTATTTAGGGAAGGAAAAATCAAAAGTGTGATCAAAAAAGGTAACCAGAACTCACAGAGCTATTTTGAGAGTGAAAACCAAGTGAAAAATGTCAAGTATAAGATTATTCTTATTTGACATTTTTATATAGCAGCAACTTATAAAAACATCAAACACTGACATAAGCCTTCCTCTAGCATTTTAACACATCATTATATTGTTAACAATGTCAAACGACTGTAGCCATTCATGTGACTTTTAATAGATTACTTTTATCATAAAAATGTCATTTTTAGGATAATCTGCATTCTCACATTTTTTTATATTCAGCTCTGGTCTTAAAATGTCAAGTATAGAAGATATCTGTGTCTGCAATTCTTGGGAGTCTTACCACAGATCTTGAGAACATCAGTATAAAATAAGTCTTAATTTGATATGGCCGCTGTGCTCGATTCATCTTTTCTGCAATTTTTTTCCTTTTAAAAATAATTACAAAGCACATGCATTAGGTAAAGATAAAATTATGAGTTAAAGCCATAATAGGCAGGAAATTTATAGGGAAGTCTGCTTTGGCCCTCATGAAAGGCATCCTATAACATGTTCAATCACTCGGGGTCGCATTCCCATAGGCATGATTATAGACTGGAGATTCTGGCCTGCCTACTCAGTTAGCAATGATGCTAACACCAATCACTTCACTTTCAGGGGCTAACATGTGCCAAATGTCCAATCAGATTTCTTTGGCTGTTCCTCTTAAATGTGAGGAAAACAAAGCAATTAACTAATACATCAAAGATCAGGCAAGTCAGGCACAGAAGAGGAATTAGAACTCAAATAAGTCAATAGTCTCATGTGGGAATTGGCAAACTTTTCTTGTAAAGAGCCAAATAGTCAATATTTTAGGCAGGCCACATCGCCTCTGTCACAACTACTTGACTCTTATACCATAGTGCAAAAGCCAGCAGGCAGCACATAAAAACTGGGTCTGGCTGTGTACCAATAAAACTTTATTTACAAAAATGGGATCTGGACTGGATTCGGCCCTCTAGCCATAGTTTGCCAACCCCTGATCTAGTGGATCAGCTCACACAATCTGTCAAAAATTACAGCTCAAACTCTAGCAAACACTAATTTTATCCAGACTGAATAATAATATCTAACAGTAGTGCAATCTTACCAGATGCCATGCACCATACTTTTATACAAATTATCTCATTTTCTATCCCACTCGGTAAGTACTGTCATATCTTCATTTTCAGATGAGGAAACTCAAGCTCAGACAGGTATGTGAGTTACTGAAGGTAACTCAGCTTAAAGTAAAGGAGACAGAAATTGAAACTAGGCTTCTGGATCAAAGCCTCTGATCTTAACCACTGCCTTGATGTTCTATGTATGTCATTTATGGATGCTAAGAAAACATGAAGCCATAAAAATCTGGGCATTTTCTTGAAAAAGTGATCTGTACTCTTTAAACTTACAGAACTAGACAGAAAACATTCCTTGCAGCTAGGCATCCCAAGCAGGTCCCATTTTGACCTATCTAATTGTGAGTGCACTGTTGCAAACCCACCATCCCCACACTGGAGAACAAGACCCACAACCTGAATTCTCCAGGCAGCTGATGCCAAGGACATTAGATGCTCACAGCTGTCACAGAGAAATGATCCTGGATTAGGGCAGCAAGAAGAAACATGGTAGATGAGTTTAAATCACAGGCTAACAAGGAAAGAATCAACCCTGTTATGGCCACCTGCAGACAGGCTTACACCCTGGACTTCACAACCCATCCTCTGCCACTTCACAGCCCCACTGAGAATAAAAGAAAAACAAGCTTTCGAAATAAATGAGAATGAAGATATGACGTTTTCTAACATCTGTTGTTTGCATGGCACATTCTCAACTCACAGCATCCTCCAAAGTAGGCAAGTATTATTTTATCTTCATCTCACAGATGAAGAGGGGTCACTGAGATGCAATAAATTGTTAAGGCCACATAATAAGGAAAGACTCAATGCCTGGTCTTCTGAGCAAGCCTTGGGGCCTCTTCCCCTCTCATCCAGGCTGTCTTTGAACCTTCTGAAGTGACTCACAGAGTGATAGTTTGAAAAAGAAAGCCACTGTCAAAAGTCAAACACATTACACAAACATGGATTTTGTTGTTCAACTGAGGACACTGGAAAAGACAGCCAGGATAACCCAAATTTTAAAGGATGTCCCATATTTGGTTACTTTCACACATACTATTTATAAAAATAAATAATAGAGGGGGGATCTTTGTTAAAATTTAGCCCCAGAGGTCCAGAACTTACAGGATCTGTTCTCAACTGTCTCCACCCAGAAGTACTTCCTCAGGGAGCTTTGGCTGCCTTTGGCCATATCACATCCAAGCCAATTCTGGATGTGGACGTCACAGGAGGAGGAGGGCAGCATCCCAGCCCAGTGTCTTTTGCACCCTTTCTCATCATTGCACAATGATTGCTCTTTGCCTACCTGCCCTCTTAACTCCCTTCACTCCCAAATACAGGCAAAGAATGCAAAACATCAAAGCGAGGTCTAGGTTTTGTCAACTAGATTTGATTATTCTTTCAAACATTGAGACAAACCTCTAGTCTAAACAAAATTTGTTAGGAGTTAGGGATGAATAACTGAAGACAAAGATCATCCCCATTTATCAGAGAAAAAGTTAAAACTGTATCATTTCTCCTTAAAGCAGATACATGTGCTGTTTACACATGCACGCGCTCGCGCGCGCACGCACGCACACACACACACACACACACACACACAATTACTTTTTCTAGTTTCCTTGTTGAAGAAGAAAATGTCTAATTTACATGTAGAGCCCACAAATTATAGCCATAGCAGACAAGGAAGCAGATGAAGATTGTGATTGATATTCCAAAATCTCCGTCCTGATTTCCCCATCCTCAGAATTAGCCACTCTATAAATCAAACGGACATATGAACATCTGATGTTGAAACCAGTAGGTCACATCTGTGAAAAACATCAGAAACATAAAGAACTGGATTCTTCTGTTTTCTCTGAAAAAAAAATCACCCCCTCCACTATCCCTATGACCATTTCCACCATTATACCTTAAAATATCCTGTCTCTTCTAAGAAAATATCACTTTCCACATGTCTATTGCTATTAACAATGGCCATTTCTTCTTTCCAGTTGGTTGTGCAGAAGATTAGAAATTGGCACTATTTTCCACAGTAACCCTGAATGAAACCTTGGCTGTTTCTAAGTAAGAAGCTATTATTGAGGCACACACATGTATATTGTCAGCCAGTGGCCTAATAGAGATGGAAATCTCTCATTTGTTAAGGGTATTTCTGTGTCTGCTGATCTGGGTTAATGTATCTCAGAGTTGAAGATACAGACTAAATATTAGGAGCTGTTAAGAGTTGCCTTCTACTCTTCCTGGATCACCTTATGAGAATCACCTGTGGACTGTTGGCCTTGGGTCTTCTCTCTCCAAGAATATCCAAGCAGAAATACTCATGCTATTTCTCCTGTATGAAGCCAATACCTGTGACCCACTATCCCTGGAATATGTGTCCTGGGGTCTTTTCTAGGCATGTTGATGGGTTTATATTTATACAATGTTTAGAGCTAAAAGAACTTCATAGACCATCTCAACGAAATTCCTCATTTACAGCTAAGGAATATGAGCAGTGAAGAGCGTAAGTGACCTCTACAAGGTCACACACCTTGTGGACAAGCCAGCTCACTTCCATTCTTCCTCTCATCTTTGCTCTGTTTTAGCTGACTTCATCTATACACAAACAAGATCTCTTTGGTGACCCTGGCATACACGTGCTGAGTGACCGGTGAGGAAGGGAGCAGCTCCTGGCTACTGAAACACTTTAGTCTTCATGAAGCTAGCTGATCCCTACAGAGCTGATCCATGGCTCACCTTGCACTACTTGCACCAAATGACTGTTGCACATAGTATGAACTCAACTAAATATGTGTCCAGTGAATAATATAAGTTAATCAGCCCAGATGATAGAGCCACATGGTTTATTCTGTGGTTATAAGGAAGGAAATGCATTGCCATGTGGCATACTGTAGAAATGAACACACTTTTCCCCAAATAAGGAGGCTAGGAGACATCACCAACCATAGGGCAATGGTGGCCCTCACTCTTTTATCATATATCTAAAAGTTCATTATGTTGTGGGAGAATTTAATAAGGTGCCTGGTGAATGGAACTGGGATCAAAGACATTAGAGAACCTTTAAGACCATTCTCTTACTTTATACATTTGGGAATCAAAGACTCAGAGAACTGATGGAATTTGCCCAACTTGCCCCTGACCTCAGGCCCAGCTGTCGCCACCCCTCCAAGCTGCCTCCTCCATGCTGGGGGGCCTTTGTTCCTGAAACTCAATCTCTACAACATGGAACCTTGTCTAGAGTTCAATGCTCTATACATAGCCCATCAAACATCTGCTGGCTAATTAATGAAGACTGGAAATTTAGCCCTTTAGTTTGCCCTACACCATTGGTAGGTTAAAAACCATGAGATTTTGCTGTCTGAATGCTGTTTGGGTCAGCTAAATCAAAGTGAAGATTCCTTCCATCTGGCTTAGATAGGCAATCTGACCCAACACCCCCTCTGAGACTAGCTTTGGATTCCTTTTCTTCCAGGTGGGCTGAATTTATACTTCCTCCTTTTCTCTGTTCTTACACTTTCTGGAGACTGAAAAATGGCACCTACTGTGTGGATAGTGAGAACACCCAGGCCATGATCACCAGGCTTGTCATCTTAAGTGTGTCGGTCAGACCAGCTGTCTTCTCTATAAACTCTATACCCCACCCCCTCTCCATAAATATCTGTAGGTTAGACTGATCCTTCTGCTCAACAGCCCAGGGAAATGGGGATTCTTGTCCTCTTCATTAACAGCTGAAAAAACAAGAACTCTTTGTGTAGAAACATCCAGAAAGAGAAGGCATCCTCCAAGCCTTCTTCTCTCTTTATTGTGGGCAGGAGTCAAAAAGCCTCTGCTCATGCTCAAACCCAAATCCAAGGTACCATAGACCTCCCCATGCTCTCCAACACAGACCCCCCCCCCCCAATCAGAGCTGCTATGTGTAAATTTAAGGCTTCTGGAAAAATGAAGGGATTTATCTATGTGCCTACTGCATGTGCAGGAAAATCCTTCCTCTGCAGACACCCCCTCAACCAGAGTTGCTATGTGTAAATTTAAGGCTTCTGGAAAAATGAAGGGATTTACCTATGTGCCTACTGCACATGCAGGAAAGTCCTTCCTCTGCAACCTTCTCAAATACCCATGTTTCCTGGTACTCTTTTTTTTTTAAGTTTATTTATTTTGAGTGAGAGAGAGAGAGAAAAAGAGAATCCCAAACAGGCTCCACTCTGTCAGTGCAGAGCCCAACATGGGGCTCGAACCCACAAACTGTGAGATGACAACCTGAGCTGAAAGCAAGAGTCAGACACTTAACTGATGGAGCCACCCAGGTGCCCCTGGTAGTCTTACGACCTTCTTAGAAAGTTTCCACTGTTGAATCTACTTGACCTCAGTCCTCTATCCAAAAGGACCATCCTTTTTGACCCACATATAATAAGTGCTGCCCAGCCAGACCACCCCAATCAACCTGGAAATCCATGAAATGGCATGTTGCACCCAGATTGCTCTCACAATCTGTTTGTTCCACTTTTTAGCTGACTTTCTTAACTTAAAAAGAAAAATAGAAAAAAACCCTAAAGAAATATAATTAGATTTAACTGATATGTGGAATTTAAGAAACACAACAGATGAACATAGGGGAAGGGGAGGAAAAATAAAATAGAAACAGAGAGGGAGGCAATCCATAAGTGACTCTTAAATACAGAGAACAAACTGAGGGTTGCTGGAGGGGAGGTGGATGGGGTTATGGGCTTAATGGATGATGGGCATTAAGGAGGCACTTTTTGGGATGAACACTGGATGTTATATGTAAGTGATAAATCACTGGGTTCTACTCCTGGAGCCAAGACTACACTGTATGTTAACTAAATTGAATTTAAAAAAATAAAAATTTTTTTAAATCAAAAAAGAAAAAAAGAAATATAGTCAAATAGAAAGTGGCATCCTCCTGTTTGAGAAAATGTCAGCAGTGTGGGGTCGGCAATATTGGCTGCAGTACCAACTCTTTCGTGTAGTAATGAACAAACAACAAGGATAATAAGGAGGAAGAGGGTGATGACACGTGGCTTCATTTACTGCATACTCATATAAGTCAAGCTACATGCTAAGTGCTTTCCACATATAATCTCATTTAGTAATATTTCCAGTGTAAGCAAACAGATCAGACTATTTTCTCTAAGACTGATTTTCAGATCTGTCTCACTGAGTTAATAGCTAAATCACAAGGTTGCCGTGAAAATTAAATGCGATAACAGAGATAAATGCAATTGTTAACCTCTGAAGTGATTTACAAATATCCCTTATTCTTCTTCTTACTGTTATGTTTCCATTGCTTCCAAGAACATTTGAATATACAGTCCCCAAGCCATAGCTCAGTCCTGACCAAGTAGAGATATCCTTGGCAACAGACCCTGTAGCTTCAAACACAAAACAAGGCACCCAAGTACTATCTTTCAGAAACCAGCTGTGTCTTTCACAAAATTTGACAAAAGGCTCTAAACTAAGTGAACGCCAACATAAAGGTAAGAAAGTTGCTTTCTCCTTCCCCATCCCAGTAAGGCAGTGATGTAGTTCAAATAATGTGCCTGCGTTTTGACACCCCCACCCCCACCCAAAGAGATGTTTCCAGGAAAGCCTTGCTCTCTGGAAAATTTCCCAGAATGAAGAGACCCCTGGAAACCCGCTCCCTCCCACAGGCCCCCTCAGGCAAGGAAGGGCATCTTAAAGGGGCTCCAGGCCCCCTTGCCTCTCTCTCTAGGCTCTTGCTTCCAGAAAAGAATATTGTGGTAGAAACATACAGGTTTTTTTTAAAAAAAATTATTTTAATGGGTGTCTTTTCTCTAGTTAGGGTGTTAAGTGTTTTCCTGGTATTTATGTAAAAAAAAAAAATAATAATAATCCCCTGTCCCTTCAAGAACTGAATTGCACTTTCACATTTTCCACTTTCTTCTCTCAGCACTAACTTCCTGGGAAAATGCCAACAGGAATGGAGAAGCTCTTCTGCCCAAAGAGACACTTGGCACTACGTCGTGTTCTCGAAAGGAGAATGCTTTGTCACATCTATACCTCTGCAACATGGGAGAGTACAGCTTTCTGATTTAAACTGCTTGTAGGTAAAACTACTCACTTTAAGACAGAAAGCTGTATGTTCTACTCCACTGGAGTTTTGAGAAGCTCTACCAATGCAGCCTTAAGACAGTGGCATTGCCAGCTGTGATAGAAAGCAAGGTGATGGAGGCACTGGCCAGCGAAGAAAATACCCCAGAGCGTGTTCCATAACCATCACACAACTGATGGGAAGAGGCAGCTCTTAGGGATTAAAAAAAGAGGGGGTGGTGGTGCTCACTAATTATCAGTTGTGTGACCTCACACCAGCTACTTAACCTCTCTGAGCCTAAAACCTATAAAATGGCAATAATGATAGTACCTACTACTAAACTCTCAGTACTACTTTCCTGTGGCTGGCTGTAACAAGTTCCTGAAGACTACGTAGCTTAAAGCAACAGAAATTTGTTCTCTAACAGATCTAGAAAGCAGAAGCTCAACATCAAGATGTCAGCTGGGTTGCTTCCTCCTGTAGTCTCCAAGGGAAAATCCATTCTATGCCTTTCTTCTAGCTTCTGCTAGCTACTGGCAAGTCCTTGTGTCCCTTGACTTGTACCTGCATCTCTCTCATCTCTGCCAAGGCCTCCGACATTCTGCCCTATGTGTCCTCTCTCCTTGTCATATCTTATAAGGACAATTGTCAATGGAATGAGGTGTCCATCCTAGTCCAATATGATCTCATCTCAAGACCCTTAATTGAGTTATATCTGCCAAGACCCTTTTTCCAAATAAGGTCATATCTACAGATTCCTTGTGAACAAGTCTTTTGGGGAGGCCATCATTCAGACTATTACACCCTCTTGCCAACTGAAAGAGTGAATTTAGGTCATGCAAGCCTCAAACTTTTTCTTCCTATGTGAAAAAAAACATGGGTCAGTTTCCCTGCGCCCCCACCCCCCATAAATTTCTTCACTGTTCCTGGTTAGTGGTCTCTCTGGTCAGACTCTTTGAAGCTATGGGAATACCTGTGTTCTTCCTGTCCTATGGCTCACTAGTTTGTAGATGGAACATGGGCATAAGTGATGGGAAGTATACAGTAAGGTTTTCGATGGAAGAGACATAACATGGTCTTGCTCAACCCCTCATGTTCTTGATGAAGTAAAAGAGATCTGAGAAGTGATGTGCCTTGCCCAGGTACTATAGGTAACATGATGGCACAGCCTTCATAGAGTCAGGCACCTGTCCCCAGTCCTGCCTCTTTTTGCTGTCACCTCCAACTGTGTCACTCTTCCACTGAGCCTCACAGTTGTAAGGTCACCCTCAGCATTCTATAAGCCCACATGAGAGAAGTCAACATGTCTCACACCTTACTGTATGCTCTTGGTTAATTCTAAAGGTCACACCAATTTTAGTCCCTAAAATTAAGTCCAAAATTAAGATGTAAATAAGCCAAAGTTGGCCCAGTCAAGATGCCAATCAACCTTCGATTTGCTTTTCTACATTTCAGTGTATAAGGAGAAAGTTTGGAAAATGCTTTCCATCCTACATAAGGATAATAGAATCTTATAATGTCACTTAAAACTTTGATCATACAAATAATCTCTTATATTCTGAAGATTTGCCCAATATGCCTATTGTTTGGAACTCAAATAGTCTGTTCTCTAGGATTGATATTAACCATAACAAGTACATTGCCAGGCTAAAGCCTACAAAATAATACAATTACAACAAAAAGGAAATCAATATTAATATTAACAATATAAGTAACTAAACAAAGAAAAGTTAAACTGAATTATAAAGTTAATTCTTTTATTAATTTGCCCAGAATTTCAGCTTGAGGAAAAATAGGTTTAATAAAAGGAAAATGGGAGGTAGAAGGGAGCTTTTAGGAAAGCTAATGGGGGCTTCTGGGTAGTTTCAAGGGCATTAAAGATCAATTACATTTAATTCCATTTTGAATTTATGGATTTTTTTTCCAAATGAAATATTTTATAGCTCTTTACAATTTTCAGACTGCTTTCAACACAAAATCTCACTTGCGAGAGCAGCCAGATGAATGGAGATTTTATCAAGCAACCACACCAGATGAATTCCAGCAAGTGATAAATTAGCAATTGGGAAGTGGATATTACTAGTCTCTTTCAAACCCCACCACTCTGGGTGTGGTCAGCATCATCAGCATCAACTGGGAACTTGTTAGAAATGCAGAATCTCATCTAGACCCCAGACCTAAAGAAATCAGAATCTGCCTTTTTTACTTAAAATTTTAGTTAGTTAACACACAGCGCAATATTGGTTTCAAGAGTAGAATTCAATGATTCATCACTTACATACAACACCCAGTGCTCATCACAAGTGCCCTCCTTAATACCCATCACCCATGTAGCCCAGATCCCATCACCTCCCTCCATCAACCCTTAGCTTGTTCTCTGTCATTAAGAGTCTCTCGTGGTTTGTTTCCCTCTCTTCTCTTTCCCCCCTACTTCCCATATGTTCATCTGTTTTGTTTCTTAAATTCTACATATGAGTGAAATCACACAGTATTTGTCTTTCTCTGACTGATTTATTTTGCTTAGCATAATACACTCTAGTTCCATCCGCATTGCTGCAATGGCAAGATTTCTTTCTTTTTGATGACTAATATTCCATTGTGTATATATACGATATCTTCTTTATCCACTCATCAGTTGATGGATGTTTGGACTTTTTCCATAGTTTGTCTACTGTTGATAATGCTGCTATAAACATTGGGGTTCACATATCCCTTCGAATCTGTATTTTTTGTATCCTTTGGGTAAATACCTAACAGTGCAATTGCTGGATCGTAGGGAAGTTCTATTTTTAGCTTTTTGAGGAACCCCAATTCTGTTTTCCAGAGGGGCTTTACAAGTTTGCATTCCCACGAACAGTGCAAGAGGGCTCCCCTTTCCCTGCATCTTCAACAACACCTGTTGTTTCTTGTGTTAATTTTAGCCACAGAATCTGCATTTTAACAATATCTCCAGAGGATTCCTATGCACATCCGCATCTGAAAAGCAGTGAACAGTGAACGGAAGTGTCTTTATGAAATAAAATAAAGTGGGTAAGAAAGGAAAAATATTTGTAAAGACCATACAATTGATTTTTAATTATACATTGATTTGCTAGCAATATTGGAAATTGAGTTAATATCTTCTTTCCCTTTATAAAACAGAGATACTGGATAAACTACAATAATTTAACATGAAAAAAAAGGCAAACTCAAAAGACAGAAAGGGAAATTTCTAGTTACCAAAAAACCCACAAAGGAACTCACAGCAAATGAACAAATGTACCAGAATCCTGAGGGATAGCAGACTTGGCTGCAAGTACAAACATCAGGGTACTAGAGTTATAAAATCCTCATGAAAATCAGAGATGAGGCCTTGGACCCATATGAAATGTGATGCTAGGACACAGACTCATCCATAAGCCCTGCTCCCTTTATATGAGGGGAACGCGAGACTTCCCAAGAGGACTGGAGAAAAAGCAAAGAAGTATCAGTTGTGATGGGTCCTTAAGCCCCAGTCTATGCCATATGTCGATACGGAGTCCAAATGAATAGTAAACTGACAAATTACTATGAAAATTCATCTTGGATAAGTGAAAATCTTGGGACACCCAGCCATGACAAATATAAAACTTCCCTGTAAAGATACTTCCACAAACCGGAGCATATAGGACTCACACAGACCAAAAATAATGCCAGCTGAGAATGAACCCACAAGCAAAAATTAACACCACATGAGAAAAGAATTCACTACAAGGGGACATTATCAGGTACCTTAAGCAATAGATTAGTATGCCTCAGAAAATAAGAAAATAGAACCATTCTAAAGAGACTACAGTTTTATTTAAACCTCAGATAGAAAGGCTAGCAGGTCGTTTACAGGCAAGGAAACTGAAATTCAGAGAGTCCAAGGCTTAAAGACTGAGAACTTCAATCCAGTCCCAGTGCTTTTCTACCATATCACATTATCTCTGTTCTTAATAAATGCCAGCTAGTTGGATCATTTCTTTGATTCATGTAATATATAAGAGAAAGGAATGATTTTCTTAGACTGGGAAGGGAGAATTCTGATTCAGTTCATTTGATGTTAAGCATTTTTTTAATGCAAACAAGGAAGGAAGTAGGTGGAGACATTTGTGTACTCAAAAATTCTTACTGAGAGTGAGTAACTGCACTACCATTCTTTTATTGCAGTTGGGAGATATATTATAAAGAATCTTTATGTGCACTGATTGAACAATAAACACCTACCTTTTCTCTAAAAAAAAAAATTCTTACTGAGGATAAAAGGAAGTTACAACGTAAGAATTTTGAGGCATTTGGACAAAATGGGAGGTAATAGGTAAATATCCATCTGAATGTTCAGAAGACAAGGATTTATGCCTTGGCAGTTTTGTTTTTGTTTTTCCAAGTCAGGATGTCAGGTAATCGCTAGAACATGAGCCAAAATGAGCTTTTGCTTTTACTCCCAGAGCATCTTCATGATGTCCCTGAAAGGCTGTTTTAAGCAGCAGCGCTAACCTACAAACCCTTACACAGGGTGCTAAGGAATTGGTGTACAGCTTAGACAGAACAGCAAAGCCATAATTTCTCATCTCTTACCCCTTCACTAAATTACAATTAAATTCCATCATTCAAAACTGCCTGATCTTGGGCCAGATGCATATATCACAAGAAGGCATTAAAATCTGACCTTTTCTATCCCCAATAAGAAATGCCATGAGTCCATCACAGAATCATAACTCCCTCTCAAATTAGAGCTGAGAAAGATCTGAACTTCAGAGGGAAACTCTTTGATTACAGGCAACTTTGAGGACTTTTCTAGTAACCTCTTAAAATTCCAAATTTTAAAGAAAAAAAAGATGAATTTTGTGCTTCAGAGAAAAAGAAATAACAAATGAGTACAAAGCAGGATGCAAAAAAAAAAAAAATGCTACACACAAAAAGGAAAAAGGAGCACACTGAGACATCTCTTTGAATCCAGTTATAAGATTACTGGAAACTTGAAAATCAGTAACATTTCAGCAGAGGCCCTAAAACCCAAAACAATTATCCATTGGCTCTCTTTTGCTGGCTAAGATTTACATCTAGTGGCTTCATCAGTATAGCTACCATAGAGACTCTGTAAAGAGTATTAAGGGACTTGGTGACTTCAGAGCTTGCTCTTAGAATATTTATCATTTTAGCTCAGTAAATAGCTAGACCTTTGCGGGTGAGGAGATAAACAGGCAGCCTTATCAGTCTTGGTACTTTTAAAAGGTTTTCATTCTGCAACACACTATGGAGCACCTATCTTCCCTCTGATGCCCATCCGTGCCTATACGAGTAGAAAGTAGGTATTTAGACCTTTGTCGAGAATAATCATTTAAATAAGAAAGAAAAAACTGAATAGTAAGAAGAGAGATAGAGACAGGAAGCAACCAGAGACAAAGATCCAAGAGCAACAGTGGCTCAGCTCTGCCATAGTTGGGAGTGTGTGGGATGGCTGTGAGGCAATTCTAATTGAGGGGCATAGACCAAAGCCATACATAGACACCTCCCTCTCCATCCATGCAAAAAGTATACTTGGTGTCCAATGGGAGGCAATGCCAAAGTGGGATCGCTTTCCTGACATCCATCCATATCTTCACTTAATAAATATTTATTGAGCTCTCACTGTGTATACATATGTGCCAGAGATATACCATGAGTACAAAGAGGAGAAAAGAGATAGTAAAATATATAACAGGTAGAAAACACAGGTAAAATAAAATATCACTAATTCAAAAGAAGAAGAAAATATGCCAATTGTGGGACTATGTAGCCCTATGAAGAAAATAATATTTGAGGTAAGCCTTGAAGAACAAGTATGATTTGGACATACAGATACACTATTGGCAATTACAGTATTCTTTTTTCTACCAAAAACAAGAGGCCAACTGAATTATTGGCCTAGATGTACTTCTCAACTTTCCCTGCATCTGCATCTATGAGTCACCTGGGGAGAATTTTTCAAATATCAGTGCTAGTGCCCCAAACCCCAGGTACTTTAATTTAACTATTGTAAGGTGAGACCCAGACATGAGTAGTTTGGCTTTTTTGAGTGCTTCCCAGATGATTCTAAAGTACAGCTAGGGTTGAGAATCGTGAGCTAGAACAAGGCAGACATGGAGACTAATATTTGCCTTTGGAAGGTTGCACCAAAACTTTATAAGAATCCCAGTCCCCACTGTGTCATGACTCCTAGATTGACACAGTTCCCTACAGGGAAGATAAAGAGATCAAAATAAAATATTGACTTCAACACAGTCACGGTCCTTGGGGAGCTTCCATTTATCAGATGAAGAGGCAGTGACACGGAAACTTTACGGACACTATTTGGTGCTCTGGTGGGCCCTCTGCCAGAAGAGCTCCCACTTGGAGGAGAGGGGTGAGGAACTGACCACATGGAATCATAAGCAGAAAAACACACAGAGTGTTCATAATGCTGCTTTTGGATATCGGTTTGAGAACAGAACCAGGAACACCTGATGGTCTCACCATTGTGATAGCCTCTGTGACAACTGAATTAAGCAAGCATGGGCTTTTCTCAATGCGAAGGCACCTTTCAAAGTTTAAATTTTAGAAGGTATCATGTCGCAAACTCCAGTGAGCCAAGTATTTGCATTGGGCAGCCCAGAGTCTTTTAAGGGTGAGGCTTACGATCATGTCTGAAAAAGTGAAAATGGATTCACATAGCTTCAGACTGGCCTACTACTATAGATAAATAAAGTAACTTTTCTATGGCTAGACAACAAACCACTAAACAAAATGTCGTGGCTTCAAACAAGTTATTTTTCTCTCTCATAATTTTACGGGTTGCCTGACTTGGCTGGCTGGTTTTTCCTTGGTTCTTTCATGCAGTTGTGGGCAGATAGTGGCTGGAGTTGTCTGAAGGCTCAACTGGACTGGACATCCAAGATGGCACACTCACATTGGCTGTTTAATATTGGCCAGTTTCTGGGAGCTCATCTAGAACTATTGACTGGAATGCCTGCATGAGCCTTTTTAAGTGACTTGGGTTTCTCAAAGTATGATGACTGGGTTCCAAGACACAGAAAATAGAAGGTGCCAGTTTCTCAAAGTCTGGATCCAGAAACTGGCAAATATCACTTTCACCATATTCTGTTGATCAAAGCAGTCACAGAGTCTGCCCAAATTTGAGAAGAGACATATACCCCATGTCTTGAGGGAGGAATGTTAAAAATTCATAGCCACCTTTATCTTCCACAACTTATGAACAAATTAGCCCTTCTTATTCTCAACACCATATATCTGGGCTTTAAATAGATATTTTTTCACTGTTCTTTGATAGCAACTTCCACAGCAAATAAAAAAGAGCAATACTATGTACAATACAAATACAAAAGAGTAATACTGTGCATTCTTCACTTCAAGCTTATCACCTGTAAGTCTGGGCTGTATTTTTTTCCCCAGTAGTCATGGTGAGTCTATACTAAACCTCTCTTCTCTCTGCCTAGTACCCTTGGTGAACAAAAGCATACATTTGCAAAGACAGGTGCAAAGACAGGACGAGAAGGATAATCAGTGGACCAGGGCACAGATCAGGGCCACACACAAGGGTCAAATCCAAAGCCTGAGCCTTACAGCAACTCTAGAATTTTTCCACAAATTGTGACTGTTGGAATTCTGCCAACGTCAGCCCCACAGTCCATAATGATCCAGTGCTCAAGAGTTTCTGCATTGCTAAATGTTTGCGGGGCTCAGAAATCAATATCTAATCACACTTAGCTGAAGCCCAATATTCTGTACACTCAGCAGTGTACGTTTTGGTTGCTGGGTATATAAAAGTTAACATGGGAAGTGGAACATTTGTTGGAATGAGCTGCATTAAAAATATTACCACTGTGGTGCAAATCACCATTAATGACATTTATCGAGTGCTCATTCTGCAAGGGTCCCACTCTACCAGGAGTCTTCAGATGATACAAAGGAAAGAGAAGACACTTTTTTTTTTACCTCAGAAGCTAATGTTACTTTTTTTTTCTCAGCCTTTCACTAGGAACCTAACAGCTAGATTACTTCTCAAAATCTCTGCCAGCTTTAAAATCTTGTTCAAAGTAATGGGAATATCAACTACACCTGCTTTCCTGGCAGGCCATTGCTAGTCTCTTCTCAGTCAGAGGAGCATGCTGAGAACCAACCATGCCTTTTTGTAAGCTCTTACAGAGGGCCCCAGGGGTGCCAAGTCCCAACTGTCTCTTCTCTGTCTCTAAGCTGCAAAATTCACATTGAATTCATAGTCAACACCCTAATGAAATGTCTAGTGGCATCAGTGACATCCTTTCCCTTTTCCATAGGCGGGCTCTCATATCACTTAAGAAACAGATTTTTTTAAATTTTTTTAAATGTTTATTTATTTTTGAGAGAGAGAGAGACAAAGCATGAGTTGGGGAGGGGCAGAGAGAGAACGGGAGACACAGAATCCGAAGCAGGCTCCCAGCTGTCAGGACAGAGCCCAACTCCCAGCTGTCAGGACAGAGCCCAACTTGGGGCTCAAATTCACCAACTGTGAGATCGTGCCCTGAGCCGAAGTCTGACGCTTAACCTACTGAACCACCCAGGCACCCCAGAGAGAGATTTGTATTAACACTTTCTAGATGAGTGCTTCTCAAACATCAATATGCATGTAAATCTCACCCAGGGATCTTGTTATAATGCAGATTCTAATTCAGTGGGTCTCTGAGATTCTGCATTTCTAACAAACTCTCAGGTAATGTTGATGCTGCCAGACCTCAGTTTCCAGTAGCAAGGATAGAGGTTACTATAGAGAGAGCTTTACCTGTTTCAGGCAGTGTTCAAAGAAGAAAGAACAACGGTCCCAAGCCCCCTATCTTTTCCAATCTCTCTCTCTGTCTCTGTCTCTCCCTCTGTCTCTCTCACTCTCTTTATTTCCCTCAACCTCTCACTCAAGCTCTAGAGAATATATGCCAGTCAAGCCTTAAGAAAAAAGCCTTGGAAACCTCAAAATTTTCCAACTTGAATATGCAAACTAAGTTCCAAATGTGACCTCAGGTTTAAAACATCAGCTTAGTTGTAGGCAAATAGAAAACACTGAAAACTGAATTTGAAAGTGTTGCATCTGACCTTATAGTCATGAATTTCACAGAATCGCTTCAAATTAGTTGTCTGACACCAAAAAAGGGAAGTACTTGCTAGCTTCCTTACATGGGTCCTACAAAATTGTTTCTTGATTAGGAATATTAAGACTGAAAGTTAAGAATTAAACTTTTGTCTAAATTAGCTATGTATTAAAAGCACAGGGGCTTAAATTTTGTAATTTATTTTAGTTTGAGTTATCTAGATATTGCCCTAAGTCCTCAAATCATGACAATATGCTGTTGTTCCTTTATTTTTCCCCCCAACTCTTTGATATTCCTTACCCACATATCACCTTCAATCACCCTGTCCTTCAATATCTATCACAATGGCTCAGCCTTCTGTTCTGTACTCTCTGGAATGCCTGCCCAAGACCTTTTGTGTTCCTAAGAAACTTATATTCTTATATATGGTCATTTATAGTTTGAGTTTTCTGCTTCTACTGAATTTTTGTTCTGTTTTGTACTTAGTAGCTGTTGGTATTTTTCCCTAGATTGTCCCCAACCAGCCCCTTCCCACCTTCATTTTAAGCAAGGTGCATATACAAAGATCTTGTGTTTTAAAAGGCCTTTACTGAAGGTCCTAAGTGGTAGATTATAATGCTGCACTGCAAATAAATTTAAAGTATATATTACCCATCACTATTCTTGAAAATTCCATCGGGCACTCTCCAGTATATCTCTGGACCTCCTGCCTTCTTGCTGATTATTCCTTTTCCTCCTTCCTTCCCATTTCTCTCTCTACACTGCTTCTCTCCCTCACTGCCCCTAAATAGTCCAGCTTTATGTTCACACCCAGCTTATCCAGAGCAATTTGGCTCTCTGATTCTCGATTCCCAAACTCTTGCCAGACTCATTTTTGTATTTCCAAAACCCATCAAAGTGTTCTCCTTGTAGAAAGAACCACTAGCAGATTGCCATTTACAGGGCTCCAATTCTTTAGAGGCATGTGGAATTTAAAACAGCATTTTCTTTTTCATTAATAAACCTGATCTCACTTGGCCTAGTAACTCTGAGATAGGAAAAGCAAGCATTAGCATTTTAGACAAAAAAAAAAAAAAAAAATCATGTAACTTATGCATAGTCCCCTAATTAGGGGCAGAACCAGGACTGAGACCCAGGCTTCCTCACATCTACTATATTCTCTCCTCTGAATCATTTTTCTTCTGGATGAGACCAAATATAAATTTTACAGAGTTGAAGAAGTCCTTAACTTTCTGGGGCCCAGATTGGATAAATCCAAATTTTATTACTTAACATAAGCTACTTGTTGATTTCCTAAAAGGTCTTTGGTTTATGGGGCACCTGGGTGGCTCAGTCTGTTGAGTGTCTGACTTTGGCTCAGGTCATGATCTCATGGTTTACGAGTTGAAGCCCTGCATCAGGCTCTGTGCTGACACCTCAGAGCCTGGAGCCTGCTTCGGATTCTGTGTCTCCCTCTCTCTCTCTGCCCCTCCCCAACTCATGCTTTGTCTCTCTCTCTCTCAAAAATAAATAAACATTAAAAAAAAAAAAAGGCCTTTGGTTTGCAAGTGATCATGGGCAAGCCCACATGCAATTGTTTCTATGCAGAGGCCACAAATCAATGTTTTGCCCCCAAATTTTTAAGGGTGACTCCAGGACTGTGGAAGACAGTCCATGAGGCAAGGAACAAGAAAAATGACTTTATTTTTGATACCTACCACTCTTCACAATTTTAAAGCCCCTGCAGAGTCCTACAAATCATAAATAAAAGCTTCAGTTAGCACCAGAGCAAATGAAACCATGAAATGACACTTTAGAATTATTTCTTCACCTTCTCAACTGTTTAAAAGTCACAAAGATCTGAGAATCCTGAGACTACAGTACTGTCTGGAGCTGGTCAGCATAGTTGGTTTAGGCAACTGCGCTAATGCGGTAAGTCCAGTCTTCAGGTGCTAATTTGTTTATTCTCGTTCTACAGCTGCTTTCACCCAAAATTCACAGAGCACGTCCTATAATTGAAACAAAAAGGAGGAGAGTCTGTGTGGGAAACTGAGTGTGGTTAGTACAAGGGCTCCAGTGCTCTTAGTAAACGTATCCAAAAACACACACCACTCACTTGCATGTAATGATGTAATGTTTACACATATCCATACACTTAATTTTGAAAATTACACCCTGAAACTTTGCCATTTCTTTTCTAAATAAATTCATACTGTGGGGTGCCTGGGTGGCTCAGTCGGTTGAGCGACTGACTTCAGCTCAGGTCATGATCTCACGGTTTGTGAGTTCAAGCCCCGTGTCGGGCTCTGTGCTGACAGCTCAGAGCCTTGGAGCCTGCTTCGGATTCTGTGTCTCCCTCTCTCTCTGCTCCTCCCCAACTCATGCTCTGTCTCTCTGTCTCAGAAATAAATAAACATTAAAAAAAAATCATACTGAGAAAGAGAAAAGCAGCCCCTGACATCCAAGGAGCTGACCTAGTATGATTAGCTGGGCCTTGACATTGTCCTGTTGTTCATAAGCAATTTCACAGAAAATCAACATCAGACAAGGCCACTCTTTGACCAAATGGAACAAGACAGAAACATAGCCACTCAGTAATCATATCTAAACAGAGACAAAGCATGAACATTGTCCTAGCCACAAAATACCAAAGAGCCCAGCTAATCTGAGTGACTGCTGGATCTTTCCCAATTACAGCTGTAGCTTTGCTCCCATCCCAATCAGTAAGATATACTGAGAGAGCCATAGAATTGTCCTTGAGTTCAGATAGCATCCAATCCAGACCCAACCTCTGTTTCTTTGGATCCTCCCCAAGTTACCCAACCAAACTCAAGTCCTATAGTAAGTCCTTTCTAATACCCTCTTACAGAGACATTCTGTGGCTCCCCAGGGTGTACAATCTCCCTCACTGGGATGAATGATAAGCATTTGTTCAAATACAGGTGTGTTCCTGGGGGTTTTGACTACAAAGCATTGACAGGAAGCATAGATAGATTTGGAATGAAAGTGAGAAACGTGGGACCATGAATGTTTTACCTTTAGCAGAATGTGGTCCAAACAATGGTGTGGCACAGTTAGAAAAGTGGTTATGTGGCCACATTTTTCCAGGCCACCGTTTTGTGACTTCATGGAAACCTGACTACTGCCACTGATATAATCTATATGAATCTGTGTAAATATCAATTGTGGGGTTGGAATCTGCCTCCACTTCTTAAAAAGTCAGTGATCTCTCCAGTCCAAATTGGATTTTTTCATATAATCTCCACACCTTGCATGCTAGGAGGTGCTTTTATAAAGACTTCTACATTTTTCATTTTGAATACAAGATAACATGAAGACTCTCATTGGAAGATCCCAGGCTGACTAGAGCACCACCTGTTCCTGATTTTGTTTCAACCAATTAAGCATTTAAATTGTTTCTTATCTAAATTGAATTTGACTTTATTACTTTTATCTTACTCTTTTTCTTTTCCACAGTCATCAACCATATCTAGTAAACAATTATTTAATATGCTAGGGAAACAAAAAGTGTGATTGCAAGGCAGTAGAAATGAGGGGGGATAGGATGAAGTAGAGAAGGAAAACTGTAACCTGTAGTACATCTGGGACTTATCTTGCATAAAGTGATCTTAGGTCACCTCAACTCTCTGGATGTCAGTTTCCTCCTCCATAAAACAAGGTTAAGATGAGATCTCTAAACTTTTACCAGGCATAATTCTAACCATACCCTCCCTGCCCACCTTCACTTCTTCCTGACTCAGAAGAAAAGAAGCCCCTTCAATCTATAGCTCTTCCTTCCCTTTGAGATCCAAGTTCACCTGCCTGGCCTCCATCAAGATGTTGTTCTTTCTCTTGAATCTTTAATCCCTTTCTCCCCCATTAACTTCTCTTTTTCTACCAAAAGCTCTACTCCCAATTCACTTTTAGGAACCACTAACTATTGACTTCTGTGGCTTCTTTCACCACAATCTAATGAGTATATTGCTCATTGATTCTACATTCCTTCCTTTGGAGCTAATCTGTTTGCAACCACCCCAATTTTCAAATGATTTGGAAAACAGGTATGAGTGATCTGGACTCAACACAGAGTCAAGAAAACATTTTGTTTTTAAAGGCGTATGTGTTGGAAATGAATTCTTATTACAATAGCATTACAAGTTATAGTAATCAATAGATAACTGTATTTAATAATTTGTTTGAAACAGACCATACTTCTATTTTTCCATGAGATTAATCAGAAGCTTTCATGGAAACCTTTATGGAACACATGATTGTGTGAATATAATTTTTTTATTTAATTGGCATTTAAGCAAACGGTTAAATTTTTTTCAACAAACTACAAATTTATTTTCCTTGACTTTTGGTTTTATTAGTTTATGGTTGATTTTTTTAGGCTAGTAAAATATATGAGAAGTCAATTCTCCTCTTAAAAGGGCTAGACTGAATTTGAAGGCCTATGCCAGTAAGAGATAACAGAAAGGAGGTGCAGAGTTTTGACTCTCTTTCCCTCAGAACAGAGGCAGGGAAACTACGTTCATCTCCTCTGCTCCCAAACCTATCAATCCTTAAAACTTCTTTCCTGACAAGCCTCAGGACTAAGGAATAGGTATTAACAGAACTGGTCAAAAGTGTAGCAGCTTTCAAAGTGCTTTCAGTGAATAATCTGATTTTATCCTCATCACCCTGGGAAGTCAGAAGGGACAGATAAGCAACTCCATTTTCTTTCTCCACAGTCTCTCATATCATATAAAAGATACCTTCCTCACCTTCATTCATGTATACCAAAAACATTTATTGTGCTCTTAGTCTATGCCAGCAACAGAAAAGTTGAATTAAGGGCTGTTATGGTTTATTTCCTTTGGGGAAAGGCAGTAAGCAATCCTCTGGAAGGGAGACAAGTGCTAGAAATATCTCTTTGTTCAACACCAGCTTCCTTAAAACACCAACAACTTCCTAGGGGGAAAAAAAAGCAACCACCCCCATATTTCTATGACTTGAGAAAGAGAGATTTGAAGAGTTTCCTTTAGTGTTCTCCATGCAGACTTTTTTTTAATGTGTATTAATTTTTGAGAGAGAGAAAGACAGAGACAGAGACAGAGACGGAGACAGAGCATGAGTGGGAGAGGAGCAGAGAGAGAGGAAGACACAGAATCCGAAGCAGGCTCCAGGATCTGAGCTGTCAGCACAGAGCCCGACGCAGGGCTCGAATCCACGAACCATAAGATCATGACCTGAGCTACAGATGTAACTAGAATAGGGTGGGCCCTAATCCAATATGATGGATGTCCTTTTGAAAAGGGAGGATTTGGACAAAGACACACACACAGGGAAAACATCATGTGAACATAAAGTTAAGGATCAGGGTGATGCTACTATATGCAAGGAAACACCAAACATTGCCAGAAAACTACAAGAAGCTAGGAGAAAGGCATAGAACAGATGTTCCCTCACAACCCTCAGACTGGACCAATCCTGCCAACACCTTGAGTTCAGATCTCCAGCCTCCAGAAATGTGAGACAATAAGTTTCTGTTGTTCAAGTCACCCAGTTTGTGGTACTTGTTACATCAACCCCAGCAAATGAACACAAACAGCTTTACCAAAATCTCTGCAGGGCACTGGTCACAGGTAGCACTGGTATCACTCCAATAGAGAGGACACAACGAGTCAGTGTCCCCACAACTGTGCCACAAACCATAGTAAGCTCTGACATCTCATAAGCTTCCTTTCATCAGCAGTGGGGCTCAGGGTCATAACCAAAGGAAACCACAGAACTGGCTGGCACGGTGGGATGCTTGGGGGACCCAGCAGAAACCCAGAAGGGGGACATCAGAATGAAAGGAAAAGCTGAGGCTGCCATTTGTCTGGGAATACATATGAGAGCCCGTAGGACCCCCGTGATTGCATTGGGGGCCATTAGTTAGCAGGAGGCACAATTATCCCATGAACAAGAAGAGCAAAAGTCACCAAAATAACCAGTTTAATCTGATCAACATTTTCATTAAGAAAATGACCCATAACTTTGAGTTCTCTACTGGGATTGCTCTGTTCATCCTAGAAAAACATCATGCTCTCACTTTCCATATCATTAAGGTAGGGTTGTTAACTGGAATCATTCTGTGTCTGGAGTACACAGCAGTTTGGCAAGATTACAGAGAAAATGGAAGGAAATGGGTTCAGAAAACATTAACAACTTCATTCAGCTGTGTTGACTACCAGTCAAGTACAGCTCATACAACTATTTCAAGATGAAAAATGTAAAGCAAATTAAGGAAAGTAAAAAAAAAAAAACATGAAATAAGATTATGATGCAAAAATGTTCAATCAATCCTTTCCAATTTTCTATGCACCCTAAATAAAATGTATGTTTAACTGTAAAATGGGACCTTGTTTACTAATGCAAGACCTTGTTCTTTTATGGAGTCTGTTAGATCAGGGCCATGCAAAGAGGTATCAGGAAAATGCAAAGGGAAGCAATGATTGGTAATTAACTTGTCAATGCAAATAAACAATAAGCATATGATTTAGGCCCCTAAACCAGTTTGTGATCAGATAGTATAATGGAGAACTGAAGAATATTAGCTACAACAGGCACAAGGAGATCTTGGTGGTGATCCTGGTTTTAAAAGGAGATAGTGTCTATAAATATTATTAAAAGTACATTTTGAGGTATATAGTAATTATATCATCCTTAAAGGATATTTAAAATTATGTAATTACAACTATATAATTAATATAACCAACTTAGAAATAAATATTGTAGGTATTTTCACAATGCAAAATTGACACCTGTTAATAACTGTAAATTCTAGGTGGTAGAACTATCTAGGTTAGTTATGTTATCCTTTGCCCTTTTCTGTTTTTAAAAATATCTCAGGGCATCCAGATAGTTCAGTGGGTTAAGCATTCGACCCTTTATCTCAGCTCAGGACTTGATCTCAGGGTTGTGAGTTTAAGCCCTGCATTGGGCTCTGCACAGGGTGTGAAGTCTACTTAAAATAAAAAAATTTTTAAAAATCTAAAAACAAAAAAAGTTTTTAAAGAACTCTTATCCAACAGCCTACTTAGCTGCAGATCTGAAATTTGCTAGTATTGTGAATTTAGGCAAATGTTTTACTCTCTCTGAATTGTTTCCTCATCCACCAAGTGAGTTCATAATAATAGAAGGGCATTTTCAAGAATTAGACATGATGTGTATATAGAGGTGATGGTAGACAGTAGAGACAGCCGTGAGAACTTTGAGCTCTGACAAGGAAACTCTACCTTCCAGTCCAGCCTTTTATGTTTTTTAATTCCTTATTGTTAGAAAGCCCACCAAATGGTCTCCCTGTACCCGTCACCCATGATCCTAGTGGGGGCTGCAAAGTCCTTCCACTCAGCATTATTTCAGTATTTTTTAAGTTAATTTATTTATTTTGAAAGAAAGTGGGTGGGGGGGCAAGGCAGAGACAGAGAATCCCAAGCAAGCTGTGCACTGTCAGCACAGAGCCTGTCATGGGGCTGGATACCTCACAGAGCATGAGATCATGACCTGAGTCAGGCACTCAACCGACTGAGCCACCCAGGTGCCCCTTATTTCAGTATTTTAATTCAGGTAAGGATCTTCCAATCCCCTTCATCTTCCCCCATCTTCGAAGCTTCTCTTTTCCAGGTTAAAAATATCTCAATCTCTCTATCCTCCCACATGAAACTTAATTTTGAGTTCCTGTACCATGGCAATGAGTTTCTTCCTATAGTATGCTTCCATTGACCTTTATCTCTTTAAGTTGCAATGCCTGGAGTTGAGATTGGAGCTATACTTTTCTCCCTATCCCAGATCCTTGTTCTAGATCATGGATGGGCAAACATTTTCTATAAAGGGCCAGATAATAAATATTTTCAGCTTCACCAGCCATATAGCCTCCATGCAATTATCCAACTCTGTCATTGTAGCACAACAGCAGCTATAGTCAGTATGTCAAAGAAAGGACATGGCTATGCACCAATAAAAACTTTAAAAAAAAAAAAACAGATGGCAGTCTATATTTGACCAATAGGTCATAATTTGCTGACCTCTGGCTTACATGATATTCTTCTGCTAAGGAAAGACTCCCACTGGACTTTTTCAATGGCTTAACCACACTGGTGTGTCTTTTGTCATACTTGCCATTAAGCTATGTCTTAAACAATTTGAGTGCCTTTCTGAGTGCAAATAAGGATATATATATAGGAACAGAGTTTAGCCAACCCCCATCTTGGTACATGTAGCAAGGAGGAGCATGTTGGAACAAAGCAGAATAGATCCTTGTTGCCAGTTCCTGTGCTGATAAAGCAGCTATCAGCTCACCACATATCTACCCAGGTGCCACTATAACTGAGCTTAGCATGGAGAAGTTAATATCCCTCATGATGGAAGAATTCTACAGACAATACAGCAGAGCTGGAGTTCCCAAGTGGTGAACTGTGCCATCATCTATGTTACATATCATTTTGATAGATTCAGCTTACCTCTCCAACTAGTTGAGTACTTTTCAGATAATCATCTTATTACCTAATGTGTGGAGTCACATCTATTCTTTCCTTTGTTTAAAAATTATTTTCTCCTTTATTCATAAGATGTTTGCATAATTAAAGTATTTACATGGTAGCAATTAATTAGCTGCTAATGAGGCACAAAAAGCCATGTAATTCCTTTCAACAGTAGTTCATAATTCAATCCAATTTTTTTTTGTTTACTCAGACTCAAGAATGCCCTTAATTAAGATTTGCTATAATTTCTTGCCTTGACAATTCAGTGTCTATAGTGTCATCAGCCTATTATTGGCATAGAAGTGAAAAGAACACTGGGTTTTGAGTCAAAACTCAAATATTAGTCCCATTTCTGTTATTTTTTAGTTTGAGCACTTGAACAGGTTAATTAAGTTCTCTTCACCCCTATCTCTTCATGCATAAAATAGAGAAAATCATACTTTCCCTGACTAGTTCATAAGGTTAATTTAACTGGCAAACATGAACATGGATTTCAAGGTTATTTTCTCCAAATATGTAATGTGTTTATTATATACAAAGATTTTCACAACATACTGTTGCCAGAAAGACTAGATAACAGTTTTGCCTTATCATCTAAATTTTTCTGGAAGGAACCACACCAAAATGTCAATAGTGTTTATCTCCGTGGGGTAGAAATAGAAGTGGTATTTATTTTGCTCTTTTCTATTTATGCATAGTTTCTATGTTTTCTACAATAAGCAAGTAATACTTGTATAATAATAAAAGATCAAATTCTGAAATACTTGCGTATTGAATTATAAAATAATACATGCTAACTTAGAACACTTGGAAAATACAGAAGAGTAGAAAAAAAGATCACATATATTGGCATGTGCTTACTATGGTGTTACTATGACCCTTAAGAGGAGTTGTACTAAACCATCTCCAAGGTTGAGTTCCCACATTCCATGGTTCTTAGTACTTAGTACTTAGTCTAGAGTTACCCTAAAAAGCAGCTGAATAGCTATATGCACCAGGCAACATTTGCGTATATAAATCTCCATGGCAACTTAAATATGGAATTAAAATTGCTATGGCCCATCCAGTCAGAGGTGAATCATAGAAAGCTATTTTGGTTGGCGCTGCTAAAACTTATGTTGTGATGCTGCTAAAACAGAGCAACAAATAAAGAGGTTGTTTGGGGAACTCAGTGTTAAATAATTGGAAACAAATAAATTTTCCCTAAAAGAATATATTGAAAAACCAAAGGAAACAAGACTTTCAATTCCTTTAAAAAGGAGTAAGTTAAAGGTGAACTTTGGAAAGGTTAGCTCTTGCGAACATAAGAATGCAATTCTTCTAAATACCTTTCAATTCTAAAGCACAAAATCTAGCTATTCCATCAGAGTGACTTCCAATCAGCTCCTACACTTGAAATATGAGGAAAACCACTAAAGCTAATGTAGAATGTTAGCAGCTTATATATGGTACAAACTTCTTCTCCCTCTTGTATTGTCACCAAGTGGGAAAGAAAAAGGAAATTTGTGACCGACTTTACACAGCAAGTGCATTTCTTCATTCTCCCTAAACCTAAAGCCACATATAAAAAGCCCCTGGTTAGGGGTGCCTGGGTGGCTCTGTGGGCTAACACCTACTTTTGATTTCAGCTCAGGTTATGATCTCATTGTTTGTGAGATCGAGCCCTGACAGGCCTGTCAGGCTCTACACTGACAGAACAGAGCCTACTTGGGATTCTTTCTCTCCCTCTCTGCCTCTCCCCTGCTCGTGCTCTCTCTCAAAATAAATAAATAAACTTTTAAAAAAAAAGCCCCTGGTTAGAACCACATGGTGATCATAAATGTAGATGGTATCCTAGGAATTTTTTTCATTCTTTTCAGAAGGCTTTTAACAGTGGCTAAACCTGTTACCTAAATTAACCCAGAACGAAAAAAAAAATATTTACAAATTATATATCCTATTAAAAACTTGTATCTAGGATGTATAAGAACACTTATAACTCAGTAATATAAAGACAAATAATCCAATTAGGCAAAGTATCTAAATAGACATGTCTCCAAAGAAGACATACAAATGGCCAATGGCACATGAAAAGATGCTCAGTTATCACTGGCCATCAGGGAAATGCAAATCAAAACCACAATGAGATATCACTTTACACCCACTAGAATGGTTCTAATCCAAAACAGAAAATAATGTGTTGGCAAGGATGTGGAGAAATTAGAACCTGCCTTCACTGCTGGCTGGAATGTAAAATGGTGCAGCCACTTTGGAAAATAGTCTGGCAGTTCCTCAAAAGTTTAAACATAGAGTTACCATATGACCAAGCAATTCCCCTCCTAGGTATATACCCAAGAGAAATGAAAACATACGTCGACACAAAAATCTGTACACTGTTCATAGCAACATTACTCCTAAGAGCCAGAATGTATAAACAACTCAAATGTCCATCAAGTGATGAATGGATGAATACAATGTATAGTCCTATGATGGAATATTATTTGGCCATGATAAAGGAATGAAGTACTGACACATGTTACAACATGGATGAATCTTGGAAACATTATGCTGAGTGAAAGAAGCTAGTCACAAAAACCACGTATTTTAAGATTCCATTTATAGAAAATGTCCAGGATAAACTAATCTATAAAGACAGAAAATAGATTAGTGGTTGCCTAGGGCTGAGGGAGAAGGTAACTGGGGGAAAAGAGGGTGACTGCTTAAGGTTGAGATTTCTTTTTAGAGTGAAAATGTTCTAAAATTGATTGTAATGATGGCTGCACAACTCTGGGAAATACTAAAAACCATTGGATTGTACACTTTAGATGGGGGAATTGTATGACGTGTGGATTATATCCCAATATAGCTAGTGTAAAAATGATAGGTAGGTAGGTAGGTGGGCAGGTAGATAGATAAAGATAGACAGACAGACCCAGGTAACAGTTGCTGAAGGCCAGTTTCCAGAGCTGGTTGGGTCTCAGAATTGGATTAGTAAGAATGGCTAAGTCACTGCTAGCTAGGTACTGGTTCCTTTCTCTTCCTCTACCCCAAATCACCCAATCAATGAAAAATAAATTGTTCAAAACTTCTTCCACAACTCGACTCCTGGTGCCTTCACTAAAGTTGATTCTTTCATTAAAAATATGTATATATGTTGACTACTTATGTAAGAGAAAAACACGGCACAAAAATTGTCCAACTTCCATTACTACCTTTATTCATGTTCTCCATACCCAAAAGTTTCATCCCATGTACCAACTATGGAGTCTTTAGGACTCATTCCCCAAGAAGCTGGCATTTTCTCAATCCCATTCCAGTCTGGGAGATTTAAGATAACCCCATCCCTGTCCCCAGGGAAATACTTTTTTGAAAAATAAAAATGTTATTTGGATCTAAAATTAAGTATTTCGCTTATTCAGACGCTGTGCTATAAATCCATCAATGTTAATAAAGAAGCCACAGTTATGATTTAGGAATCTCAAACAAAGACTAAGGTTAAGGTCCCAAGTGAGATTAATGAATACTCTTTTCTATCACACATGGCAGATTTCTCTGTTACATCTCCCTGTAAAGAGATTTGGATCCCCCTTATGACAAATTATTTTACTTCAGAACTTATCTTTACTCATCTGAAATATAAACCTCTGTATTTACAAGAACATTCATATCAACATTTGTGTCCACTGCTATAAATAGTGATAGCTTAGGAATTGCTATTTAGCGCTCATTTAATGTGTTACTGCACCTAGTGATTTATTATTAAAATATTATTACTGTAGTGGCAGCAGCAATAACAGTAGTGGCAGTGGTAATTCCCCACCTAGTCCTAAACTCCTTTTCTTTTCAACTATAAAAACCACAACATGTCTTCTGGTTTTTGAGATGGTTGTTTTAGAACTGTCAGCTCCCTGCTAAAGCATTTTACTACCAGCTTGAATCAAAAGTGCTTCTGACATTTCTAAGGCTAAGACAGACATGGAGCTTTAGCTCTCCTCCTACTTCAGTGGCCTTCAGTTCCTCTTACAGCAGATCCCCATGCCCATGAACATACCCGATACTCTTTCCTCCTGTTGCTCTAAGTTAGAGGGAATTGTCCATGCTGTAAAGGAGATATTCGCTAAGAGTCTCTGGTCTTAACCGCTCTTCCCCAAAGGACTCCCTAACCCTGGAAAGCAAACACAGTGGGTTGGCCTGGACCATAAGGAGCACCCTTTTCCCATAATCTAAAAAGGCTTATATTAAAACAGGTATGAGGCCCAAACCTGTGTCTTGGATCTCTCCACATTCCTTTCTGCAAGCAGGAAAAGGACAAAGGTGTGAGTCCATGGTGCTTAACTCTTTAAGCTGTGTGGACAAGGAAGGTAGACAAAGAAAAGACGGACACCGGTCCCTTGAATAAGCCCTCGTCAGAAAACCACTTTGGCCACTTGGGTGAAGGAAGAGAGGAAGTCACATCCATGAACTGATGTCTTTTCACACATTGACTTCACCATGAGCAAATATGGCCCAACTAATACCCTGGGAGCTGACCAAAAAGATTAGCATGTCTTCTACTTTGGCTAAAAGGAGAAACACAGGACAGAAGGGAACCTCCCCTCTCCTCGTGGCCCATGACTTGGAATACTCAACTTCTAAAATCTTAAAATCCACTAAATCATCACCCTCCTTTCACCCCTCCATTTTCACTTCAGTCATTCTTTGCCAGCATTTCTGCCTCCTTGTCTCTTCACCTGATCTACTCTGGAGCCCCCAACTGCTGGTGTCCTCACTCCCCTAACAGGCAGCTGAGCAATGCTGGAGACCATAACGTATAGACCACAACAACTCAGAGGCACTCTTCACCCAATTCTTTTACATCTTCCAAATAAACCTCCTCCACCCCACAACAGATGTTTTTCCAAATCTCCAGTACTCTTCTGATGCTTCTTCCTTCCTTTCCACCCACCGCCCCCCCCCCCCCAATTCCCCCTGGCAGATGTGCTTGACTGTCTCTACACAGAGAAACTGTCTGTGAAGGCAGGAAGTTGAAGTTCTGGTATCTGAATCAATTCTATTTCCTTCCCTCTAGTCTCATAGAAAAAGATGTTCTTTCTCTTCAAACCATGAAGCAACATCCATGTTGTCCCTGAGTAGAATCTACTTGTGTCTTTGCGATATTGCTAGAAATCGAAGTCTTAATCTCAGTGTATATTCAATTTGCCTTTCTCTTAATATAAGGGAAGTTGAGTGTTGTTTAAATGTTTTTTGTATACATTGAATGTTCTTTGCCTGTTTTTTCCATATATCATTTTATTTCATTCTTTTTTAACATTTTCTTTACTTTTTATTTTTCTTCTTAATTCTCTATATCGTTTACTGTGTTTTAGAGTATCTGTTCTCACCATTTCCCTTCCAATTTTGCTATCATCCCTATGATTATTTTACTACTTTCTTCCTTACATTGCTTTTGTGAGGTTTTCCAGTTTACATTTTATCTTCTCCTACACTGTACCACCTCTTCCCTGGGCTCTCACATCTCTGTTTGAAGCTCTTGTTTCATAAGGACTACTGTTTCATTGATTATTTTTAAAATTCATGCAATGGGGGTGCCTCGGTGGCTCAGTCGGTTGAATGTCCGACTTTGCCTCAGGTCATGATCTCACAGTTCATGAGTTCGAGCCCCACGTTGGGCTCTGTGCTGACTGCTCAGAGCCTGGAGCCTGCTTGGGATTCTGTGTCTCCCTCTCTCTCTGCCCCTCCCCCACTTAAATTTAAAAAAAATTCATGCAATGTATTTCGTTGCAATATTCATCTGCTCTAAGGCAACTGTGTTTTTTCACGGGTGTCCTTTGTTTAACATTTTTTCCTGTTCTTTCTTTCTTTTCTCTACAGCCTATATATATATATATGGATATATATGGATTCTCACTTCTTGATTCCTCATTACTGAAAGACACAAATTTTTCTGGACCAACTATTTGCAGGTATATGTTGGGAAAAGGCCAGGGGCACTGAAATTTTCCCATTACAGAGTTTTGTGAGTGGTGATGACTGGCAGCAGTGGTTCTTTCCCACAATAGCAACTTTATCTTCTTCCCTGACACTGTGGAGATGGTCTATTTCCTCTGTACAGACTTCCTGCACGACTTATTTGGTTCTGCTTCCTCTGATTCTTAAGAGCAGAGTCCAGGAGCACCCCTGGCCCCTATATAAGCATCCTGTTGCAATGAACATTTGGGGTTTTGAGCCTCAGGGGGTACTCATTTCACTTTGCTGGCTCCTTGAGATCTGTAATCTCCACATCCTCTCCCCCCACTCTTATAAACTATCCCCCCCTTCTCCATTACCATTGATTTGGGAATTTACAGTTCCTTAATTTCACTAAAATTGGAGTTTGAGGGTTTGTATTTTTGCTTCTTATGTTCATTTTTGTTTAGGGATGATTTCTAAAAAAAGCTAGAAGCACTCTCAACAATAGCCAAATTATGGAAAGAGCCTAAATGTCCATCAACTGATGAATGGATAAAGAAATTGTGGTTTATATACACAATGGAATACTACGTGGCAATGAGAAAGAATGAAATATGGCCCTTTGTAGCAACGTGGATGGAACTGGAGAGTGTAATGCTAAGTGAAATAAGCCATACAGAGAAAGACAGATACCATATGGTTTCACTCTTATGTGGATCCTGAGAAACTTAACAGAAACCCATGGGGGAGGGGAAGGAAAAAAAAAAAAAAAGAGGTTAGAGTGGGAGAGAACCAAAGCATAAGAGACTGTTAAAAACTGAGAACAAACTGAGGGTTGATGGGGGGGTGGGAGGGAGAGGAGGGTGGGTGATGGGTATTGAGGAGGGCACCTTTTGGGATGAGCACTGGGTGTTGTATGGAAACCAATCTGACAATAAATTTCATATATTGGAAAAATAAATAAATAAATAAATAAATAAAAATAAAAAAAGCTAGAGAAAATGCCAAATTTATGTTGTAATACATCAGAAATCTGTCTCTTTCTTTGAAACCTTGCTTTGAAACCTTTGAAACTTTCTCTGAAACCTTGCTTCACATGTATTTTCAAGCTCATCTATTTTTTCCTCAAATTTGGGGGAAGAAAATAAAAAGCCTCTCTGGTACTTTATGCCCCTTACCTACCACTGTATCTGTTTTGTCATTCACCAAATATTTATTAAATGCCTACTCTGGATGTGGCCCTGACCTCAGTACCAGGGTTATAATGTTGACCAAGATCAGCATTGCCCCTCCTCCCTTGGAGGTTACAGTCAAAGAGAGAGAACTGAGAATTAAATCAGCAATACAAATACTCTGTGTCACCATCCTACTTGCCCATCTTCCACTGGCTTTTCAATTCTCTGCAATTAATCTCCTGCCTCTCAAATCTGCTGATCTTGTATTCAAAGTCGTCAGGGAAATTTTCATTGACAAATCCAGTGACGATCTATCAGTCATCATCTTGCCTTACTTTCTCATGGCACAGTTTACTATTCCTTTCTCATTAAAATATACTGTACCCCAAATTTCTCATTTGAACTCCCCAACCTCCTCATTTGCCCTGGACCTCTCTGTCCACTGACAGACAGTTCCCCCTGCTTCTCACTGAAGGTTAGTGTTCTCTGGGGCTTTGTCCTTGGCCCTCTTCCCTTTGCATTGTATGTCCTCCCTAAATGACTTCACAGTCTCAATAGTTTAGCCACTCCTTCTATTACAAACAATTCTCAACTTAATATTTTTAACTCAGACTTCTCTCCTGAGCTCTAGATTCATATATCAGCCACCTATGGGGGACTCTGTATCTGGATGTCCCTCTTTCAATTCTAATCAGTTAGATCCAAAACTGAATTGAGACTTTAGATTTTAAAAGTAAGTCTGCATTCCACAGGCCTGTTTAGTGGCTTTACCACATACTTTATTACCCAACACTAAAGCCAGGCATTTACCCTGAATCTTTGCCCCTTTCTGATACCATTTAATGTATTTTAAGTCTGCTCCCTTGCCTCAGTAGGCAAGCCCATCTTTACTGCCCTAATTCAAGCCCTCACCATTCCAGGCCTGTGCTAGAGTCATAGCCTCTTACCTGGTCTTCCCGCCTCATTCCCCCCTCTCTAGGCAACACTGTCACTAACGCCACAGTGTTACATACTTCTAAAATGTAAATTTAATCATGATGGCCTCTACTGAAAATCCTTTAATTTTCCCCCCTACTCTTGGATAAAATATAAACTCCTTACTATAATTTGAAAAACCTTTCATGATCTGCCTGTGCCTATAACCCCAAGCTTATATCTTGCCGCTTCCCTTCCTTCCCTGTCCTATACCCTATGCTCTGCTGTACCTGTTACTCCTTCTCAAACCCTCCATGCTGGTTCAAGTCCTATAGCATCCAATATGATCCTTCTTGGAATACACTTCCTGGAACCTTCCTTTTCCATGTTTCACCTAGTGAATTCTTGCTCATTCTACAGTGCGTCTTGCCTTGCCCCACCTCCAGCTCACTCCACAACTTTATCTCCTCTGAATCCATGTCTGATGCCCTACATGCATCTAAGAGCATCTGTCCCATCATGTTTGAATTCTGTGTTTATTCATTGGGACTTTGACTACTGAGAGCAAAGCCCCTTGAGGGCAAGGACATGGTCTTATTCATTTTTGCATCCTTAGGTACCTTTCCAAGAGCCTGGTGTTCAAATACTTGTGAATGAATGAGGGAATGAATGAATGAAGTGTGTTGAGATCATAAAGTATGGAACACTATACACTAGTCAGTGGAGAAAGGCATTTTACAGCCATGGTGGTGTTGAAAGACGGGAAATACAGTCCTTCTCTCTGGCTATTAAGTGTTTTACATCAGATCCTTTCTGAAGTGTTAAAAGTTAAATCAATTTCCAGGAAAACATGACTGCCAATGTAAAATATGTCCTGAGGGGAATATTTCCCCTCCTAATACTTTCCATGTGCATGAAAGGGAAAAGTGCACCCACCGCACATGTTCGATGTTGTCATCTAGAAGCTCATGCCCTTACATTTCTCCAGGAACTTATTTGCAAGCTAGTAAATCAGTATGTTGGCCAAGGATCCATCCATGAACAAAGTTGGCAGGTTCTCTGCAGTATAACGAGCCATCTCCCTGTCGGTACCTGGTCAGGTCTGGCTGTGAGACAGAGCAGGCCAGAAGGGGCCTAAAGGGACCAGACCAATCTGGACAGACATGAGGAACAATGCTCCATCCAGGCAAGGGTCACCAGTGGAGCAAGGACGGAGAGCCATGTCCACTCTAGAAGACAGATATTGGATTCATCAGAGTATCCATGATGAAGCCAAAGGCAGTATCAGCCACAATTTCAGGAATCTACAGGTGTTAAGAAATATTGATAAGATGAGCAAGCATAATGTCCTGTGATAGAAGTCCCATGTGAGCGTAGGGGCAGAGACCAAAGGCCATGGTACAAGTCAAGGTACCCGTTGAAACTGGACCCAAGGGAGCACAAAAATAAGAGAAAGCAGTGACACGGTTTCCCTAAGGGAAAAAACCCACTCTATAACACAATGGCAATATAGTATTGATCCTGGATCAGTGGCATTCTTAGTGTATAGATAAGGACTGTGTACAGAACATTTTGGGGGTTTGTGTGCCCAGAACGACTTCCTCATATGCTTCTGGTAATAGAACCTATCTTTCCTGCAGAAAGCCCATTCCTTGTGGTTTGAGTAGACCTAACCTAATCCCCATAGCTCCAGACCCGATTTCGTGTTCCTTCCCCAGGCTGCTGGGGTCCCTAAGGTAGCGTACTGTAAGTCTCAGGCATCTGACAGCCATATTGCTTACCTGCCTAAAAAATGAACAGGCAGAAACAAGTACAAGTGAGAGATGCAGAAAGGTAAGAGATTCAGAAACATCATTTGATCCCTGAAGCAAGAGGCTACCCCTGAAATTCCTTTCAAAAGAGGTCAGAATTGGGTGTCTGCAGCTGAAAGAGTCCTTTCTCTTAGAGGACAATGTGCATAGCTCTTAGGAGCCTGCAAGGCGTGGCAGGTGCTTGAGGCTAGGTTTACAGTGTGGGCAGAACACTGGATCTTCTGAGACATTCTCACAATTCTTAATGTGACTACTAGATTTTACACTGAGATTTGTTTTTCAAAAGAGAAGGGAAGTCTATATATCCAGGCACTGCTGTTACCTTTTCTGCTCCTTTTTGTTTCTCAAGCTTTTCACACCCACACTCAACTTTCTGGATGAGGGGAGGGAAGGGGCTGGTTATACGACAACACATGACCACTTGAAGCCACCATAGGATGGCTTAGCAGTCATCTTCTGGATACTCAGGGTCCTTCTGCTTAGTGGAGGGAAAGGCTGCCTATACCACAATTACCTGTCATCTGAGAAGTCAGCATAGGCCTGACTTCCCTTGGGGTTTAGTTTCCCCATGAAACTAAAGTGGAGATAGAGCTCTACTTCATCCTTCTCCCTGTGGGATCCCAAAATGGTCCTGTATAATTAGCCTGAAGACATTCCCTGCTGTTTGTTTGTCACGAAAACAAGTAGAAAGCACTAGAAAAAAAGAGTAGTTATTTAGAGGTAAATAGCAAGGGAAGGTTGGAAATGTTTGATCTCATATATAGATATGGCCTTTGTGTTCCCCAAGTAATTACTTTTGGTTTACTTTCTTCTAAAAGTGCGCTGAGATTTGAAGGTTAGTAAGAATGAACAATAAAATTAGGTACTAAAAACAAACAAGGCTCTCAGGGGATGGATTCAAATAAGAGAAAGCTAAAATCTTGGCACTACACTTAGGTGCAAAAAAAAAACAAAAAAAAACAGACCTCACAAGTTTTGTCAGCCCTTCTGTATCCATCAGACTTTCTTTACCTACAATAATTAACCTGGAGAGGGAATCTGAAAGTTTGAGTCAAAGCCTTGGGTTTTCAGATAAGAGAGCACATCAGCTTTCAGAGAAAATTCCAAATGTCCCTACATTTCTTCATTATAAAACCCTATCCGTGATCTGTATTCCAGAAAATTTTGAATCATGTTTCCGCAAGGTGCAAATAGCCCTGATGACGATGTGTCAGGGGTTTCATTTTAAAACACTATTAAACCAAGCAGGTGGTGGCCAAATTGGAGAGGATGTTTGATCCCGTCCCAATTTTCCACTGCTGTAAAGACAGACACCAAAATAGCAAATCATTCTTTATAGTCAGTTCTCCTGTTTTTCAAGAACCAGAAATAATTTTAGAAGACCTTTTTTTTTCCTTGCAAGGGCTCCATAACTTTGACACGCAGCTTGCAAAATAGAAGGAGAGAACGGAAACCACATCCAGAAATAACCATTTCCCAGTCCCTTGTAATGGATTATAAGTTAAAGGGACCATTGACAAAATTAGCACGATGGTGTTTCATAAAAAGTTAAGTAAATCTTAAAGGGAGGTAATGCTCTTCTCATTATACTTAGGGATGAGGAGATGGTGGGACACAAGATTTGTCAACAAGCAGCAGCTTTGCTTCATTTCTTCTTATGCCACCAAATTTAACAGACAATTTGAATAGAACATTCGCCTCACATACTCACATAAACCGAATCTTATTGCTAGCTGGGGCATACTGAAAAGCACGAGACTAATGGAGCCAAACTTTCCACAATTGTTTGATCAATTTGCTATCCCTTTATTTTCTAATTTTTTTCAGAAGAGCAAAGTTGCATTTTCCTCAGGCCTTACTCAACTAGTAGATAGGAGAAAGTCCTTATTATTCTTTTTAGAATTGCAAATGGGATTCTTTATCTCAGAGGCCCAATCACCATTTCAAAAGAGAAGATTTTTATTTTTAAGAGATTCTTTTTTTTTTTTTTTTTTTTTTTACTTGGTTACTTAGGTCTATTTTAGAAAACGTACAAACTCACTGGAGTTAACTTGATCTATATGGTTCAAAAAGGGGCAAATTCTACCAGAAGGAAAACAGCATGGACATTGGAATGCAGTTATCTGGGATAATAATACTTAACAACTAAGTAGAGGAAGTAGTTCCCCTTTAATATCTCAGCTCAGACTTCCCTCTGCTATCACTATGCTAGTAACATTATGTTCAGAAGCAATCAGATGCATGCGACAATTGCTTTTTAAGCACCACAGAACTGGCTGCAGTAATTTGGTTGTTTTCAACCATTCTCCAAATAAAAATATTTGAGCTAAATACGGTTTAACACAAAGGCTCAGAGTTTGTAAATTGTTATTTATTATTATTATTATTGGAAACTGACCTACACATTCCCCTGCACTCTATCACCCTGCATTGAAAATATAACAGAAGCGAAGATTGAGAAGGAGCTAGAAGAACTTAAGAGCACTTTCCAACCTTTTGAAATGCCTAGAATGATAATGCAAATATAACGTATATGCAATAACCCTGCAGTAAAGAGGAAGACGTACAGAAAAGAGAATGTTGCATAAAAGCATGGGTAATTATACATTTTATTTTTCTTTTCATGTTTTTATTTTCTTTTGAGAGAAAGAGAGACAGAGTGCAAGTGGGTAAGGGGCAGAGAGAGATTGGAAGACAGAATCTGAAGCAGGCTCCAGTTCTGAGCTGCCAGCACAGAGTCCAACACGGGGCTCAAACTCACAGACTGTGAGATCGTGACTTGAGCTGAAGTCAGACGCTTAACCGACTGAGCCACCCAGGCACCCTATATGTTTTAAGTGTAAGGGGAGATGTCAAAGCATTTAGTTATTTGTAGCACCTATTTAACTGTAATTCCATATTCCACATTAGGTGAAAATCTGAGTTTCAGCAAAGTTGCCTTTTTTTGTCTCTTTAATTACCCAGGCATTGTGCCCAGAGATAGGGCTGTAATTACCCAGGAAACCAAGGGTCATAGGGAACGACTGATCAGGTCAATACTGAATCCTCTCTGAACCAGGAGGAAGGCTTTCACCAGGCTGACTTGGAAAGTTGTTCTTCTCTTGGAGTCTCTTTCCTGTAAGCAGAGTCTGCCCCCACGTGGTAAAAGTGAGGGGCTGCTCTTACTTCCCCAGATGCCTCCTTCTTGCTCTAGGTCAGCAGGAGGGTATTTGTAGCAACCCATGCCCTTGACCACCCTCCTACCTTTGAGCTGCTTTTTACTGCTTCTCTCCCCTCTGTCCTCCTTCCCCCTTTTATTGTTGTTCTCCTTCCTTCTATCTTTCTTTTTATTCGCATCTACTTCTTCCCTCCTCCTTGCCTTCCAGAACCTTGCACAGTATTATTATTTAGCAGCCCAGCCATGAGGGCTAAAACTGATGCAGACCTTCCGCGGAGAAAATTTGGATTCTTATTTAAGGAATTTAGACAATGTTGTTTCGATAAATAAATAATAATCACCTTAAGGGGTAATACCATGACATCTAGAGAGCTTAGAAGATACTGAATGAGAAATCAGGAAACACAGGTTTCACTGGCCTTGACCCTGTCCCTGAATTATGATGATTGTAATATGTTTGTATGAAAACTAAGAAATCTGGACACAGGTACACCTTCATATAGAATCAGGGGGCAGGAAGGCAATGTGGGTTTCTCTGCCCACTTCAAAGAAAAGCAGAAGGGCACCTTACCCATCATGTCCACCAGCAAATCAGCAAGCCACCCAAACACACACAACATAGGTAATTAAAAACAATGCCATTATGCAGATGTGGCTGCAAACTAAAGCTGCTCATTCTCATGATGGCCCTATTCCAACCAGCTTGTCATCCCAAGGACCTGAGCAACCAATCCATCCTGGATATCATTTTCATCAGTCCACCTCCCTACACAGAAATCTTCAAAGGTATATTTCTTCAAATATACCTTCGAAGGTATGACTTCAAAGGTATATTGCCTTCAAAGTCTAAATACCTTGTACATTCAGGATCTCTCTCTCTCTCTCTCTCTCTCTCTCTCTCTCTCACACACACACACACATACACACACACACACACACACACACACACACACACACAAATAATCTCAACCTACTCAAGGTCTCCACTTCCAGCCACTTTTCTCTTCCTGCGTGTCCTCAAATGTCCCTGTGTTTCTTGCCTTCATGCTTTTGCATTTTGCTGTTTCCCAGCCCAGAATGGCCTGACACGAGGCCCACAGCCTTTGTGGAGTTAATGTCAGTCTGGAAGTCCCTTTTTTATTTAACAAAACTGAAACTGCATTAGTGCACAGAGTGAGACATGTTACCCAAGGCCATATAAGCTGAGGGCACTTTCAGACCCATATGAAAGCCTCATGTTGAGATATAATACATATATTTTAATACAGTGTAATTTACAAAGCTATTAATCTTCCAAGGCAGGAGGGGGGATGGGAGTGGGGAGGGTGAAGTGTTCATAAACTAACAATGAAGAATTCAAATAGCTTATGCCATTACCAGAATCCTAAGATGGAATTATGGCCCCATAACTCAACGTTGGCCAGCTCTTTCCATTCTCTAATGGATGTATTTGAGGCTTGGGTTCCTGCTAACTTTCCCTATTTATTCTCTAGCTTCCACTCCCTTCCAGTTACACCAAGAAGCCCCCTAACTACTTCATAATCTGCCTCAGAGGCAGAAAGCATGACAAGTAGTTAAGCTGTATCTTTGTTGAAATGCAGAAGAAGCTCTCCACAACCCTCTCAATCCAAGGACTGGGCACAGGATTGTGGTGGGGAAGTGCCTCTTTCATAGCAGCTGTATAAGTGCCATAGAGCATCTGCCCATTGCCTCTAGATTTGGCTGGCACTGCTCCCTCCCAGGAGCAATAACACACAGTACACAAAATACCTATAGATAAGGGAAGACCTAAATACTACCCAAATATTATAACACATGTCCATTTGCATGAAAATCCTGAAGAGTACTTATCTAAGTGTAATAATCAATCCACTGAATCAGAATCGTCTAGCATAATCATTTGAAAATGCAGGTTCCTAGGCAGCAACCCAGACCTATACACTCAGAATCCCGGAGGTAGAGCCTTGGAATATAAATGTATAAGCAGCAATTGAGGCCATTCTTATCCATACTAACATTTAAGAATCTCCCTTCCAAGTATTTACTCTGTTTTCCTTCCTTGTGCTAAATGCAGTATTCCACGCAGGGCCTACCTTACACAAAACCATGGAATAACTAAAAGTATCAAAATCCATGTGTCGTAAACCTACTTCTGCCCCTGTACCTACCTTCCCAAAGCAGCCCTCTCCCAGCCTCAGCACTGAAGCTTCATCAGTGCACTCACACTGCCCCTGGGTCTCCCTTGAATCTCCCACCTCGACTTATCTTACTCACATCTGCACTATACCAGCATCTAGATCTTTCCCTCCACCTTCCCGTCCAACAAAATGTTATCTCATTTCTGCTTGACTTTTCGAGGATTTTGCCATTCATTAGATGAAAGCTAACCAATTTGGTCTGATCACTAGCCCGTGCTAAAGGTTTAATTAATAGGCACTTCTTGTACTTTGGCAACGCTAACGGACATTTTCTGGGACAGATGAGGAGAGCTTTGGCCTTCTAAATTACATCATTAGTCCTAACCTGTCTACCCTTTGCTGGTAGGTTTCAGAACCTACACAACTTTATCTCTAGAATGAATTAATAATTTCCATTTGCCGCCAAAGAGTAAGGCTTAAAAGCACTTTATAAACTGAAAAGTGGTATATAAACAAAATAATGTATTATGATTCATCTCAAGACCAGCCCTGATTCAGAAATATGTGGCAACTGCTTTCCTGGTTTTCACTCTCCTGGTAGCAAACAAAACGTTCTGATTAATGTTTTGCCAGCCAAGTCTCTGTCAAATACATCCTTTGATGAGCAAAAATGGGGTTCCCAGTGTTGACCCTGTCTGCAGTTCATCTTCTTTGTCCTTCTCCATCCTCATGAATTTTGGCTTAGGCCTTCCACACCAGGCAGATGTGGCCCAGTAAGGATCGATTAGGTAGTCCTACCCTCTCATTTTACAAAAAGGAAACTGCTCCAGACAGGTGACAGGAGGTAGTAGCGGAGGTGAAGCCCGAACCCAGATCTTCTCTCAGCCCACTGTGCCACACTGCCTTGAGGTCGCTTTGTCTGAATGTACCATAAAATGTCTCTAGGATATTTTTTATAGTCCTTAGAGATGAGCCCATCATGGCCAGTCCCATACCCTGATTTTACCCATCTCCTTATCTCCCTGCCTATAACCAGATTGCCCTCTAGACAGTTCGTCCCAGAAGGCTATGTTGTTGTTGTTTTTTTATCTTAAAAATATCCTATAGGAGTGACACAACACATCCAAATGCTGTACGAGCAGAACAAATACCCTACACTTATCTGTATAGACAAGCGCTGCCTGTGGAATTCGGTAGCATATTGACATGCGGCTGACTACTTACTGCCAAAAGCAGTAGGTACCACAGGAGATGGATGGATGGTTAGACTGTTACATAGTCCGCTCTGTAATAAGCCAGGTTCTCACATGGACTGTGGGAAGAGACGGGAAGGATAGGAAGAGATCTTAAAAGTCATGACTGACCCCTCCAGACAGACGGACAAGAATCCTAACAGGATATCTTGTTACATGGAACTTTTTCAAAACCTGTGTTTCAAAAAGACTGAGTTCAATTCTTTGCCCTTTTAGGCTAGAATAGAAACAACTCCCATGGAAGGCTTTGCACGTGAATTGCTGCATATTGGGTTTTTTAGCCCCAGAATTCCCTTGAACTGGGGGGAGTACCAATTGGAACACAACACACATGTTCTTTAGTTTGAGCCAGTGACAGAAATCTAGGGGCTGGACAATGCTGTCAAGTAGATATGATGCACAATAACAGCAGTGGCCGTGTATAACTAGCCTAGTGAATTTGAAAACCAAATCAGAGAGCATTTGGTGGCTTGATTAATTTGCTTTGCCTATCTGCCATCTGTTCTTGTATCCAGGAGCCCAAGATGGGTAGCCCTGCTTGGTTCTGCCGACTTAGTCCAGCTGGAAACCCTCCTTCTACAAGGAATGCAGGGTGAGGTCTACAAAGAATGTACATCCCTGGCCCCTGCTCTGATCTCACCCTGTGGCTGCAAAGCCAGGTTTTGTATACGCAGCTCCTCCCATACGTTTCAAAACTCCTTTTACATCCTCTGCCTCTGTTTAAAAGTTGTGTAAACTCACAGGTTCACCTGTTTTATATCTTCCCATGCTGACGACTATAAAGAAAAGTGAGGTCACCTGGTGACAATTGGGCAATTGTTTCTTCTGAGCTGAGCTGCAGAGTGTCACATTTGAATTTTGCCTTTGTTTTTCTTTTAGCTGAATTACTTCATTCTTTTCATGGCAAAGCTTTTCATCAAATGCCTCATGCACACTTGGCATACAGTGCCCTAGGTAGGCTCAGTTTTGCTTTCTGAACTGGGCAATAAAAGTAGCGCTCATCTTTGCCCTTCTCTTACCACACCCCCCCCCCCAGACCTACACTCAATTTGCCTCATTCATTCTTCAACACAAATATAATGAGTGCTTCATACGTGAGGGGCAGTGAGCTAGGTCCTGAGGGCTCAGAAGTGAAAGCACAGTCCTTGGTCCTCACTGAGCTCACAGGCTAGTGGGGGAAGATAAATAAATAAAACTATGCTACAAATATTATGATAGAGATTTACACAGCGTACTCATGGCAAAGATTTATGGCTGGTCACCAAAATCGTTTCCTTTCTTCTTCCATATAATAGAGTTTTAGCTAAGCATATAGCCAGCCACCCTGCCCTGAACTCCCTCCCGGGCAACTGAGCATGGTCCTATCTGTGACTCAGTTCTCCCCATCAGGAATACGAAGTGGAAGAGATATGTGCCACTTCTACAGCTAGGTCTTAAAACATGTGCTCAGGTACTTTCTTACCCATTCTCAACAGCTGGAACACGAATGTGCCTGCAAACTAGCTTCTATGATGTAGAGGAGGACACTGCCCTAAGAGGTGGGAAGAAACAAGGCAGAAGGGACACTAAATGATTGCACAGCGCGAATGGGCCCACCTACCCGTGCTGGGCTGCTCTTGGAATGAGAATAAAGTTCTTTCTTTGTTCCTTCAGCACTGTATTGTAGGGATTCTTTGTTCCAAGCGATCTGCTTTCACTCTACCCAACACAACACAGTGCCCTACACTCACGGGACTGAAGCCCTGTGTAAAAAGGGAGTCAACGATTCCTCGATTCATTGGAGATCACATCTCACAGCAGGTCAACTCACCTCCCTAGCATCTGCCATATGCTCATATCTGCTGCTGCAGGCTGACTCCGGAGGCACTCTTCTAAGAATTTCAGGACCTTTGAGTAATGAGGGGCCAGAACCACTAGCAACATTTTTAATTGCCTAGGAAGCAATTAAAAGGTGTCATGGAAAAGGTGTGTGCAGTGGCATCAGAAAAATCTAGGTTTGAACCCTGAATCTGCTTCTTACTACCTCTGAACCTTGGGCAAGAATCTTAACATCTTTGAACATTTTCTTTTCATCTCTGCATAATAACATCTGTCTGGCAGCATGGTTGAGGGGGTTGTAATAGATATAAATGCCAGGTCCAGGGCCTGGAACACAGTAACCTTCTTTAGGTGATTATTAGTAGCAGTATTTTGCAGGCCTGGTGAGAAAAGAACTAAATGCTCTCTCACTGCAGAGACAATTCTTTCCTGTAGCCACCAAGCCCACACTGGTTCAACTAAAAAGTTTGCCTACATTGAAGAAATGTAGAATTTGATCTCCTCACCTAAAAAGCAGCTGGAAGTGTATTTTGTTCTGAATCTTCCTGTACACATCTTCAAATCTAGAATAACGCACACAAACTCACTTATACCAAGAGGACAAATACACCTATTAAAAGCAGAGAAGAGCTGACTACTGTGTAAATTTATTTTGGTGCCAAATTCTGCATCACTTTTTCTGGATGCCTGTTTCCTGGATTATAAATGTGGCAAAAGCAGGAACAGTGCATTTTTCATGCCATCTTCCTCCAACTTCAAACATTTGACCCCATGGCAGGCATTCTGCATTCCGTAAATATTACATGAATCATAAAAGTTTAGAGCTAGAGGGTCTTTAGAGATAATCCTAGCTTGCCCTTGTTTCAGATTAATTTATTCATCCACTCATTCAGTCAATATATATTTATCAGGAACTATAATGTACTGACAGATTGGGCTATACCAGAGATGAAGAAAGTAACATCACAATTGGTAAAATGACTTGGTCAAAGTTGAGCTATTACAAATTAGGAGTAGTGTGTAGGTGTTGTAGCCTCAGTGGTCTTCTTGCAGAGTCTTGCACACACACCAAGATCTTACCCAAAAAGCCCCTTGGGTCTTTTAGTTTGTCACTGCCCCCACATCTGTGCAAAGCTGTCTGCTCATCCTTTGGGACTCAGATCAAGGAGGCTTTGCTCAATCATCCTAGTTAAAGCCTCTAAAACCTCCTTCTCACAGCTGATAAATCAGCCCCTCCAGGGCACCTGGATGGCTCAGTTGGTTAAGTGTCTGACTCTTGATTTCAGCTCAGGTAACGATCTCATGGTTCATGGGTTCAAGCCCCATGTCGTGATCTGAGCTGACAGTGCAGAGCCTGCTTAGGATTCTCTCCCTCTCCCTCTCTCTCTGCCCCTCCCTCAGTCGCTCCTTCTCACACACACACACAAAGTAAATAAATAAAACATTTTTTAAAAATGAGCCCCTCCATAATCAAACTCTTTGTTAAATATTCTAAAAGTTAAAAACTCAACAAATAAAAATATTTGTTATTTTAAATTGTTTTAATGTTTGTTCATTTTTGAGAGAGAGAGAGGGAAGGAGGGAGAGTGGGAGGGTGGCAGAGAGAGAGTGAGACACAGAATCCAAAGCAGGCTCCAGGCTCTGAGCTGTCAGCACAGAGCCCGATGCAGGGCTTGGAATCACCAACCTGAGTTGAAGTCGGATGCTTAACCACCTGAATCACCCAGGCGCCCCTGAATACAAATATCATTAATGTTTTATTCCCTTAAAATCTTCCCACTCCCCAGAAGAAGACCAAGGATACTGTGGTCCCCTTTCTTCTTAAACTATGCCTAAATCTTCCATCAGTATGAGTATCACCTTGTCAGTTATGAGTCCTCATTTCTTTTTAAAGTTGATTTTGAAATAGTTTCAAACTTTTAGAAGAGTTTCAATAATAGCACAAATAATCTCCATATACTCTTGATTCAGATTCACCAAATGTTAACGCTGTAACGCATTTATCATTCTATATGTGTGCATGTGTGTGTGTACACGCGCACACGCATGTGAGTGTGTGTCCCTTCAACTCGTTTGGGAGAAAGTTACAGACACAAATACTTGACTGTATTTCTATCAAAAAACAAAGACCTGTTGTTACATAACCACAGTACAGTTATTAAAATCTATAAAATTAATACTGATACCTAGCTATTATGCAATATACAGATCTTATTTAATTGCCATCAATTGTCCTAATAATGTCTTTCATAGAAAAAAAATGTACTACTCAAAAATCCAGTCTAGGATCATGAGTCTCCTTGAATCTTCTTTAACACAGAACAATTCCTCAGTATGTCTTTGTCTTTCATCACCTTGACATCTGAAAGAATATAGACTAGTTATTTTGTAGTATGTCTCTCCATATGGGTTTGTGCCATGTTTCTTCAAGACTGGATTCACGGTATATATTTTTGACTAGAATGTCACATATGTTGTGCTTCTCCCATTGCATTTTTTCAGACAGCATGCAATTTCCATTTGTCCAATTCCTGGTGATGCTAACTTCTATTATTTGGTTAAGGTGCCAGCAGTGAGATAGGGGGTAAAATTGGGATACAGTTCCTCCCAAAGAGATGACTGCCACTTCTTCATGTAAAACTCATGAAAAACTCAGACCTACTGTCTTAAATATACCATTTCCACTTGACAAGGCAGACTTATTGGACACTTCCATCTTGTTTTGTTGAGTCCATTTTGACTCATCCCCAAATGGGTACACCCACCCTAGAGTCCCTCCATCAATAAGACTTTCAGTTTCAACAAGAGCTTAGTAGCAGATTATCAGCTGCCTTAAAAAAGGTTGGGGCAGCCAGTTGGTGGCTGTCAGAAATGGTCTACTGTACTGAAAAGTACTGCCTCTCCTAGTCCTCTGGCAATCATTATACCCTTAACTAAAGCTGAGATGTCCTTTTTTCCATCTGGGTTTATATATTGTTCCTGTTGGACCAGCTAGGAGGGGCCAGTACATGTGGTAGCCCCTGAAGAGGAAAATTCCCTGACATTTATGGGCATTTACAGTACAAGCATATAAAACATCATTGCCAATTATGCATTCAATAGTGGAAACCACAATAATAGTAGACTTAAGTGGCCCAGAAGCCCCATGCAGTAGGCCACTTGAGCTTCTCTTCCCCACTTTGAACTGTGCCCAAATCCCCAAAGTTGAATTCAGGCACCAAGGAGTCTGATGCACATCAGAGTCTACACAAGATACCAGATCATGCTATTTCCCAGGTGGGCAGGTGAGAAATAAAGCATGGTAGGAGAATCTGGGCTATGGTAGGATGGCAGGGGCAGCAGAAAGAGAAGTTTATTGCTAGGCTTTTCCTCCCCTTTCAATCCTTTACCCGAGGATCAGAGCCTAAGCACAGCACTACTTCCTCCCTAAGATACTTCCTGTTGCCCAGCAAGCACCAGGACCCCGGATCCCTTTTCTTTCTGCCCCAGAACACAAACCACTATGGTTCCACCATGCTTTCTGAGGACCTTTGGGGCCTTTGGTGACCCCTGTGCCTAGCGTTCCATCTTCTTACAAACCAAGTCAAGCTGTGAAGAGGGCCATGGAGATGAACGCAGTGCCTCTGTGATATTAGGCAAGGTGTTGGGTTCGCTTTTCTTTCTGAGTGGCCTCCTGCTTATGGCTTAACCAATGCTTTCAATTCATCCAAACCAATGTTTTTGGTTCACCCAAAGTTCTATTTAAATAGCAAGGTCCTCATTACTAACATCAATCACTTGGTTTGGGGGACTCCTGGCTCAATAGCCATAGACATAACTGCCTTTCAGCTGGGGCCATGGAGCCTGCTCACTCGTTGTTGTGGTAATATCCCTTCCTCTGCCCGTGAAGATGAAAGAATAAGCAATAGTCAGGCACCATTTGGGTAGTTCGTTTAGTCCTACTTTTCATTGTTCAGCCTATAAGCATTAATTCAACTTGTGTTCATTAACAGGACAGTAGGAAACCCCTCTTCCACTCACAACTTCCACACATAACCCTCCTCCCCACTACTTGGGCAAGAATACTCACTACCAGATCACAGAAAATGCTCTCATCTCTCTGAACCTGGTTCATGAAAGCTTCCTCTTCCAGAAGGTCGTGTTTCTGTGAGCATCCCAACCTGGTCTCCAGAACAGTCAAAGTTGCAATTTGACTTTACCCCACTTTTATAAGCTATGAAGTTAGCCTATTACTGTTTCATGGATGCTTGTAGAAAACCCAAGACACTTGTATCACAGACCATAGACCGGCTACTCACAGTACAATAAGCATCGTGAGCATCATGAGCTTCAGTGTGCTTACATTGGTTCCCCTTACCCCCAGGTCCCATGGGGACAACAAGGAGGACCCAGATGGAGACCTGCATATTCAGTGTGCTGCACTGTAGGAAAGAAACACTTATCTTCAAGAATCTACAAATTTTACAGCAAGCAGTAAGCAAGCCTACCTTTTGTCCCGGAGAGAGACATTACCTTAATCTTCAAAATTGCTCAGATGCAACCCTGAGAAACAGCCTGGTTAAAGAGAGATCAGGCCTTACATTCTTGGCATACAAAACAAGATATGTAGAAGCATGAGAGACTTATGGAGGGGTTTTTCCCAATAACAACAAGCCCTCTGGGAAAAAGGGAAAAAGGTAGTAATTTTCAGAGGTCTGCATTGCATCATTTGCCAATTTCCTGATTTAAATACTACCTCATGGCTGACTTCAAGCCACCACTGTGACAGCACTCACATGAAAGTTGGGAAAAGATGTGCACACACACTAGCTGGACCATCCACTGATAATTGTTGTTTGAATCAATTGTTACCATGATTGTTGCCCTTGTCTTTGAAATGCATACCTGAATCTTTTGTTAGATATGCATAGTTGCAGTTTATCTGCATGTAATACAAGAACCTCCCTCATCTGAGGATCCTAAGATAATTTCTGGTGAAGTTTGGAAGGGAAATCTTGAGTTATACTCATGGATAAAAGAGAACCCATAAAACTGAAATGTTGAGAACCGGGGTATGATAGTCCCAGCCTCTGACTGGTAGTCAATCCTCCACATTTCTTTCTGAATCTTTAGTAAACCATTAAACCCATGTTTATAAATTTCTGAGTCTGTGGTCATTTTCTCTGACATTACCTGACTTTAATTTTCTTAACAGTATTTATTACTCCTTAAATTTCCTGGATCTCTCTCTCTCTTTTTTTTTTTTACTTCATTAATTGTCTTACTGCCTTTAAAATGCAAAAAGAAAAATTTCATCTATCTTATTTACCCTTTTAGCCCCAGCACCTATAACACTGCCTAGCATGTGAAAGATAGTCAATAAATATAGAACATACAAATGAATTCTGGGTCCTGTTTTATTACCTATCCCATCTCATTATGTTGCCTCTGTATTCAGTCATTTTTTGGATGTGGACACAGCAGATACCAATCAAGATGGCAAACAAAAGCTGCAAATTTTTCCTCTTGTAATTAAATCTTGATTAGGTTTCAGGTCCTATGATATCCCAATGCCACCACTCATATACTCCGTATAACCCAACAAATCATTAAGCCTTTCCATGCTGCAGCTTCTCCAAGGATCTCAGGATCCTTAAAGCATCTAAGGATGCTTAAGGATCTCAGAAAGAATGGCTTCAGTTTTCATTGTCATCTGTAGACCATTCAGTACTGGGCATGTATCAATGACAGTTTTTGTCTCATTCCAATACCCTCCTTGCCTCCAGAGGGTGACAGGAGAGTAGGAATGAAAAGCTATAGTCTCACATTTCTCTCACCTACCATAGTGATTCAGAAAATCTGAAGATTCTTTGAAGGCAATTTCCCAGCTTCTCTTTAACCAGGAGATAAACCGTTACTCTGACAAGTTTCCCAAACTCACGACTCCTCTGTTTTCTCATCTGTAAGATGGGGCTAATAACACCTACATCACAGTGTGGTAACAATTAAATGAGATAACCTAAGTCAGTGGTTCCCACGTGAGGGCCTTCAACCGGCAGTGTTGGCATCACCTGCCAGCTGGTTAGAAAGACAAAATCTTGGGACCTGCCCCAGACCTACAGAAGGAGAAACTCTGAGGTTGCCCCCTTCCATCTGTGTCTTAATAAGCTTTCCAGGGGATTCGGATGTACACTAGAGTTTGCGAACCACTGACAGATGAACTCAATTGACACTTGTTTAGCCCTAATGTCTGCTTTTCACTTACTCATTCAGATTCACTAGCCACCCAAACCAATCCCAGCTAAACTGCAAAATTATTTCTCCTCACCACATTTGGCCGACGAGAACAATGGGTGGGAGACCTTGGAGCAGATCCTGCTCTAAACCCAAATGTAAATGCTTATTCTGGCTGTTGTTCCTCTTCTCCCCAGTTATCATAATTTGGCCAAATGTTATCTAGGTGTTTATATTTTTGTCTCTCCTGGATCTTTTATATTTGTTGAGGAGTTGTTTCAGTAGACCATTTTATGCATACATGAGTGGCCCAATGGTTGCCTGCACAGGCAGATGCTAAGAAGGCCATAACACTGGGGTGAAAGAGAGAAGAGCATGTGCTTCAGAATCAATCAGTGCTGGGCTCACACCATCCAGGGAGCACTGGACAAGTTAGCCATGGTGGAGCCTGAGTTACTCAAATGAAAAATGGGCTTAACAACAAGAAAAACCTCTATTTATTGAGGGTCTCCTATGTGCCAGGCACTAAGCTAGGCATCTTACATTTGTTATATTATCTCATTTAAACCAAAACCATGAGTTATCTTTTTTTCCTCTCTTTAAATGTATCTTGTTTAAATACTTCCAACATTTTCAACATGATTTTGCAACATTCAGGGCCCATCAATTTCTTTTCCAATATAATCAAAAGATAATAAAGACACTTTGGGGAAACAGGACTTAATAACTAGTTTTTGGGCAAACACTGTTAGAATTCTTCGATTCCATTAAGTGAGTGATATCAGTCGAAAAATGAGGCTAATTTTGCTGCAGGTTTAAAGAAAGTGGAAATAAACTCTAAATGGTAGTTTATCTGTGCTTTGCAGTAAAGGTTCTTAGTTCATACTTAATCGAAAAGGCAAGTTACAGTTGAATTTTGAAAATCCTGAAAGAGTTTTTAAAAGTAATTTAATGTAGCATTTTATGGTTGCTTTTGTAGTTTAGAATTTGCGATGGATATCGAGGGATGTATATGCCTTCTGATCCCTTAGATTTAATCAGACTTCTCGCTTGCTTGCATAATGGTTTATGGTACCTTTGATGATTTGCAGCCAACCTAGCTCTTTTAATAATTTACTGTAGAAGCATTTAATTTTTAATGGACAAGAATGGGTTAGAGGTAGCTTTTGCATTGGTAAGTGCTCTCCTGAAGACTGGAAAAAAGGAACAGTGTATTTAAATTCCAAACGTTATTGAAAAATACACGTCTTTTATTACCAAAATCAAATGCATAATTGAAGAACATACCAAACCCAAAATTATTGTTCATGCTTTATTTAACCAGAAGATAGCATTGCTTTCACGATGCTATCATGAGGACATTTTTTCAAATGGCCCCCACTTTTTTTTAACCTTCCTTGCTGCTCTTAATATTTTGTCCCACTAGATAAAGTGTATCTGCTACAGGGTGAGAATATACATCATTTTATTACATCTTGCTCATCAAGAAAAGCCTAACAAAAGAACGGTTTGTAATGTCTGGTACATAAAAGAAATACCATCTTATATTCATTTTCCTTAAAAGTTTTTCTAAGATCTCAATATAATGAGCATACCTAGGAATGATTTCACATCTAGTCTTAAAAATATCAGAGTTTCCATGTGGAAAGAAAAATGGGAAGATGCCAGGATAAATATTTTTTAAGACTTGATGGAGGACAAAACATATCTTGCCTTCAGAGGCACATAAAACAAAAAATGTTGCAATTGCTGAATAACCCCTTTTTCAGCTCTGCCATATGTAAAAATAAGAATGCCTTCACAGAACTACTTTCTGGGGAATCAACTAACAGCACACAGTCCTGGAAACTTATTCTCTCCTCTCCTAACATTCCACAGTTGACTGTCCCCAAGCTTACCCTGAAATGGCCTACCGGGAGAACTCTGATGGTCAAGGGTCCAAGTCTGAGCTCTGTTTCTAAAGCACCTTTGGAACTCAAACATCAGAGCAGTTATGAAAATGGGAAACCATTCTCTTTGCTTTGGCCTTCAAACAATCTTGAGATTAACACCTGCTACAGAGATTGGTTCCCAAGAACCTTTGGTTCTTAGCCAAGAAGTTTGTGCTCTGGCAAAAATTGCCCGATCTAACAATGAAAGTTTGAGGATCCAGCCACCATTTCCATGCTTGGTTTCCTGGGATAAACCTGCAGGTGCAAGACTTACCTGGTTAACAAGGACTCTATCTACTGCCCACCATCTTTTGGCTTCCTAGCAGGGGTTATATATAAAACAGCTTATATAACATGTTTCTAATATTAGCCAGATTCTCATCTTGACCCCAGCTAATGAACAGAAACTTCTAGATTTAATCAATTGTCCCCCTTATTTGAGGAAGCAGGAATTACTCCTGAGCAGACAAGTTCCGGGGCATCTGACTTGGGTGACCTTATTAATCACATACATGCATATCTTTTTCTTCTCTCCAGCTCTCTCTGTTTATCTCATATCATCAACATTGACTTTTATTTGTTTGTTTTAAATATTTATTTTTGAGAGAGAAACAGAGCATAAGTGGGGGAGGGGCATAGGGCAAGGAAGACACAGAATCTGAAGCAGGCTCCAAGCTCCTCACTGTCAGCACAGAGCCCGATGCGGCTCTCAAACTCAAGAACCAGATCATGACCTGAGTTGAACTCAGACGCTTAACCTACTGAGCCACCCAGGCACCCCTCAATGTTGACTTTTAGAGGTAAAGAGTCCCTAGTGATCATCTGGCAATCCACGAACTTTTCTGTGAAGAAACTAACTTAGGTATTTGTCCAAGAACTAACTTAGGTATTTGCCCAAGGTTACACAGAAGCCAGAAACTAGAATTTTCTAAATTGAGTGTTTTCAAACTAGAGTGCTTTTTGCTTTTTGAAATCTGCTTTCTAAATTAAGTGCTTTTCCCATTACATCATAGTCTCACTCTCCCCTTCCTCTCCTCCCTCCCTCCCATCCCCTATCCCCTAACTACTGCCATCACTTTTGATTTTGTTTTAGGTCTTTCCAGGGTGCCAGGGGTACCCATGAGTGTCACTTATCTGCTGCGATAGGCTTTATTCCAAAAAAAAAAAAAAATTAAGGGAAGGGGAGGGGAGACCGATAGTGGGTGCTCCTGATCCCAGTCTAACAACCTGTTTTCCTCCTCTTCCAATCAAGTGTTCTGCCTCTTTTTTACATTCTGACAACATCATAGAATGAGCCGACTTAACCTTAGCTAATTTTCCAGGCTATTCTCCATGACAGAAACATAATTAAGTTTCTTGGGCATATTAATTCCTCTTAATGTCCTTACCAGGCTGAGGCTATGTGAACCATCTTCAAAAGAGATTAAGGAGGGGCGTCTGGGTAGTTCAGTCAGTTAAGTGTCTGACTTCAGCTTAGGTCATGATCTCACAGTTCATGAGTTCAAGCCCCATGTTGGGCTCTGTGCTGACAGCTCAGAGCCTGAGGCCTGCTTCAGATTCTGTGTCTCCCTCTCTCTGCACCTTCCCCTCTGGCACCCTATCTCTTTCTGTCTCTGGAAACTGAATAAACATTAAAAAAAAATTTTTTTTTAAAGAGATCTAGGAAATGTAGAAAAGAATGTTATAAATGTAGCCTTTTAACCTCTATCCTGCCTGGGTCCTCACCTCCCCCCCAAATTTATGCCAACCAAATACATGAAGTGATACATACACTAAAGTGTTAACATTCGTCACTCCACAGGTGTAGACCTGGAGTGGGGTAGAACCAGAGAGAGAGGTTATTATCTTCCTTCGAGTAACATCTTTTAAAATATGAGAAAAAAAAATGAAGGAAGGGAAAACGGGAGGAAAACATGCCTAAAGCCACAGTAAAATTTGTAAGCCTGAAACCTAGAGTAACTCAGGAAAAAAATGTTTTAAATATATATTACAAATAAAAAGTTTATAGGCATAATATAGTCAAATCTATAATTCTTTAAATCTATAAGGCTAGGTTTTTAATGAAAGGTGAAAAGGTCTACAAATTCCATTTTTTTTTTTTTTTAGCAGTTAAAAATAGGGAAATTCTGAGTTATGGACTGATTGTGGGTAGAGAAGAAAAATGTCTCTGTTATGGCTGGGTGCTAGAATTTTATACATATACCGCCCATGTCTATATAAGGGGGAAAACAGATGGAATAACAGTCAATCTTGTATTTTTGTCAGACTAAATGATTAACCATTTCACATCTGAGTCAGTCTCAATCCAATCAACTGTATGGAAATTAGTCACTATAATGGGAAAAGTACTTAACTCAAAAGGGTTCATTCATTAATCACATACCAACACACCAGAAAGATAATTTTTCTGCCTAAGTTCCCAGACTCTACTTGTTCATTCATTCCTTCAGCAGATATTTGTTGAATTCATACAATGAGCCAGGTACTCTATAGGGCACTGAGAATAAAAACATACTCCTTTAAATAAAGGATATTGTAGACTGGAAGAGAGAAAATAAAAAATAAATAGATTAGCTCATGATCTATAAACATTAACACAGATTTTCCACACTGCCCCCCCTCAAAAAAAATCCTGTGGGGTTAGGGGGCAAAAGGGAATGAACAATTATATACCTATTCTAGGGCAAGTGGAAAAACCTTCACAGAGGAAGAGATACCTGAGCCAGGACTTAGGGAGAAGTTGGAGTTCATTGCAAATTTTCCAATGAAAATCAAAGCCTGAAACTAGAAGAGGCCAAGTTTATGAATACCTCCATTAGGCCAGCATTTCTCAATGTGTTTATAGACCTTATTTGAGAGGGGAAAAAAAAAAAAAAAAAAGGATTCCATGGTCAAAAGAAAGTTTAAGAAATTGTGGATTCTGCAACATGTAAGTTTTCTTTACCGCAGGACTTCTCAGAACCTTTACACCCTCAAAATTTATGCCAACAAGATACATGAAATGATACACCCAAGTGTGAACACTGGTTACTCTATGGGTATGGAACTGGGGTGTAGTGGAGTCAGTGAGTATTACAGTAATCCAGAAAGGAGGGACATAATGCTCAATGATTCCCAGGCTGAAGGAAAGACCCCTTTTCTTTTTTTAATTAAAAAATTTTTTTTAATGTTTATTTATTTTTTGAGAGAGAGAGAGACAGAATTTGAGTGGGGGAGGGGAAAAGAGAGAGGGAGACACAGAGTCTGAAGCAGGCTCCAGGCTCTGAGCTGTCAGCACAGAGCCTGATGCAGGGCTCGAACCCACAAACCGAGAGATCATGACCTGAGCCATAGTCGGATGCTTACCTGACCGAGCCACTCAGGCACCCAGGAAAGCCCCCTTTTCTTGATAGAATTTGAGGGTCTACTTGTCTGTGTATACACTTTATATTCACAATCTGTACTAGTGGATTTATTTTCATGTGTGTTTTAGACTAAGATAAGAAAAAGTGATTGTATGCTGCACAAGTGAATGTTCAAATCCCTATTGGGTAAAGCAGCAGACAAATCTTAACGTTTATTATGACTGTTATCAACACTACAATCATTCTCATTGCTGAAGGCTGCCATTGTCTTATAGAATTCTAGAGAGGCTATGCCACCATTTTGTTTGGTGTCAGTGTCAGAAGACCCGAAAACCCAGAGGAAAATGACTGAATAATACATATGCATATGATTGGTAATTATGTCTGAAATAACTAGACCAAATAGCAACCCGGAAATCACTTTTCTTCTTTGTATAATGATCAACAAATAGATTAATAATCAGATCTTCCCTTTATACTCACTGCAGGTATGTGTTGAATTACGCTTTTTCTATTTGTGAAAAAAAAAGTATAACTATGTATATTTTAAGAAGTAGTAAATATTAATACAAGGGAGGAGAAATGCAGATAGTCTAGACAACATAGTAAAAGATGAATGGACTCACTGGGTCACTGTTTCTGTGAACAGAACTTCAGACACTACAGATAAAGAAAGACTCCAGGCCTGTTATATGACACTAGTTAAAGCATGTACCACCTGTATAATAGGCTGGGAAAGGGCTGATCCAATTGATGAAGGGAACTTTAGATCTATGACTTACATTATCATGATGAATCCTATATTAATATTAAAGTTCTATCCATCACACTGGAAATTTCCCTAGAGAGTTTTTAACAGTTCCCTGGTGGCTGCCTTAATATGTAAATCACTGCCATCCTGGGAGACCAGTGCAGAAACTCTGCTAAAACTTCTTCTACATTACTTTTTTTTTTCATTTTATTTCTGTGCAAACTGCGTCCTTTTGGGTTTTATTAAAAAGAAAGTCCCTCTCTCTTCAGATTACCTGAATCTGTATCACTCTTGCAAGTGCTCTCATTCAACTGTTCTGTATTATTTCCTATTTCCCTTTTGTTTGCTGATAGTAAAATCAGCAGCAGCAAGGCGTCTGCTCTGTAGGCTTAGGAAACTTGGCTCGATTTGCTAGCACAAGCAATAAATGTTGGCCAGCTTAGATTTTGTAGCCTGTAAAATGTTGGATACTCTAGCTCGGATTCTTTGGTCGGTGGCCACAGTCTGCAAATGTCACTTTGCATCAAAATCACTTCAGCAACTGTTGTTCACAGGCCTGACCAAAGGGAGAGAGGGTGATGCAATCAGATCACGTGGGAGAGGAGTTAGAGTCTCGTGGTACTAATTTGCCCTGTGTTAAGAACAGTGCTGCCACAGGTTCTCAGGTGTGACAAAAATCTGGGGGTCTCCTTGACCCTAATTACAATAAGTTCCAAATTCAACTACTTTTGAGATTTGGGATGGGGAGTGAGGGGGGAAAAAAAAGATAGATGCAGAATTATTCACTTGCCCCGATTCTCTCTTCTGTGCCAGAAAAAACCTTGAATATAGAAGTTCATCTTCTACCAGCCTTCCAGTTATGCTCTCCTCTCTCCCAGACCACCTCACTCTTCCTCTTTCTTCTACCCCACAATTAACTCTAGAGGGTAGGGAGAATAAAAGCAGAGAGGTAGCTGTGATCAGTAACCAATATTTTGGAGGAATTTTTGGAGCTGATGACTCAGCCAGCCCTGCTGAGCATTTGCTCAACTTTTTTCCCAAATGAGTCATTCAGAAACTTCGGGCAACTGAACGGAGAGCACATGGACACTGACTAGCTGCCCTTCACCCCACACCTTTCATTTGTTCCAGAATGTGGCCAACCCAGACCATCCTCCCTGGCTCCAACTTTTTTCAGAATCCACCCCTCAAAAGGCTTCCAGGAGGGGGGGGGGGGCGACAGAGGAGGATCCGGAACTTCCTTTATTAGTGTGTAGTTAGAGGAGAGGGGTGTAGAACCAAATGGTCCAGCCTCTTAGAAGGAGAGCACCTACTGCAAGCAATAGAAAGGAGAAATTACCTGGCAGATTTTTCATTCGAAAAACTTTATAAATTTTTTAATCTTCCTCTTTCAAAATGAGCCATAAATGGGTCAAATGATACAGAATAGTGAAATGGATGTGGTATGAATTCTTTATAATTATGGAAATGGCAGCTTCCTTATTGGTTACATGAGTCACGTAACATGTAATTCCCTGTCTTGAGTTATTAATAATGGATACACGGTTATCAAATTGTTCTAATGAACACTTCTAAAATACTTTCTGCCACTGAAAGAAAATATTTTATTGTAGACAGATATACTTGGAGGACTGAACTAGGATGTCCCATTATTACTACTTCCAATTTAATGTAAATATTGTCAAAAAATTGACATAGAACAATGAAGCTTATTATCAAAAGAATATATGCTTCTAGTTGGAATAAGAGTCTTATTTTTACTATCTCCAAAATAACCCTTACCAATCTATTATTTAAGGAAAGTTCATTATTTAAGGAAAGGGAATTTTAGAGGGTTTCCAAAGATTACCCAAGTGTCAGACAGAGAATGGCAAATCTGCCAACCTAATAGAAAAATAAACTTCTTTGCTCAAAAAGCAATGAACCACTCTACTCTGGGTCATAGAATTCACTCAACCTTAGTAAACTCAGTGGGAAGAAATGAAGCAAGCCAGTATCACCACAGAAAAATAAAGGGTGTGAAACATTTAGCAAAGAGGCCCAAGTTAAAAAGAATTTAGGACCATTTAGGGACCAAACCACCTGGTCTTGAAATTCTCAGGACAGTGCTTCATATCTTGTGCTGAGCATAACGGTGGAAACAGGAGCGCCTCCAAATGCCAAAGAGAAACACCTGAGCCAGGGCTCTCACCTGCCAGGGGAGAAAGGGAGTCTTACAGGCTCTCGAAGTTGGCACTGCTTTTGATGGATATATGGAGAAATAGCTGGGAATTGTGCCCTCAGCTGCCCCTGGGGAAGAAGATCTAGAATTTGTTTTGTTTTGTTTTGTTTTTACCATCAAAGCCCCACATGAGCCACAAAAATATCTCACAAGAACACCTGCTGGCGAAAACAAAGGCCCAGATGGCACAGATGAAGGCACTGTCTACTGGTATCACTGAGCCAGGATAGAGACCTCGTCAACATCTTTAAAGAAAAACAGAGAAATGCCCACCAATAGAATGGTCAAGTTGTCCTCCGACTGTAACTCAGCACCTAAGTTTTTCACCAGCTTGGGAAGCAGTTTTCCCCTGCATGGGGAACTGGTTTCAGGAAGAGAAGAGTCCAAATTCCCCCTCACACTGTATCTACCCAGCCACATTAGACACTTTTGTATTGCCTTCCCAGTAGCAACACCCACCCCCAACTCTTACACAGGTGTGCAATAGGATCTTCAATACTGGTGCAACGTGACCCATCCCTGGCCATAAATGATTGGTTCGGGATGGGGCACCTTACCTAGACTGGGCCAATCAGAATCCTTCCCTGGTAATTTTGAATCTGGAACTGAGATAAAGCAGCTTCTCATGAGGAGGCTGAAATTGAGGATGTGTAAACTCAGAAGGCATTAACAAATGGGCGGAGAGGTGGAAAAATCAAGACAGCAGTAGGAGGGAATAATGAAACTGATGCACTGAGAGAAGAAATGAAAATCCAGGAGGAAGCCCCAAAGGTGATTTGAGTCCTAGGCTCCAGATGTTCTATAGGCCCCAATCCCATTCATAAGACATCCCCATATCCTCATAATAAATTCTCCACTTTGCTTAAACACATTAGAAATTTCAGTTATGTGCAACCAAGGAGCTCTGAGTAATATATCAGGTAAAGGAGAGCCTAGTTTTGCAGCTGTACCTATATGAAAAGCTTCAACTACAAAACATTTACAAGAATAGGAAACTGCTCAATAGGCAGGGAAATCCAAAGCAAGTCAACAGTGATTTCTCTCCGTTTGCATCCCTCACCATGCCCAGGATTCAAGGATTCCTTCTTCCTAGTTATTTTTATCCAAGTTGGATCAGGTTAAGATATTCATTAAGGGAAGTTTTGAAGTGGTAAATTTAAAGTAACAAATCAACCCAAAGAATATAGAAGCATAGGAAGGACAGATCTAGAGATTAGGGAATGGGGTAAGGACAGAGATGGTATTCACTGAAAGATCCACATCAGTCTCCTAGCTGGATGCTTCTAGAGTATGGATCATCGATTACCCCTTACCAATGAATCAGACAGGGCTCCAACAGGGCCCATCAGCCAAATCCCACCATCATGAAACTGCTCTGGTCATTCAAGCCTGTGTCTATGATAAACCATTGTCCCTAGATATGATATGCCTGCTTGCACATCTAAATATGTTCTAAAACCTTTACCAGCTTTGTCTATTTTCTTTATTATTGTTTCTCAAGGGGAAAATACCTGATTTCTTCAACTCATCTGGTATAAAACCCAGTATAAAATTAAATCCATTAGGTATTTAATAGGATTACATTAACATTTATTTAACTCATTGAATCTCAGTAAGTACAGAATTTTCTGTCTAGATCTCACCTTTTAGAATCAGGAGGTTGTCAGAAAAATCTTCTCTTAATTAAATTGATACCCCAAGTCACTACAGGTTTAAAAGTATGCTTTTAAGTGCTTCCCCCAAAGACAACTATTTGACTGAGGGTTTTTTCTGTTTGCTTGCTTGGAATTGGTTGAGTTTTATTTATCATGGAATCAGCTGAGTTTAACCAGCAGAACGCCACCCTGTAATTCCTGGCTATGTTGTGGACACATCCTTTTGAGGGTCCAATAAAACCAGTGTCGAAGGAAAGTGCAAACCACTCCTCAGTAATGAAATCCAGCCCCTGTGATCTAAGGGATACAGGTGCCCATTAGTATGAGGTACCCACATGAGCTCAGATCTAGAACAGAAAGGCAGGCAGAATGGCCAAAGCCAAACAACTGGTAACAGAAAAGAATAAAGTCAAAGTGCCAGTGTGTTAATGCAAGGGTGGTCAGAGCCAGGCCAGCTTCTGCTCACAATGGCAACTACATGGCTTCGGTGGGCCTTTGAGAAACTCCTAGCAATAGTACTCAGGAGCACAGAAAACACATGATCCCTAATCAAAGAGAAACAGGCAACAACCCATTCACATGTACATTTCAAGTAGCCCCCTTATCATCTCTTAATCAGAGATGAAAGAGCATCTAGAAAGACCCACATTTAGCGATGACACTCATTTTTTATTAGTTACTCATCTGTCCTTATTCCTGTTTTGAGATGAGAAAACAGTTGTGCTTATAAACATCCTCCAAAACTCCTATCAATGTAGGTTTAAGTAACAAAATTTCCTCCCCAGTGAAGGTGTGTTCAGGCTAATGGAAAAATCAGGCTGGTGGATTAGGCTAGGTCCTTCTGAAACTATTAAAAGTCGTGACTTTTCTCTTCATTAAAGCAAATTATTATTAGAAGAACACATTCCACATTTTAGAGCAGAATCCTTCATAGATAAAACAAAAACAAGATACTGAAAAGGCACACACTTTGTGAAAAACTAAATTATTTTGCTCAGTTTGGAATAACAAGATGGCTGCTTGCTTATTTTAAAAATATCAAAGGCAAAACTGGCCCAAAAAAGAGAGAAAAAAAATCCCAGGAAAGGTCTTGGTTTCCATTACCTATATTTGTATAAAAGCTATGTGTTGTTTTAACTAAACATCTGGTCTTTGTCCCTCATGTAGAGCATTCTGAGTTTTCTTGACACTTTGGCAAGAGGTACCATAACCCCCTGCCAGGCCAGTAAAAATCACACATTTTTCCTGCAAGGAAAAAAATGTCAATAAAAATGAAACATTAAAAAGCGTAAAAGCTTGAATTGGAAAGCTGTGTTGTAGACAGGCCGCTTCCTAATCAGCCTTGCACAACTGCTTTAAAAATTCTTTAAAACATTACCACTCCATATCACTTGAAAGATTTAATACTGAAAAGTTTGTTCAGTACATTGTTCTAAAATATATCCTTTAGACATAGGGAACTTGCCATTTAATCAACCTTCTAGAATAAATCATTTGAATTAATTTTTATAATTACTTAATGTGTATTCTTGTACAAACTGATTCTTTAAGTTACTCCAACTAGAATTGAATTTCAACTGCTTTTACTACATGGAGGGATAATCTTTGTCTCATGTTCACATCAGCACCTTGCAAGGCCCTGGCATTGTAATCTGTCATAATAAAAAGCATAGAAGTAAATACAATCCTGCCATCAAAATATGACATGCTCATTATAACAAGCCACTCATAAATCTTGAAACAAAGGCACCACCACACATTTTTAAAACAGTAATTTTATACAATTTGCATAGGACAATTTTATTTGGAACCAAGGCAGACATTTCTTTCTCTTTGTACACAATAGACTGAGATGTATTATATAGTAATACCATCACCCACCTCTAAAGGGGGCCTGAAATTCGTTAACAAATGGCTACAAAATACTTTGCAAACATGCAATGAAAATAATACGATAATGCCATAAATTCTTGTGCATAGCACAACAATTGGACTCTGCTTATATGGAAAGAAAGAAAGAAACTGTAAGAAGGTAAATAAATGCCCTGAAAATAAACTGCTTGGGTGAGGATGAGGAACAGGGTTGTATAAGAAAATTCTTCCGTATATTAATATTCAATACCTCTTTGGCAGACATCACCATGGCCTTAGGGGGCATGGATCAATGTGTGGAGGAAGGTAGCTCTTCTGTATAAAAATTGCAATAAAAACTTGCAGCCCATGGCACAAAAACAACCACGTATTTTAAATATTTTCCTAGAGGGGCAGATAAACCGGGACATTACAAAGTCCTAAACCCAACTCACATCACCTCAGTTCCTGACTGGCAGAAATGATTTGTCCCCTACTCTAACTGCCTGGCAAAGGTCAGGGACATCTATTGGGCATGGAAAAGTAGAGCCCTTTTCTGCCCTCAGTCAGTGGAGCCTATGAAGTCCGCCTAATGCAAGACCCTGAAGCATGGTCAGGAAGCCCCTCTTAGGGCTGAGTAGTCCCTTTTCACACCCTTCCTGCTGTTTGGACACAGTAACACAGCAAGACCCATCAGAATATATTGAACTTATCAAACTGCATATTGCACTGTAACAGGATAAAACATACTTGCATTCAACCTACCTATACTTGACTGTCCATGTATGGGTCTCAGTCTGGGAAAGCTTTAGATGTGAACCCTCACCGGGAGAATGTTAAGATGGTAAGATTTCAGTATAAGCCAACAAACTTAAGCTCTAAAAATGTATAAGTCACAGTAAAGAGGAAACTCTGGTCAACAGCCAAAACTGGGAAAAACAATTAACAAGCACCTTCAGTTTTAACTCCTATTCCTAACACCAACGAAAAATACATTCATTCATTTAGAAATAAAATGTTCTGAGCATCTGTGATATAGACAATGGAAATAGCACCGTGATGTGCAAAAACAAGGCTCTGCCCTCATGTACATTTCCAGAACAATATAGGAGGAGGGAGGCCAAGGTACAGTACAGGACAAGTCAGAATGAAAAGGCCACAATTGGCGAAGAACAAAGAGCCATTTATTGGAGCTGGAAGTCAGGAGAGGCTTCTCACAACATGTAATGTCTCAGCTGAGACCCAAACAATGAGGAGGTGTAAGAAGGAGACGGGAATAGACGAATATTTCATGCACAGGAAAATCATAAGCAAGAGGCCTGGAGGCAAGAAAAATCGCATCCATTTGGAAAACAGAAGTTTATCATAGAGGCTCCTGGGTGGCTGAGTAGGTTAAGCATCCGACTCTTGATCTGGGCCCAAGTCATGATCTCACAGTTTGTGAGTTCAAGCCCCACATTGGGCTCTGCACTGACAGCATGGAGTCTGCTTGGAATTCTCTCTCCGTCTCTCTCTCTCTTTGCCCCTATCCCACTTGTGCTTTCTCTCTCAAAAAAAAAAAAAAAAAAAAAAAAAGAAAGAAAGAAAAAAGAAAAAGAATAAACTTAAAAAAAAGGAAAGAAGTTTATCATAAAGCACAGAGGTGGTGAGAGAGATGATGTAGGAGAGGTAAGAGGGCTACTAGCAATGAAAAGTGGGCTATCTAAGTGATTCCAAGAAAAATGGCAAACCACTGAAAGGTTTTAAAAAAGAAATCATAAATATGTTCTATTTTGTAAAAATATGTCTGATTACTCTGTGGAGGAAGAACTGGACAGGACCAAGAAAAAGGTTAGTTTCAGATAGTGGGGTATAGTTATTTGTGGGACAGTTGTTGGGGAGATATTATAGGAAATTAGGTATCCTGAAAAAATGCTTCCAATTAAGAGATGTTTGATGGAATTGATAAGGTGGGGATTATTTTCATTGATTAGGTTCAAGGAATTGAATCGGGATAAGAGAAAATGGTGAACTGAGTAATGGCAATGGGGATGGAGAGAGGTGAACAGATTAATTAGAAGCTAGAAAAGACCAGGCTTGACTGGGTGGAGTGGCAGAGTGAGAACGTGTTCGGAATGCTTGGGTTCAAATCCCAGCCCTGCCATGTACAGAGAAAATTATTTCACCCTTCTGCACCTTAGTCCTCCTTTCTGAAAAGTACGAATAATGATAATAGTAAATACTTATGAGATTATTGTGGAAGACAAACAAGTTAATTCACAAAGTACTTAGGACAGTTCTTGGCATGTGGTAAGTGCTCAAGAAAATACTATCTATTATTACTGAGTATAAAGCTCAAAACTAGAAACAGTTGTTCATTAACTATAGAATGGGATGAGGGAGGAACGGGGAGGAAATAGTCATGGTTCTCACAAAGGATTTAGGAGTGGTCCTATGGGTGGATGACTGAGCCAGTTATCTATTTATTGCCTTTCAGCTCCAAATCCACTCCGCATTTCACGCTCTGAGATAATAGAGATGGACCCAGTAAGCATTTATCTTTTGGGGCTATAATAATTTTAGGCTTTGTTAGTAAAAGGCATTAGAAGGGTACTATGGGAGGAAGGGATTTCCCTTTCTGGCTCAAATGGGTTTCCATTTGCTTCTTTTTGTTCCTACACATGGCTGCCCGTGGTGCATGTTCAGGACATCTGGTAGCACTCATCCCCGTGGAGTTGATTCCTAGTGAGTCTCAGAGATATCCCAGAAGTTGCCTTCCCAGCCTTGGCCCATCTGCACCCTGGAAGAGTATCTCCCACTTGTGAGTGTAGACAGGCTCTGGCCTGGGGTGACCCAGCAAACTTCTCTGCCATCCTTACTTTCTCCAATATGGTCTGAATCCCAATCAGCTTGCCCTTTCCTTGGATACTCTCCCTTGGCTCTAGTGTATTCTTTACCCCTTTATAGTTAATCCCCTTTATAATTAATAATGCTTTATATTAATCAAACTATTGTTCAAATTACTATGTATTTTCTATCTCCTGATTGGACCCTGACAGAAAGAATACTGTTCATTGAAATGGGAAACATAGGAGGAGAGACCGGTATGAAAAAGATAAATTCCACTTTGGACATACAGCACTTAAGATGCCTGTGGGGCATCCCAACAGCACTGTGTGGTCGGAAGCCAAGGATGTGGGGGGTCTAAAGCTCAGAAGTGTTCAAGCTGGAGACAGAGGCTTAGAAGTGAGTTGATTTCAGGTTCCTAAAATCTTAGTGAAGCATGTATGTAAATGCCACGTGTCCGGGAGATAGATTTTTTTTCATTTTTTTATGCTCATGTCTCAGCAAGAATCCCTAAATATACTATGTATGTGGCAGCACATTTCATCAAAAGATTTATGATGATTTCATACTGTGTATGTTAGGTCATGTTGTTTTATAGCAACATTTTCGAAGCTAACTGAAAATACGGCTGAAAAAGTGCCAAGCCCTATATTAATAAGATAATTCTCATTATACTCCAAACTTGGAAGTTTGAACCTGGTGGAGACAGGGGAGTAATTAGTCATATCGGCTACTCTAGATGCTGACTGCAATCAGAAAAACTCTAATAGATGTGTCAAAACCTCAAGTAGCAGTACTGAAAATGGATGCACTGCTAACATTTCAAACAACCAGGTAACAGAACGTACTTTGAAAGAGACCCAGGTGGACCGTTTCCACTTTTTCCAGGGTGTGAACTCGGCCAACATAACTTGCTCCTTGCGTCACCCATTTCTCAAAAGTTTGGATCTACTGACCACAAAAAAAGGAAGTTCCATCAGCAGTTTGCAAAGGAACAATTTGAAAGAGAAATGCATTAAATCCTCAGGGAAATTAAACCCAAATAATCCAATAACAGTGTTACAAAATTAACCCTAGACTATGAATTGAATTAATTGCCTCCTACTGTGGGGCTTCTTGGCTAGCACAGACTAAAACAAATGAGGCCAATGATGTCAACTGCCTTTAAGAGAAGCTGCAGGCAAGTGTGACCTTGGGGTACTCAAGAGTTTAACCATTGTCTTCCTAATTTATTCTGGAGATCTATAATATAGAGAAAGGTCTTCACTTCTGCCCATCGCAAACCTCAAATCATGTAGGTTGTGGAAGAGGCTCAAGATGGTACAATCCATGACACAAAAAGATGTGATTTTATAATTTGCTCTTTTGTGAATTCACCTCTAAGTGTCTGTATCTAGAAGTAGCTAAAAATCAATCACTATAAGGTCTTTTTTTCCCTGAGAGGGCTGAATGGGCAGATGGGAATAAATAATGATTTCTCTAGAACCTAGGTAGTCTCATGATAAGACAGCTGTTTAAGAATACCAGTCATCTGCTCCAAAAGAGACTCGCTTTGGCATTTCAGTAAATAGCCATTTATTTCTATAAATTCTTTTCTTATGCCATGATGTCAGTATGCCTGTGGCAATGCGAGATTACCTAAATAATATGGGCCAGGGGACCAACAAAATTAGCATGTGTGTGACTTACCAAACCTCTGCTAGGGTTCTTAAGGGCTCTGAGGAGGAAGGTAGGGTGCAGCAGCACCACAGAAATAAAATCCCAGTGATTTATACGGTTTTGCCAAATAAGGCCCACAGGGCAAATACAAAAGGCCTGGAACTGCCTCCAGCTTCTCCTGAGACAGCCAGTTTGTCAAAACGCCTAGCACATGGTCTGATGCCCACCTTTCACGTCGCAGCTGACATTTACTCCTGAAGCTTTTTCATAACCAAACAGCATTTTACAAAAAGTTAATTAATGGCATTTATTTGGGTATTATGTGACTTAGAATTCTTTTTACATTCTTAATTTTCTTTGACATTTTGAAATTACTATGCCTAACTCTTTTGTGTGAGTAAAAAAAAAAATGTTTTTTTTTTTGTTTAAGATAGCTCGCATGTATTGAATACTATTTTTTTTCCTTCTGAAGAATTGACGCAAACACCAAAATATTTTTTATTTGAGCTCAGAGAAATGAAGCATTCTGTTTGTTCGGACTCTTAATTACCATGGCCCCAAACTTATCTAATTAGAAACTCCTTCATAATGAGGAAAATTATTTTCAAAGTTAATGAATTTGCAAACAGGAACATAGCTGTCTTTTCCAGAATGAATTACCCACATTCCTTAAATACATAGTTTAGTTAAACACTCTAATTAATATTAGTACTTAAAACATGTGGGATTGGTTTCACTGTTAAATCAATCTTTCCTTTGTTTTTAGACAGTATAAAAAGACCACGATTCCCCATCTTGCAGACATCAGGCTGCACATAGAAACTTAATTCTAGATTCTGAACAAAATGAAAGTTATTTCATCAAAATGCTTTATTTTATTGACTTTAGCCACTTCAAGCTTGTTAACATCAAGCATCTTTTGTACAGATGAATTAATGATGTCCAGTTTTCACAGCAAAGAAAATTATGACAAATATTCTGAGGTAAGTTTTTTAACTCCATCTAACATGACTAGCATTAACTATATATATGTCCTAAATCTGATGCCTTTTTGTATTTTGTAAAGAGTAAGGAATAAGTTAGTTTGTGCTTTGTTGTTTGTCAAACTGCAGGCTTCCCATGACAGTGCATTGATATAGTTTGTATTTTTTAACACAACAGCAAACAGCCTGGCCTCTCTAATGACAATTTATGTACAGGGTATGATATGTAACAAGTATAAAGGTGCATTAGGAATTTTCAACGGACTCAGAAGTACACAGTTGTAATAAATAATTGCTGATATAAGATCTGGATATGCTTCAGCTGAACATTTGAATGGTCTTCAACTATAAACTAAAAAAATACAAGGGTTGTATTTTCTACCTAGCAATTATGAGCTGATAAGTTTATGGTAAATCTACATCTAAGTAAAATATCTATCCCTAGATGGTGGAATTGCAAGTTATTTTTATTTTCTTCTTTATGCTTTTATACATTTTCCAAACTTGCTGAAATGAGTACATATTACTTTTTACAATCAGAAAAACGATCATTTAAAAATCTTAAGGGGGCACGTGGGTGGTTCAGTCGGTCAAGTGTCTGACTTCGGCTCAGGTCATGAGCCCCTTGTCAGCCTCTGTGCTGACAGCCAGTGCCTGGAGCCTGCTTCAGATTCTGTCTCCCTCCCTCTCTGCCCCTTTCCCACCCTTTCTGAACTAAATAAACATTAAAAAGCAATTTTTAATCTTCTTAGGGACAAATTTTCATGGGAAAGCTAAATTTAATTAAATATTTGTTGTATTTTAAGTGGTTCTTTTAATTTTTTTTTAATATTTATTTAGTTTTGAGAGAGACAGAGAGAGACAGGGTGTAAGTGGGGGAGGAGCAGAGAGAGAAGGAGACACAGAATCTGAAGCAGGCTCCAGGCTCTGAGCTTCAGCCCAGAGCCTGCCACAGGGCTCGAACTCACAAATGGTGAGACTATGACTGTGCCACCCAGGCACCCCTTAAGTGGTTCCTTTAAAGTTGGTAGAGTAGTGGTGCAGTGACCCACAAACCAATCACTGCTTTAATAAAAGTGTAACTTATATACTAATAAAAATGCAATCGGTTTCTTGAGCAATGCTTTTAGAGTGGAGCTCTGAATGTGAGCAGGTAAGAAAGAAATTCAGTGGAGCCTCCTCTAGCTATACCCCAAAACCTAGCTAGCATCTCTCATTGCATTTATCCACCACTTTGTCATTTAAAAAGAGGAGAAGCAAGAGACATAAAGAGGCCGTGTAAGGTTTCTCTAAAATCAAAATATAAAAATATATGAACTATTTCATAAATGGCATGAATCAAAAGCTGAAAGAGAATAACTTCAGCAAAATAAACTTTTGCCTCATTTCAATACTTTATTATGTTCCTGCTGCTCAAACACATTGCTGTATTCACTATATGTTTTTTATTAATATTTTATGGGTGCCTTACAATAGTCCAGGGACAGAGAAACTAGATTGCTTTAAGAAGCCTAATGCGAACGCTTTATTTAAAAATTCTGCACATTAACACAAACTTTGTTTATAGCTTTAACAATTCTGCAAACCAAAGTCTGGACTTAAGTTAATTTGGGGTTTATACCTACTACCTGAAACAATAACTTATTTTAATATTCTTTTCTAATCATAGCCTAAAGGAGACCCTGAGGGAGAAAAGGAAAGAAGTCTCAGTTTTGAAGAGCTCCAAGACTGGGGTCCAAAAACTGTCATTAAGATGAGTGCACCCACAGTCAACAAAATGCCACACTCAGCTGCCAATTTGCCATTGAGATTTGGGAGGACCATGGAAGACGAAAGAAGCACTGGGGCAATGGCCAACCTGCCCCTGAGATTTGGAAGAAATATAAAGGAAAGTATCTCAAGACATGTTCCTAATCTGCCCCAAAGGTTTGGGAGAACAACGGCCAAAAGCATCGCCAAGACACGGAGTGATTTGCTCCAACAATCCATGCTTTTACCATCTGCCAGTGAGTTACTCTACTCCATGAACTGCCAGCCCCGAGAAATCCAGAATCCTGATCAAAAACACCCATGGTAAATACCTGAAAACCAGTTAAAATGAATGGGCAGTTATATATAGCTGGTCCGGAAACATTAAAAAGGATTACCTCTTTTCAAAAGTTTCTAAGAAAGTTAAGTTTCTTAGAAGGGAAAAGGTAAAGAGACAGGGAAATGAATACCTGAACTGAGAACATGACCACAGGTATAAAGTAATGAGGTGGTTTCCCCTAAGCCACACGTGGGCATCAGTCTCATCATTCTATAGCCACATACTGAGTAGGAAAATCCTGATGACGGGATTGGGAATTTAAGCCTATGACATACTGTCCAACATTTAATCTCTCTAATGTAAAAGATCCCATATGAGGGAACTGTCTGCAAGTACACAGGATGCCATTTCAATACACCAGGTCTCAAATTCAGAAGATTTTCTTCATCAACTTTAAATCAATTTTTTTTTCTTTTTCTTGATCTCATTTTATAAATGAGTGCTATTACTATCATTGTATTAATAAGTATTTATGAAGTATCTACTATGCACAAATCAAAAAGCAAGAGTTTCATAAAATTAATAGACAAGCTACCTCTTATTCCTTTTTTATTTTTTTTATTGTTTATTTATTTTTGAGAGAGACAGAGCAGGAGTTGGGGAGGGGCAGAGGGAGAGGGAGACGCAGAATCTGAAGCAGGCTCCAGGCTCTGAGCTGTCAGCATAGAGCCCTGCTTGAACCCACAAACCGGGAGATTGTGACCTGAGCCGAAGTCACACACTTAACCAACTGAGCTACCCAGGTGTCCCTCTTATTTTCTAGTAGAGAGTATATATAAAAACAAAAAAAAAAATTTATATAGAGTAGAACATGAAACTTTAAGGCCTGTAGAAAGTCAGGTAGCAAGCTCTGACACCTTATAAGTGAGACCTTTTCAGAACATTCCTAGTTTATTTTTTATGTGGCTCTTATTGCCATCTGACATATTTTCTCCTTTACTAGAATTTGGGGTCCATAAATTCCATGCTTTTTGTCCACAGCATGGCACAACAGACTGTGCCCGGCGGGGGTGGGGGTGGGGGTGGGGGTGCGGTGCTGGGAGTATTCCTACACATAGCACTCTGGGAAAGTTTCACCAGTTAGACTTTGAAAGGTGGCTCTGTTTTGAACCTTCAGAGACAGGTGGGAAAAGAGAAGATACTTTCAGGCAAAAAGAGAAGTGTGAACAATGGTACTAAAGCAAGGGTGAGCCCCGCACAGCTAAGGTTCAGTTTGGTGAGAGAAGCAAGGGTGCAAAGAAAAGAGGAAAGAAGGAGACAAGGTTGGGCTAAGAGCTGACAGTGCAAACTCAGGGCCAAGTAAAGGACTTTGGATGTTATTCATTAAGAAAGGGATGGGGCACCTGGGTGGCTCAGTGGGTTAAGTGTCCAACTTTGGCTCAGGTCATGATCTCGCTGTTCCTGAGTTCCAGCCCCGCGTCGGGCTCTCTGCTGACAGCTCGGAGCCTGGAGTCTGCTTTGGATTCTGTGTCTCCCTCTCTGTCCCTCTCCTGTTTATGCTCTCTCTCTCTCTCTCTGTCTCTTTCAAAAATAAGTAAACATTAAAAAAGAAAAGGAGAACTACTGACATTTCTGCTGAGGTCCTGAGATATACAGGGGTAGAATTTGGCAACTAACCAGATGTTGCGAGTGGGGCAGTGTGGAGGGAGAGAAGTGATTCCAGGGTAAGCTGGTAAATCCGAGTACCCATTACAAATTCAGGATCTCATCAACATGTCACTCATTTGAAGTGCAACACAATTCAACTCAAGTATAATTAAGCAGTTAGGACCATGGCTTGTATTTTTATATGCACTTATGCTATTGCTATGATGGATGAGAACATGTTGTACTGCTTACATTTTAGGAGACTGGGATTCAAGAAAATAGACGATACAGAACTGAAACAAGAAAAATAAGAGATTCGGAGCTTGTCCCTAAAGATGATATAAAGCTGTGGCCTGTAATCTGTAAACAACTCTACAGTGACGACAACAATGAAGGAAGAGTCACGGTACTCTTTTGATGGGTTATCACTGACAACAATTTTTCCTTGTCACTAGAGCTGGTATCTTAAAAGTTATTTTAAAAAATTTAAATAATATTGTATGTAAAAATGAAATAATTTTTGTCTAAATAAAAAGAACATTGCAAATACTTAAGCCTCTGGTAATGGGGAGAAAGGGGGTGGGTGGGCAGGGGGAGGCTGAAGCTATACCACTATCTTATGTAAATATCATGGACACAGCCACAATGAAGTAAAAAATTAAATAGAAGAGTAACCTGACAAATATTATTATGAAATTTAAATAATTTAAGAGAGTAATATGGTTGACATATGAACCAGAATAACAAATCACTTACAAATTATGTTTTTATACACCCATTTTTTTCCATTGCATCAATTGTTAGTGACTCTATGCTAGGTTAAAATTTTTCAAAAAAGAGAGAGAAAAAGGCAATTATTAAATACCTCTTTAAGCGCCTCTCTATCTGTATCTGGAAATTTGCCTTCTGGTATGTCTCTTTTCTCATTTAATATTTCAAGTTTATTTATTTGCAGAAAAAATCTGGTCACTCCTAAACTAACAGTTTATAAACACAGTACACCACAATATAAATGCATAGTTACTCGACTTTAGTCATAATAACATGAAGTCCTTAATCAGATATAGCTAGTTTATTGAACAGTCTCAAATCCATAGGGTGCAAATAAGAAATAGTGTTATTTTTCTCCTATGCTGCCCCCAGCTGGGCTGTTTTGAATCTCCTTTCCCTGCTGGGTAGTGATCCTTTAATGATACCCTGGACAGATTCTATAACTTCCTTGGTCACTTCCCGAGATTAAAAAACTCAGTCAACTCCACAAGAAACAGACTCTTAACTATAGAGAACAAACCAATAGTTACAAGAAGGAAGGTGGATGAGAGGATGAGTGAAATAGGTGACTGAGATTAAAGACGGCACTTGTGATGAGCACCGAGAATTGCACGGAAGTGCTGAATCACTTAACTGTATACCTGAAACTAATATTATACTGTATGTTAAGTAACTGGAATAAAAAAAAAAGAACCTCAGTCAAGTCCAGTGGAAGATGCCAACCTCATACCCAAAGCAAAGTTTCCCCTCCCCCACTGCTGGCTGGTCTGATGGCTGGAAGGACCTGAAATGAGAAATGGGCATCTTTCTGCTCTTCCTCTCTTCCTCCCCTTCCTCATCTCAGAGGTAAGGTGGTAAGAGGCAAAATGATAGCCCTCTGGAAAACAATCTCCCCTCCCATCTTCTGTCTAGGGTGTCTGAATGGGCAAAGGAGGGATGGGGGCAGGGCATCAAGGGTAGCCATTTTGTCCTCTCTATATGTTACTGCTTCCACAAGTGAGTTCTTCAGGAAACCCTATAGGGACCTTCACTTGCCCAGGTCACTGACTTTAGAGTCCTGGATGCTACTCGATTTCCTCCAACTACTGTTATCTCACCTGTACTCCCCACAGCTTCTGATTGCCAGAAAGAAAGGCTAGAGCCAGCTACCTTCTCAGTGTCCACTTGATCCACAGAAAACGCAGCCATCCTCGTATGCCAAGGGCTAGGCTGCATGCTAACCCTCGACTGCTCCACTGCTGCCCCTGTTTGTCTCCAACCCTCTCTGCCCTGCTTAGGAGGGGCAGGGGCCCATCAGTAAGTCTACTGCCTAGGCAAACAGCCAGTCAGAAGCGAACCACCAGTATCCGCTTCATGACCTTGCTCTCTATGAGGGATTTTCCAGGAGCCTCTCTTGCTTGGCTTCAGGGTGAGAAGCAGCTACAGCAGGCCTCCTTCAGGCCAGCCTCTCACACACAGCTGGGTGGGGCAGGGGCCAACGCAGGGGTCAACGCAGGGGCTGATATGGCTCCACCACCTCTTCGCAAGCCCTTAAGGGGTGTCTGCCCCCCCATCCACATTTTTCATTATAATGTTAGGTATTTTGGCACACCTTTGTACATCCAAGTTTGGCCCCTAGTTACCAATTCTGAGCAACAGAGAAAATATCATGCAACATCCTGATACACTACTAAGGAAATAACAAAAGGCCATTTGATCCTTGATACTATATGACATAGGGAAATTTCTTATTGTATAACATGGGTTCTTTACCTAAACCCTTAAGATATATGGAAAGTGTTAGGTAAATAACCAGCCATCAGCTGTGCCCTTACCTACTTGGCTTACTCTGTCTTAGCCCCTCACCACTCACCAGCCCCTTTGCCAGCTTCCACAAGAAACCATTCATGTAAGAGAGTGTGCGATTTTGCTAAAGATTTGTGGGGTCTTGAGGTCGGGATCACATTGCAGACCATTTCACTAAAACAGTCTCAATTAGACAAGTCTCTTCTCCCAAGTGTCTCTTTAACGGGACCACTAGTAAGTTCCTTTCCTCTTCTGATCTCTGTTCCTCACCCCAGGGTAGCCTCATGGGTGGGTAACACGCAGACACACAGGGCCCTCACTTGGTTAAATGCTCTGTTGGTGCTTATTTGAAATTCATAATAATTTTCAACAAGGAGCCTATATTTTTATTTTGCACTGGGCCCCTCAAATTATGTAGCATGCCCTCCTCCCCCAGACTTGGCCCTTCTGTCTCTTCTTCCCACACTCCAAGTATTCAATCCCTCCCCATGTTATTAATCAGAGGAGTTCCCACTTCCCCCTTAAGACCCAAGGGCCAGTCTGCCACGTGGGCTGGAGGGGGCGGCAGGGAGGAGGGTCTGCTTATGTCCTACAGTGGGTATCAATATAACGGCACAACTTGTGAGATGTGGTCAAAATGCAAATTTATTTTTGCATCCCATACCTGTGCTAAAAACTAAGGGACAGGGAAGAAGACATACAGCAATTTCCCCCTGGCCCTGGAGGGAACTTAGACAGATGCCATGAACTTCACAGCTCTTGAGTGATGTCAGACCCCTGGCCTCTCTAAGTCAAAAAGGCAGTCAATTCCACTGTAATCAGCATTTCAGTCTGTGTTTGGCCATCCATCCATTCATTCTCCACTGTTCCCGTGTGAGGCCCGAGGTCAGAATTATACTCAACTTCTGCTTTTCTTCCAGCCTCACCTGCTTCCCTACTCCCTGGCTGCTTTGTTAGATTGGACTGGGGTGGAAGACCAGATGAGAAGCAAAAGGATGAGACAGTTCTTACTGGGATGGACGGATTCATGTCTGGGACCCATTGCTGGCCCTCTCCCTCCAACTTCTGTTCCCGCGATGTATTTCAATCCCCAAGCTGGCCTCAGCTCTTGTCCTAGGACACCGGCACCCACTCTAACACATGCCCATTTCTCCTCTGATGATCCTCTTCAGTAGAGCTCGAAATGGCTCTCTCAAACTCTCTTTACCAAAGTCTGGTCACACACAGCTCACCCTCCATGCTGGAAGCCCTCCAACATGCCTCTCTCCAGAAGCTTTAGCTTTTTGGCCTAGAGTTGAGGACAAGTCCTTTGTTTCTCTCAACCACATGGAACACATTTCTCCATCATATGGAAGCCACCCCTCACCCCCACCATTGAAGAGTAAGAAACAGTAATCTCTGACACCTGGGCATGGGTAGGGGGCATTAACAATGAGGTAACAAAGCTCTCTAAAGAAATCTCTTCATAAACCCAAATCCTATCCCTTTATAGTCTCTAAGTAGGTAAGGGGATTGAAAACTAGTAGAACCTCTTTCCAGACACTTCCTTCAGAGTCTGCAAACGGTGCTCTTGCTTTGGAATTTTATGTCTGCTAGATTTCGGTGTTTGGTTAAAACTTCATTTTTGACACCCTTTGCAAAAATGATGAATCAATCTCTCCTTATGAAGAATGCTTACAGCTCCTAAAAATGATACTTTCTCTGAATCATTACACATATATGTACATTTTTCTGAAGAAGAGTTCAGAGCTCTTGGATAAACTCTCAGTGGTTTTTGTGATTCCCCATAAAGTTTAAGAATCACTTCAATGGAAGATTCTTATTTCTAGAATTACTTGAAATTAATATCTAATTCGGTTTATAAGTGAATGTTGTTATCTGGTCATTTAAGTGCCGAGAACATAATGCCAAACCAATCAGAATCACCCTGGAGGGAAGTATTGATCTTCCTCCAAATGCTGACTTTTTACAGTAGCATAAAGTGGAAGTGACATGGTAATTATGCTCTCCTCCTCAATGTGTTTTCCTAGGCACAACCCCAAAACATCCCCCGTTCTATACCCCTCCTCCTCTCTTCCAACACTTCCCTTCTTTCCCAAGGATATACTATTTGGATTGGTCCTAACCTAAACCTCAGCCAGCCTGTAACAGAAAGTAAAGTATAAGAGCTTCAGAGGAAAGTTGGGGTTGACAAAGTCAACGATTTTCATGGAAGGCAACTTCCATGCGATCTGAGGTCCACATTTCATACATCACACCATGACAATGACCTTGAGAAATACAAAAAGGAAAAAAAAAAGTACTGACTCTGGGACCAATTTCTCAGGGAGAAAAATGAAAGGTCAGTGTTCACCTAAGTGTGACCGACAAAATGAAATAGGCAAGAAAGGTGAGAGCACTGGCCTCCACTTACTTCATGTGTGTTTTTTTCTTTTTTTATCCTAAAGCTCCTCCTGCAGACATTATGTGACACTCTTCCTTTGAAACTTACCCTATTATTTAATGAACATACCAAACTACATGTTATTCCTAGAAACACTTTCACCTTTTCTGTACCTCTTCCCACCATAATAATAATGACAATGTATTGTTATGGTAACTGTGTCTGTTTTAACATTTAATGCTGTTTTAACTATTTCTGTGATGCTCATTTAAAAAAAATTTTTTTAACGTTTATTTTTAAGAGAGAGAGACAGAGAGACAGAGCATGAGTAGGAGAGGGGCAGAGAGAGAGGGAGACACAGGATCCAAAGCAGGCTCCAGGCTCCAAGAGGTCAGCACAGAGCCCAACGCAGAGCTCGAACCCACAAACCACGAGATCATGACCTGAGTCAAAGTTGGATGCTTAACAGACTGAGCCACCCAGAAGCCCTGATGCTCATTTTTATACATGAGAAGTAAGCTTAGAGAGAACTTTCTGAAGAAACGTGAGCTAACAAGTGGCCAAACCGAGATCTGTCTGACTTCAAAGTTTGTGCTCTTCCTTCTCTATCCACCATCCCGTCCACCACCACAATCACCTTCAATCCGGACCCCAAACATTGTAAGCATTCAGGAAACATTTGTAGAATTAAGCTTTAAAAAAGAAAACATGAGTGCACTGGATCCCAGGAATAAATCCAGAGTGTTTTACGTACAGATTTTATAAAGAGGGAGGGAGGTAGGAAGGGAAAGAAGGAAGGAAAAAAGACCAGAGATTCCGGGACAGCTTTCACTTACTTGTTCCTTAAAGTATCTACCTTAAGAATAGGTAAGGAGGTGCCTACCTCATCACTAATGAATGACTATAAAGGGTAAAAAGATCACAGAATAAGTTCTAAAGAAACATTAATTATTATTTTTTTCCCCATAGCAGACCAAGTGCTATTGTTTTGTTTTGTTTTAATTTTTTTTTCAACATTTATTTATTTTTGGGACAGAGAGAGACAGAGCATGGACGGGGGAGGGGCAGAGAGAGAGGGAGACACAGAATCGGAAACATGCTCCAGGCTCTGAGCCATCAGCCCAGAGCCTGACGCGGGGCTCGAACTCACGGGACCGCGAGATCGTGACCTGGCTGAAGTCGGACGCCCAACCGACTGCGCCACCCAGGCGCCCCCCAAGTGCTATTGTTGATGACGAAACTCAACTACCAGTTTCTGCTTCAGTGGGAGAACCGAACTGGTCAAGAGAGCTGCTAAAATATGTACTCATTGGCAAGTGGACTGGGGGAAAAAAGTATTGGTAGGTAAACTCATCCTGATAGATCTTTCACTCCCTAGGCTATTTGCAGCCTCTTACAGATCTCATTCATGAACTGGGACAAAGCAGTAAAGGCATTAAAATTAATCAGAAGGAAGTGTGCCCTACCCTACCAACATGAATCATAGGTATGTCCAGGTGTTACAAGCCTCCCCCTTCCTCTCACCTAGACTGATGTGTGTCACTAATCACTTTGCTTTTTGGAGTTCGGCTGGAACTAGGAAAATATTATGTAGTGAATGTCTGTCCCTCTTTATTATATCCAATGTTTATTTGAACTTACTATGTATTAATCTGGCCCTGAGTTCCTAAAATGCTTATTAGATATTACACATTTTATTCATTGTTATGAGAAGTATTAAAAAAATCAGGGAGGTTTTCTTTTTATTGTGGTAAAATGTACACAACATAAAATTTACTACTTTAAGCATCTTTAAGTGTACAATTCAGTGACATTAAGTACATCTCAAAGGTGTCTTTTTAAATAGTCTAGCACTATTCTCTAATTATTTTCACACTATTAATACCTAAATAACCACATCCAAAGCTTTAGCATGGCTTTGCCTACCCACAAAATCTCCCATCAACAATAAGGTTGATGTTTTTAGAGATGCTGACTCTGACAAACCCTTATATTATTTAGTAATGTCGCATTTTTCACCAGAACATTGAGTTTTTTCTACATTCCCATTATGTTTGTCTTGAAAGGAGGTAATTGTTGCTAATCTTTTTTTTCCTCCTGATCTACTTTATCATCTCACCAACTCATAACATGTATGTGTTCCGTCTGGGGCCAGAGCTAATGCTTCTCTGCAAATACCTGAAACAGTAAAGGTCTCTTTTAGCAGTCAGGTATGAGGAAACATTTATTTCAGAACAATAATGAAAATGAAGAGTTTGGTTAGTTTAATTATCTTAAGAAATAAAGAATGGTCAACAATCATTCATATGCTTGCTATTTTATAGCCTTTTTCTTTGAACCTCAGGGCTCTAGCACATTCTTCCTAATAGTCTATTTTTCTCTTTCGTATATCATGAAGTTTTCCTCTGATAATATAACACTAAGATAATATGTATAATTCTATGCTTAGGAAGTGGGAAGTATTATCACCCATTATTTTCTTCCTTAATATAGGAACTATGAAAGAAGTAAAACAGGAAAATAGCTGTTAGAATCAGGAGTGGAATTAAATTATAATGGGATCAATGCGAAATTAATACTCTCTTCACAGAGGTAGAGAAATATTACTTTAATCCAGAAAAAAATTATCTCAAAATTTATTTCTTACCAGATTTCCAGGAATTGGTATATTGTGGTCAATAAAACATAAAATTATTATTTCTCCTTCTTAAAATATGCAACTATAGTAACTGGCTACAGAAATACACCCACATAATTTTCAAACCGCTTTTTAAAAAATTTTTTTTAATGTTTTTATTTTTGAGACAGAGAGAGACAGAGCATGAGCAGGGGAGGGGCAGAGAGAGAGGGAGACACAGAATCTGAAGCAGGCCCCAGGCTCTGGGCTGTCAGCACAGAGCCCGACGCGGAGCTCGAACTCACAGACTGTGAGATCATGACCTGAGCTGAAGTCAGACACTTAACTGACTGAGGCACCCAGGAACCCCTCAAACTGCTTTTAAAGTACCATGAAATATCATGTAGCTTTTCTCATGTAATTTAAAGCTCTGAAATATAACTGATATTGCAAAATTACTTTTAACCACTAGAGGGCAGAAAATGCTCCACATTGTACATAACTATTTTCGTCTCATTTTATTTTATAAAGTTTATTTATTTTTGAGAGAGAGAGAGAGAGAGTGAGGGAGAGGGGCAGAAGGAGGAAGAGAGGGAAAGAGACAGAGACAGAGAATCCCAATCAGGCTCCACGCTGTCAGCACAGAGACCGACACAGGGCTCTATCTCAGGAACCATGAGATCATGTCCTGAGCCAAAATCAAGAGTCAGACGCTTAACCAACTGAGCTACCCAGGTGCCCCTTAACTAATTTTAAATTCTTACACCAAAACAATAACCACCACCACCACCACCACAAAAAGTCCTTAAGAGCCTCTTGTTTTATACTGTATAGTATACTGTAACTTAAGACTCAGTTAACTTAAACCTAACATACAACTTTAACCTAATGTAAGACCACCTCAATTCAACAGTTTTTAGGAGGCCAAAGTAAACAGATTTCCAGCCTCAGTCTAGCTATGAGTTAAGGATTAGTAGCAACAGAGAATCCATACATCCTTAAGGAAAAGGAAAGTCCTAAAAAACAACAGAGCCAAGAATCAGCAAGATTCTATGTTAAAATACCTGCAATGAAATGCAAAGGTTGTATTTATTATAAAATTGAAATAGTCACTGAAGTCCCAAAGTGATCAAATATTAAAATATTTACATTAGGCCATTTAATATCTATATGTACTTTCTTTAGCCACAAACCGACTGTAGATCTACTTGAGGCAAAAATGTTTTTAGTCTCTTCTTAATATATCTTTTTGATCTAATTAACTTTTGCTTCCCTCCCAATTAAGCCATTTGCATTTCAGTAACTAAAGTGTTACTTTGTTTGATTAGAAACCATAACCTCTTCACTTTTTCACTCTCATTAATTAAAATGCATCATGCTGAATAAGTCATTTGGATTTCAGTCTGAGTGGGTGACATTTTAACAACTGCCCCTTCAACCTTCTCTCTCTGTCAATCTTGGCCATGTCCTACATCATAGGACAGCAGGAGGGCAATGGTGGCAGCCTGATAGAGGATTGGGTCAGGCACGGAGCCAGGGATTATACATCACTCAAGTCAGTGATTTCTCTGATGCATGAGCCTTTCACTTGCCAATCAAACCGGATAAGGCTTTTACCTTGTAGGATTATGCATGACCTTACTCAAGACACTAAATCATTTCTCAAGTCTTGTTTCTTACCCTAAGCAAACCTGCTCTCCCCACCTTTCAGGTCTATGGGCACTGATCACTCTAACACTAATAAGCAGAGCACAGTGGTACAGAAAAGCTGAGGGGTAAGTCAGGGTATAGGTGTTACTTCTTTTAAACTAATGAAAGCAACGCACTTCTAAAATTGAGGCTAGTCAGAGAAGAGAAAAGCGCTTCTGTATTATTGCCTATTAGTGGAAGTTACAAACTGGTAAGTATGAAAGAAGCTTCTAACAAGTATAGCTGCCCAGTAATTGATCTGACTGATATGGGCCATGGAAAAGTGTGTAAGCAAAGACTGGATGGTTAAACACCAGGAATATCACAGGCATCATTTCTGCATGGACTGTCAAGTTATACTAATTGGCTTCCAAATTTTGAGTCTTCTTTTAAGATTAATTATATGTTTAGAAAGAAATAGGTGTACAAAGTTTAAGAAGTCAAAAGAATTCTACCGGATTTGTAATTAGGGTGACTGCATCCCCGTTTTCCAGGGATAGTTCTAATTTAGGTTTATTATCCTAGTGTAATTTTAATAGTGCCCCCCCTTTCACTCATAAAAGGGCTCCAGCTGGATGAAGAATAACTGTCCCAAGCCCAACCTCATCCACTTCCAATTTCTATTCCTCAAAAGCAACTACTTTCAATTTCTTTAGGATTTTTTCTATATGTTGTCAAATTTCCAAACAAACAAGCATGATTATAGTATTTGCATCAATTAAGAAGTACCTGTGGGGGCACCTGGGTGGCTCAGTCAGTTAAGCATCTGACTTCGACTCAGGTCATGATCTCCTGGTTCATGGGTTCGAGCCCCACATTGGGCTCTGTGCTGATAGCTCAGAGCCTGAAGCCTGCTTCGGATCCTGTGTCTCCCTCTCTCTCTGCCCCTCGCCTGCTCATGCTCTGTCTCTGTCTCCTAAAAATGAATAAGAATGAATGAATGAATGAATGAATAATTTTTTTTAAAAGTGCCTTTGAATTCAAAGATGGGTGAGGTGGGTGGTATCACTGACTTAAACAAATTGAAAGAGATTATGGGAAGGTTTGAAGACTTATTAATCAAAGAATAACTTCTCTTCCTTCACACCGTTGGGATTTTATATCCATCCAAACCCTCAACGAAGTGCAGGGATAAGAAAAGTAATGACAGGCCATGTGCTCCATAGCTCCCCAGAGGGTTAGCCAAGGTTTTGTCAGGCTTGAGACATAGGCAGACTTCTCCCTCTGCCCAGTCCTGCTTCCTTTCCTCCCTTCCACAGGTGTTTATTTTTAACAGACACCTTGTACCCCAAACTCCCTCTCAGCATCTGCTTCCAGAAAACCTAACCTACAGCAAATAGGAATATGGTAAAATACCTCCCTCCCTCCCTCCCTCCCTCCACTGAGTTTCAGTTACTAGTTCTCCTTCCCAAAGTCAACCAATGTAATGTGGCTGGGTTCTTGTGCACATTTCTAGAAATACTTTGCATATGTAAGAAATGTTATGTGTATTTGCAACTACGTGGATGGAACTGGAGGGTATTATGCTAAATGAAATTAGTCAGAGATAAACAAAAATCATATGACTTCACTCATATGAGGACTTTAAGAGACAAAACAGATGAACATAAGGGAAGGGAAACAAAAATAATATAAAAACAGGGAGAGGGACTAAACAGAAGAGACTCATAAATATGGAGAACAAACTGAGGGTTGCTGGAGGGGTTGTGGGAGGGGGGATGGGCTAAATGGGTAAGGGGCATTAAGGAATATACTCCTGAAATCATTGTTTCATTATATGCTAACTAATTTAGATGTAAATTATAAAAAATAAAAAATAAAATTAAAAATAAATAAATAAATAAATGTTAAAAAATGTTATGTGTATACGTATATGTATATATACATGATTTATAAGAAAATACATAATTTTCTTTCATTTACTAACAAATAGCATACCCTACAACTGTTCTACACTTAGATTTTTCCTCCCTTCAGATAGATCTCAGAGATTGCTTCAAGACAATAAATAAAAAGTATCATCACTCTAAGGGCACCTGGGTGGCTTAGTCAGTTAAGTGTCTGACTTCAGCTCAGGTCATGATCTCACAGTTTGTGAGTTTGAACCCCGTGTTGGGATCTGTGCTGACAGCTCAGAACCTGGAGCCTGTTTTGGATTCTGTGTCTCCTTCTATCTCTGCCCTTCCCCCACTTGTGCTCTGTCTCTCTCCTCTCTCTCTCTCTCAAAAATAAATAAATGTAAAAACATTTTTTAAAAAGTATCATCACTCTTTTTAATGGCTGCATGGGATTGCATTGTATGGATGTAATATAACTTGGTTGATGGACATTTAGGTCATAGCAAATCTTTTCCTGTTCCATACAAGGCTGCACTGAATGCTCTGTGTGTGTGCTTGAGCCCTGTGTGTGTGTGCATGTATGCAGGAAAAATTCCTAGAAGAGGAATTCCTAGTCAAAATGCTATCAAATCACAATTTTGATAGATGTTGGTAAACTGCTTTCCATTTATGTTGTACCAATTTAAAATCCTGCTAAAATAAATGAGAGGCTATTTCCCCCATACACTTCCTTTATGCACACCAATGAATTAATAAAGTCCAGTATAAAATATAAGCAAAAGTAGAAATTTTAAATGTTAGGATAAAAAATATAGAGGTTCTAATATTTTTTCCATGCCCTATTGGATCATCTGGTTCCATCCTGAAGATGCTTCACCCTTCTTTGGAATCTAAGTTACTAAACTGCAGATTTTCCGAGATCAAGGATCAGACATTTTCAGCTTTGCATCCCCTACTGTAAAAACACAGTAGTTGTTCAATTGACATTTACAGAATAACAGAAATAATGGAAAAAAGAGAAGTCTGGTAAGCAATAATCATATAAAACCTCTCATTTTAATGTGTATATTTTACCACCAAAATGTGTTAAGAGTTGTGTACATACATATACAGTTCATTCTTGAACAACACAGGGGTTGGGGTACCAACCCCCGCGTGGTTAAAAATCCAAGTATAACTTTTGACTCCCCCAAAACTTAACTACTATTAGCCTACTGTTGACCAGAGCCTTACAAGTAATATCATCAATTAACAGGTACTTTGTTTGTCATATGTGTTATATACTGTATTCTTAAATAAAGTAAGCTGGAAAGAAGAAAATGTTATTAAGAAAGTTGTAAGAAAGTACTGTGCTGTGAAACATCCTCATATAAGTGAACCAAAGTTCAAATCTGTGTTGTTCAAGGGTCAACAGATAGTAGATTGATATTGGTAGGCGTAGTAGATATTGGGAAAGTGTATGTGTATGTGTGTGACATATGTGTATGACTAAAACACACGAGTTAATTCTCAAATTCTTTTCACTAATTCCATTTTACACACACCATATTTTCTTTATCTATTCATTAGTCAATGAGCACTTACGTTGTTTTCATGTCTTGGCTATTGTAAATACTACTGCATGAACATGGGGGTCTAGTATCTTTTTGAAATCATCATTTCATTTCCTTTGTATATATACTCAAAAGTGGAAATGCTGAGCCATATGGTGGTTCTATTTTTAGTTTTTTGAGGAACCTCCATACCATTTTTCAGTGGCTGCACCAGTTTGCATTCCCACCAAAGTGCGCAAGTTTTCCCTTTTCTCCACATTCTCACCAGCATGTGTTATATCTCATCTCTTTGAAAATAGCCATTCAGGGGCGCCTGGGTGGCTCAGTCGGTTGAGCGGCCGACTTCGGCTCAGGTCATGATCTCGCGGTCCGTGAGTTCGAGCCCCACGTCGGGCTCTGTGCTGACAGCTCAGAGCCTGGAGCCTGTTTCGGATTCTGTGTCTCCCTCTTTCTGACCCTCCCCCGTTCATGCTCTGTCTCTCTCTGTCTCAAAAATAAATAAATGTTAAAAATTAAAAAAAAAAAAAAGAAAGAAAATAGCCATTCTAACAGGTGTGAGGCCATTTCTCACTGTGGCTTTGATTTGCATTTCTCTGATGATTAGTGATTTTAACCATTTTTTCATGTACCTGTTGTCCATTTGAAGGTCTCCCTTGGACATAATGTCTATTCAGGCTCCTTGCCTATTTAATAAGACTATTTAGGGGGTTTGCTTTATTGTTGTTGGTTTTTGTTTTGTTTTTGCTATTGAGTTTTATGAGTTCCTTATATATAGGATATTAACCCCTTATCAAATATGAGGTTTGCAAATATTCTCTACCATTACGTAGGCTGCCATTTTGTTTTCTTTATCATTCCTTTTGCTGTACAGAGGTTTTTAGTTTAATATGGTGCCCTTATTTATTTTTACTTTTGTTGCTTGTGCTTTTGTGTCATATCCACAAAATTGTTGCCAAGACCAATGTCAGGGAGCTCTTTCCAGGTTTTCTTTTAGGAGTTTTATGGTTTCAGGTCTTAAGTCATTAATCCATTTCAAGTTAATTTTTGTGAATAGTATATAAGGGTTCAGTTTCATTCTTTGTGAATATCCAGTTTTCCCAGCACCTTTTATTGAAGAGACTATCTTTTCCCAATTGATTATTCTTGGCTCCTTTGTCAAATAGTAACTGATGTTATACGCATGGGTTTAATTCTGAGCTTTCAATTCGGTTCTGTTGGTCAATGTGTCTGTTTTTAGGCCTATACCACACTGTTTTGATTATATAGCTTTATAATATAGTTAGAAATCAAGACTTGTGATGCCTCTGGCTTTCTTCTTCTCAGACTTGCTATGGCTACTCAGGTTCTTTGGTGCTTCCATACAAATTTTAGCATTGTTTTTGCTATTTTTGTAAAAAATGCCATTGGAATATTGATAGAGATTGCATTGAATCTAGAGAATCTAGATCTACTTTGGGTAGTATGAATATTTTAACAATATTAGTTCTTCCAATCCATAAATATAGGATATCTTTCCATTTACTTGTGTCTTCTTCAATTTTTCATCATTGCCTCATAGTTTTCAGTATACAGATCTTTCCACCTGCTTGGTTAAATTTATTCCTATGTATTTTATTTCTGATGCTATTGTAAATTGGATTGCTTTCTTTATTTCTTTTTAGATAATTTATTTCTAGTGCATAGAAATACAAACAATTGGGTATGTTGATTTTGCTTCCTGTAACTTTACTAAAGTCATTTATTAGTTCTAACAACTCTTTAGTGGAGTCTTTAACATCTTCCACACATAACATCATGTCATCTACAAACAGACAATTTTATTTCTTCCTTTCTGATCTGGATTCCTTTTATTTCTTTTCTGTGCCTAATTGCTCTGGCTACGACTTCCATTACTACATTAAATGGAAGTGGTGAGAGTGGGAATCTTGTCTTTTTCCAGATTTCAGAGGAAAAGTTTTCAGTCTTCCACCATTGACTATAATGTTAGCGTTGGGCTTGTCTTCTATGGCCTTTATTATGTTGAGGTAAATTTCTTCTACATCTAATTTGTTGCATTTTTAATCACGGATAAAAGTTGAATTTTATCAAATGCTTTTTCTGCATGTACTAAAATTATGATATGATTTTAATCTTTTATTCTATTAATGCAATATACCACATTTATTGATTGGTATCTGTTGAACCATTCTTGCATCCCAAAGATGAATCTCACTTGATCATGGTATATGATATTTTACTAAGTTCCACAACTTAGCTTTGTAGTATTTTGTTGAGAATTTTTGCAATTATACCTATGAGGGATATTGGCCTATAGTTTTCTTGTCGTGTCCTTATCAAGATTTGGTACTGAGGTAATGCTGGCCTGGTAAAATAAGTTTGAGAGTGTTACCTGTCTTCTATTTTTTGGAAGTTCAAAAAGGATTCGTGTTAGTTCTTATGTAAATGTTTGGTAGAATTCACCAGTGAAATCATCTGGTCCTGGGTTTTTCTGTGTTACAAGGTTTTTGATTACTGATTCAATCTTCTTACTTATTATTGATCTTTTCAGATATTCTACTTATTTCTGATTCAGTCTTGGTAGTTTGCATGTTTCTAGGAATTTATCCATTTCTTCTAGGTTTTCCAATTTGTGGTTGTACAATTATTCATTCTTCATTGTAGTTTCTTATGACCCTTTGTATTTCCGTTGCATCAGTTATAATACCTCCTTTTTCATGTATAATTTTATTAACTTGGATGTTCTTTTTTCTTGGTTAGTCTAGCTGAAGGTTTGTCAATTTGGTTTATATTTTCAATGAACCAACTCTTAGTTTTGTTCATGTTTTCTACTGTTTTTCTATTCTCAATTTAGCCCATTTCTGCTCTAATGTTTATTATTTCCCACCTTCTGATTACTTTGGGCTTAGTTTGTTCTTCTATTAATAGTTCCTTGAGGAACTAGTTAGGTTGTTTACTGAGGTGTTTCTTTTTTCTTGATGTACTCATTTATTGCCATAAACTCTTATAACTGTTTTTGCTGCATATCATACATTTTGCTAATGTTGTGTTTACATTTTCCTTTGTCTCAAGATATTTTTTATTTCTTTTTTATTTCTTCTTTGACCCATTCATTGCTCAGAAATGTACTTTTAATTTCCACACTTAGGAATTTTCAAATTTTCCTTCTACTATTGATTTCTAATTTCATACTATTGTCATCAGAAAAGATACTCTTCTTAAAGACTTCTTTTGTGGCCTAACATATGATCCATTCTAGAGAATGTTCCATGTGCACTTGAGAAGAATGTATATTCTGCTGCTGTTGGATGCAATGTTCTTTATATGTCTGTTAGATCCATTTGATCTACAGTATTGTTCAAATTGCTATTTCCTTATTGATTCTCTATCCATTGTTGAGAGAGGGATATTAAAATTCCCAGCTGTTATTGCATTGTTGTTTATTTCTCCTTTTAATTCTGTTTGTATTTGCTATATGTATTTAGGGGCTCTGATGTTAGTTGCAAAAATATTTACACTTGTCTTATCTTCTTTTTTTTTCCAGTCTTTTTTTTTTTAAATCTATACCAATCTACCAAAGCTCCCTCTTCCCAGATTATTTTGAAGCAAATCCCAGATGTTATATATTTCATCCAGAGATCTTTTAACATCTTTTCTCTGAAAAATAAAAACTCTTTTTAAAAATTAAACATAACCACCATACCATCATATTCAAAATTTAGAAATAATCCCTTAATATCAACTATTTACTAAATGTTCAATACTCTGCATGTTATATAAAAATTTTTATATACTTTCTTTATTCACCTGAGCATCCAAAAGGAGCTATATATTGCAATGGGTTGCTATTTCTTCTAAGTCACTTTTAATGTATGTTTCTCTCTCCTCTGTGCCTTCTTTTTTTAATTTTTTTCCTTATAATTTTCTGTAAAGAAAGTGGGTCTTTGCCCTATAGCATTTCCTAAGGCCTGGTTATTGCTGATTGTATCCCCATGGATACATGGATACATGGATACATCCCCATAACATTTTCTTCTGTGTCATGCATTTTCTGTAAATTGGAAGTTGGATCTAGAGCAGTCGTTCTCAAAAGTAGCCCATGGGAATCATCTGGAGGAGATCTTAAAAATCCTGAAGCCCAAGCAAGTTCCAGACCAACTACATCAAAGACTCTGGAAGTGAAACTGGGACTCTGGGATTCTTTAAAACTTCTCAGATGATCCCAATATGCATATACTTGTTATATATTCTTGATGAATTGACACCTTTCTCATTTTTATAATGACCTTGTTTCTTTTGACCATTTTTGGCTTAAAGTCCATTTTGTCTAAGTAAAGCTATGCCTACTGTCTTTTGATTATCACTTGGTTAAAATATCTCCTTCTAGCCCTTCCCTCTCAGTCTATGTGTGTCCTTAAAACTAAGTGAGTCTCTTGTGAGCAGCATATCACTGTATCTTTTTTTTTTTTATCCTTTCAGTCATTCTATATCTTAGATTGAAGAATTTAACCCATTTATTTAAAAAAAATTTTAATGTTTATTTTTGAGGAGGGGGCACAGAGAGGGAGACACAGAATCCAAAGCAGGCTCCAGGCAGGCTCTGAGCTGTCAGCACAGAGCTTGACGTGGGGCTCAAACCCATGGAACCACGAGACCATAACCTGAGCCGAAGTCACATGCTTAACCCACTGAGCCACGTAGGTGCCCCTAATCCATTTATCTTAAAAGTAATTATTGGTAGGTAAGGACTTACTATTGAAATTTTGTTAGTTTTTTTTCTCTGACTGCTTTGTAGATTCTTTGTTCCTGCTTCCCCTCTTACTGTCTTCCTTTGTGACTTGATGATTTTTTGTGATAGTATGCTTTGACTCTTTTACCATAATCTTTTATGTATCTATTATAGTTTTCTCTCTGTGGTTACCATAATGCTTGCACAAAATATCTTTAAAGCATCCTATTTTAAGCTAATAACAACTTAACTTTGATAGCATACAGAAACTACATTTTTACTTTCCCCACCAGCCTCACATTTTAGGTTACTGATGTTATAATGTACATCTTTTTATGTTGTGTATCCAGTAATATATTATTATAGTTATGGTTATTTTTAATATATTTGTTTTTTTAACTTTTAAAGTAGACTTATAAGTAAATTATGCACCACCATTACAATATTAGAAAATCTGACTTTGACTATGTATTTACCATTACCAGTGACTTTTACACATTCACTTGTTTTTATGATGTTAATTAGCAACCTTTTAGTTCAGCCTGAAGAACACCCTTTGGCATTTCTTGTAAGTCAGTCTAATGTGATGAACTCCTTCAGCTTTCATTTCTTAGGGGAAGTCTTTCTCTTCCCTTTATAAAGTATAGCTTTGCCAGGTATTGTATTCCTGGCTGACAGTTTTTTCTTTGAATATTTTAAATGTATCATACCACTCTCTCCTAGACTGCAAAGTTTCTGTTCAGAAATCTGCTTATAGTTGTATGGGGCTTCCCAGGTACATGACGAGTCATTTTTCTCTTGTTGCTGTCAACATACTCCATCTTAAATTTTGACAATTTAATTATAAGGTCTTAGTGTAGCCCTTTTTGGGTTCAACCTATTTGGGGTTGTTTGGACCTCACGAATCTGTATGTCCATTTCTCTCCTCAAGTTTGGTAAGTTTTCAGCCATTATTGCTTTAGAGAGACTTTCTGTCCCTATCGCTTTCCTTTCTCCTTCTGAGATTTCCATTTTACTGTTTGCTTTGATGTCATCCTGTAAGTCAGATAGGCTTTCTTCACTTTTTTTCATTTTCTTTTTCTCCTCTGACTGGATAATTTCAAATGCCCTACCTTTAGTTCACCAACTCTTTCTTCTGCTTAGTCAATTCTGTATTGAAGCTGTCTATTGAATTCTTCAGTTCAGTCATTATATTCTGGTTCTAGGATTTCTGTTTGGATTTCTTATGGTTTCTATTTCTTTGTTAAACTTTTCATTTTGTTCATGCATTGTTTTCCTAATTTTGTTTAACTGTTCGTTCTTATATTTCACTGAATTTCTTTAGAGGGTTATTCTGAATTCCTTGTCAGATAGTTCATTGATACCCATTCCTTTAGGGTCAGTTATTGTTTCCTTTAGTTATGTTTCCCTGATTCTTTGTGATCCTTGATTTCTTGCATTAGTATCTATACATTTGAATAAGTAGCCTCTTCTCTATACTTTACAGGTTCACTTCAGCAGAGAAAGACCTTCAACAGTCAGCTCAGCTTGGACTGAATGGGTCAGCTGGTACAGTCTGTGAGCAGATGGGCTTGCTATCAGGGTCTCTAGTTAAGCGAGGCCACTTCTCATGCTCTGAGGTTGGCTGGCAGGAGGGTGCCACTGGTTGAGCTCTAGGCTTGGGTAGGCTTCCTTGCTGGGCTACATATTAAGCAAGGTAGTTGGGTGGGCTCTCTTATTGGGTGGGGCTGTTGGCCATGCTTCAGTCAGATGTGGTCACTAGCTGGGCTCTACAATCATCTCTGGTAAGGTGAGGTCACAGGCTATGTTCCATGGCAGGGTGATGCCACTGGTTGAACTCCACAGTCGGGCAGGGCTATGGGCTCAGCTCTACAATTGCTTGTAGATTGTAGATTAGATCTCAGACTGTTCTCTCCAACTGGATGATGCTACTGACTAGGCTCTGTGCTCAGGTGGGAATGCAGGCAGAGCTAAATGGTTGGTCAGGTCTCAGGCTGGTTCCTGTGATCAGGCAAGGCCATAGGCTGTACCCTGAAGTTGGGCAGGACAACAGGTTATGCTTCATGATTAGGTAGACTGCTGGCTATGCTCTCTGATTAGGAGAGGCCTCGGCTGTATCCTGCAGTAGGGTGGGTCCAGATAGTGTACTCTGAGGTCTGGCAGGTTCACTGGCTCAGTTCCCTGCTGGCAAGGCCATGGACTTGGTTCAGCAATTGGGTTGGGTTGTAGGCTGGGCTCTGCAGCTGGATAGTAATGTAGGGTTGGCTCCAAGCCTTCCCAGGGTCACTGTTCATGCTCCCTGGTTATGGGAGCAGATCTATACTTACTTACTCCCTGCCTGGGAGCCTCCATCTCTGCATGGCTGTAGGATAGACTCTGTGGCTGCCTGGATTTCCTGATCAGGCAGGAGGCTATACTCAGCAATCGGGACTGCAATGTTGCTTCTCTTCCTGGGGATTAAGGGGCATAGAACAGGCTCAACAGCCAGTAAAGCCTGTTAGCTCGGGACCCAAATCAAGTAGAACTGCCAACAAAGTTCCCTGTCTAGACTGGTTTTGCTCTGCAGATGGACAGAGCCACTGACTGGGATCTTTGCAAGCAGGAATAGGGTTTGCCAAGTTCTGAGCTTTGGCTGCTGTAAGCCCCACCGTCTTCTCCATCTCTATCTTATCCTCAGTGGTTAAGCCCCACAGATTCCCCCAGTGATCTCTGTGAGGTAAGACCCAAGTGGGCTTTCTGGGAAGCATCCCACAATGCTCAGAAGCTGGATGTCCACCTTGGGTTCTATATTTTTCCCCACTGGAGAAACTATAGGCCCTGGGGGGACATCAGTGCAGCACTATGCCAGTGAGAGAAAGACAATACAAAGTGCAGTCACTCCTACTCTCCTAATGTGGTTTTTCTCAATCTTTATGGACATGGGAGGTGCTTCAGCCTTACCCCTGGGTTCTGCAATTTTTACAATGGTGTCTTGTCTATGGATAGTTGCTAGTTGGGTCTTCTTATATGGGGGACTGAGGTTTAAAATGGCCTATTGATTATGTCACTCTGTCTGTATTTAAATAAATGGTATGGTGCTTTAGATCTCACTGTGTTTCTTACTTTTTTATTCAACAGGTTTTTCTTTTCTATGTGTGACACAATATGAATAGTTAGGAAAACAGAAACCAAACTAGGCATTTCAGCAGAGGGAATTTAATATAGAAAAGTGATTACACAGATGTTAGAGGCCTGAAGGAGCAAAAAAGAATAGAAAAATAAAAAGAAATAATAATGACAATAAGCTAGGGAAGCAGAGGAAAAATCAGGGGTTATCAAATCCTGGAAGCTCATGAATCTTAGACTCAGATCTATGAGGGATCTCAAACACACAGCAAAACTCCAGGAGCACTAGCAGAGAACAGCTACTGAGGACACAAGAACTGAACAAGGATTCTGGATACTGAACAGTGCCAGGGATACACCGGAATTCAGGCTAAGCAAGAGTGGAGACTTTGGTGAACACTCTGGCCATTCAGCTAAGGCCATTTCATAAAGGGCCGGGGTGGGGGGGGGGGGTGGGGGGGGGGGATTGAAATAGACCCACCCTAAAAAAGCACTCTAAAAAAGCATAAAACCAAGCCTCATATATGCTGGTAATTTAACTCCTGCTAGAACAAAACTCAAAACTCTTTTTTTTTTTTTTTTTCGTTTTTTATTTTTTTTTATTTTTGGGACAGAGAGAGACAGAGCATGAACGGGGGAGGGGCAGAGAGAGAGGGAGACACAGAATCGGAAACAGGCTCCAGGCTCTGAGCCATCAGCCCAGAGCCTGACGCGGGGCTCGAACTCACGGACCGCGAGATCGTGACCTGGCTGAAGTCGGACGCTTAACCGACTGCGCCACCCAGGCGCCCCCAAAACTCAAAACTCTTTAAATACCAATAACATAATCCACAGGATGATTCCAAAGTTTCTTACTTGAAAGACTAACAGAAGTAGGAGCACCTAAGTGGCTGAATCGGTTAAGCATCCAACTCTTGGTTCCAGCTCAGGTCACAATCTCACAGTTTTGTGGGTTCAAGCCCTGCATCAGGTTCTGCACTGGCAGCACAGAGCATGCTTGAGATTCTCTCTCACCCTCTCTCTCTGCTTCTCCCCCACTCAACATTGTCTCTGTTTATCTCAAAATAAATAAGTAAACTTAAAAAAAAGAAAGAAAGAAAAACTGACAGAGGTAGAATTTGAACCTAAAGGAGATTTAATGGAATGGCCAACAGCAGAACCTATCCATGACTGTGACCTAAAATTGTACCATTTTATGATGGGCTAAATGTTTTTTAGGAATCAAACCTTTCCTATGCACAAACATATAAAAGAGATTTTAAATTGACAGTTTCCTATCACATTATGGTGTTAATAAACCAAATTATAAAATAAAATAAAAACAAATAAGGCTTTCCCTATTCCCAATATTCAACAAGACCTTACTAGCTTATCCAATAGTAAATACTCAACCCAACTCAAGAGATTTACTTAGCACCTACCTATATGTTTCCAGAGTTATCTAGCTCACTGACATTGGTTTCAAGGAGGGGACATCCAAATAATTATTCTTTTCATGAGTATTTAAGTGCCTCTTAGGTACTAAGTACTAAAGGTAGGCACTGGGAACCCAAAATGAAACAAAAAATACGATTCCTGCTTTTCAAGGTCTCCTACATTACCGAGAGAGGTAGACACACAAACCAAAAGGTACTGCAACATAAGTGCTGTAATACAGAGGCAAGTACTAAGGGGGAAGATAAGAGGGCACATTTAACTTTCCACAGAGAAGAAAAGAATATCAGGATGGCAGAGAAGAGCATAGCTTTAATGTCCAGACAAGAGTGGATCATTTTTTGTATATGTCAAATGAGGATATCTACTTCACAGAGATGCTGTGGGTTTTAAAATTATGTACACCTACAAACACACACATACACACACACACACACACACACACACACACTCTTCTATCACAGCATCTGGTACACAGTGTATGTTAAATAAATTACCATTACTAGGGTGTGCAAGTTATCAATTTATTGGCTCTCCATTCCAAATCCACTCTTCTTTGCCCTGCACTTTGTGATACTGGACTTGGATCCTGCAAAAAGTTCTCCGTCATCAGGTGGCAGAATTTTAAGTTTCATCAATAGAAAGCACTGGAATGACCCCCTGCAAGGCAATGATAACAGTAAGACACTTCTGTTTCAGTTACTGATCCCTTATTATTACTATTCATCACTAGAGCCTGGCATCCACCTAGAAGCGTTCCAACTGGCCATTAGACCACTCTCTCTCTCTACCAGCAGCCATATCCAGCACATAGCCTCCAGCAATGGCAGGCCACTTCCAGAGGCCAGTCCTGGCCAACTCACATCCTCTAAGATGAGACCACTTCTAGAGAACAGTGCTAACCTACACCTCTAACAGGTTTCTTCTCCATCCGAAGGCTGTGTGTACCTATGACAGACACTCTGTCTTCTAAGAAGTTTAAATCTTCCTCTTTTCGTAGTTAACCAGCCTCTACTAGTTAATAATCCTTTATATTAAGTTTACCCTGCTCAAATAATAAGCATGGTTTCTGCTCCTTACTGCAAGTAAGGTCAATATAATTGAAGGGTGGGCTGCTGTGGGACAGGATTGAGAAAGATTAGATTAGGAAAATTTTTTTCAAAATCAGAAGTCAGCCTTCATGCTGTGAATAACAGGGGTCCATGGTGAATTTCAAGCAAGACACATGTCAGATTTGCATTTTACAAAAATCTCCCAGGTGGTAGTATAGAGAATGATAGGGTGAAGGTAAAACTTGGAGGGAGGCAAAGTACTAGAAGAACACTGTGACTGACGTTACTAGAATTCATTAACATTTCCCATTCCCTAGACACACAGGAACATGACATATCGCAGGCCATGCCCTGCAATTTCCTTGGCCATAGGAATGTTTATAAACTGCTGTGAATCACTTGTGAGTAGAAACAGCTAAGAGCTGGTGCTTAATTACCTACACTCCCTTCTGCTGCTGCAAACCCTGAGGCCCCACATTGAAATGGCAGAGTTAGGAGACAGCAGCCCTTGAATGACAAGGTGCAGGGTCCCCTGCAGTACTGGTTTATGGAACATAAGGAGAAACAAGCCGCTGAGATTTTAGGCCACTTAGATTTGGTGGTTATGTGTTACTGTGGCATCAACCAGCCTACGCTCTACTCCTTTGACCCTAAGGTATCCACAGACACATTTCTACCCATATTTAAATGTCAATGCAACAATTATATGGCATGCTTCCACCTAAATGATGAAATTATTCTTCATACAAATGAATATCCCATCACTCACTCCCCCACTCCCCAGATGACCCTAACAGTCACTATTTCTATTTTTGGATGATGTTATTTCGTCTCCTAGTTTAGTTACAATGCCATAAAAATATTCTGCATCCTAAATACTACATTGTAAAGTCAACCACCAACATTCTAACTAACATTAAAATATTAAAACATTCTAATATTTAGAAAGGTAAGAAAGAAAACAAATTATGTAGTATGTACAAACATTATACAATAAGTGGTTATCTATCACTGCACAGGAAACCATACCAGGACTTGGTGGTTTTAAAGAACAACTATTTTATTACCTTTTGTGATTCTGTAGGTCTGAGATCATGTAGGCAGTTCTTCCACTGGTCTCACCTGGGGCTTCTCATCTGGTTGCAGTCGGGTGACAGGTGAGACTGGAGTCATCTCTTCAGATAATAGGGACATTATGACAACAGGGTCCCTCTCCCTCTTCACGTAATCTTCCCACAGGGTCCCTCTGGTAAGGTAGTCAGACTTATTTCATGGTGGTTCAGGTCTCTCAAAAGTAAGTGTCCCAAGAGTGAGAAAGTGGAAGCGACCAGTCCTCTTAAAGACTAGGTCTAGGATTGGCAGAGCATACTTCTGCATTCCAGTGGTTAACACGAGTCACAGAGCAGTTCATACAGATGTAGGTGGGAACTACACATAAGCATTAATAGCAGGAGCTGTGGTTCATTAAGGGCCATCTTTAGAGCCTAGTCAACCAGAGGCCAGGAAGAAAATATCCAATATTACTATAGTCCTTATTTCCATAATTCTTGAGGCTAGAAGTGCAATGGGTGCCATCTTTAGAGGAGTCTACCAGAGGCCAGGAATAAAATATCCAGCATTACTAATTTCCATAATTCTTGAGGCTAGAAGTACAAGGGTGTTTGCTTCCCAAGGTAGCACCTACCTCATTGGATCGTAACTGTTTCCTGTTCCATATCCCCAGAGATTGCAGGCACTGGGGCAATCCCTGACACACTCTGGGAAATTAGGGATTATTTACCAAATAAGGACATTTTATAAATATCTGCACCCATGTCATTGCAATGAGTACACAGTTCCTTAGCTACTCAAGGCAAAAAAAACCTCAATTTAATATTAAAGTGTCATTAAACTCATTTGTAATCAGTTTAATTTTAAAGCCAGAAGAATATGTAGTTTTAATTATCATCCTAGTAAGTAGGATACATACATTGGAATCAACGAGGTTTTAAGTTTTACAGTTGTTTTTTAATGTATGTTTTAAAGTCACTGAAAAAGACTTCCCAACCCATCTTCTAGGCAAGGAATAATACTCAAACTTTTTCCATTTATTTTTATTTTTATTTTTTTTTAATTTTTTAACGTTTATTTATTTTTGAGACAGAGAGAGACAGAGCATGAACGGGGGAGGGTCAGAGAGAGGGAGACACAGAATCCGAAACAGGCTCCAGGCTCTGAGCTGTCAGCACAGAGCCCGACGCGGGGCTCGAACTCACGGACCGCGAGATCCTGACCTGAGCTGAAGTCGGCCGCTCAACCGACTGAGCCACCCAGGCGCCCCAAACTTTTTCCATTTAAAAAATACTCATGAAGTATGCCTGGGTGGCTCGGTCAGTTAAGCGTCTGACTCTTAGTTTCAGCTCAGGTCATGATCTTGTGGCTTCATGGGTTTGAGCCCCACCTAGGGCTCTGTGCTGACAGCGTGGCAACAGCTTGTGATTCTCTCTCTCTCTCTCTCTCTCTCTCTCCCTCTCTCTCTGCCCCTCCCCTACTCGTGCTGTCGCTGTCTCTTTCAAAATAAATAAACTTTAAAAAAATATATTAAAAAAAACTTAAATATTCATAAAATCACTATGTCAAAGAGAGATCTACACCCCATGTTCACTGCAGCATTATTTATAATAGCCAGACATGGAAACAACCTAAGTGTCCATCTACAGATGAGTGGATAAAGAAAATGTGGTACACGTGTGCTCACAGAAAAACTATTCAGCCATAAAAAAGAAAGAAATCTTGCATTCCTGACATGTATGGATCTTGAGGGCATTATGCTAAGTAAGACAGAGAAAGATAAATACAGTATGATCTCACTTATATGTGGAATCTAAAAAAAACAAACTCATAGAAAAAGAGATCAGATTTGTGGTTGCCAGAGGCAGGGGGTGAGAGGTAAGGGAATCAAGCGAAGGCGGTCAAAAAGTACAAACTTCCAGTTTATGAAATAAGTAAGTACTGGGATATAATGCACAACAGGATGACTATAGTGAACAATGCTGTTTGGTATATTTGAAGTTGCTAAGAGAGCAAATCCCAAAAGATTTCATCGCAAGGGGAAAAATTCTTTTTTGAAACAATATGAGGTGATAGATGCCAATAAATAAAATTTCTGTCACAGCCATTTCATAATATATATATATATGAAGTCATTGTGTTGTACCCCTTAAACTTATACAATCTTATATGTCAATTATATCAGTGAAACTGCGGGGGGTGGATTAAATACCCATATCTGCCAAGAAGTACGAGATCCCTCAAAACTTTATTTGGTTCATTATCAAATATCACTTTAATTAAAAGTCTTTATAACAGATTTAAAATAAAAGTTATAGAGTATAGCTTACATTATTATATACTTCCTGTATATTATCTCCTTGAAGGCGAAAGGTCTAACTTTAACGGTTTGGAATTTCTGTCAACCCAGACACAGTATTCTATGCATACATTTTTTTCATTCCCAAATTTCATCTTCTCTGCTGGTGGGATTACTAGTGACTCAAAGAATACATTAAGGTAAATGAAGTGGTGACAGAGAGAACAGTATGTCAGGAGAGATAGAAAGGTGATCTGACTCCACAGGAAGTGGTGACACACCTAAGAAATCAGTTATTTTGAGCATCCCAAGGCAGGTGCTTACTTTTGGTTGGGGTCACATATACATGATCTGATGGCTGAGGAGCGTGGTCAAGTAGACCCAGTTCTGACATCCTCAAGAACCTTTCAGATGGGGAAGCATTTCCAAAGAGAACACTTGTTTTACAAAGATCTGACAATGAATTTTTTTTTCTTGCCTATAAATTTTATTTGGAGATAACAAAGTTAAAAATAAGTAATGCTATTTTCCTACTCTTTACACCGTTTGACAGAAAATAAAATTTCAAACTCACTAGAACCTGGAGACTCTCACCACATATCCTGGGTCCCATTGTGGCCCTAACTTCCCTGGTCTCACAACCATCCACATACATACGAGCCCATGGCTTGTGATGCAGCTTCAGCAGATATCCCTGATTAAATCTATTGTGTTCAATTATTACCACCCAGGAAGAATCAAGCCATGAGGAAATGGAACAAAGGTCAAGCACAAGAGAAAGGTGGGATACAGAAATTACTGGAAGGCTGGGCACATGAAATAGGCTAAGTTGACAGGGAATTCAATGGGAAGGAATTTAAAAGGAAATCCTGAAAACCCTAGAGCAGCAAAAAGGCAAAAAAAGATTAGGATGGACTTCCATTGAGAAGTTACTTGGAGGGGGTTGGGGGGATAAAATGTATAAAGGGGAAAGATGAGGGCAAACTTCACCTAATTCACAATTCTGTCTCCAGCAGTATTTACTCTTGCAAGCTTAGTGGAATTGGGGGAGAGGTGCAGAGACTATCAAGTTGACCAAGAATATAAAATCCCGACCTTGCCGACTCCGATGCACCTTTCTTTCTCGCATGTCACCTAACACTCACCTAGAAAGCACAGCACAAAATGAATATCCACTGGCCAGCTGATTAAAAAGCTGTTTTAAGAATCAGAGAACAACTCCCTTCTCAGAGGTAATCTCTCTACCTCCGCATCCTTCTGTGTTCCTACAGGCTCAGTTCTAGCCTCTCTCAAAATGTAAGCTTCCCACATCCCGGTCCTTCGGGGGTAGGGGGGTGTCTCAGTCATCACAGAAACTCAGGGCTCTGTAGGTGCGGAACCGTGTTCACATTAGCTTCTGGGGGAAAGGGGATGGAGGTGGGAGGGCAGGGGTTGCGCGTAACTGAGGTCATCAAGGTGGGGCTAGGTCCTTGGGAACTGGATAGTAAGCCGCAGCCAGACCTGCCCGTTTGCCATGTCCGCACCCACCCGAGGAAGAAAGAGCCAAGTGTCCCACAGGGCACAACTCCGGAGCACGCGTGCAGAGTCCAGCGAAGCCACCTTCAAAGCGGCCGCAGCCCCCCATTCCAGCAATAGGAGGCGGAGGGGGAAGATGGGCAGGATGCTCTCGCCTCACCAGGGTGTCCTGCCCTCCATCCCGGCGCTGAGCCCGTCCTCAGCCCAGTCCACACTGGGAATGCTAGGGCCGGAGAAAAACCCTAGGACAAGCAGACCAAGTAGAACTCGATCTTCCACCAGAGGACGCCTGGGGGCGGGGCGAGATGTGGGGGCGGGGCCGAGGGACCGGAGCCCCGGAAGAGCCCCTTTCGCCTCTAGACTGGGCCTCTTGTCCTCTCTCTACACTTCCAGTCCCGTTTCGGATTACTACCAGTCGCAAGGCTCCTAGGCTGGCTTCCTGCGAAAACTCTAATAGCCTCCTGCCCCTCCGCAAGAATGCATTACCTAGTGCCACGGTCACGGTTGCCGTCATAGGCACCCTCAACCCCACCCCTGGCCTGCCCGCGGTCCCTCTCTCTCCCCACCCGCACCTGCCCGTAACCAGCAAACTCCCTGGGCCCGCAGGTGTGGACAACTGCGGGATTCCACGCCCCGCAGAGGCCCACCAGCTCTGGGGAGGGCAAGGGGAGACGTGATCCGGGGCCGCCCCCCAGGCTGATGTCCCAGGTGCGTCCGAACCCCTGAGTCACCGCTAGGCAGGACGCTAATGGCCTGGGAGGCCCGCGGTGCTAGCCGGGGCGCCTCCTTGGCTTCCCCGTCCAAGTCCGAGGGAAGGAGCGGGATTCTAACCCTTTGGCGTCCTGCTGCACCACTGCTTCTCCACCTCTCTGCAAAGCTCTTCCCTCATTCCGGATCCCTGAAACCTTTAGAAGCACAGCTGCTGATTCTGCTGTGTGATTCTGCCTGCTTTTAAGAAATATTAAGGGGATGGGGTGGGGGGTCAGCTGAGTTTTCTTGAATAGTTATGGTAAACTTTGAGGCAAAAATTTAATCTCAGTCGATGTCCATGGAGGAGTGGCCTTGTATGGTTATGGACCTGTCGTTCAGTAGTGTTTAGATTGTCCTTAAGAACCTCTTCCACTTCCACTTTCAATTTCCCTTGAAATTCACTTCCATAGAATTTAAGTTACTATTTATTACTGATGTGATATATGAGGGTCCACAGATGGTTTCTTGGTGAGGAGGGTAACCCCTGATTTCTATGCAATGTTGAGTTGAACAACTTAGCAGTATAAAGTATGTTTCCTGCCTGCCCTGAGGGAAGGGTCAGTGTGATAGTGACCAAGTCAGTTGACTATTGGAACCAACTGTGCCCTTCTTTTCTTTCCAGTCTGTGCCTTTCAAGAAACATGGAGGTAATTCATGGCAGGCCCTACTGTTGCAGAGAGCTTGAAGGAGCTGACCTATTGTCAAACACCTTTTACTCTAATGAATTGCACACTCCATTACAAACAGCTACTCGCCCAACTGCCTCCGAGGACAGGTAAAACAAAAACTAGAGTACGTAAATAATTACAAAGGGCTTTAATATATTAGTTTATTTTTATATGTGAGAAAAAAAAAACACTCAGATAGAGGGCTCTTCTGTTTATCACACCTTAGGGATGGCATAACATGACAATTAACTAAACTGTAGTGTCCACATCTGTTAGGAACTTGATCAAAAGTTGGTGTGCATCTTTACAAGGCAGACATCAATTTCATTCACAACATTCTAAAATTCCAGAATGATCACTTCCTTCATTTGAAAATTAATCTGTTTTGATCAAACTTTTTATTTTATCAGGAGTAGTATAAGAGGTTCCCTATCATCCCCTGACACCATCTGTTCAAAAACACTCCCAGAATCCGTTGTTCAAGGTTGCCATTTAAATGTTTGCTTCACCAAATTTCCTGTAACACACTAATTACAAATTATTACTTAAATTGCATCTAACGTATGTTGATTGCTGTTTATGGACACTGTACCAAATGCTTTGTATACAGTGATTCTTTTAATCCTCACAACACCCCTATGAGATAAGTACTATTATTTTCACCATTTTACATATGAAGCAACAGGTGCAAACAAGTAATTTTCTAAGATCTCAGTGCCAGCTCTCTGTATTGTATTTATTTGAATCATTTTGAGGAAAAAGAAAAAATCTCAAAACACTTCGATGGTTAAAAAAAAAAAAGCGCCTGTATGGTTATTTTGTTCAGTTTGGTTTGGTTTTATTTATAATTTCACTTGATCAAATCTCTCGTTTAAGAATTCCTTCTTTAAGAAATCATACAGAAAGCCACCCAGCCTCAGTTTACACTTCCAAAATGGGACATCACTACCACACAGGCAGTCCATCCCAATTTTGAATGCTATTGGTTATCAGATAATTTCTTTCTACTGAGGACATTTTTCCTCCTCAATTTCTACCTGCTGACCCTGGTTCTTCTCTCCATGCAAAATAAGAATAATCTACCTATCATCTCCATGACAGCAGCCCTTCAAGAGTTCGAAGATCTTTTTGGCTCTGTGAGAGTTCTCTTTGCCAGGCTAAATACTGCTGCTCTGCAAACTTAACTCTTCCTTCTTGAATCTGGGCTTTCACCATCTTGATCAGACTTCCATGGATCTAGTCCAGTTTGTAAACATGCTCTTTATATGAAAAAAGAAGCTTTTCTTTTCCTAATTATAAAACTAACACATTCCTCATAAATAATTTAGAAATCCTGGAAATCCACAAAGAAAACAAGTTTTCCATTTTTCTAACAAAAGGAAAAGCTATGAAATTAAAACAAAAGGAAGAAAACCTCTGTACTTCCTTTATCCAGAATAACCACCGTTAACACCATGATATGTGTCTTCTCCATTTTTTTAACTTAAAGATCATATTTAACATATTTTGTAAACTGACATTTTCATTAAATGAAAAGGAATATTTTCGTATTTGTGGGAAAGAGGACTCAGCTCACTTCTACTAAGTCAGTCCTTGCTACACATGCTCTTCTGTTCCCTGATTCCCCAAAATGGCTGTCGGTCCTAAATTCCTACTCAGCTCCAAGAGTCATCAGAATCGGACGGGCTTCCCTTGAGTCAGAGGAAACTCTTAGCAGATTGTTCATGATCTGGGGATAGACAACTGTACCTGGCTCAAAAACAGCAACATAAAATTTTATATTTGGTCAAAAGGAATCTGAGTAGGAATTTAAGGCTGTCATATCTGACTGAATTCACTAACAGCATGTATATAAGGCTTTTCACTGAAATTTTTATCTCTTCTACCTAAATGGTCCTATGGTTGGTTAGTAATTGGCCCCAAAACCTTTTAAATAGCATGAAATTTAAGAGAAGCATCTTTGAGGGGTGCCTGGATGGCTCAGCTAGTTAAGTATCCGACTCTTAGTTTTTGCTCAGGTCCTAATGTCAGTGAGTCTGAGTTCTGAATTGCGATGACAGTGAAGAGTCTGCTTGGGATTCTCTTTCTCTCTTTCTCTGCCCCTCCCCTGCTCTCTCTCTCTTTCTCTCTCTCAAAATAAATAAACTTAAAAAAAAAAAAAAAAGGAGAGAAGCATCTCTGAGAAAATATTGCTTTTTATTAACTGCCTATAAAATTAAATACAATATATGTTCAGTTACCTGCAAACTACAATAAGGTACTCCTTGAAGCAGTAGGTAGGTACAACCATGTTCCTGACTCCTAATAACTAAAATTTGCTTTCCCTTTTATTCCATATGAATTCTTTCCTATCATAGTCCCCAAATGGGAAAGCCAGGATGATCATGCATTCTCAGAACCCCCTTTTTTAACCCCCTCTTAAAAAGCAGCTGGACAGCATACAGAAGTTCCCTTTTTCTTCTGAACTGCTCTGAAAAGTGTCATCATGGTAACATTGGAACCTCTACTCTGTCAATGCTGAGGCTTACTTCTTCAGAGGAAGTTCAGGGTCTATGGCTCCCAGCTCAAACCTCAAGGTATCTCAAAGCAAAACACAACAAAAAGCTCCTGGCCTTTAGGGTTTACCCTTCATAATGATAAGGATGAACATGAGTCCTAGCATATGTTACCTCTCAGCAGTTTAGTTTTCTAAACTTGGATGTACTTAAAGGGATGCCTTTTTAAAATATCATAGTGTATTCTGAACTCCGCAATTTTAACAGCAACACAAAATGACTTCCTCACATCAGTGTACTTTTTCTTTTCAGAATAGGCAGCCTAGCTCCAGTGTTATCCAGCACTGGTATGCAGACAGAACACATCAGAACTACCTGAGCAGCTTTGTAAAAATAGAGAGTCCTGGGCTCTGATGTGAGTCTAGGAAATCTGCATTTTTAGAAGTTTTTCAGCTTACTTGGAGAACCAGTGGGCTAGCAGAAAGCACTGAAAACAGTAAGAAAACCAGGACTATGGCTGTAACTTCCCCACTGACCAAAAGCGAGTTACTCTTCATACTTCGGTTACTTTCTTCACTGGTGTATTTCATAACAAGCATAGTAGTCACTATTATATATACTCTGACTTGATCTCCTTTAAAAATATTAATAAACAGATGGTATTCTTTTATATTTCTTCCACTGAAAATTTAAGAATGGCTGATACTGCTATTTAGAATCATGACAGAGATCTGTCTCCTTTTTCCATTCAGTTGGCATCTCCTTATCTCTAGCAAGTTCTCTAGCTCATTAAGCAAACAAACATCAATTAGAGAAGTGCCTTGAGAATTGCTTAAGATTTCATCATTGGTTCTCATTTTGTTTCTGAATTCATTCCACTGCTTTTAGATTCTTTAACTTTTTTGTTATTGTTACTACTAGTTCTCTGCCAACTAAAAATGAGAAAATGTTTGTTCTGAGCTTCCTTTAATCATTCCTTCCAATAATTACTGGCTAAATTCAGCTCCCCCAAGTAGAATGTAATACTCAAAACTCCACAGTGACTCCAAAGCAAGATGCTGGTTCATCCTTAGGAAACACATCTTTCTCAAAAACAAGTAAACATTTAATTTTATGTGGTCACAGATTGCAGTACTAATCATTTATTATTATTTTCTTTGTTATGGAGACATGTATTATTTAAGCTTTCACATTACTTAATCCTAAAACTTCAATATTTATGTTCCTAGTTCCTTCTATACAATGCTGTCAATATTAAAGCTGAGGGGGGAAATGTGAGACCCTAAAATAAAGGAGAAACAGGACTTATTTTTGCATTTGCCTTCTATTTTAAATGGATTCCTACAACTTACTGGCTTTAGATGGATACCAACCCAAATGATTGATTAACATTTTCTACTGGCTCATCTTCCTAGGACAATGTAATATATGGAGGTCAGATATTGAGAAATTGACTCATCTAATTTAAATATAACTTTTAAAACTTAGATATTAAAGCTTAGGTTGTCATTAATCAAATGTATTTAAATATTTTTCACTTGTCATGTCCTCCAAACCGTGTCTACTGATCATAGCCATAAAGCTGGTGAAAGCCTCAGAGGTCTGAGAGCTGAATACCGCCATCCCTTCGACAGCACCCTAAATCAATGGTCACCTAGATTCTCCTTGACTAGCAAGTGCAGAGATGGGCAAACTTACTCTGTAAAGGGCCAGACAGGAAATACAGGTGGCCATCGAACAGCACAGATTTGAACTGCATGGATTCACTTATTTGCAGATGTTTTTCCAACAAATACAGTATGGTAATATAAATGTATTTTCTTTTCCTTATGATTTTCTTAACACTTTCTCTAGTTCACTTTATTGTAAGAATACAATACATAATACATATAACATACAAAATATATGTGTCCACATGTGTGTACACTATTACAAAATAGTGTAATCAACTGTTTATGTTATCTGTAAGGTTTTTTGGTCAACAGTAGACTTAATAGTTAGGTTTGGGGGAGTCAAAAGTCATACGCTGATTTTCAACTGCATGAGGGGTCAGCACCCCTAATTCCCATGTTATTCAAGGGTCAACTGTACTTTAGGCTTTAAAGTCTCTGTCGAACTACTCAACTCTGCTATGGCCAAAAAAACAGCCATAGACAATAGACAATATATAATGAATGGTTGTGGCTGCATTCCAACAGAATTCTACTGACAAAAACAGGCAGCAGGTTGGATTTGGCCTAAAAGCCATGGTTTGCCAACACCTATCTAGTGACTTTACGAGATAAAGCATTCCATTTATAAAAGACAGTGTTAGTTCTTCATTCCATTCAGCAGATATTTACAGGGGATTACATTAAGCCAAGTGCTATACAGGTACAAAGAAGTTCCACAGTCCATACCCCTCTCTCTGAGCTCCTCTCCCGTGTTTCTAATTGGATCCCGCTGCTCAGACAATACAGTCCAAAGGGCTTACAAGGCCCAGAGGCTCTGGTTCTTGTTTTCCTCTCTTGCTTTATCTCTTACGATAGCTCTTCTCTACTGTGCTTCAAATTCCTGGATTCTGTATTATCTCTACTGATTTGGCCCAAAATTCCACTCCCATTTGCTCAGCCCTTAAGATCTGGATAAGTTCCACTCAAATCTTTATACCTTCTGAAAGTCCAAAGCCTTCCTCAAAACGTTACAAATTCCCAGGGTGGGGTGGAGGTGATCATTACTGACTTTCTGACTTTGGTTTTTCCTTTGGTTCCACTTAATACTGCTTCTGTTCAACAACACTTTGACCCAAACGTGAAACATATTCTTCAGTTTCCTCCAAAGACCTCATCCACACAGAGCATTTGTGAGCCTGGTAAACTTCCCTGATCAGTTATAGGTCAAGAGGAAGAATCACATCACACCATACAACACATAACTTAAAGTCCCTTATTAGCTGTAACCTCTGTATTCTTAAAAGTCCCTGAACTCAGTTGTCACTAGGGTTCCTCACTGACTTTTCACCCAAGTGCAGTGTCCAGTCTCCTAATATCTTGATGGCTTCTCCCTTCATCTCCCTGTACTCCACTTACCTCTCATCTTCCTCTCACAAGAGCAAAACATCAAATCCCTCCCACAGCAGAGCAGCTTAGTCAGTCTTAGGTGGCTTGGTATCATACTGACACCCATACTCATAGAGTCTCTGCCTCTGTATCAAGTGGCCTAACAAAATATTTTATCAAACAAAACAGATCCTTTCCTAAGAAGGGTTCTAGAGCCAAGGCTGTCAGAAATTTTCAATTCCATAATCTTTTTAAACTCTTAGCCTTTTGACATGTTATTCCCCCACCTAAATGTCTGACTCATTCTTTAGAACTCATTCCCCCAACAGTCTTTCCTCCAAAAAGGAATCTTGTTGGTCCTGCAAGGTACCTGGGGGTATGCTACCTATCCTGGACCACTCCAAGGTCAGGTGGTGGGCAGATGAAAATTTGGACAGAAGATAATAAGAGAGGTGGTTTACTTCTAATTTAGCTCTAATATGAGATAGTAATCTTTTGGAGCTTATTGTAGAGATGCTCTCCTTTAGATTTCTCACCTGACTGATTTCTGTACTGCTCACCCCACAGCATCCTTAAAACAAAAATGAAATTGGAAACAATTGGCACTGCCTTAAGGGCAAAAGTGGCTCCTGTGCTTTTTTTACCTCTCTGTCGCCCTATTTTCCCTTTTTTTTCTTTTTAATTTTTTATTTAAATTCCAGATAGTTAACATATAGTGAGTATCGGTTTCAGGAGTAGAATTCAGTGATTCACCACTTACACACAACATCCAGTGCTCATCACAAGTGCCCTCCTCAGTACCCATCACCTCACCGGTCTAGCCCATCCCTCACCCACCTCCCTCCATCAACCCTCAGTTTGTTCGCTATCTTTAAGAGTCTCTCATGGTTTGTTTCCCTCTCTCTTTTCCCCCCTCCCATATGTTCATGTTTCTTAAATTCTACATGAGTGAAATCATATAGTATTTGTCTCTGACTGACTTATTTCACTTAGCATAATATACTCTAGCTCCATCCATATCATTGCAAATGGTAAGATTTCATTCTTTTTGATGGCTGGGTAATATTCCATCATGTGTATATGTATGTATATGTATATATGTATGTATATTTATATATGTATATATATATATATATGTGTGTGTGTCTATATATGTGTACACACACACACACACACACACACACACACACACACACTACATGTTCTTTATCCATTCATCAGTCAATGGACATTTGGGCTCTCTCCATAGTTTAGCTATTGTTGATAGTGCTACTATAAACATCAGGGTACATGTACCCCTTCAAATCTGTATTTTGTGTCCTCTGGGTAAATACATAGTGGTACAATTGCTGGATCATAGGGTAGTTCTATTTTTGAGGGGCAGGGGCCTCCATACTGTTCTCCAGAATGGCTGCACCAGTTTGTATTCCCACCAACAGTGCAAAAGGGTTCCCCTTTTTCCACATCCTTGCCAACATTTGTTGTTTCCTGAGTTGTTAATTTTAGCTATTCTGACAGGTGTGAGGTGGTATCTCACTGTGGTTTTGATTTGTATTTCCTTGATGATGAGTAATGTTGAGCATCTTTTCATGTGTCTGTTAGCCATCTGGATGTCTTCTTTGGAAAAGTGTCTACTCATGTCTTCTGCCCATTTCTTAACTGAATTATATGTTTTTGGTGTTGCATTTCATAAATTCTTTATAGATTTTGTATACTAACCCTTTATTAGCTATGTCATTTGCAAATATCTTCTCTTGCTCTGCAGGCTGCCTTTTAGTTTTGTTGATTTCCTATTTTCCCTCTTATGGATCTCTGGTATTTCCTATCTTGTTAACAACTAGTCACTTTCAAAAAAGTATTTTTCTTCTTTTCTTTTCAGCATTTTGTTTTGTTTTAGTCTGTCTCCTCCAGGTAAATCAATAAGGTCAGACAGAAATAGATTTTAACTTCTCTAAGAAAATTTAACCCAAAAGTGTAATTGATTCCCTTTTTAAGATCTTCATGTCATTGTCTGCTCTCCAGGAAAACCACCTAGACAATAAATATCTGTAGCCCATCATATATTTGCATTATATATTTGCAAGACACTATGCTTTATCTTGGGGATTTTGTGGTGAGTATGGCAGAGTCCTTGTCTACAGTGACTTGTCCTTTTTGCTGTGCTATGGAAACTGTGATGAATCAGTGTTCTTTGTTCTCTACAACATTATACTGTTCATCTCTTGGCAACAGATTACCAGGTTATTATAAAAGGATAAAGCTTTGAAACAGCTAGGTGAAATACATGCATAGGACAAGCTATGTGGAAAGGTACCCAGAACTTCCACGCTCTGTGAGTGCACTACTCTCCCCACATTGCCATGTATTCATCAACCCAGAAGCTCCCTTCTCAGTACTTTTGGTTGTTTTCAGTGGGAATATATTCCAAATAATCTAGACAGCCATAACTGGAGACTTAAGTCATTAAATCCTTACTAATTAGGAAGCAGATTTTTTGTCACGTATTCTTAAGTGTTTTGTGAGGCCTTCTTCTAGGCAGAAGCTTCCATTCTTGTGTCAATGGCTACAGTCCAGGAAACAAATCCATCTCTCTGGCTTCACTCATGCATGCACTCATTCAAAAGACATCCACTGGATATGTTCTATAAAGCATGGTTACAAGAGTGAACTGGTTAGAGTCCTTGCCCTCCACTTCCTTGTTAAGAACGAGCAGGAAGAGCCATGTGAATTACCAGTTTTTAAGGTCAGAAAACCCTACCAGCCAACTTATGAAATTTCCACATCTCCAGCCCACTGAATGGCACAGTTATAAGGGACGAGAAAACTTTAGCATGCATAACAATCATCTAGAGGGCTTATTAAAACAGATTACAGGGGCCCACCTCCAGAAATTGTGATTCCTAGGTCTGAAGCAGAGCCTGAGAATTTGGATTTCTAGCAAGCTTTTAGAGAGATGCTGATGCTTGGTCCATGGTCCACACTTTGAGAACCACTATGAAAGGAGCTCTAGATAAAGCTTAGGAGCAAATGCTTCTGCTCCTTTGCAGGACTCTCCATTTTTAAAAATCAAAAGATAATCCATAGCCAAAACCATTCAATGGGGAAACAATATTCTTTTCAACAAATGGTGCTGGGACAACTGGATAGCCACATGCAAAAAAAAAAAAAACAAAACATGAAGCTGTATCCTTATCTCACACCATGTATAAAAATTAACAACAAATCAACATGGATCAAAGACCTAAAGATAAGAGTTAAAACATAAAAACTATTAAAAGAAAATAGGGGTAAATCTTCATGATCTTGGATTTGGCAGCATATTCTTAGATATGACACAAAAGCACAAGAAATAAAAGAAAAATTGATAAGCTGGACTTTATGAATATTAAAAACTTTCGTGCCCCAAAGAACACTATCAAGAAAATAAAAAGACAACATATAGAATAGGAGAAAATACTTGTAAGTCATATATCTGAGAAGGGACTTTATCTACAAGTTTTGTACCTCAGTAATAAAAAGAAAGCTCAGGGCCCCTGGGTGGCTCAGTCGGTTAAGCATCCGACTTCGGCTCAGGTCATGATCTTGAGGTTTGTGAGTTCGAGCCCCCATTGGGCTCTGTGCTGACCGCTCGGAGCCTGGAGCTGCTTCAGATTCTGTGTCCCCCTCTCTCTCTGCCCCTCCCCTGCTTGTGCTCTGTGTGTGTCTCTCTCAAAAATAAATAAACGTTAAAAAAAAATTAAAAAAAAGAAAAAGAAAGCCCAATTTGAAAATGGCAAAGGACCTGAATAATACACATTTCTCCAAAGAACATACATGAAATGGCCAATAAGCACATGAAAAGATGCTCAACATCATTAGTCATTAGGAAAATGCAAATCCAAACCATAAAGAGATACTACTTCACATGCCCTAGGAGGGCTATACAAGAACTAGAGATGGACAGAAAGTAGATTAGTAGTTGCTTGGGGCTAGGGTGGGGATGGGCAAGTGTGGAAATAAACAATGGCTAAAGGGCACAAGGTTTCTTTTTGAGGTGATGAAAATGCTCTAAAATTATTGTATGATGGTTGTACATATTTGTGAATATACTAAAAACCATTTACTTGTATACTTTAAATGGATGAATTGTATGGTATGTATATTATATCTCAATAAAGATATTTAAAAGAAAGAAGTACATGGAGTACAACTACAAATCACCATCATCATCATCATCATCATCATCATCTGTAGGCCCTCAAAAATTTAACCTCATTCCTTCAGCAATTCGAGGATGCCCAAGTAACCAGTATCTATCATAACGTACCCAACACTGAGAATTCTGTGTTTTAAAAATGTAATCTAAAAATAATTTTAAAGCTTTAGGAATTTTAGTTGTTTGTCTTAGTGTGTTCGGGCTGCTATAACAAAGTCCTCCCGACTGGGTGGCTTCTTAGAAGCAACATTGATTTCTCACAGTTCTGGTGGCTTGAAGTCCAGGATCACTGCGCCAGCATGGTTGCATTCTGGTAAAAGCCTTCTTCCTGGTTTGTAGCTGGCACCTTTTTGCTGTATCTTCACATGGAGGAAGGGGCTGGCAAGCTCTCTGAGGTCTCTCAAGAGCATGAGTCCCATTCATGAGGGCTCCGCTCTTGACCTAGTCACTGAGTAAAGGGCCCACCTTATACCGTCACACTGGGCATTGGGATTTCAACACATGAATTTGGGGGACACAAAGATTCCGACCATAGCATTCCATAGTATTCCATGCTGAAGTGATTTCAAAAGTATCTCTTTTTTCACAGATATCAGGAATTAAGGGAGTCATTCCAACAATGTAGACTTCCATGGGGTGCTGACAGAGAATATGGTGGGGTAATACCCATTTCACTCCCTGAGGAGCACAGGCCAAAATGTGAACCTCCTCATGTCATGGGCAAAGGACATCAGCATTATGGATTTGGTGGAGAAACCTGGCCAAGGTAAATAAACTTCCTGCTCTTTACATAGAGATCCTTATTTTGCATTTTTCTTTGCTCTTTGTTTCCATTGTGAGTCTTGTTAACTTAAATCTACCTCCAAATTTATTTCTTTTACTATTTATGAAAAGACACAGATGGAAAAACTAATTATATAATTTCTAATTGTGAAATCTGTAAAAAAAAAAAAATCTGTTTATGGATGTCTTTGCTATCCTGAGAGATGTTCAATTATTGTGATCAGAAATTTTGATTAATTCCCTTGCTAATCACATTTTATCTAAACTATATGAGAATATTCCAGAGAGATATTAAATTTAAAATGTTTTTGCTTGAGCAAATAGCTGGCCTCATTTGTATACATGTTGTTGATTTTTGGAACTTTTGATTTCTAATTTGTTCATCAATCTGTAGTCATTAGAATCTACTGGGCATTGTTTTCAAGTAATAAAATATTTCAATAATCACTTGTAACTCTTAAAGTCACTCTTTCAGCGACTTTATTCAAAACATATTAAAACTGAAGAGAAAGCAAAAAAAAAAAAAAATCTGAGCAGGAAATTAAATGTCACATTAACTATTTACTAAAAATATGAAATTTTAAAAAACTATGAAATTTACTCAAAGCACAATCTATCAAACCTTCCCACAGAGCCTACCTACTCCTGCTTTATCCAACAATCCTGCTTACCTGGCTTACTAACAATCTAGCTAACTAGTTTTTTGTTCTAAAGCAGTTTCAAAAAATACATTAGGAAAGACAAGCTGCAGGCAGAAAGAGAAACAATAATGACATGTGGCAGCTAACGACCTTACTGAATAAAAAGCAGACAAATGAAAAGGCCTGTCAGTCCAATGGGAAAGCTGCAAATACTGACATATTACAGATAGCAAGGACCTCAAGATCATGAATTCATCCAACAGATTTCTTCAAGTCCCCACTCTCATGGAACTTACGTTCTAATATAATATAGAGAGATTTATAATATCGTTGTACAGTAGCCACATTGTTATCCTGGTTTTACAATACATGGAGACCCAGAAGATTCAGTACCTTTCCCTGGATCACACAACTGTGAAGTTGTGGGACAGGGACCGGAGTCCAGATTTACTTGACCCCAAAGACCAAGTTCTTTTCATCTGTCCATTCTGTTCATCATTCACTCCAGCTATTCATTTATTCAGCAGTTTTGAGTATGGCAAGCATTGTTCCAGACTAGGGTTGTATGTATCTCTTTATGGACTCTACGTCTATTGTCCTCAAAATTTACAGATTAAAAAAACACACAACAGTCTAAAAGGATCAGAACTGTACTCACAGAATTCAAGAGTGTAAAAGAAGAGCCAAAGACAGGTTTCTTAAGGGAAATCCAGTTTGAAATGAGAGGTTTGTGTCTGGTGCCTCACTGAATGCAGCCCTAGGCCACTGGGAGATAAAGTACTTGTTCCAATTAGAATGCCCATCATCCCTGGCTCAGAAATGCAGGTTGCTGTACTATATTCTCTTCACAACTATGTTATATGTTATCACTTTGGCATATTTATCTCTTAAAAATATATTTAGGACAAAGTCCTATTTTCTGATACAATGCACATTACTTGGCAAACAACTACAGAATAGGTTTTACTTGTTTCCTAATAGGTAATAACTTCTGTCACAATATTTTCCTTTCTCCCCCAAAAGGGCCTTTTGTTTAATAACAGAATATTTTCCAGCTCTCTGAGGGGTCAAGCCTCATCCCGGTCCATATAAAATCTTGCTCTAACAATCACACCCTACCACCTTCCCTAATGGGGATTTTCAGTGGGGTGCTGTGGTGCCACACATTCACCCCATCCTCATGGGGAACAGGATCACCCCTTTGCCTCACCAACCCTCCACTCATATGACTTTATAAATTGAAAGTACCTGCTTCTTTTTTTTTTTAAGTTTATTTATTTATTTTGAGAGAGAGAAAGAGAAAGGGAGGGAAAGGGAAGGGGCAGACAAAGAGGGAGACAGAGCACCAAGCAGGCTCTGCACTGTCAGCACAGAGTCTGACATGGGGCTCAGTCTCACTTTGTGAAATCATGACCTGAGCCAAAATCCAGAGTTGGACATACAACCCACTGAGCCACCCAGGCGCCAAGTACATACTGCTTAGGAAAATGTCCAGTGAGAGGTCCTATGGTATGTCATCTGAGGTTAAGAAGTTAAAAGAACATGGCTTACTAATGGAAATATAATCATATGCATTTATATATGCATGTTCCAATGCAATGTCCCTGTCAACATCAGTATTCCTTCCGGCATTTCATGACATAACCTATATCTAATTAAAACACTTTTAAAGGAACTTAAACAGTATCTACTTAACCAAGCGTCGGAAATTCAAAGTGAAATTGTCATCACCTAACTCAGCATCCATTCGCTTAGAAGAATGAAGTTACAAAGTAATAACAATTTATAGCTTTGTTTTCACTTCCATAAACACTTCTTCTTATAAGTTTGATAAAGTAGCAAAGTTTTTACTTTGTTTAAGAAAAAGGAAATGAATTTTCCTCTAACAACCTGGCAAATGTTAAAAAGCTGTTCGATAGATATACAGTGCTCTGTGAACTAACGAATACTTTGAAACTCTTGCTAACCAGCACCCTTTAATGATGACACAAGTAGTAGTGGTGGTGATAATGCCTGGAGGTTAATGCTTATGAAACAAAATCACAGAATATCCCTCTCCTGTTACCTAACAGAGAAATAAACAGGAAATTCACCAGCAGCCCCCAAATAAGAAAAGAAGAATGACTTTATGCCATTAATTTTAATATTATGTCAAGAAAAGAAAATTCCATGTCATTTATTCCAGTCCATAACTAAATGTTTCTCAAGAGGGCATCTGGAGCAGGACAGTTCTTTGTCCGGTATACTGCAAGATATATATCATCTCTGGCCCTCAACCTGTAAATACCAGTCTCATTCATTGTGACAACCAAAATAAAACCAGCACACATATTTCCAGACCCCTGGAAGTGCTGCAGGTCCAGAGAGAAGACACACTATTGGTTGAGAGGCATTATACCTAACTCCATCCCTATATTCCAAATGCATACTGAGACGAGTCAACAAAATCCTGATAATTCTCCAATTTGAAGAGAAGATTAAAAGACTGAGCAATCCTAATAGGTAGTCCTATTAGAACTGAAGAAAAGCCTCAAGAGTAGAAGCCTCTATTTTAAAAACAACAAGATCTCAGGGCGCCTGGGTGGCTCAGTTGGTTGAGTGTCCGACTTCGGCTCAGGTCATGATCTCACAGTTCATGAGTTTGAGCCCCCCGTGATGGGCTCTGTGCTGACAGCTCAGAGCCTGGAGCCTGCTTCAGATTCTGTGTCTCCTTCTCTCTCTGCCCCTTCCCCGCTCATACTCTGTCTCTGTCTCTCAAAAATAAATCAACGTTAAAAAAAATTTTTTTTTTTAAATAAAAACAACAAGATCTCAAGAGAGATGAAGTTGTGCAGAATATGTGGTCTTCCAGAACACTGTGTTGACCTGAGGGAATGAGTAGAAGCCATGGGTATGGCTCCTTCCCTAAATGAAAGGAATGAGCCTTACAGAGGACATTTAATAGGACCTTAGACAGCAGTACCAAGAGACTCGGATTCCATCTGACACAATCTCAGCACTTAACTCTCTGTCCCCTCCATCCCATCAGGCTAAAGAAATATGGAGAGAATAATATTCAGTCATCAAGCTTGTAGCACAGACAGAAAGGCAAACTTATTTCAGATGACAGGATCAAGAATTCACCCACACTAGATCAGAGCAAATAGCTGCATTTAAACAGAGCTGCTCAATTAAATACATGTAATATGAGAAGAAATGATGAGGCACCAGGAATATAAAATTATATCTATATCTATATCTATATCTATATCTATATCTATATCTATATCATCTATATAGCACATTAAAAAACTAGTCTGAGAAAAAACATAGCCCAGGAAACAAAAGTAGATTCTCTCTTTTTTTTTTAAACTACATTCTTTATAAAGGGACTAAATAAGTATGTGAATCTCATAAAAGACAGGATGATTAGAAAATAGAATATTATAAAAGGGAAGACCACAAGGCTTAGGGAAAAAATAAGAAAAACACACAAAAGCACTCACAAATCTAGTAAAAAAAAAAGAAGCAGCAAGAAACAGAATGGATGTGACTGAAAATTGATATAATGGCATAAAGACAATAAATCACAGAGAAAGCAGAGAGAAAAGATAAGGATATTAAAGCAATAAAGGAAAAAGTTATGGCTATTAAGAACAAGCATAATTATCGTAAGGAAAACTGATGTCCCAAATGCAGAGGATCTAACAAGTAAAACAAATAATAAGTAAATCTAACAGAAAAAGGTATTCAGAGATACACAAGAAAATTCCCTTGAAATTAAGAACTGAATCTGAAAATCAAAAGCATATACCATATAATGGCAAAAATAGAGTGGAAGTACTGACATTGAGATACAACCTGGTTATTTTAGCGAGAGAGAGAGGAAGAAAGAAAGGGAGAGAGAGAAAATGTGAGTGGGGGAAAAGAGCACAGAGAGAGAGAGAGAGAGAGAGAGAGAGAGAGAGAGAGAATCCTAAGCAGGCTCCACGCTCAGCATGGAACCCAATGTGGAGCTCTATCCACAACCCTGGGATCATGAGTTGGGCCAAAATCAAGAGTCGGATGCTCAACCACCTGAGTCACCAGGCGCCCCAATATTATTTTATTCATAAAGAAAGAGTTCTCTCAACATTCAAGCAGGAAAAGCAAGGCACCTACAAGAAGGAGAGGAGGCTGGCCTCAAGCATCTACAGCAGCATTCAACTCCAGAAGACCTATCTTCAAAGGTTTGAGTAAAAGTAAACATAACCCAAAGATATTGCATAACAATTGTCAATCAAGCATAAAGACTGCGATACAGGCAGAGTTTAGAGTAATAGCACCCAATGAGCCCTTCTTAAAAAAAAAAAAAATCTGAAAATGAAATTTAACAAACCAAAAAATAAGTCAAAATAAAGAACTCAAGAACAGAGATACTGTGATAAAAGGGTTGATGATGAACATTGAATCCATTCAAGCATGAGATGTCTGGACACTAAATGGTGAGCCCTGAATCCATTCACATGGTTGGGAAAATTATCATCATACAATTAGGTAAATGTTATAAACCTTGGCAAACTACAGATTAACTAAACAACCAAAATGGAGAGATCAGAGAGAGAAAGCAGAAGCGAGTGAAATGGTCTCACGCCTGAGAGTCAAAATTACCTAAGAAATAATAATGACTCCCAACATCCTAAATGTTTCAAAAACGTTTTCTTACTTTTACATGAATCTTTTAGAAATTTATGTCTATGTAGTGAAGAAATATACTTATGGTTCAGGAATTCCTACGGTTTTACACTGCCATCTATTAAGTGCTAATTAATTTTTTTAATTTTAATTTTCTTTTAGAAATTGAATGAACATTCATCCTATTCTTGAAACTTTGATTCTGACTACAGCTGTCCATTCCCCCATTCTTATTGCCTTACATCTACTTTTTAAAGAGAGACAGATATCTAGAATCATGTTTTACATGGTAGTATTTATATGTACTTTTTTGTAATTACTTAAACCTTTAAAATGAGAATGATGCCATTTCCATAAAAACAGAAAACAATCTCTTTTTTAAACAACAGCATTAATCAAGTACTTGTACTTGATTAGCCACACATTGTGCTAACTGCTTTATAGACATTATCTCATTTAAATTAAATTACATTTGACTTTTTCACAGTAAAACCACTTTTGTTCTTTTTTAAATTAAATGTTAGTTTCACAAGTTATCCATTTGTGTCAGGAGTTTTAGTTGCAAAAACAGAATCGGTTCTGACTAGTTTAAGAAGAGGATCTACCAGAGGATATTAGGTTAACTCACAAAACTGTGGGAGGGCTAGAGAAATAGGCTAATTGCTAAGCTTCCGGGAATAATATCCAGACTCATTCTGGAGACTCGCCTCCTCAGGAAAGAGCTTATGCTAAAACTGGGCGGCTCTGCTGCTACCTTATTAGCAATATGGATGCCCCTCTTGAAGCCTGTGTTTTTAGGCTACTCACATTCAAATCAAAGTCTGGTTGCAGATATGGATGACTGGCTCGCTGGTTGCTCAAGGGGCTGGAAAGTGGATTCTTCCTGGGCAAGTGGGATATTCAAAATGTGAAAAACTAACAGAATACCGAGAGGGTACTGTAAAGATGTCAGCCACCTGTGCCAGTTGACTGTCACACTAAATAACAGCAGCAAAAACAGTATCATGCTTTCCTACTCAACATGTGGTCCATGCACCAGCAGCATTGAGTACCATCTAGAAAATGATAATGCAAAATCTTGGACCCCACCCCAGATTGACTGAGACAGAATCTGCATTTTAATAAAATCCCTCAGGTAATTCTAACATGCAGTGAAGTTTGAGAACGGCTGCCAATGCAAGACGTTTTCATGAAAATGCACTCACCTCCCCCAACGGGGAAACCCAGAGTCTCATCAGTGCCTGCATCCAGCTCCAAGTCCAAGATCTCTGGGTGACGTTCTCCTCTAGTTCAGTCATAATCTTGCCCTGACAGTTCACAGCTACACACTTAATGAAGTAAACCGTCACCAACACCCTATATAGAATAATAAGGAAATAAGGGAAAAGGGTGAATGAAAAAATAAAATTAGTTAATATATAAATATATTATATATAAATATATTATAAACTTTGTAGTAATTATATATTATGATATATAAAACATATAGAAAAATATATTAAGTGTGTGTGTATATATATATAGAATATATATACTATATATATACAATATATATAGAATATATATAGAATATAGAATATATTCTATAGAATATATATAGAATATAGAATATATTCTATAGAATATATATAGAATATATAGAATATATATAGAGAGAGAATATAGAGAGAGAGAATAACATAATTATATACATAGCCAAGTTCACTTGCCCTCAGCAAGCACCTGGGCTGGTACAAGTTCATTACAAGTGGGGTACCCCCCAATGTTGTTCCTGAGAAATCTAAGCAATTAGTGGTTTTACCTGTGTGAGGCTGCTCCAGTATTCCATTAAATTTATGCCACTAGAGGCAATACTAAGAGGTGTCCAAAAGATTCTTTAGGTTCTAAAAATACTTTTGCCCATGACTGCACAGCAACAGTCCTCTTGCCCTTGACATTCAGAATCAATCATCCCAATTAGAGACTGTTAAAAACTGAGAACAAACTGAGGGTTGATGGGGGGTGGGAGGGAGGGCAGGGTGGGAGGGAGGACAGGGTGGGTGATGGGTATTGAGGAGGGCACCTTTTGGGATGAGCACTGGGTGTTGTATGGAAACCAATTTGACAGTAAATTTCATATATTAAAAAAAAAAAAAAAAAAAAAAGAATCAATCATCCCAATCTACTTCTTGCCTGTTTTCTCCAATCATAAGGAGCCTCCAATTACCACATCATCAATTCAACTTCCAATTCAGTGGGACCATTGTGTCTTCTCATGGTAGCATTTCTCCCTTGACCTCAAACCCAGCAAAACTCAAAGGGGTTGGGAAGGAAGTAACATTTTTCTCAAGTGTAACAGTAAGTATAATAGTGAGAGGTTCCACTCTGACCCTTTGCTTTTTAGACCATCCGCTCTGGCTATGAGAGACACCACTTCTTGGCCACTGGTTCAGAGCATGTGCCACACTCTTTAGGACAAGCTGCAGCCACAAATGAATCTTCAATAAGCTATTCTACATTCTGTAAATAGGAGACCAGTAAATCCTTTAAATGCAATCATTGCCTTATTTCTTTTGTGATAAAATGAATTCCTTAATCGAAAGTAGTATTTTTTAAGATAGCGTGCAGTGAATAAGGCATTCAGGAAGTCCACTGGTGATGTAACTGGCAGAAGTATATAGAGAAAGAAAGGGAAATCTGTCTTTAGAAGTGTCTACTCCTGTGGGGATAAATCATCTCTTTCACGATGTAATCAACCTCCCATCAGGTGGCTGACTAGTACACCCAGGGAGAGTTTTCTCTATGAAATACTTAGGGTTAGGGGCACCTGGGTAGATCAGTCAATTAAGTGTCTGACTCTTGATTTTGGCTCAGATCATGACCTCACCGTTCATGAGTTCAAGCCCTGCACTGGGCTCTGTGCTGGTAGCACAGAGCCTGCTTGGGATTTTCTCTCTCCCTCTCTCTCTGCCCCACCCCTACTTGTACTCTCTCACTTGCTCTCTCTCAAAACAAATATATAAACATTTGAAATACTTGGGATTAGTAACTTCCACTGTTGCCAGGTCAGTTTGATGAGAAGTTCACGTTGTTGAATCTACCTAGAACTTCTGTCCTGCCTCCATGGTAATTTAATTTATGAAGCCACCGAGCAAGCACTGTGATGACTGGAGAAAGCCTGACACTCACAGAGTTGGTCACTTTGTTTGCCTAATTACGAAGCACATCCTCAACTGTAGGACTCTCTTGGTTAGGACTCTCGTGGGGTACAAATAACCCTCACTACTCTAGGGCCATTCTCAAAGACTGAGAAAGCAAGCTTTTTAGAACTTTGGGTAGATGAGATAAAAGACGGGTGTTTAAAAGATACCTGGAGCCACAAGCAACAGTTGAGCACTACAATGCATATTAAAACGCTATAAGCACAAAGAGCAAAGGCTAATGTAAACCATGAACTTTAGGTGATAATGATGTGTTGATGCAGGTTATCAATGGTAACAAATGTACCACTCTGGTGAGAAATAGTAAAATGGGGAGGCTAAGCCATGTGTGGGGATAAAGGGTATGTGGGAAATCTCTCTACCTTCTCTCAATCTTGCTGTGAACCTAAAACTACTCTCAAAATACAAGTCTTTCTTAAAAAAAAAATTTAAAAAAAAAGTCAAAGACAAGGTCCAGTCTCCCTTGACCACTGTCCCACCAATTCCAGTTTCCTTCCTAGAAGGAACCATTGCTGTCACTTTGGTGTACCTTCTTTCACACCTTCTGCACATTTATATAATTATACATGTACCCCTTGAAAATATATGTATTATACAGTTTAAGTGTGGAATCGCTGGATGTATAGTATTAGGCAACTCGGTTCTTTTTTCGCTCTCTGCAATCTAAAGACTGTAAACACAGATCGATCTAATTCATTTTAATTTCTCATTGTGTCTACAATACAGATGCATGAGAGATTATTTAGCCATTTTCATATTGTTTCCCTTTTTTTGACATTAACTATATGTAACGAATATCCTTCTTGTACAGTTGTACAGGCCTCCTTGAGCTCATGCACAAATGTTTCTCTAGGGAAAATCCTAAGTGAAAGTTATGAGTCACAATGTATGAATATTTTTAATTTTATTTTTTTTTAACTTTTTTTTTTTTTTTTTTTTTTTTTGAGACAGAGAGAGACAGAGCATGAACGGGGGAGGGGCAGAGAGAGAGGGAGACACAGAATCGGAAGCAGGCTCCAGGCTCTGAGCCATCAGCCCAGAGCCCGACACGGGGCTCGAACTCATGGACCGCGAGATCCTGACCTGAGCTGAAGTCAGACGCTTAACCGACTGAGCCATCCAGGCGCCCTGAATATTTTTAATTTTAGAGATATGGCCAAATGCTTTATATTTTCATGGTAGTGTGTAAAAGTATCTATTTACCCACACTCCTGGCCAACTGTGTTATATTATCAAACTACATAATTTTTGCCCATCTAGTAAGTATAAAGATTATCTGGTTATCAAAATTCATTTCTCTGGTTGAGTACTTATGTTCATGTTTTCTTATGTATGGTCATTTCATTCCCTTTTCTGTTCTTACTCTTTGCCCATTTGTACTGTCTTTTAGCTATAGGTTCTTACTAATTATATTCTAGATAGTAATCCTTTCTATATCCTTATTGCAAAAATTTCTTCCAACCTTTGTTTTATTTGAGGGTTTTTTTTTGTTGTTTTTTTTTTTTAAAGTAAGCTTCATGCCCAGCATAGAGCCCAATGTCGGGCTTGAACTCACAACCCTGAGAGCAAGACCTGAGCTGAAATCAAGAGTCGGACCCTTAACCAACTGAGCCACCCAGGCACCCCTATTTCAGTTTTATTCCATCCCACATTCAAAGGTTTTCTTCTGATGTCATAAAATTTCCTTTTGGATTTTGAATTTAAAAGAAAAATCTCATTTAAAATGTTTTCCCTACCACAAAGAAAAAAATACATTCTTACATATTTTATTTTAATATTTGTATGTTTTCCCCCAAATATTTAGATTTTTAATCCATCTGAAATTATCTTTATGCATAATATGAAATGGAAATTTACTTTTTTCCAAATGGCTAGTGATTTTTCCTGCATTGTTTACTGAAAAGTAAATCCTTTGCCACTGACTTACAATGTCACCTTTTCATATACTGAATTTCCATAAATACATGGTTGTTAGTCTGTTCATCTTTATACTATCTGATAATCACTGTATTAATTTAAAAAGATGTTCTATTTAATCTTTCTTTTCAGAAAACTTCCTATTGAACAATTCTATTATTTGACACAGAACAAAAAAAGTGACATCTATGGAAATGATTCTTTGTAAGTTTGGGGTTTCTTTTCCTCATAATGGACCAAATAGCTTTTTTAAGTGAAAATGTGTTATATGAGAAATAAAAAAGCTCCCAAATGGGAACTTTTAGAAAAACAAAAGTGTTCTTTTATTTTTCCAACAGAGATCATTAATAATAGAAACAAAGACCAAAGAAATAAAAATTTAAAAAATAAACCAAAACCCACTTATAGTTTGTAGCAATTAAACAAAGAAAAAAATACGAAATATGGAATAGTAATTTTCGAAAGAATTCAAACAAGTCATCTGGGTCCATTTCTCTGCCTTTGACCTAGTTAATCTAATAAGAATCTGTTAAATTTCTTAAAAGTTTCATAGGAAATGCCCCAGCGCCCTCAGCAAAATTTTTCGTCAGGATATTATGAGGGGAGAGGATTATCATGACAATTTACAAATAATTTGTAATAAAGTTACTCCCTAAGTCTCCTTTTTGGATAAGGAATATTTTTTAATTTATCCTTTGCTTAGAGGAATTACTTTCCAGCATATTAAGTTATCTTTCCTCTCTGCAATAGTCTGTTATATATATTTAAAAAGCATACTTCTTAATTTTCAGATAAAAATAAAATACTGACAACACTGAAGCAACAAGGAAAATATCACTTCTTTACCTTTATTAGAATTGTGAGGAATTTGTGTAGATAAGAAGTTAATATAGAGTTCAGCCACAAGAGGGAGCCAAAAAGACGTGAAATTTGTGGTGGCTACTAGGTCCTATTCATTTATCCCTTTGAGATCAGTACACTTTGAAAAGTAAATGTAGAGTGCAGCAGTAAAATAATGGACTGGTTTAGGTCAAGGGCCTGGGTCTCTGAGCATTTTTAATTTTCATTTTATCCTTTCAAACTTGAACTTTTTAAAAAGTTTTCTTTTTTAAAAATTTTTTCAATTTTGAATCCAACTGATTTTAGATATACATTTGTCAATATCATAGCTAAATTTGTCACGTGAGAAAAATTTTAGCTGCTGATTTAACATTTCATATATTATAGCCAATCTAGGAACTCGGAATTCCTTGGATTATTAATATTCATTGCCCCCGCCTTCCCCAAATCAACCATAAATATAACTGGAAGACATGTTTTTTGGTTTTGTTTTTTAGTCCCAAGCCTGCAAACTTGGAGTCCAAATAAAGAAAGACATAAACCTGTTAAGATTCATCTGAATTATGTGTTGATAATACACTGTGGAATCAAAACATAATATAGCTTACGTACTACTTTCTAAAGAAACATACAAAACTTAACCGGCACACTCCATTTTGTTGACCTCTGCTATCAACAGATAACATTCTATTCACTTTTTTATGCCTGAAATATTTCAGAAATATCTGCATAGGCTGAAAGTAACTGTTGAATCCAATAGAAGTAGGTGACAGGCCTGTAGTGTGGACTTTGTTCCTGGGCTTCAGTATTATTTCTTGGCAGGCAGGGCTCAGGGTAAATAGTAAAGACGTAACTTTCAAATGAACTGATTCAGAAAAGACATGCCTCCAGAAACGTGTTCAGGTTTGTTCCAGCCTTTCTGTCAACGGGGCAACATTTATGATCGTGATAGATCAGCAATCCTGGGCAAAGGGACAAAGCACACACAGTATTTCTATATCTTGTCCCACCAGGCCACACTGAGGTCACTTTAGGTCATGTAATTGCACCACATGCATGGTGGCAGGCTGCCTGCAGCACTTTGGCTACTGCCTGATTATGAGGGTGAATGTCAAAATCAGAGCCGCATTATCATTGGAAGCAGTCAGTCCTGCACCTGCACTGCAAATAGGAAATGCAAAATGGGTGGTGAGTGGGACTGAAGTTAGACTGATCAACAGAACTGAGATATGAGGATATCATCCCTCTGACTGGTCAATATTCAGTGTTCCAGAAAGTCAATCGAGAATGTTATCTTAAAGACACTGTAGTTTGAAATTGGGACACATCTTTATTTTTAAGCAAATTTCTAATAGGAATGTAAGCTTTGAAAAGTCCTTAATATAAATTAGGATTTGTTTCCTGTTTTTACTCTAGGATGCCCAAACCACCTAATGCAACAGTACAGTAAGTATATACTTAACATTTTCCTTCCATGTTATAGTCAAGTAAAAAATATTGGCAATCCATGTCTCAGTGTGAGTACAAATGTGACTTTTCATGAAAGACTTTAACAAGTGGTAGAAGAGGATGGTATTATATACTCTGCTAATCCTTTCTTAATAAACTTTTTAATTTAGTACAGTTTAAATTTGCAGAATTATTTGAAAAACAGTACAGAGTTCCTATATACCTCATACCCAGTTTCCCTTATTAGCAATATCTTACATTAGTAGGGTGTATTTGTTACAAATTCATGAGCCAAAATTGATGTATTGTTATTAACGAAACTCCATACTTTATTCAGATTTTTAACAAAAATAGCCTTTGTACTATATACATAAAATATTGAATGAAATCTCATACATAGATTCAAGACAGAGTCCATAGCTTTTGAGTTTTAGAGTAAAATGTGTTTTGCTAAATCATTACCAGATATAACTTAATATTATTAACTAGGAAATCGTTTCTAGAATCTGAGGGGGAAGAAAATTCTGCCTCAATCCCAAATGATCAGAATTAAGTGGGCCTCTCCCTGCCTTTGTAACTTCCACCTTTGTAACTTCCACCTTTTATCCCTTCTTCACAACGCAAAACCCTGGCCACAGACAAAACCAGAAAGACCCAATAACTATGTATACACGTTTTGCAAATTTACTTCCTATTAGGGGGACCAATCCCCAGGAAAAAAAAATGTCTTATGAAATTCTTTTGGTTCTGTTTTTGTAATTTAACGTGATCTTGGCCTTTGGAATTTGTATTCTAAATTAAGAAGTCAATCTCTACTTTCTGGTCATGTCTTTGTGATGAACAAGATACAAGATACAATGAAAACCAAATGCCTTTGTCGGGCAGTCCTAGCCAACATCAGATTAGTACTAAATGGGGCCACCCTGCCCTGGCCTCTGGGTGCATGCTAGCATTTAGCCTGTTGAATGATTCTCTGATAAAGAGGAGAGATAAAGCAGTTAGCATAAAGCCAGGAACACAACTGCTTTATTGTTGTAGTTATTGTTGTGGTTAACAACATCTCAAGGCAATGTCCTCTGAGTATAATTCCTGCTCCTGTAGTAGTTACAATGTCTCAGGACCTCCCACATTAACCACTGAGATATTTTCTAAGGACAGTGGACAGACATGACCATTTTATGAAATATTCATACCACATTTCCTTAAACTACATCATCAAGTCTAGGGGAAATGGCATTGAAAGTTCAAAAATTAATCCCACTGATTCGCCATTCCCACCAATTCTTACATCTTACCTCAATCTGACACATACTGGGAAAAATCCAAGAAAATCAAAATTAATCTTATTCCCAGGTAGGTTAATTAGCATAGACTGAGACAATCATTATACTGTATTTACTCAGCCATTCTTTCTAGTATGATTTGTGACTAAATGTCTCTGTTGGACAATATTTGAACCCTGGACTTTCTCATTTCATTCTTTACTGTCCCCAGGGTCTCTATCTTTCTTACCTAGGTCCCCTGCTTTCTGACTACTACACCTGAAAGTGAACGAAGCAAACCCTCAAGGCTCTGAATGTACAAGAACTTCTCTTATAACATGGGCTTTTTACTAGACCTCAGTAAACTCCGTCCTTTCCTGACTTAAGTAGACTGGACATTCTCCCCATGAGGAAAAATGTGTTCATTCCTATTTTATTCACAGTTTGCTCAAACTATAAATGATCGTTTATTTTCAAGCAAATTTATAAGGGGAAGTTAATTTGAGGGAGATGGTTAACTATAATATCCACTGAATTAGACAATGGAAATGTTTATTTAGAATAAGTGGAAATCACTGTGTTGTATATAAAAGGAAGTATACCCAATATTGCTTCACTGAAAGCAGTTACTAGGCTAGTGTTTTTATGACTCTGAGGTACATCAGTGAGTTGGAATTCAGGAATGAATGTCTTGATTCTGTGTTCTAATATCATCACGGAGTTGATGACCTCGTGCCTTGTACCAAGCCATGTAGCCATTGATGTGGTGCTTTTTAAGCAAAATAAATACATCAGAAAAGTTTAGTGATTCACAATAAAATGATGCCATACCCAATGCAAAAATGTGTTCAACTGAGGGAGTTTGTGACAAGGGCAAGAAAACCAAATCTTTCCACAAAAACAGAACGAGCTGGCCTTCATAAATGACTTTTGCTTGAAGTCTAGACTTTTTCTCTTACAAATCAGCCTTAACTTCTTGCGGTATCTATGAGAGATCAGGAACTTGTTAAGAATCTTGGACTGCTAGGTATTTCAGAGAGCCCGTCATGATGCCAAGGCTGCTGAATTCAGTACGGATTTGCATTAGCGGGCCGAGTAAGCAGTAAGGGGCCGGGATCTGGGCCTGGGCCACCGCTGATTGCCAGCTATCAGCTCTCACAAATCTCTGCTAGTTCTTTTAAGAACTCTGCTAGTTCTTCAAATCATAGTAAAATTGTATCCCTGTGGTCTTTTTAACTTGTTGGTTTTTCTTTTTCCCATCAGTTTATCAGCTATTTTTGGCTTTTTGATTTCTAAACAGTACTGTGTACATAAACAGGCAGTATATTTTGTTGATTGACTGCTTAAAAGAAACAGATGGCCTAGGTTGAAAGTTCAAGGCAAGATGGTTGGATATCACTTTGCATACTGAAGCTGAATGCCCAGAAATGATTCCATAAAATAAAGCACTGGGATCCTGTTAAAACAAGAGGCAGGAATTGAAAACAACTAGAAAAACTACAGATTTCATGTATCTTCTGCATTAGTTGTGAAAATTATTCACAGATAAAGAATTCAGTTATGATTTATTTTAAAAAGTAATTTTTATTTCTCTAGCAAAATTAGGAAAATATGTTTCGTGGCACATATTCCACCAGAAAGCTAACTCCAGGAGTATAGGGGCCTTGGCTCACTGTCGTATCCTCAGAAATAGAATAGTACCAGTCACAAAGAAGGATCCCAATAAATATTTGATGATTAATTTTTTTCAATTGCATTTCTTTCTATTCTGTTTTGTTTGCTCAACTAAATTTCAGAGAAACCTGCTCCCCATATCCGATTGAACACCCCTACCACACACACATCTCACGTGGTGCCATGTTCCCGACCTTTACATCACCTAAGGATCCTTACACTGGCATTAAAGCCCGAACCCAACGGCTGTTTCCTCCCACGGTGCCAACGAAGGCTTACGATACGACGATTTTGAAAACGAGAGGTAAAATGTGGTTTGGTATCAGAACAGTATTAATTCTTCTCATATTTGAATTTTATTCAATTAATAAAATCAAAGAAAGGAGGGCAAAGGACTCAAGACACAAAAGTGTGACCCATCAGATTAGGAAAGTTGTTCCTAACTGGCTGTGCTTTAGAATCACCGGGAACCCTACCACAAACCAAGTAAATCAGATTTTCCGCAGGTGCTCTTAACTTTTCTTCTTTATACAGCCTTCCATGCTAGAAGCAGAAACCAAACATTGTAGAATTAGTTGTTTTTATTCTACCTGTTTTTTCTATTTTTATTTCCTTCCTGCTTTCTCTTATGGCTTAGCTTTTAAAAATTTTATCCTAGCTCAGGTAATTAGCACAAGGGACAATATTTGGTTCAGAGCATCAGGGTCTAGACATAGGTATAGCAGTTGTGATGAAAGTGAGGCAATGTCATTAAAACAAGACTCAGAAAGTAATAGGAACAATTTGTTTAGGTCCTCTTAACACCTTGGGGCATCTTCTTGCAGAAGCAAACCTTGGGGTCTTTCCAGATGTGTTGTATTAGGATGGTAAGCCCATTCACTAGTCATCAAGTCTCTCCCACACTAGATATCTTAAAACAGAGAAGAAGCCTATGGAGAAAGACTGAAAATACTACAGAAGAGGTAACCGAAGGTGACAGAAAAGGTGCATGTTAGGCAGAGAGAAACATTTGTTGAATGAATTTAGGCTGTGATGTAGGTAAGACCCAAGAAATGTCCTATAATGCAGTGCCACTGTACATAAATATTTGGACCCAAATGTTTGCCATCATTAGTATCAACCTCCGTACCTTACTAGGAGACAGCAGTAATATTTTGAAAGACAGTATAGTGGAGTGTTTAAACATGGACTATGCAGTCAGATGGCATGGGTAGAATTCTAGCTCTGCCACTCTGCCACTTACTCCCCATGGACCATAGAAAAGTTTCTTAACTTCTTTGCCTCCACTTCTCAATCTATAAAATGGGACTATGAGCACTTACTTCATAGATACCAGAGATAAGTGTTAGCAGTTACTACTTTATTACTCTCTACCCATATAATGATTCCAGTATGTGTGCCACATACTGAATTTCTTCATTACCTCTTAGTCCAATCATGGATAAAAGGTAGTGAAATCTGTATCAAATATATAGATATATAGACATCTACATACATATAAATACACTCAACTCTAAATGATACACATACATACATATATACATGTAAATACATGGGAGGTTGGGGTGGGAAGAGCTGTGCAAAAGAACTACAAGATAGGATGCCAAGCAACTGAAATTTGTATGATCTTATTAGGCAAAGTGTTAAAGTTAATTTATTTTTTTCAATCCCTGAATTAGATAATTTCTAAAATTACATGAAGTGCATAGAGTTAACAAGAAATCAGAGAAATGTGTGCAGAATTTATAAAAACACTTTTCAGTGCAGTTGTAGGTCACAGACTAAAGTAAGTTACCACCATCATTACCCACTCTTCCAAGCATCCACCTGTTCTGACCAGTTAGTCACTCTTAGAGGACCTTAAAAAGATGAGTATATTGGGGCGCCTGGGTGGCTCAGTCGGTTAAGCCTCCAACGTCAACTCAGGTCATGATCTTGCAGTTGGTGAGTTCAAGTCCTGTGTTGGGCTCTGTGCTGACCGCTCAGAGCCTGGAAGCCTGTTTCAGATTCTGTGTCTCCCTCTCTCTCTGCCCCTCCCCGCCTCATGCTCTGTCTCTCTCACTCTCAAAAATGAATAAATGTTAAAAAAAAATTTTATCTAGGACCAAAAATGCAAAATTTGTTCTGATATGTAAATATTTTATAGAAATCCACAAGAAAACACTAACATGTTTATCAAACAATAAGCAAAAGACAAGGGATGACAATTTAATTACAAAAGACCGAAAGAAATGTTTTTAAAAAAGAAGCAAGTTCAGGGGTGCCTGGGTGGCTCAGCTGGTTAAGCGTCCGACTTCGGTTCAGATCATGACCTCATAGTTTGTGACTTTGAACCCCGTGTCGGGCTCTGTGCTGACAGCTCAGAGCCTGGAGCCTGTTTCAGATTCTGTGTCTCCCTCTCTGCCCTTCTCCCACTCGCACTGTCTCTCCCTCTCTCCCAAAACTAAACATTTTTTTTTTTTTTAAAGATGAGTATATTGTAATAACCCTTCTAAAAGACCTTTCCAGGGGTGACTGGGTGGCTCAGTTGGTTAAGCATCTGATGTCGGCTCAGGTCATAATCTCAGGGCTTGTGGGTTCAAGCCCCGCATCGGACTCTATGCTGACAGCTCAGAGCCTGGAGCCTGCTTCTTATTCTGTATCTCCTTCTCTCTCTGTGCACCCCGCCCCCCATGCTCGCACGCGTGCTCTCTCTCTCTCAAAAATAAATAAACATTAAAAAAATTTTTTTAAAAGACCTTTCCAAAAACTACTATACTACCACATTAGGTTTTCTACACTTATTTGAACTCTTCTTTAATAGAAAGACATAGAAGAGTGCCTTAGTACCAGATGGCCTGAGTTTCAATTATTCCGCTTACTAGCTGTGTGATCTTAGGCAAATTGCTTATTTTTGTTGTGCCTCAGTTTCCTCATCTGTTAAAGTGGAAGTAATTGTACCTTACAAATAGCAATGTGAGTGTATACATAAAACAGTACACAGTTTTATGTACACAGTAAATGTTCAATATATGCCAGCCTTTGTTCTTATTACATATGAGGATAGATGTTCAGAGCATTCTTTTTTTTTTTTTTTTTTTTTAAGTTTATTTACTTTGAGACAGAGAGAGAAAGAAAGAGACAGAGACAGAGACAGAAACAGAGAGTGAGCTGGGGAGGGGCACAGCAAGAGAGACAGAATCCCAAGCAGGCTCCACACTGCCAGAGTGGAACTCACAAACCTGACCCAAAATCTATAGTCAGACACTTAACCGACTGAGCCACCCAGGCGCCCCAGAGCATTCTTTAATGTGGAACTTCTTACAGGACCAGAGGAGACCATGCTATATCTGATAAAGCTTATCAGACTACCACTAATACCTAAGAAGCTACATTCTTTAAAATGTTCTCTTTCAGTACCTTTTTGGTAAGCAAATACTAATTCTATTTCTTGATATTTAGGCAGGGAAAGCCCAAAACAAGTAGTACAGAAATGTATTTACTAAGCCTTCAGAGACCAAAAGAGGACCCAGGAAAATTTAAACTTAAAAGTTATAACTTACCTAAGAATCCCCTTCGTTAACAAGAAAGGTACATTTCTACTGCCCCCTCATATTGCTGGCAACACTTGGGTTAGAGACTCATTCTTGCTCTGTGTGGCCCACATGCTGCTCATCAAGGGGAGCAAGAATTAAGCAATGCTCTAATACACTAGCTAAAATATGCACCCTCATTCCTCTCTATCTCCTATCATCTTGTTTCTGTTTATTGCACCCCAAAATCCCATTCATAGAAAACTGTTATTGCATATTCAGAATAACAGCACTCTTCCTGAAAATTTCAGGTAACCCTTACAGATATGAACTGCTTGATTTTCCAATGGATTCAAAGAAGAAAGCCTTGAATTGGCCAGGTCAGGGTGTATATTATGATGTAAGTATCTTTTAAATATGTGTTTAAAACAAAGTAAAAATGTTTTTACTCTATACATTTATGAAAACCCAAAAGATGGGCTGTTTTATTTTCTATCTGCTTAAAAAACTTGAGATTTTGACCATGATTCACATTTTTTTGTGTGCGTTTCCTTAGCTGATTTCACATACTTTGGGCAGTAAAGTAACATTTCCACAATTACTAAAAAAAAAAAAAAAAAAAAAAAAAAAAAATGCTCCCCACTGAAAGAAGGTGGAAGGCTGCATTTCACTCACTGTGTATCCCCCAACCCTATTCTTATAATTCACAGCGTATTAAGTAACTCCAAATATACATAGGATAAATGAAAAATTCTCAGAAAGGTTTACAATTATTATCCCAACCATTATATTTGTGTAGAATCAAAGATAAAAACAGCAGCCACTGTGTATTGAGAAACTGCTACACAATGACCATTCTGGATACAGTATATCACTTAGCCTTTATAATAACTTAAAACGGTTAGTATCATCATCCCCATTTTATAGATGAGGAAACTGGGTCTCAGAGAGTTTGTGGCTATCTCATAATCATTGAACTCAAGCTTGTCGGACTCCACTCTCTGCTCTTAAGCTCTGTACCACGACTCCACGTAGGCAGGGAGAGAAAATTTTTAATCATGAAGGAAAAGATCCGGACATTTGAAAACTATAATAGCCAACATTCATTGACCAATTAGTTTGTGAGAGGCAGTACCAAGTGTTTTCCATATATTATCTTCTTGCATTTAACAATCTATGAGGTAGGCAAGAAATAACTATGCAAGGCTAGAAACATTTGAATTTTAGTTGGGATAACCATTGTGGCAGGCCAGAGTGTGGTCACTGCGGTGTCACACAGTCATCTACGAAATACACAATTTCCTATTTGTTTTTTGTAAAGTTATACATCAGGAAAGATCCTTACAGAATCATCTATCATACTGGACCTCTTTAATTCTTTCAAGCAAAATCTATATCAGAGTATATGAAGAAATATGAGAAGTCATTCGAGAGACCATTCCGTCAATACACGTTCTTATGGCCAAAGTCTCCAGTTCAGTGGTTTAGTTTCTTCTTTTAATCTCCCTCACTTCCTCCTGCTCATGAAAATGCCGCTGTCCTCATATCTCAGCCCTCTGCAACAATCTTGACTAGCTCTCCTTTACCTAAGGGTAAATTCCAAGGGTTAACTGAGCTCTGAAGACCCTTCAGAGTCTGGCCTTCCTTCCTTCCTGCAGCCTGGCTCAGCTCGCTGGTCCTTGAACAGGTGGATGGCCATCTCCCACTCTTGGAATGCTCTCCTTTCATGGCCTCTCTGCCTATGCAAAACTTGTTCATTCTTCAAGGCTCAGCTCAACTCTGGTTGTTTCTGCTGCAGAGCAGAAAGTGAACCAAATAAGGAGACCTGCATTCTAGTTATTCCTATACCTGCCATTTGTTCTCTTGGTAATATTAGCAATATTATTTCTGTTCTTTGAGTTTACATTAATAAAATATACCTGTATAATTTCACTAAAATCTGTCCAGCAGACTTCACAGGATATGAGGATTATATGAAGGCTATAAAAAGCACTTTGAAAAATGGAAAGTGCTATAATTTATAAGCATTATTACTCCAACAGAAGTGATTTCCCCTCTTCTGAGTTTCTACAATTATTATAACCAATAACTTTTTACATGTATTTTATATCTTATCAACTCAATTGCAAGCTCTCTGAAAGTGGAATATTTTATAATATCTATATTCCCCACAGCACTTTGTACGTAAATATTTTTGACTGATTTATCTGACTCTTCATCCAATGATTAATCCAACTTTCTTAATCTCTTCTAATCTTAATTTTCAATCTTTCAGTTATTCTTCTGGTTTATCCCTAATCCTAATCAAGTTTTGTACTTCGCTGGACAGAAAAATAAAATAAAAATAAATTTGATACTGGGCTTGAAGGCAGTTATCTCATGACTCATCCATTTTTCCCCCTTTAGGATAATACCTATTCTTGTCCTCCTTGCGTTTCACCACTTCACTGGGGAGAGTGGCCAAGGGGTCTTCAACTTTATCTGCAATGTTCTATCTCTGTTAAAGGAGAATATTTTGTATAGTATTTACCTTTCCTGTTGTTAGAGCAGTGGTTCTCAACCTTGGCTGCACATTAGAATCACCTGGGGTGTTTTCAGAAATCCCAGTTCCCAGGCTGTACCCCACCCACATTATAATTGATTACATAATTATAATCAGCATTCTCTGAGGGTGGGAGGAGGCAGAGGGACACTAAGAACTTAAGTAATTCCAGGGGTGCCTTGGTGGCTCTGTCGGTTAAGCATCTGACTCTTGGTTTCAGCTCAGGCCATGATCTCCTGGCTTTGTGGGTTCGAGTCCCGCATCGGGCTCTGTGCCGCCAGCACAGAGCCTGCTTAGGATTCTCTGTCTCCCTCTCTCTACCCCTTCCTCACTTGTGTTGTCTCTGTCTCTCTCAAAATAAATAAATAAACTTAAAAAAAATAACTTAACTAATTCCAGAAATGTATCTCCTGGTTATAAAAAAGAAAACTTCCAGAAACCATATTTTAGTACTTTCTATCTAAGCTGATAAGACAACATGTATAACATTTCGTAAAGAGTACAAATTTTGGGGTGCCTGGCTGGCTCAACTGGTTGGGTGTCAGCTCAGGCTTGACTTGGTTTCAGCTCAGGCCATGATCTCATGGTTTGTAAGTTCAAGCCCCAATTCATTCCATGCTGTTAGCATGGAGCCTGCTTGGGATTCTCTCTTTCCCTTTCTCTCTCTGCCCCTCCTCTGCTCTGTCTGTCTCTCTCTCAAAAATAAATAAACTTGGGGCGCCTGGGTGGCTCAGTCAGTTGAGCGTCCGACTTCGGCTCAGGTCATGATCTCACGGTCTGTGAGTTCGAGCCCCATATCGAGCTCTGGGCTGATGGCTCAGAGCCTGGAGCCTGCTTCCGATTCTGTGTCTCCCTCTCTCTCTGCCCCTTCCCTGCTCATGCTCTGTCTCTCTCTGTCTCAAAAATAAATAAAAACATTAAAAAAAATTAAAAATAAATAAATAAATAAACTTAAAACAAAAAATTTTTTTAAAAGTATAAATTTTAAAGTGGCTCAGCTCCTGGTTCTAAAAATGTGTCAACTGTAGGGGTGCCTGGGTGGCTCAGTCAGTTAAGCACCCGACTTTGGCTCAGATCATGATCTCACGGTTTCTGAGCTCGAGCCTTGCTTCCGGCTCTGTGCTGACAGCTCAGAGCCTGGAGCCTACTTCAGATCCTGTGTCTCCCTCTCTCTCTGCCCCTCCCCTGTTCACGTTCTGTCTCTCTCTCCCTCTCAAAAATAAATAAATAAATAAATAAATAAATAAATAAATAAATAAATAATAAACATTTAAAAATAAAATAAAATTTTTAAAAAAGAAAAAGAAAAAATGAAATAATTTATCAATTGTATAACCCTTGATAATATATTTAATTCTTCAATACCCCAGTCACCTCATAGATAGAACAGGAATAATCATAAACTCTACCTCATAGGGTTGTCTTGAGAATGAAATGCATGTAAAAACACTCAGCACCATATTAGCAGAGAGTAAGCTTATAATAAGTGTAACCTTCTGTCAATGTCATTATTCCAATGATTACAAAACTTTGTTGACCTAGAACATTAAGAAATGGGTGGTCTTGGAAAGGGGAATATTCTAAATAAGAGTTTAACCTTTTAAAAATTAAGTTCTGGGCCTTAATTTTAACACTATTTTAAATGTCATTTTGCTTTCATCCTTTTACATTCCATATATATGAAGCCTGTGCCCTCAAGAGTCACAGAAATCTAGGTACCTCTTTCCCACCCACTCCCCAGAGACACCCTACCTTTTTATCTCTTTGGCCTGACCAAGTTTTCCTTTCCTCAAGAGATTTTGTCTCTTCCTCAAATGGCCAAAGATTTTTTGTTCTATTTCTCAAGAGCCAAAGCATCTGGTCTTAGCTTTTGCAATATGAAAATATTCTTTGGGATAATATCTACCTTGTAATCATCTTTTGAGTAAGATAAAATATAATAACCACAGAGGTCAAGTGACATAAACTTCCCTAACTTTGGACTATCTGAAATATTTTAAGGAACAATTTTAAAAGCCTAACCGAGCCTACTATCCATTATTCCTTATCTGTAAATATTTGGAAAGACCTTTGGCTTCTCTTGCAAAGAGGATCCACTTATACCATCCTTACAGAGGAATGTGGTTTCCTTCTTGAACCACCAGCCCTCTTTCTAATCTAAAGTGCCCATCCCCCTCCTAGAGATATATTTCTCATTCCTAGGACAGTTCCATCTCTATATTGAAAACTGGCCAACTCTTCACTTCAAATATCCCTGACTCTTTACACTCTTCCAAAACACCACAGGTTACAATACAATTTCCCATTCCCTATTTTCTTCCTCTGTGCCCTTGCCTGCATTTTAGTAGATCACTGCTGTTACTTAAACTAGATTAAGACACAAGATTAATCCAGCCCCTCAGAACAATATTTGAAAAAAGTCCTTATTTCTAAGCTCGCTTTGCAAATCATTGTAAAGATAAAGAGAACAGAAAGGGTTTTCTTTAGCCCTGAATAAGCAAACCACATATTAGTTAAAGGTTTATAGAGGTGGTTATTGAATACTTGAGACAGTTTTCTAACAAGTGCCTTTTATCATGACTATTCTATATGTGGAAAATGGGGAGCACTCCAACCTCACAGAGTTGCTATAATCAGCATCACCCTTAGGTCCAGGAATTTTAGAAGGCCCCGTGCCTTTAGGGCCCAGCTCTGGCCTTCCTCTGGCTACACCCCTCCCTATGGGACAGGATGTTTATGGGAACAAGACAATCTGTCCATCTAGAGCCCATGCTCCCCAGGCTCCCACCCCAGACTGATGTTACACTGCAGAATTCCCTAAAAAAATGGCTTTGAATGCAGTACTAGGGCCTTCACGAGGTCTCTTCCCCAGGTCCATCCTCCCAGGGGTTGACAATGCTCCAAGCCAGTATCTACCACAGGGCCAAAGCAGTTGCCAAGTGATGGCTGTTTGCTGGAAGTAGAGGTAATAGGTATAATGGAGCTTGAACTTGAGGGCCAGGGTACCCTTATATATAAGGCACTTCACCATTTGGGATGGAATTGGGGGTAGGAAGAAAGCAGCAAGTGACGTTGAGGCCAGGGGCCAGCAGCTAGCTCTTTTTGAACCAGTGTCCCCACTGCAGTCTAATAAGTCTAAATTTGAACTTGGTCTTCCAAGTTGTCATGAAGGTATTTTGTCAAGGTAGGAAAATGGAACATATTTATTTAACAGCTTATTTGCTTGATTTATAAATTAAACTATTTAGGAGCACCTGGGTGGCTCAGTCAGTTAAGTGGCCAACCCTTGATCTTTGCTCAGGTTATGATCTTGAGGTTCATGGGACTGAGCCTTGCATTGGGCTCCATGCTGGCAGCATGGAGCCTGCTTGGGATTCTCTCTCTCCATCTCTCTCTACCCTCCCTCCTACATGCACACATGTACATGCTCACTCTCTCTCTCTCTCTCTCAAAATAAATAAACTTAAAAATAAAATAAAGTAAAATGAAATAAAGTAAAATAAAATAAAATAAAATAAAGTAAAATGAAATAAAGTAAAATGAAATAAAGTAAAATAAAATAAAATGAAATAAAATAAAAAAGTAAAGTAAAATGAAATAAAGTAAAATTAAATAAAGTAAAATAAAATAAAATAAAATAAAGTAAAATGAAATAAAGTAAAATGAAATAAAGTAAAATAAAATAAAATGAAATAAAATAAAAAAGTAAAGTAAAATGAAATAAAGTAAAATTAAATAAAGTAAAATAAAATAAAAGAAAATGAAATAAAATAAAATAAAATAATTTACACTAATAGAATGTAGGGTCTCAATATAGCCCCAGGACCTGCAAACGTTAAGGATAGGCTTTGTTCAGGACAAGTGCATAGTGTTCATGAAAGTTAATTCCATACTTTCCACCACCATTCATACCTCTGCTCTTGCTGTTCCTTTGGCCTCCCTATCTCTGCATGTCCTTCAAGGCCTATTTTCTGTGGTATGACATAACATGGGCTCTTGTCTCCTCCATTCTTCTCTGCTCCCCACTTTACTTTCCTGTTCAGTTAGAATCAATCTCTCCCTCCTCAGAACTTACCAATAATTCTTTCTTGACCTCTTTTATAACAGTTACTTTTCATCTTAGAGTCATTTATGTTCATTCCTTCTCTCCTCTTCTAGCCAATACATCCCTGGATGACTTGTTTCTGGTCCATCCTTGTTCCCTGCCACTACCTTGCATATATAGGTGCTCAGTAAATATTTACTGAGTACGCTCAATCTGAGAAAAAGGTGAATTTCTAAATACCCAAAGAGACTTCAATGAACCTCATTCATTCATTCACTTTTACATACACCTCCTTTTGAAAATACAAAATAAACTCCATTGTAAAGTTATACTGATAGAAGGAAAAATTTTATTTGAATTTAAATGACTTAAACTTCATCAGAAATCCATAAAATATATCAAGTGGTGCCATTTCTGACAAGGAAAGAGAAGTGGGAGACACACAATTTTGGCTGAATTTAGCCAAAGGAGTACCTCAGAACACTTATCTCTAATAAAATTTTACTGGAGGTAGAGTATTCTCAGGGACATTTCTCCAAGGTATGTTATCAGATAGAGTCCGTGCTAAAGCAAAAAACTCATCATTCATGTGATAAAATACTGTGTTTAACTCTAAATATGGTTAAGTTGCAGAATATTAGTGATTAATGAAGAAAAAAATCATATCTGACTTCAGCCTAGAATTTCCTTTATGCTCCTTCTTGCTAAGATAGTGAATCAGCCCTATTCTACTAGATGGCATTAATAAAAATAAACTTTGATGTTCATATTCTAGTTTCCTAAATGTGTTGGAAAGAACAAGCCAGTGTTCTACCCAAAACCTCCTAAAACCTTCGCTCCTAACACTTCTTTAAATTCGTGGGACCCGATTAACTCTCTAAAAGAAGCCAATATACAAAGAAATCTTGAGAGGTCCCACTGGATCACTTCATATGCTCATGATTTTACAGGTATGGGTTTACTTTAATACAAGTAAAAAGAAGAAAATTAGAATATTTGACAAATGCTGTTACCAGCTTGCATCTTCTAATATTTTCCCCTGTTTCTTAACCTGAATACTAATAGAAATTAGGGTGGGTAGTAAGCTTCTCTTAGCGGGGAACTGGGAGGTAAAACTGTTTTCAATTTATTCATTCTAATTATATTACAAAGGGAAATGGGTTAGTTTTTCTATAAAATGTCATTTAAGAGCCATCCTTCATTTACTCTAACAAAGTAATAAGATGTGATGTTTCCATTAAGGTCTGGGGCCCATGAACCCCCTTGAACTGGATGATTACCATGAAAAGGAGAGAGCAGAGTTAACTGGACAGATAAGATTTGACCCAGAGCCTGTAAGTAATTGCAGTCAACTCGCAGTTACATAGGGGGAAAGTATCCAAGTGTTAGGCCCCTTCTTGCTTTACCCACTTTTTATTTGCTTCATGAGTACTGGTGACCAAGCTAACAAAAGGAAAATTTAACTCATTATAGAAGTTAGTTTTGAATTGATCTGAACTGCTTTAAATACCTTTGCCCACTATTACAAAGAAGAAGCGAGGTTTCTTTTCCTATTCCCAGTGCTGGTGTTTTGAGGGTTTGGTTTTGTTGGTTTTTTTTTTAAGTTTATTTATTTTGAGAGAGCGAAAGAGCATGAGAGCGCATGAACAGGGAAGGGACAGAGAGAGAGAAGGAGAGAGAGAGAATCCCAAGCAAGCCTGCAGTGTCAGTGCAACCAATGCAGGCCTCAAACTCATGAACTGTAAGATCATAACCTGAGCCGAAATCAAGAGTTGAGAGGCTTAACCAACTGAGCCATCCAGGCGCCCACTGAAATTCTGTTTAAAAAACAGATTTTCTACTATGCTACTGTTGCTAAAATTTACAAAGGAATAGGTTTACAAATGCTTACCCTTTAATGAGATTCTTAATAATTCTATGAACGTTTATATACTTGTATATCTTGTACATTACCACTGCTTTTGAAGAGATAAAGCCTGATATTCACAATTGAGAGTTGGCTAAATTGCAATTGAAAGCCAATAAATTCTCTGCAAATATCAATACAAATTTCTTAATTGATTATGTGAAATGGCCTGAAAGAAATGATCAAGCCCGTTACTGACAGAAATTATAGTCTGTTGGATTACTTATATATACATGAAATAAAATAATTTAACAATAGACATATATGCTATTTTATCTGGGGCCTAGATTTTATCCTCTAAAGCTACACGGTTTTTAAAACAAAATTAGTATTTCCAAAGATATAAACCGTAGAATTTAGACTGAACTGAACACATTTATTTTACATTAGCTTTGGTATTTCCCAAGGTGATAAAAAAATCATAACACCTGAAATAGTTATACAGACTGTGATTTATCATTCACTGAAGGGTTTTTTTTACTTTTCACTTGCAACAAATATTCTCTAAGGCTAGAAAGCACTATACATGTACTCCAACGTTGTCAAGTGTGTTCATCAACTATCCAGATTTCCACAGATTTGACCCTGTAGAGTCCAGCCCTTCAGGAAGCAGCTTTATCATTTTTACAAAGAAATACATGTACAGTTATATAAAGAATGTTTGCCAAGTATATTATATGCAAAATTATTGTGCAAGTAAACCATCAACTAAATTTTTATTAATAATAAGATAAAATACGCCTAAAATAAAGTTTAAAAGTTTTAGGGGTGCCTGGGTGGCTCACTCAGTCGGTTGTTTCCAGCTTGGTTTCAGCTCGGGTCACGATCTCACAGTTCATGGGTTCGATCTTCGCATCAGGTTCCAAACTAACAGCACAGAGCCTGTTTGAGATTCCCTCTCCCTGTCTCACTCTCTGTCTCTCTCTCCCCCCATCCACTCTCTGCCCCTCCCCCACTTGTGCATGCATGCATGTTCTCTCTCTCTCAAAATAAATAACTTTAAAAAAATAAGTGAAAGTAAGTTTTAGTGCCTCTTTCTGGTTTCTGACTAAGACATAAATAACAGACTCTGGGAAGGCATGTTTTAGTGGTAATAAGTGTATGAAGTATTTTGTTACAGTAGAATGAAATAAAGATACTAAAAACTGCTTCTTGCATAAAGGGGTCCTGTCCAAGGAGGATATGATATACCCCACACTTTTTTGTTTATGACAAATTTAACAAAGTATTTTAAAGAGCTGGGGTTTCTTCTAGTATCTACTGAAACCTAACTAGCTAAAGGTTATAACAGATTTGTTAATAATAGATGGAAATTCCTCCAACTCTGATAAATTAGGATCCAAGAAGACACTCCTAACTCAGTTTTGTTTTCTACGTCCAAACTCCAGTTACTGTTTTCTCACCATTCTCATTTTTATTGCCTCTGCTATCGATTCCATTATCACCATCCATCCATTCTGTTAGTTTTTCTTCAACATACTATCTTAAAAATCTTGACAGTTATGGAACATTGAAATAATTTTACAACTAACATCCATGCACCCGCCACCTAGATTCTACCATCGGCATTTTGCTATACTTACTTTATCACATAATCTATCCATCTTTCCATCTCTTCAGCCACCCATCAATATACTTTATTATGTTTTATGCATTTGAGAGAAATTGCAGACACTAGGATACTTCATCCTTAAACAATCAGCATGCATATCATTAAACAGAGTTCAATCTGTTGCAGCTTTTCTTTTAAGGCAAAATACACATTCAATGAAATTGCACATATTTTAAGTGCATGTTCACTGAGTTCTGACAAACGCGTACACCTTTGTAACCCAAACACCTATCAATACATTAAATATTACCATCATTCCAGAAAGTTTCCCCATGCCCCTTTCTAATCAACTCCTCCCTCTTATTCCTATACCCCCACTGACATATAAATTAGTAAACTTGTAAATACACTACTTTTGCAGTTACCAGACATGATTCATAATATCTGTAAAATATCTCAAAAAGCACAGATAGAACAAGCCCCCCGCAGACTGCTGTTTAAGACAGCACATCACTGGTCTCAGCATCACTCAAGATGTTTGTTACAAAAGCAGATTCCCGGAGCACCTGGGTGGCTGTCAGTGAAGCATCCGACTCTTGGTTTCGGCTCAGGTCATGATCTCACGGTTCATGAGTTCAAGCCCCACATCCTGCAGTGTGAAGCCTGCTTAGGATACTCTCTCTCTCCTTTTCTCTCTGCCCCTTACTCTGCTTGTGCTCTCTTGTTCTCTCTCTCTCAATAAATAAATAAACTTAAAAAAAAAAAAAAAGCAGATTCCTGAGCTCCACTGCAGAATCACAGTCTCTGAATCACAGTCTCAAGTGGATCAAGCTTAGGAATCTCATTTTCCCCAGCTCCAAAGCTGATTCTGATTCAACCGAGGTTTAAGAACCCTTGCATTGGAAAGCTTTCACTGAGATTTAAATAACCACACATAACCTTCAACATCATCTGTTGGAGATGGCAGAAATTCTGCTCAAGTGATTCTTTTATATCTTTGAACATTTGAAAGCAAAGAGTTCCTACACAGAGGAATTTTTCCATAGCCAAGTGAAAACATCCCCTTTCCCTATCAGCAAAAACCAGTAGAAGAGAAAAACATGTGTTTATTAGGACCCAAATGTCAATGTCTGTAAATAAATAAATAAATAAGCAAACATTGCAATGTGCACTCCTACACCCATTCTACATTTACTCAGTGAAAACAGGTACAAATTTGACCTGCCGTTTGTGGTGATACCCTTACAATGCCAGATTTATTAACTGATTTTCTCCTTTTTATCCCACCACTACAGCAAGAAAAATTCCATCCTGTCTTAAAACCTCCAAGACCCCTAGCAGGACGAATTGCTCGACTGATGCAGAACCGACGGCCTCTGGAGGCTGTTGTCCAGCAGAGACCACATTCCTGTCCAGATTGTACCCCTAGAGTTTTGTGTAATTTTCATACCTTTGTACCCAGTTCTACAGAAATGATGGCACTTAGTGATAACACACTGGCAGGTGTCACCCATAAAAAACAGGAAATTGAAGACAAGATTAAGGAAGAACAAAGTTTGCTATCTACCTATGCATCCCCACCTTGTTACCCAACAAGAGATCTGACTAACGTTTGCGACATAAAAATATCTCCAAAAATCACGGATACTAAGAAGATAAAAGATTTGTACTGGAGACAGCTGGCATTAAAACCCCAACCTATACCTTGCTATAGCCCAAACCATTACATTCAGTATGAGCATCTAAAACCTGCCATACGTGACCCGTGTACTATGTGTCAAAACTCTGTTAGCTTTAGTAAGCCTACTATTTTAGAAAGTAAATCAGACTTGGAAGCTTTTGATTTCGAACATTTTTTAAGTAAGCCAGAAGAAAGGCTGACCTTGAACACAGAAAACAATGAGGAGACAAGACCCATTCTGGGTTGGATTCCTAGAGCTGGAGTGGCCAAGCCTCAGACTGACCTGCTAGGGCTTAAGAACTCTTTTTCAAAAACTGGTGCACAAAAACGTTTCCATAAATCAATTCTAGAAGACCATAAAGACCTCAGGGATAAGGAGCATTCAGGGATGAAACACCAATTCTATGGCTATAATTCCTATTATTTCTATAATTGAGATTTTCATCCTTTCCTTCAAAACCCAGCCTCTTGCAAGAAAAGTAAAAATTTAACAGAATTTCTTCCATGTTGTTGGATTCTGTTTTCTAGAAAAGCCATAATGACCTTGTTATGAAGTTTATGTTTTCAGGAATTTTAAGTTAGGATCTAGTCAGAGGAACCCATAAAAAGGGGATGTTCTTACTTCCTGAAAAGTTTAACAATTCGGCAATAAAATATTAGAACCAGAAAATTTTATAGTCTTTAATCTCATTTTCAAATTATACTCCAAGGTAATTTTCCAAAATCATGAAAAACAATGTGTATGACAAAGTTTACATCATTGTTTTCCAGAAATCAGTATTTCAAATTCATATGCCCAGTAATTGACAGATGTCTATACAAACTATAGTACCTTAATAAAATAAATATGTGAACATTGTCCCCTTTTGTAAATGTTTGTACAAACTAACATCAAATACAAAAGACAAAATTCAAATGCCCAGTGAATTGAGAGATGGGCAGCTCTATAAACTACATTACCTTAATAAATTAAATATATGGGCCCTTTTTTTTACGTAAACGTGGACAAATTAAGTCAGTAGAAAAAACAAAACCCAAAATGCCTTGCATGCACACATTCAAAGTTGGATGTTTCTTTTCCATTAACCTTCTGATAGAGAAACATAACCAATTTTTTCACGCAGGAAAAAAATGATTTTATTGTGAAGGTCTAGCAGTGGCTTTAATTAGTAACTGGTGAGTTAATTGTGGCACGAAAGGAAGGCATCTTAGTCTACTTGGGCTGCTAAAACAAAACACCATAAACTAGGTGGCTTACAAACAACACTTATTACTCACAGTGCTAGAGGCTAGAAGTCTGAGGTTATATAGCACTGGTAGATTTGGTGAATGGGAAGGGTCTGTTTCTTCCCTGCAGCCATCTTCTCACTATAACCTCACATGGTGTAAGGGGCAGGGGATCTCTCCGGGGCCTCCTTTATGAGGGCACTAATCCCATTCATGAGGGCTGTCTTCATGAACTAATCACCTCCTAAAGGTCCCATCTTCTAATAAACCTTAGGCTTTCAACACATGAAATTTGGGGGGACATAAACATGGACACCATAGCAGATGGCTTGATATCAATTATTCTAAAGCCAAATATCATTTTTGGAAGGTGTCTACCAAGAGGCTAGCTAACCGTCAAATGCAAGCCAACTCATTTAATGTGCCAACAGGCACATTTTAGACATTGTTTATCATGAAAGTTCATAAGGAATTTCTATGAGTGTTTCGTTGAGATGTCTTTTAATTTTTATATTTCATGATCATGTCATTTAATTACACCTCCTTTCAAACTATTCTGGACTAGGGGTGCCTGGGTGGGTCATTTGGTTAAATGTCTGACTCTTTTTTTTTTTTTTTTACTGTTTATTTGAGAGAAAGAGAGAGCGCGCATGCATGCAAGTGTGCACAAGCAGGGGAGGGAAAGAGGGAGAGGGAGAGAAAGAATCCCAAGCAGGCTCCACACTCAGCACTGAGCATGGAGCCCAACTCTGGGCTCAATCCCATGACTGTGAGATCATGACCTGAGCTGAAATCAAGAGTCAGATGCCCAACTGACTGAGCCACCCAGGTACCCCTGAACAATGTTCCTTTATATTCAACCACATATTTATCTATTTTGTTGCTCTTTATTTTTTCTCTTCATCTTTGATCTCTTAATCTGTAATCATTCTCCTTTTGTATAAAGAACACCGTTTAGAATTTCCTTCATTGTGGATATGCTGGTGACAAACTCAGTTTTTGTTTGAAATGTCTTTCTTTCCTAAGAGATATTTTTATTTTGCCAGATGAAGAATTTGATTTGACAGCTACTTTCTTCCAGTATATTGAAGATATCCGTATACAGTTCCCTGACTTCCACTGTAGCTGTAGAGAACTCAGTGGTCAGTCTAAGAGTTCTTAGAATGTCAGTGTTTTTCTCACTTTGCTTTTACACTGTTATTGTATTTTTTTTCTTTTTACTGTATTAGGAATCACTGGAATTCTTGAACTATGGATTGATATCTTTCACTCAAATATAGTTTCTACCCCATTTTCTCTTCTCTCCTTCTGGGACTCCACTTAAAAGTACATTATCCAGGGGCACCTGGGTGGCTCAGTCAATTAAGCGTCTGACTTCAGCTCAGGTCATGGTTCATGGGTTCAAGCCCCGTGTTTGGCTCTGTGCTGACAGCTCAAAGCCTGGAGCCTGCTTCAGATTCTGTGTCTCCCTCTCTGTCTGCCACTTCCCTGCTCCTGTTCTATCTCACTATCAAAATAAATAAATATTAAAATTCTTTTTAAACAGTACATTATACGTTATCTTGGTATCTTCTTCATTTTGATTATTTTTCAGTTCTAAAGTTTCTATTTGACAGTTTGTTCAAATCTGCCATTTTATTTTATATATATACTTTCCAGTTCCCTTCTAAAATATTCAAGCCTGGCTTTTATGTTTAGAACACAAATATTTTACAGTCTGATAATTTTAAAATCTGGAATCCCTACGACCTTGTTCTTGCTTCTGCTAGTTCTCACTCATATCATGGAGTTAAAAATTATCTTTCTTTCTTTGCTGAACACTTTAAAAACTTTATTTGTAAGGGTGCCTGGGTGGCTCAGCCAGTTAAGCTTCTGACTCTTGGTTTCAGCTCAGGTCATGATCTCACAGTTCGTACATTCAAGCCCCACATCAGCCTCTGGAGAGCCTGCTTGGGATTCTCTCTCTGCCCTCTCCTCTCTCTCTCCCTCCCCTCCCTCTCTCTCAAAAATAAACATACATTAAAAATAAATAATTTGAGATTTAGGGTGACATTATAATCTTCCTGAATTTTCATTTGGTTCTGCCAGGTGCCTGAAGGCAACAGAATTCCTTATTCCAAGTTCAAAATTTGAGGTATCCTTGGCCAACCACTAAAGTCGGGCTGCAGACCTTGTAAGATCAGTGTTTCTTCCAGTTCACCTTCATTTCCAGGCTGCAGGCCTTTCAAATGCTGACCTACAGCTAGGGTTGTTTACAAGGGACCAGGCTCGACAACTCTGCAAGCCCTGAATTGATACTGTAGATATCAATTTTTTTTTTTTTTTTTTGAGAGAGAGAGAGAGAGAGTGCATGCAGGAGCAGGGGAGGGGCAGAGGGAAAGGGAAATAGAGAACCTTAAGCAGGCTCTATGCCCAGTACATAGCCCTACACAGGGCTCCATCTCACAACTGTGAGATCATGACCTAAGCCAAAACCAAGAGTTGTACACTTAACCAACGGAGCCACCCAGATGCCCCAAGACACATACATTTTCTATATACAGATACAGATAGCGATATATCTAACGACTAATAGTATGTCCAATGATCCCTGCAGCCTAGTATTTACACCCTTTTGAAGGCTCCTTTTACATTGTACCACAATCAATGACCAATAAAACAAGTATGTCACTTCTAAGATTTACAAAAGGTTATAAAGGACTGGCATCTACCTTAGCTTCTCTATCTCAGTTTCTGGGAAGCAAGCTTCCATGGGGTAAGCGGTCCCATCCATAGGCCTCTAACCAAGAGCCAACAAGGATCTGAGGTCTGACAACCATATGAAATGAATTGGAATTGAATTCTCCACCCCTATTTGAGCCCTCAGATAACTGTATCTCTGTTCAACAGTGTGACTACAAATTCAAATTCTGAGCCATAGCCAAAACCCAAATAAGCTGCTTCCAGAGAAGCTGTAAGATAATAAATGTTTTGCTTATCATATTGTATGTAGTTTATTTCAATGACTATTATTTTTACTTATACAAATCAGCTTTGGCTCTTTTTAAAATCGGCCTGGTTGTTTTGGATAGTCTCTTATTCATTGCAAATGCTTTTGTTCCCTGCTTTTGTCTAAATATTTTAAATGTCATTTCATATTACACATTGTAAAGGTAAATAAAAATTATTTTCTGTTTTTAAAAGAAAATAAGACCATTTCTCTTCTTTCCCCCTTCTAGGAGTGTTTCCTATGAAAATCTAAAGGGCCAGAGTCCTCATTCTAGCCTTTAAGAGTATAAAAGAGTCTCTCAGGGGTCTGGGTTTTATGCTTTTTGGTAGGTAAACATGAAGGGAGGTAGAGTGTCACCTTAAAGCTTAATGTAAGTGTAACTTTGTTTCTCAGGAAAATAAGTTTTATTATTCTTTTGGATGAGGACAACTAATTAAACAAACGGCTACCCCAATTCCTGAGTGAACTTAAGGTAAAAGAATGTGAAAAAAAACCCTCAACCAAGAAGGATCTAATCATAAACTGTGATAAGTTCTCCTATGGAAAAAGGGTCACCATTAATACAAATAATAAGCAATAATTGTGCGCCCAAAGGGAAATAGGCTACTATTGATCCTAAAGCCTCATGTTCTATGCTAGCTAAAAACAGCATGGTATAAAAGGATTATAATTAATTTAGCTTAATTGTGTGAGATTTTATTCTGATTTGGTAGTTTCTTGTGGACTACATACGTACAACCACTTTATTGTGCTTACTCAACAGTGAACAAGTTTTCTTTCCTCATACGGTGATGTGAGGAGATATCTTTCTCAGTAAGATTTTTACTTCCCCAGTGACATCTAATAGTTCCAACACCTATGGTCATCTGTGGTGTAACTTTGCTCTTTGTTGTTTTTTCATAATGATCTCATGCTTGGCACTTCTTAAGAGTACGGAATCCTGAGGGCCTGGGTTAAAATATTCCTCTGCAGATTTATGTTTTCTTCTGTGAGACACCAGAACATACTGCTCATCCACGACTACTGTATTAATTTTTCAGCGAGAGTTTCTCAGACCATGCAGGTAGGGTAAAATCAAACCTGCATGAGGGCTGACCCATGGTTATGAATGCACAGAGGATACCTCTTCTTCTCACTCAGTACTTAAGGCCAAGCCGGACAAGACTAACCTGGTTCTTCCCTTTTCCAGGGAGATTGTATTTTATCCTTTAGGTTCAAGTGTTTCAGCATTATGCAGGGGTCTCAGCCAACCTTACCTCTCCATCCCCCCTACTGTCACCTTTTATGAGCTTTACTCTCATTCTGCTGAGCTGCTCCTAAAGCCTAAAGCTCTTTTACTTCAGCAAAAGTCCCTCAGGTGGTCCTAAAGTGAGCTTAAGCTTATCACATTCCTTTTCAGTGCTTGTTCCCCACCTCAGCCCTGCCTCCAACCAGGAGATTTCCCTTTCTTTCTTGCGACCTGACCTCGTATATGTTTTGATTTGGAGGAGGGTGGTATCTTATTAGATCTTTTTCATCAGGAGGGATTTTAAAAGTATGCCATCCATTCTATTGCTGGAAGGAAAAAGCTACGGCATTTGCTTTGTAATAGTTATGCTCCTTACCAGCCACTATCCTACGGGATAAGAGGAAGATAGACTGAACAGATATAACATATGAATGTAACAGAGAACAAGTGCAAAATATTGTCGTTCCCAACTAATTCTCTCAGGTATCCTGAGTTAACTGTAAATACTATGAGTCTCTTCCAAACCTAAATACATAAATATTATAACACATAATTTACGGTATCTGCTTTACTACAGCAATGTGCCAAGTGTTTACTTTTGTTCTTTCTTTTTCATCTTCCCATTACATTCAAAAACAAGGCTCTTTATCTACAATGTCCTTAATTAAAAGTACTAAGAACTTTGCTTTCCATTCTCCCCTTCATAGGAATAAATTTTAAATGACATCAATTCATTTAGCCAACTGATTTAATGCTACATCTATATGATCTGCGGTAATAGCACAATATTCTCCATGAGTCAACTCTTCTACAAACAAAGACTAATAACTTCTGATGCCATGAACAAAACAGATTTTGATAGGACTATACCTATTTAAGGACCACACATTCCTTGGAGGAATATGGGTGACGCTATCAGTACTTGGCTTCAAAAGAACAGGTGTTCGAAATTTGCAAGGTGTTGTTAAGTTTGGTCTTTTAAAAACTTGGTTAGCCATGGGGTGCCTGGCTGGCTCAACTGGTAGAGCATGCAGCTCTTGATTTCAAGGTTGTGAGTTCAAGCCCCATATTGGGTGTAGACATTACTTAATAATAAAATCTTAAAAAAAAAAGATTATTTAAAATAAGTAAATAAATACTTGGTTAGCCAAATGACCCTACTTCAGAAGTAAACCTAAATAATCACTATCTTGGTCCCATCCAAAAGCCACAAATGATCTTGAGTAAGTGTGATTTCTGCTGGTTCACAGCACACTTCTGGAGCAGTAGTGTGTGCAATTAGAGAGAGGGGGAACTGGCAGTCAGGACACAGAAAATAAAAAAAAATCCAGTTCTACAGGGAGATGCGTGCTCTGGAGCAGAAATCACAGTATCAGTGGTTTGGAAGGAGTGTAAGGTAATCTAGTATCTATTGCTTAAATTGGGAGCAGGAAGAAGATTGCTGGAATGTAAGCTCCACCAGAGAGTCCTCAACGATTTACTCCAGGTACAGAATATGCACTCAACAAACACATGACTGAATGAATATGGCAGTGCTAGAATATGAAAGTTGGAAAAAATCATTCAGAACTCGGGGGCTAAATTAGAGGGCCACGGGAGTCCAGAAGAAATTTCCCAGTGATATAATTGAGCATGACAGGAAGGGGAGCTAGTTCGAAAGGAAAAGTATGATAACTGGAAACTGGGTTATCAAACCTGCATTTCTAATGTGATTCCAGCCCCGTATCTTATTTGAACATGACATTCAACCCTAGGTTAAATGAGATGCAAATCCGCCGTAGATTTCCAAGAATTCTCTAACCATGTAAAAATTGTTACTTCCTAACGTTGCCTGAACATCCTCCTTATTCTGCACATGGACGCGAGGGAGAGACGGGTGTTGGCAGAGAGCAAACAGGCAGGTGAGGGGCCAGAGCTACAATCTAGTTTTTGCCGCAGCTGCTGCTGCACCTGCCCCATTCCTCAGTCTTGGGGCATCCATCAAGGGGATATCTGAAAGATGACTCAAAGTATCGGAATGGAGGCGAAACAAGAACACGTCAGGAGCTCGGGTCCAACTCTCATAACTCCGGTTCCAGGGTATTCTTTGTGGGTGCGGCTGGCGCCAGCCGTGGAACCACGACAGACGCTGGGTAAAGGTCGCCAGCTGAAAAGATGGTAGCCAGGAGACCTCTACGTACAACAGATTTGGGGCGTTCCCCTCTGGGCAGGCAAAACGCCCCCTCAAGGCGCATTACGTCAACGAGCACAAGAGCAGTTACCTTAGCAGGATAACGCCCTCAGTCCACCACGCGACTCCGCTCCACCCTCCCCGGGGCACCCGCAGGCACACACAGGCCGAACGGTGACGTCAGCCCTTCCTGGCACCGCCTCGATGTCGTACTTCCAGTGGCCTGTCGTAATTGCCGGCAAGAGAGGCCTCGAGCAGAAGGGCACGCTCGCGGTACACCTTACCCTGCTAGCCGGCATACGCGCAGGTCGTTGGCGCAGGCCCCGGAGACCGAAGCCAATGAGGCGCGGTGACATCACTGCGTATCAGGCGGCGCAGCCGCACTCGGGCCGCGAGGGGGCAGAGCGAGTTCGGTTGCACCAACACCGGTACTTAGGCGCGGACCGGCGTGTCCTTGGACTGAGAGAGCTGGACGTCCGGCTTGAGAGCGGGCACCTTCTTTTCGCGCGCAACCAAAGAGCGGTGAGCGCAAAGCGAGGAGGCCGAAGCGGGCGGGAAGCGCAGCCGTAGGAGCACGCAATTGCGTTGGTAGGTATGCGGGCGGGGCCGAGGTCAGTGCCCGGGTTCTGCGAGTGGGGCCCACGCGGGGTCAGTAGGCCCAGAAGTGAAGACCCCGGACTTTGGCCAGCCAGACCCCGGTGGGCTACGGCTTGAAACGGGGTGGAATCCCAACTAAGTGAGGGAATGGGTCAGTCAGGACTCTGAAAGCCCAAGGCGACTTGGTTGCGGATCCGACGGAGACCCCAGCTTTCGTAGTCGGGGCTGAGGGTTGTAGACGCGACCGACGGGACTTCCCGGGATGAGGGCGGGACGGTGCGCAGCGCCTCACGTTCTTCATGGAGAGGAAAAAACTGCTCCTCCAAAAAGGGGTCATTTTTCTTCTTGGTTACCTGTCGCTTCTCCCCTTAACCTGCCTAAGCATCTCAGGAAGTTAAGTTTCATCAGTCTCCTTGAAACCAGCCTGATTGGGTGACCTCGTGGTCGCTTCCAGAGATCCCAGAGCGGGGTTCCTTGCGAGACCTCAGCCCCCTGCTGCCCTCCCACTCACAACAGCAAGACAGTTTGTAGTGACCTGAGCAGGCCGAATCAACCATGATTTCTATTTTTTTTTAAATATATTTTGATCTCTCCTGAGACGTGGCTTCAAACTGTAGTATGAATAAATAACTAGGCTTTCTTAAAAGTTGAAATTGCGGTAGTTTGGGTTTAATGTAATCATGGTTTTCAACGTATTCAGATTTGTGACTTTTTGTGACCTTGACCTCAACTTTTGAAATGGTTTTGAACTAGGTTCCCTCTTTGCTTACTTGAGTTTTAATTCTGTCACTTAGACACACATAGATGTGTTTTTAAGGAAGTTCTCCTTCCCTGTTTTTGGTACTAAAGAGTCTGTTGCAAGTGTACCAATAAGTAAAATGGGATTTACCCTGGTGCTCAATATCATATCATAGGTTCAGATTCGCAGTGGATGAGTAAGTGTCCAGAGTGATCACTGATTTCCATGGGACTTTTACTTGAAGGAAGTAAGTAATTGAGTGTTTCGTTTTTAGATTTAAAAATGGGTGATGTTGAGAAGGGCAAGAAGATTTTTGTTCAGAAGTGTGCCCAGTGCCATACTGTGGAAAAGGGAGGCAAGCACAAGACTGGGCCAAATCTCCACGGTTTATTTGGGCGAAAGACAGGCCAAGCCCCTGGGTTTTCTTACACGGATGCCAACAAGAACAAAGGTAAGGCGAGACAGTTGTAAAATTACAGAAGCACAAATTGCATGAATATAACCAACGGTAAGACCTTCATCAGGAGTGTAAAATACTTAACATACATTCCTCCTTGTTTAGGCATCACCTGGGGAGAGGAGACACTGATGGAGTATTTGGAGAATCCCAAGAAGTACATCCCTGGAACAAAAATGATCTTCGCTGGCATTAAGAAGGCAGGGGAAAGAGCAGACTTGATAGCTTATCTCAAAAAAGCTACTAAGGAGTAATAGTTGGCTGTTGCCTTATTTATTACAAAACAAAAATGTCTCATGACTTTTTTTATGTGTACCATATTTAAATTGATCACATACACCAGAATTCAGATCATGAATGGCTGATAGAATATTTCTTTTGGACAGTCCTGATTTAAATAAGATTGGCTTGTGGTTAAATGAATATGATTCACTTTTTGACCTTTGATAGTAATTCTGGTTCAGCAAGTGCTGTCACTGTTTTCCCCTTTGAATATGATTGGAATTGATTAGATTGTTGAGCTTTTCACAGAGATGGTAAATGCCATCTCTAAACTTACAGGAGATTGGTTTTATATTTAGATTTATATAACTGGTTATATTAATATATTTAAATACTGAGGAAATCCCTTCACTGTATCAGAACAGCAAGACTCAGCTGTGTTTCAAAAGTTGTGTTAGCCTGTTAAAGGCAAGGGCTGAAGATAAGCTGGCAATGTCCACTTTATCTTTTTAGTCTTAACTATGCCAATTTAATTAAAATTCCCTGCATTTAAAATGTTGCCTTTTACTTAATGAAAGGCATTTTAGTGTGGTTTATGTATAATATTAAATAAACAATAGTAACACTTCTCACATTTTATAGATGATCTGTAAGGTCAGATGCTTTTAAAAGTCAGTGTGATAAGTTATAGCAGCAGATTTGGCCTGTGAATTCTTTACTAAGTTATAATTCAGGATTGTCTTCTAAATAGCTATTCAAAAATACAACTGTGGAATTACCATATATGTATGATTGGTAATGGTGCTTTTGCTAACTCGTTAGAAGGGTTAAAGTAGAGGAGATATATCATCAGCACAAATTTGTAAATTATGTGATAAGGCTTAAGGTAATTAAAAACAAAGTCACAGATCATGATTTTTCTAATGTGCTTGATTTAATGACTGATGCCAGAATTTAAGTACAACAGCCCTAGGTGCTGATGGAGCAGTGTTACTAATAGTGTTAGATTGTGTGCTTATTCCTCTAGGACAGTCTGAACTAGAACAACACTTCAGTGATTCATCCTTAGAGTTTCTTTGGCCAGAATGAGCCCTCAGACTTTCATATGTGGATAAAACAACATGCTTCTGGTCACAGTTTTGTGGTGTGTGACTATAATTTTTGTACAAGTTATTTCATACATGGTCCATGCCCTAACAATTAGAGAGACCCTGGCCATTTTATGGAGGTGGTGAAATTCTCAGTGAAAGAAACTGACAAGCTATCTCAGAGACAATAAGGAAACTGGGAAGAGGCCTTGTCTGTCAATGGTTTCAAAGACGATGGGGATGATTAGATAGCTTGTTGAGGCCTGGCAAAGCAGTTTGTCATTTAACCTTGTTTTCAATCATTGGAAAAATGTAAGTAAGCAAAGAAGTCAAACAATTTGGGAAAGCAAAAGAAGGCCTACTGTAATCAGAGGTAACACCTTTGTAACAACTTGATAACTGCAGAAGTTAGTGGTATTCAGAAACAGTCTAGCCATTTAGCTTATAAGAATTCTAGATCAATATGGGAAGACATGGAGTCCAGGGGGCTGATTTACTCCTGTGCCTCCTACATCAACAGAAGCCTATGTTGACAGAGATACTTGAGTACCTGCTGTCTTCTAGGACAGTTATACTCAGTAAGTGCATCTGGTGATTCATACATAATGTAAATGATCCTAAAACTAATTCAAAAGAAATTCCCAGTTATGAGGTATACATGCTCTTTTAGAAATCAATAGGATAAAAACTTTATTTTGAGAGACAGAGGGAGAGAGAATCTCAAGTAGGCTCCATGCTATCAGCACAGAACCCAACACAAGGCTCCATCCCAGGAACCATGAAATCATGATAAAGCCAATATCAAGTCATGCTCAACCAACTGAGCCACCAGGTACCCGGAGAGCCAGATGCTTTTAAGTTTTTCTTCCCAGTTCCATCTACACCATGGATTTCGTCTAGAACAGCACTGTCCTATAGAATTTTCCGTGATGATGGATTGTACTTGTGCTATCCAATATAGTGCCAGTAATAAGCCCTTGAAAAATGGCTAGGTGTATATAGCTATAAATGGCTACCTTATATGACTGTTGTTGAGCATTGACACCTGTGAAAGCTCTGGACTGGTGAGCACCAGAATACTTTACATTCACGTCAAATTCCTTGAAAGTCACAGTGAAAAGTTGACCTCTTCCAAGGTTAGCAGTGACCTAATTGTCATGTCTAGTTCTTTTCTGTTCTCAATAGTTATGATGATCTCTAGGACTTTTGACACACTTGACTTTTCTTTTACTCTCCCTTGGTTTAGGTTTCACACTCAACATGGAATAAAATACAGGCATCATAGAATCTTTATGCACATGTAGCTTTAATAGGTTGGTAACTCATATACAGTGTTTTGCATGACATTTTACCCAAATCCTAGCCCTATGATTCAGATTGCTTTATAAAGTCCATTCACTTTTCAGTTTAGCTTCAGTACCTCGTAAGGTGTATCATCTAGTAGCCTCTTTACAGCACTCACACTTCCTTTTCTTACTAAAGACCACATTCTCCAGGCCTCTAAACCTCTGCAGCCCTCACAGGTGGAGCCTGCTTGTTCTTTCACACTGTCCACAGCAGAGATCATCGTGGTCTTGGCACCTTCCAGACTCCTCTTACTCTCACAGACAGAACTACCTGTGTGAGATTGAGGACATCTTTGTGGACCCTTTCCTGTTTTCTGTACTTCAGGACCTTCACTACATTTGCTAAGAATTTACATGCTCCATTCTCACTCTTTTGAAGAAATAAAATTATACTGGTAAGAGCTACATAAACGTGAATGAATGAAAAAAAAGTGAATGAATGATCTGTCTTTAATGCCACTATAACCTCAAAACTTTTTACTTGATTTTAACTCTTCTCTGCTGCTCTCCCATAGCTGCAACTTAGACTTGTCGTTGCTCCAGAACTTCTCCACTTCTCAATTTTGAAATCCCATTATACAACCTCATACTACATGTCTCTCTTCTTCGTGTCTCTCTATTGTTTCCTTTTACTCCTCAAAATCCCAGTCCCTACTCGTTCCCTTGTGGTTTCCTTCCATAGCCAACTTTTCAGCATATCTTTTCAGTCGGTGCATTGCCTACATCCAATACCATTGTCACCGGTTGCTTTCTGTAGCATCTCCTCTGCACACACCCAGCCTGGAAGCAGCCCAGCCATCTGCTTTCTCCACTTCCACATCTGATCTGAGCATTATTGAAGAAAATCACATACATCTGCCAACTGGCACCACTGTAAACATACCTCTGATTCAACGGAACTAGCAGAAACTCTGTGCAACTGTTTTTTTATGTAACCATTCTTTCCCAGTCTTCCTCATGGTTAATTTACAAAATCATGCTCCTCAAGCTTCTCTCACCTCTCTTCTCCTGTTCTCACAGTAGATGGCCTTGCCTCCCATTTCAGATATGAATTCTTTACCCCTGGCTACAAGGAAGGGTTTTGTTCCCCACCCCCCACCTTCAGCCATGTTCTTAATTCAGATATGTTTCAGAATGTTCAGTTACATCAAGAGGAGCTCCAGATGTTACACTTCCTCCAGCATGGTCCGTTTAACACCCATTCCCAACCCTCTTGTCTTCTGCTTCTCTCTCCCATAGAAGTTTGAAGAGCTAACTGCTTGCTTTCAGTTCAGTGCAGGAACTTCACAGTGCAACGAGCCACAATTCAACATAACAAATATCACCAAGTTCTGGAAATTACAGCTTTCCTTACTCAGTTTAATGAAAGTGTAACTGGGCATGGGCAATACATCTGGACCGAGAAATTAAAAAAAAAATCTTTACAATTTGGAAATATGCAGGTTTTCTAAGTCACCAGCCCGAGTTAAGGCATATGGTATTGTCAGATGAAATTTTTTATACTTTTTACCGGTGAGAGTTCGAAGAAGACAGCCCAGGGATCTGAGCCCTCTGCAGACCCTGCTTGATGGAATTCTGTACAGTAACATTTGTGCCTTAAGTTAATTCATCTGTAAACTGTCATTAATTACATTAGCCCTGAGGGTTATAAGGATTAAACAAGAGAATGTGCTTGGTATATTGCCTAGCACTCAAACACTCAAATGTTAGCTAATTTTGAACTGGGTGGGCAGTATAGTTTGTGAAATTAACAGCTGGGCAGATTGCATGGAAGGGAGGCCAAGATGAGGCTTCTAAAGAAGTGATATAATGGAAGAGAAGTGCCTGGAATTAGAGATTTGTATCCGTGACTCCGGCCCATACTAATAACTGACCAGGTGATACCTCATTCCCTTTTAGCGACCAGGACCAAGAATGCATGAAGTGCAATATCCAACTCCATTTAGCTTTTCCAGAGAGGTCAGAGACATGTGGTCAAAAGGTTAAGTGGGCACCTAATTTTCATACACTCATCTTGTGTGTCTAGTTTTTCTAGTAACCTAACAAAGACATAGTTGTTAATACTCTATTTACTGGGATTATGCTGGCTCTAGTCAACTTCCGAAGCTTTAAAAGTAATCTCAACAAGGAAGGAGACATTAAGATGGGACCGTGTGCATAAAAGGCAGTTTAGAGGGTAATGTTTAGTAGACTGACTCCAGCCCTCCATGGTTGCACCTCCCAGGATTTGTCTGGAGGCCTAATCCAGGTCATAGTAGGGTACCACCTGCAAGGCCCCTGTCCAAAGAACTAGTGCTTCTGTTTCCTGTCTTGGCACAGTGGTTGCTAACTTGTCTTGAGCGATATTCCATAGCTGTATTTTTAAAGAATGTTGATAATGGAAACCAGCGCCTTGTATAATTCTTGGATGGGGCATGTGTGATGTAACAACACTATTCTAACAAACAAACACTTATGTGCCCAGAGATAGTATGGGAAAAGATCTGTGGGGACAGTTTCTAATTTGTGAGTCTCCTGAATCAGAGTAGGTTAAGATATTTAGTTTCTTGGTATGTACATAAGGGGGAAAGGGATTTTAAAGAATGAATGCTTGGTGGAAAAAACAGGAAGGGCTTGCCTGTTTTGCCCCTTCCCAACGTGGTATCTCTCAAGATAAAGTAAGGAAGGAGGAAGGAGGGCCTTTTTTATTGTAAATCAAGGTCAGGTAAAGACTCCAGTACTCTTTTATAGCATAATAAAACAAAATGAAGCTTGCATATGCCAGATATGTAGATAACCTGTCTAAAAATTCTGGTAGCTCTCTTTCTATTCTCCACCCTGAAGTTGATCAAGCTGTTCACAACCAAGGCCTCTATTAGAAGATCCAACAGAATTCAGGCAAGGTGTAAGATTTTCTAATAGACCTCAGCTGGAGAAGTCCCCATTACCCATGCTGGTTTTCCAGCAGAATCTATTTTGAAAGTGGACAGCCAACCTATACCCTTGGCCTTCATGCAGGTACAATTTCTGAATCCAACAATTTTTTGACAGGGAATTGTCCTTCAAGACACAGCTCCAAACTCCCCACCCTTGGTTCCTGTGGTCTTCTACTGATCATTCCTTCTCAGTTTCATTTATAGAGTCTTTTGGGGTTTTTGCTTTTTGTTTTTGTTTTTGTTCATTCTCAGACTACTCTTTATGTATTTGATACCCATTCTCTCCTACATTTTTAGGACCAGAACCTTGATTTTTTTTGTTTTTAGGGTGGTAATGTACTTATAAAAGATTACACTCCAACTTCCCTAGGTGCGGTCAGTGGGTCAAATGGAAGTCAGTTGGGTGGGTCTTAACAGGAAATCTTTTTTTAGAAAGATCTGACTCAGCTAGGAGGACTGCCCTTTTACCCCTTCTCTTCCTGCGTAGAAACTAGATGGGATGGTAAAACTCCGGCGGCCATTTTGGACTACATTGCACCATCGAAGATGGAAGCCATACACCTTAGGATGGTGGAGCGGAAAGATAGAAGGAACTAGCACAGTGATGATGTGGTCAAGCTGCCATACCAGCCCAGACTTCTTTAATAGTTTGATAAACTTCCTTCTTATTTAAGCCATTGTTATTTTCAGTTTCTGTTATATGCAGCTGATTCTCATCCTGATGCCCACCCCTTATGTGATATTGGTGTTCCCACAGTTATTCCTTTCATAATATCTTTCTTTACATTCCCCTTCTACCCCTACCCCCCCCCCATATCCACACACATCCCAGTGACTTCTTATCTTTATCTACAGTCCAAATCCCTCTTGAGCTCAAAAGCCATACACTCAACTGCCTTTAAGACATCTTTATTTGCCTTACCCCCTGGACACAGTGGTAGTATGAATAAAGGCCACCTAAATATGTCCATGCCCTAATCCGTGGAACCTATGAATGCTACCTTATATGGCAAAGGGGACTTTACAAATGTAATCAAGTTAAGAATCTTGAGATGAAGAGTTTGTCCTGAATTATTTGGGTAGGCTTGATGAGTTAGAGAAGAAGGCAATATGACAATGGAAACAGAGATTGGAGTGATGTGGCCACAAACCAGGGAATGCTGGCAGCCTCTAGAAGCTGCAAGAAACAGAATGGATTCCCTTTTGGAATCTCCAGAAGTAAACAGCCCTTTCAACACTTTGATTTTAGCCTGCTGAGACTCATTTTGGAATTTTGACCTCCAGGACTGTAAGATAATAAAGTTTGAGATAATTTATTACAATGGCAATAGGAAACTGATACAGGCACCTCAAACCTGACATATCCCAAAATAAATTCATTAACTTTCCCCCCAAACCTGATCCTTTTCTATTTCCTATCATGATTGTTATACAATCCAAAATATGAAATATATGAAATCAGTCATATATTCTCGATTTGTCACACTCTACCATCCTTCACTTATCACTTTGTATTTTCATTTCTATACATTAATTGTCACTCAAATCAATACCTAATTTGCATTATCTTCCATCTGTACTGTTAGAGTAGTACAATGGTTCTCAGCTGGGGGTGAATTTGCCACCTTGGGCAGGGGAGGAAGACATTTTTGTCTCCAAAAATGGAGACATCTTTGATTGTTACTACTGTGTAGGGGTGCTGTTGGCTGGCATCTAGTGGGTGCAGGCCAACGATGCTACTGAACACCTACAATACACAGAACAGAAGCCAAGATTGAAAAAGCCTGCTGTAGTCTTAAAACTAGTCTCCCTGCTTCACATATTAAACCACTCCAGTCATGGTCATTATAATTTCCAATTCCCTAGGGAAATGTACAGGTGTATCTTATTGCACTTTGGAAATACTACATTTTTTTTTTACAAATTGAAGGTTTGTGGGGCGCCTGGGTGGCTCAGTCAGTTGAGCCATAGACTTCAGCTCAGGTCATCATCTCAGGGTCCATGAGTTTGAGCCCCATGTCGAGCTCTGTGCTGACAGCTCAGAGCCTGGAGCCTGCTTGGGATTCTGTGTCTCCCTCTCTCTCTGCCCCTCCCCCACTTGTGCTCTCTCTCCCTCCCTCCCTCCCTCTCTCTCTCTCAAAAATAAACATTAAAAAAAAGAATTGAAGGTTTGTGGCATCACAAGCGAGCCTATTGGCACAATCTTTGCAACAGCATTTGCTCACTTTGTGTCTCTGTATCACATTTTGGTATATCACGCAATATTGCAAATTCTTACTATATTATTACATTTGTTACAGTGATCTGTGATCAGTGATCTTTGATGTGTAATTGTTTTGGGGTCCCAGAAACCACACCCATATAAGAGAGAACTTAACTGATCCATGAGTGTATTCTGACTGCTCCACACGTTGTTCCCCTGCCTCTCTCCCTCTTCGGCCCCTTATTCCTTGATACAACAATATTGAAATTAGGCCAATTAATAACCCTACAATGGACTCTTAAGCTTTCAAGTGAAAGGAAGCAGCTTATGTCTCTCACTTTAAGTCAGAAGCTAGAAATGACTGAGCTTAGTGAGGAAGGCGAGTCTCAAGAACTGAGCTAGGCCGGAAGCTAGGTCTCGTACACCAAATAGCCAAGTTGTGAATGCAAAGGAAAAGACAAGGAGTTGGTTCTTAAGGATTAGCAAAGAAAGTAGTTACTTGAGATGGAATCTACTCCTGGTGAAGAAGCTGTGAAGATTGTTGAAATGACAACAAAGGGTTTAGAATGTTACATGAACTTAAGTTGATAAGCAGTGGGAGGTTTTGAGAGGATTGACTCCAATTTTGAAAGTTCTACAATTTTACAGTGGGTAAAATGCCATCAAGCAGCATCGAATGCTACAGAGAAATCATTCCTGAAAGGAAGAGTCTGTGCAGCAAACCTCACTGTTGTCTTATTTTAAGAAATTGACATAGTGGGGCACCTGGGTCGCTCAATTGGTTAAGCATCCGACTTTTGATTTTGGCTCAGGTCATGGTCTCACTGTTCCCGGATTCAAGCCCCACATCAGGCCCTGTGCTGACAGCGCAGCACCTGCTTTGGATTCTCTCCCTCTCTCTCTGCCCCTCCCCTGCTCATGCTCGCTCTCTCTTTCTCTCCCTCTCTCAAAATAAATTTTTTTTAAAAAATAAAAAGAAATTGCCACAGCCATCTGACCTTCAGCAACCACTACCCCATCAGACAGCAGCCATCAGCAGCAAAAGGATTATGACTCACTGAGAGCTCAGATGATGGTTAAGTGTTTTTTAGCAATAAACTATTTTTTAAGATTTTTTAAAATTTTGTAATGTTTATTTTTGAGAGAGAGAGACAGTGCAAGCAGGGAAGGGGCATAGAGAAAGGGAGACAGAATCCAAAGCAGGCTCCAGGCTCTGAGCTGTCAGCACAGTGCACAATGCAGGGCTCGAACACACGGACTGCGACATCATGACCTGAGCTGAAGTCAGACACTTAACCAACTGAGCCATCCAGGCACCCCAGCAATAAAGTATTTTTAATTAAAGAGTGCACATATTTTTTAGACCTACTGCTATTTCACACTTGATAGACTACAGTATAATGTAAACATAACTTTATATGTACTGGGAAACCAAAACACTCATTTGACTTGCTTTATTGTAAATTGCACTTTATTGGGATGTTCACTTTATATTTTCAAGTTATGCCTTTTTGTTGTTGTTAATTGTGAGACTTACAGAGTCCTTGACCAATAGTGTCAATATCTGGGTCACTTATAGATCTATTGTTTTTTTTCTCCTCTCAGTTTTCAATCCTTTTGACCTTTCTCTTGGCATGCCAAGTAATTTTTAATTGAATACTAACATGGAGTATTAAAAATTATAGTGGCTCTGGATAATATCTTCCTCCAGAAGAAGTTCACCTTTTCTTTGCAAGGAGGCTGATTATCTCAAGCCATTTAGAAACTGAGCTGATTCGAGGCTAGGTTGAAACTCTGGAAAGGCTTTATCTACATTTGGTTCAACCCTGCTGTTAAAGTGTAGCCTTTTAGGGTTCCAGGAGATCACATCTCAGCCTTTTGGCTAAGACTGAGAGTAGAGTTGGTTCCAGCAGAGCCTGGGGAGTTGACTGGGCTCATCCCAAGGTGAGTCTTGAACTGACACAAACTCCATCATGCTCTTTGTTGTCTGCTTGGCTTCTTAGCTTTGGTCAGCTTGAAAACTTGGAAGATGTCTTAAGGGCAGGATGTTGGGTACACATTTTGCCCCTTCTTGCTGAGATATTCACCCTTCTGTTCTCTACTTTTTATTTCTTCATCCCTGCAGAGTTTCTTTTCCTTTTAGTAGAGACCCTCTGCCCAAGCCCTTCCCCTGGATTCTTTCGCTTTTGACCCAAAATGAGTAAGTGCCCAGAAGGAAAATACAGCTACACCCTGTGGTTTTACCTCTGTCTCAAATTTTCCTTTCTCCCAGATTTTATCTTTCCAAGACCTGATTGCTTCTGCATTATCTTTAAACAGTAACTGCAATCTACTTAATTGCAGCTCTACCTGTGAGAGAGAGGTGACTCCCAGGCTTCCTCAGCTGCTTCCCCAGGCTCTATTCTGTGACCTGCCCCTGTAAAGAACTTGCCTGGCATCCAAGCCCTGCTTTAATGACAGAGGCTGACATTCTTTTTCTTTCCCAACAATCTAACGGTATCTCTCCCGGGTTTAGTTCCCTACCCCAAGCCCCAGGTGCTTCAAGCTGCATCCCAGGCCAGAGTGAATAACACTAGGGCTTTCGTTGTTTTTTTCTGAAAAGCAGGATTGCCTGCTTTCTAAATCCTCCTCTCTCCTTGTTGATAATTCTGGAGTAAGTGCATTGCCAGCTCCAAATCAGGCATGAAAGAAGGCTCACTTTGACATTCATAGATATGTTGCCTTCTGTTCTTCAAATTATTCCTGAAATAAAAACTTTAGTAATAGCCCTCTTGTAGGTTGTATTCTCTTCTATTAAGTTATAAATGAGTCAATATGTGACTATTTTGGTAAGCAAGGTCAGAGATATTTATTAAAAATAATAACTAGCTATTTTATAGTTCTGATATTTTGTTCTCAGGTTGCAAGGGTGTGGGTGTTTTCTATGCCTGGTCTCATTTAACACAACAATCCTATGCAGGGTGGGGGATTAGTGAGTACTCTTTATCAGGAAATGAAGCTGAGAGATGTTACATTGCTCATCAGTAAATGGTAGAACTAAGATTCAAAGTCAAGTCTCTCTGAGTCCAAAGCCCTTACTCTTTCCAATACATTCTGCTCCTGCCCCCTAATTCTCACTGTCTGATGCCACATGCAATTTGTAACCTCAACCCAGTCTAGTAATCATGATCACCCCCCCAGTGAGACTGTGGGTGACTCAGAACAGTCCATCACCTTGACTGAACAGTTAAAATGCAATGACACACAGAACACTTTTAGATACTGATAACAAAATTGAAGAATATTACGCCTAAGTACTAGTCAGTGGCTGAGAACACACAAAGAAGATAGAAAGCTTTTAAATACCTTGTTATATCTGAAAAAAAAAAAAATCCAGATTCTTGGCACAACCATTGGTGACTTGCCCCTCCCCATGCCGTTTGTGTGCTGGGTATCCCCTGCACACCGTCCCTTTCCTGCCAGAGTCTCAGCCTCTGGAGCAGAGGGTCTCTGTTCTACTTATCTTTTTTTCCCTAGCACTTAATATACTACTCGACAGGGGCACCTTGGTGGCTCAGTCAGTTAAGCGTCTGACTTCGGCTCAGGTCATGATCTCACTGTTTGTGGGTTGGCACCCCGGGTCCGGCTCTATCTGGCTCTGTGCTGACAGTTCAGAGCCCAGACCCCGCTTCGTATTCTGTGTCTCCCTCTCCTCTGCCCCTCCCTCACTCTCTCACTCTCTCTCTCTCACATTGAATAAACAACAACAATATATATATATATACACACCACTTGACAGTAGGAAACGAATGTTCCATGAATTAATATGCATGATCTTCCCAACTACAATTTAAGTTCTGTGACGGCAGAAACCATCTCCTCTAATTTTCATCCCCATGCTACTGTTAATTACTCTTATTTGATTGCATGAACCAGAGGTCTCACGCTATTTCAGGTAATGGGGGGTTATTGGAAACAAACTCACTGTGACAAGGGAGGCCGCGATCATACAGGCTTCTAAGAACAGCACCGTTCACAGTCTAAGGCAGCTCTAGGGGCCAGATTAACATGTTTTCTCCTCCAGCAGGAGTTGTTGTATTTTTAACCCAGCATGCTGCCATTAATATGACTCCTGTTTTCGACTGCTTCTCTTTTATGTCTTGTCTACACCTGTTATCAACCAGCTGACTCCCATTCAACTACCTGAGGGAGAAAATCCAATTACTTTATTAATTATCCCTGATAAGAAGAGCTTTTTAAACCAAGCCACTTAATAGGTTTCCAGGTGCCCACTTCTATCCTAATTGGTGGTCTTTTCTTAATCCAAAAACAGCCTAGCAAGGACCCCCTTTAGTTAGCTTGAGATTCTCGAGGTGGACGGGGCTAATGGGCCTGTCAGGCCCTGTGACTGGCTTGTCCGTTAAGGGCCTTACACAGGGTTCAAAATAAATGCTTTTTTAAGTTATCTGAAGGGAGAACCAGAAGAATTCCATGACTGTGTATAATTTAATCCTGTTTAGTGTATCCTGGATATTTTGGGGGGCCTTAACATTGAGCTACGGTATGAATGTCCATTGATTTGTAGCTGTCATTGCCATTTTGAGATTCTGGAAGAGTTGTGAATCTTTCCCATTCTTCACAGTTAGTTCCATGCCTTTGACTAAAAAGCCAGCTCATTTCTGAGGTTAAGTGCTTTTCCCATTGGAGCCTAGAGCTATGGCACTTAATTTTTAAATAATCACTTATCTCTTTGGTTCCATCTATCCATCTATACAACATAGTTTGATGCCCAATATAAGAAAATATTTCTTGGAAGCATGAAAAAAATATATAAATTTAGATGACTTAATAAGTTACAGGATCAGATATGATCTGGGAGCTCTGGAGGCTATAAAATGGGGGAAAGGAAAGTGTTGGAGAGAGAATAGGATGAACGAGAAAATAAAGGAGCTAAAGAATTTTACGTCCTCAGTTTTTCCTACAGCTGGCTCTGTGCACATATGCTTCTCAGGGCGACAGATCCTTTTCACAACCGATAGGGATGTCTGGGTGACTATCCAGCGTCCGTTCAGCGTCTGACTCTTGATCTCAGTCAAGTAGTGATCTCAGGGTTGTGAGTTCAAGCCCCGCATTAAAAAAAAAAAAATTTAAAAACCAACAAACAAAAAAACTGATAGCCAAATTCACACATTCCCCATGAACTTAAGAGATGCGGTTCAAAATATGATTGGCAAATCCTGGAGAGCCACTGTGCTTGGCTTCGTAGTGAACACAAGAGGGCGCTGAACTCCACAATGATGCACAGGCCACTAAGGTCCATATCATGGCATACGTACAACTAGTAATTTTCAAGTGATATTTCTTAGAGGTTATACCAAATGTTACACAGAGACTTACAGCTATGGCGACTTCTAGTTTAGTAGGTACCCATCTCAGTTAATTTTGTGATTTTTATATGCCTGAAAGATTTGTCTGCCACCAAACTGAAGACACCAGTATTTCTAAGGAAATCAAAAGAAGGTTGGTCAGGCATGGGGTATAGAAAGGATGCAGAAGCATCGGCAGAGATCCCCTAAGCTTTTTCAGTGAAGAGGGATGCTTAGCAAAGACTTCAAATGTTGTGATTCCATGATAAGACCCACATTACTCACACCATTGTAGCTGGACACCATTAACTCTTCAAACCATCCAATCCCTGTGCTCTAGTTCCCTGCTCACAAAGCAATCTCTGATGGTTATTTGGATTCTCATGGGGGGAGGGAGGAGGGTCTTTGTCCATAAACAGACACTCAAGGACAAAATAAACTTTAAAAATTCTTATTTCTTATGGCATAACAAAACAAAAGTGAAAATATTATAATTAGTTGGCGGTAGTTCTATTTCTAATTTTAGGAGGGTCGTAGGACAAGGAAGATTTTAAAATAGCACCCTGAGGTTGAATCTGAGTGCCAGAGAGAACCATTAGCAGAAATAGAAAAGAGATGGCAGGCAATGATAGTAAAGGTTTTGCCATGAATTTGAGGTGCCAGCTGTTTGTATAGGTGACTGCTATCAACAACAAGCAGTTGGAAATGAGGTCCTGTATTGGTACCAGGAGAGATGAGGTAGAGAAATACAGTTTTAGGACCCACTGGCTTGGGGGGGGTGGGGGCGGGGAGGGTGTAGGCAGAGATTGCTGTATGGATGAGATTACTAAGCACCAGTGTGGAGAAAGAAGAAATGAGGCCTGAGGACAGCCTTAGGGAGTTAGGAAGTAAGACCCAAAAAGAGCTTGGAACAAGATTCTGTGGTGATATCATAGGGGAGGATAGATGTCTTTTGGAAAGAAATGAATAGTGTCAAGTTCTGCAGAGAAGACACGAATGGTAAGGACTGGATTTTCCTATTGAAAACCCCTGATTACAGTCAAGGGAACACGATAAATTTAAATAGAAGTCAAATTCCAAGAGCTTACCAGTAGGTGGGCCAATGACATCTTGTCATACCAGAAAGCAAGAAAACTCAAGGATTTAGAAGCCAGTTTGAAAAGGATCACACTGGCCAAAGATGAATCAATATGAACATCAGTAAGGATGGTAACTGTACTAGTTCTCTATTGTCCCTATAACAATTTACCACAACTTAGTGGCTTAAAACAACATAAAGTTGCGGTTCCGTAGGTTAGAAGGCCAACATGGTCTCACTGAGCTAAAATCAAGGTGTCAGCAGGTCTGCACTCCTCTCTGGAAGCTTTGGGGGAAAATCTATTTCTTGCCTTTTCCAGCATGACTTCCCAAGGAATGCAAGGGGACTGACTGCAGGCAGTCCTTGACTCATGACCACCTTCCTCCATCTGCAAAACTAGCAACAGTCCTCACATCCCATGACCCTTAACCTCCTCTTTCTGCCTCCCTCTTCTGCTTTTAAGTACCCTTGTGAGTACATTGGGCCCACCCAAGTCATCCAGGATATCTCCCTATTTTGAGGTCAACTGGTTAGCGTCCTTGATTCTATTTGCTACTTTAACTTATCTTTGCCATGTAATGGAACATGTTCACAGGTTCCTGGGATAGGGACGTGGACATGGGACATGGCCTACCACGGTAACTACAACAGATTGAAAAACATCAAATATGTTTAAGTACATAAGCTCAAAGTAATATGCAGACAAAGCTCACTGTCAGGAAACTGACACTGGAAAGCTGGAGCCAGCTTCAGATCCTGTGTCCCCTTCCCTCTCTGCCCCTCCCCTGCTCTCTCTCAAAAATAAATAAACATTTAAAAAAAGAATTCAAATTAAATAAAATTTGAAATTAAAAAATAAATAAATAACATCAAAATAACATCAAATAAAATTAGGACTGGGAGTGGGAGGGGGAACAGAGCAAACAAGATTGGCCATAAGCCAATAACAGGAAAGAGAGAGAGAGCAAGCACATGAGCAGGGAGGGGCAGAGAGAGAATTTCAGGTATGGTCCACACAACCCCATAGCTCGAACCCATGAACTGTGAGATCATGACCTGCCTGAGCCAAAATCAAGAGTCAGACACTTAACCGACTGAGCCACCCAGGCTCTCTAGTAATTGTTTTTAAGATTTTATTTTTAAGTAACCTCCACACTCAACGTGGGGCTTGAACTCTCAAACCCCGAGATCAAGAATCATATGTTCTACAGACTGAGCCAGCCAGGCGCCCCTACCTAGTAATTATTGTTACAGGAAAAATATTAAAAGAAAATACACCAACATTTTAACCATATTTGTTTTAGCGTGGAGGGATTCTGTTTTCTTCTCTTTTTTCTATATATTTTGCACTTCTTGGTAATGTGGTTTGATCATTGAAGATTGTGGTAAATATACATATGTACACTTCAGCTACTTTTTATTCTCTCTCCATCTTTTTACTAAACTATTTTTAAAACGTGTATACATGTTGCCTCAACCTCTTTCTTTAATGGTCTTTCTTAAAAGCATAGACTATTGTCCAGTTTGGTCTGAGAAAGTGCTGCATTACATTCTTTGCCCAGCTGGTGGCAGTATCAACACTTGATCCTTCCTGCCACCTGTATCCTCATAAACATAGCCCGGATTAACATACGCTCCGATTTGTTACAATCTTAGAAATGTAGGCGGTAGTTATCTACTTTTTACAGACAGCATTCTATACTGCCAACATCAAAGACTCCAGCGCCAGATTACATCTGTGCCTGTGAATTTGCACCTTTCCTGGCTCTCTCCTCAGTTGTCTCCCCGGCCTCCCAGCCCTGTCACCCATGGAGTTGCCAGAGTCATCCTGGCGCCTGGAAAAGAGGGAAGCAGAAAGTATGGGCAAGGAAAGAGAGAAGCTGATTTTTCCTTTCTTTCTTCACCTAGGGTGGAGGAAAGTCTTTAACATTAAAATGAAATTTAGCATTATGGCTAATATATGAGATAAAATTTTTGGTTGTTTGTTTGGTCTTTGTTTTAATTAAGTAGGCCCCATGCCCAACGTGGGGCTTGGGCTTATGACCCGTAGATCAAGAGTCACATGCTCTACCAACTGAGCCAGCCAGGGACCCCTAATAAAATTTTAATCAGGGACTTGGCATTGGACATGACTAGTTGATTTTTTATTACTTAAGAATAAGGCTGAGTCCGAGCCAATCTACACCAGTAGGGCTGAACCAATCATCAAAATACGTAAGTAGTCCTATACCAGAAGGTAAATGTTCCAGCCTATTCTCCCTGATGTGTGTGCGCACGCACACACACACACACACACACACACACACAGAAAACATGACCCTTCTGGGACTTTCCATCAGCTGCAAGATGCAGAAATTAAAGAAGTCTCACCTGGCCCAACAGAGGGGCCTCCAGAAGCCTGCTCTGGCACTTGGACCAGCCTGAGTTTTGATAGATTTGGAGCCAAACCCAAACAACTGTTAAGGACTTTTCGTATTGAAGGGTTTTTAAAAACTGAAGACTGAGCTGAGAAATCATGAGACCTACCACAGATTTTGTCCAGAGGCAGAAAGAAAGAGTGATTTAACAGGTAGTGGGAGAAAGAATAAAGTCGTTTTCTGATTGTGCTTGTTTTCAGCTAATGTACCTGTTACACAACTATTTGTATACTTAAGCAAGTCAACAAACACAATGACAAAATGAAGGAAATGAAAATTAGTGAGAGTTGCAGAATATAAGAGAAAACCACGCAAGTCAATTGCATTGCTACATGAAGAAATGCAAATTATAAAATTTTTAAAAATTCCACTCATAACAGAGGGGAAAAAACCTTAATAACTGAAGACAGGAGATTTTGTCAAGGAAGTACTTTTAAAATTTTGGTAGTGATAGAAAAATAAAAGCAAGAGCCATCATTGTGAATAAGTTTATGTCCTGTTTAAGGAAACACAATACAGTAAGATGATAGTACGCACTAGGCTCTGGTTCTCAAAGTGTGTTCCGCGGACCAGCCACTCCACCAAGAACTTGAATATGGTATCACTTTCACTCCTCCGTAGCTGGGTAGCATCTCCCATATTTTCTAATGAGGAACAGAGGTTAGAGGGGTAAAGTGTTCCCCTCTGGAGGTCCCAGAGTTGCTGAGTAGGAGCCCCAGAGTTAAAATACAGCTGTGCTTTACTCAAAAACATGTCTTCCCCACCAAGCTGCCTGCAAATTAATAGGATGCTGGTAAAAATTATTTAACATATGTACGGCCAAAGCAAGCACACACACAAAGAACAACAACGTTGTAAATAGTGCAGAGCTACATAATAACAACCTGATGATGAAGTACGGTATGACTTGCTCCTCTGCTTCTGAATGCCAGGAAGTCCTAGAGACTCACATGTTCTATTAGCATAACCTTACATCACAGTATTTTTGGAGCAGGTAAATGGGCTGATTTGCCTGCATTTGAGCAGTAATGCAGAATGAATAGCTACCCCGTGGCCAGTTGGATGGCTCTCACTGGAGAAAGGGAGAAAACCAAGATGCATCCCTGGATGTCCGGGAGCTGAGGAGGAAGACAAGCCTAATAAGTAACTCAGAGGAGGCTTCTGTGTGAGTTCACATGCTGGCTCCATGCAGACAAGCCCTTTCACGCATAGCTCCTGCCACGGCCCTAACACAGGTATCTCCCGCTGTGTTAGGTACAGAAGTACAGGTTTTCGCTAACCGAAAGTAATCTCAAGAGGATTTTTGCTTTTAGGAAAAAAGGGTGAAAGTGAAAATAGTATTTGGCATTGGTTTTGCAGTGAGGCTTGTAGAGGCAGTGAGAGTGACCCCACCAAACTCCTTCCCTGGGAGCTACATTTCATCAGCAAGCCGCCTGGCTTTGAACTGTGTCCAGTGAGTATCTGTGCTTTATCATGATTTATGCTGTGCATCTGTTAGCAAGATGCATCCTAAGGTATTAGAGAAACCTAAGAGAGGTTCTGGTTTTGGTCTGGGGATGCTCAGTAAAGTTTCCATATAGATTAGTGGTAATTGCTTCAATTTATGCCATTCCCGCTTTCAGAAGTTTTCGTAAGAACACTCCAATTTCAGATAACTGGGGAAAACTACTCTTATTGGGTCTTCTCTGCCCCTGTGAAGCACAGAGGTAGTACAAGTTTCTCTGGTGGCTACACTTGGTGATAGTAAGCATTTAATCCCCTGGGGAAAATCCTGGAGACCAATGTGGCCAGTTCACTGACAACACTGAATACCTCACCCTTGAATTTTTCTCATTGATCAGGCATTAATCAGCATGATGTGGACCAGTGACATGTGGCTCTGGCAATTTCCAGAATAAAAGTTCATGCCTACCAATATATATATATGTATTTTAAGGGGAATTTTCTCTTACAACATTATAACATTTATTTTTAAAAATTACCTTAAGTAGAACCCTATGAGTTTAGCAACTAATGTATGACATTCTGTATTTCAACTCTCTAAATTCCTGTGTCTTTTGCAAAATTTATCAAGATTTGTCACAGGTAGGGCGCCTACATGGCTCAGTTGGTCAAGCGTCTGACTCGATCTCCGCTCAGGTTTACTCTTGATCTCAGCTCAGGTCTTGATCTCATGGTCGTGAGTTGAAGCCCCACATTGGGCTCCACGCTGGGTGTGAAGCCTATTTTTAAAAAAAGAAAAAAAGGTTTGCCACTCTTGCCTTTGTTCAGGACTGATATTCCCCAAAGCTCCTGTTTTCACTACCACTAATTATAAATGGGCTTTTCATGATTCTGCTCTTCCACATGGAGTGAAGACAGAAAGGGCTTCCAGGGAGAAAGCACATCTTCTCAGATTCTTCATCCTTTTATCCTTTGTCTTCTCTCTCAAATGTTTTTGCCTGACATCTCAAGAGTTGGAGACTGATAACCAGTAGTAAAAGTAACACCCACCACCAGACTAACCATTCAGAACCACCCACTGAGTGAATCATAGGATTCCTAGCAGTTTTGCTCAATAGGGTCTCACCTCTGGCTTTAGCTAATAGCTGGAAGGGAGTCCAGGAACAGAATGAAGAAAGGAAAGGAGGTCTTCCTTGCAAGGACTGTCAAGCAGGTTAAATGCATCCTTAAAATTACACGTTTAAAATGATTCATGTTGGAAGAGAAAAATGTCTGATTCTTCCCCTTCTTTACAATTCTGAAATTTTTAGTCTACGCTTTTTATTCTTTTCCATTTAGATCCACGAAAAACCACACATTTATCCAGAGAAGCCTGGGACACGGGTCAAAGGCTGATGGCCCGCTTTGGGGATACAAAATAGCAGCTCACGGTCAGATATGTCATCAGCAGGAGCAGCTTAAGCTTAAGTGACAGGCGCATCTTCCAAATCAGGACTTCCCTAGGGCCCGTAAGAAATCAAGGGTAAAGATAGTCCATGTCTCAGGGCCTCTTTCTGAGCACATTAGAAATGTTGAAAATGGGGACAGGCTCTGATTCTATTAGATTTAAGGCCCGGGTGCCATCTCTGGTCTCCAGGAGATCCTTAAAAATAGGCCATTAGCGGAGAGCACTTGCAAGGCTCCAGGGGAAAAGGCACTCCAAGTAAAAAGGATTATGATACTTAACAGGCACATTTTGCACATTCCAAGAGGCTGGGGGTGAGGAGGGAGCATTGCTGAGTGCATCGGTTGCGTATATTATAGCATATAAATGTCACTGTAGTCGGGTTTCAGCCAGCAAATCCTGAATTAGACCCACAAGCATTAGCCATTGGAAATGTCTGGAGTCTCTTCACAGAAAATAAAGTGCTGTCTGTGCATATGGATGTTGGAAATGGTGATGGGTGAAATCCATCAAAGCTAGGGAGTTGGTGGGTGCAAAGGGTCCTTGAACACTGTGGCAGGTACAGTTAGGCTACAGGGCCCACTTGGGAGGTTGTGTTATCTCACCCCATGAAAGGTAAGGGCTGACTATTGTATTTATAGTCAACTCTAGGATCTCTTCCCTTCCTATTGCTGCAATTTTCTGTACATGGTGTCTGGAGCTAGACTGCCTGTGTTTGAACGGAGATTTCATTATTACAGCTTTTCTATCTCTGATAATGGAACAATCTCGCTTCTTCGTGTTGGTTTTGATAGTGTGCTACTTGAACTTGTTCTGGACTCATTCAGAAGCTTGCTTGCTGTCCTCTAGAAGCACACCGAAATGCAACATTCACCTTAATAGCTTTGCCAAAGACTTGATCAAAAAGACGCAATGCTCTGTGAACTTGGCAAGTCTTCCGGCCTGTATAAGAACCGTATTCATAATACTGTGGTTATTGTGAGAATACAACACGACTGTATTTTTTTAAGCTAGAAAAAAAATGTCTTCTAAAAGTTCCTGGAAGTCTACTGTCTAGAAGGAGAAGAGCCATCAATTCACCTTTGGAGGAGATTCCCTTTGTTTGGAGAAAAACACCAGAATGGACAACTTGAGTAATAAAAGGTAAGTATCCGGTATAAATGCATATAAACATTACATATACCAATGCATTTAATCTTCCTAACATTTGGAATGTAAGTTCTATTCAACAAATATTTATATGGTACTTACTATGTACCAGGTATTGATCTACGTGCTTTGCAAATATTAACCCATTTCAAACTGTAACAACTCAGGACAGGCGTACACTAAAATTACTCGCTCAAAGTCATGCAGCTAATAAAGAGTAGAGCAAGGATTCATAGTCAGGTAGTCTGGCATCACAGTCTGTGCACTTAATCCCTACGCCAGGCCCCAGACCCTGAGTGTGGCATCTGCACCATAGCCTAGCATCTAGGAAAGTGCCTGGACCACAGCAGGCACTCAGATATACCAAAAGGATGGATGGATATGATCCTGACTGCCTGCACCATTCTAAAACGCTATGCATCATTACAAACTCAATCCTCTCAACAACTCGGTGATATATAGGTACTATTATTATAGTGAGCATATAATTTACTCCCAACACCAGGACATTGTTACTAATTATAACCAAATAACAAACATAAGGGAACTGTCCCAGACAAACCAGGACATGCACTGACCTGAATTATTATTATTATTGTTATTATTATTGCACAGATGGTGAAAATGAAGCACAGGGAAGGTTAATTAATTTGCCCAAGATCACACATGAGTAAGTGATGACCTCAGGACTGGAAGCCCAATATTCACACTCGAGTTCCATAGTGACTCTGCTATAGGGAAGCGAGACAGAGGTAGAGTGTTTTTCCTGATGTCACACAATTAGCCCCAGACGCCATGCTATTTCTATTAATATACTCCCTCTTCTAACGTGTTTGTACCAGAGATTAGTCCTGAATCTTATTTGTCCTCTAAACCACCTTTGAAGAAAGAAGTTCTCTCCAGGGAACAAACACTCTCATACATGGGGATTTGCTTTGCTAAAACCTTGGGAAAATATTCAGCCGATATTTATTAAATTTTAATTTATAGATATTTGGACTCCCAGACATCTTTCTGTTATTGATTTCTAGTTTAATTCCATTTTGCTCAGAGACCACACTTTGTATGATTTCAGCTGTTTTAAAAGTTTATTTATTTATTTATTTATTTTGAGAGGGCAGGGAGGGACAGAGAGAGGGAAAGAGAGAATCCTAAGCAGGCTCCACACATCAGTGCAGATGCCAACACTGGGCTTGATGTCACAAACTGTGAGATCACGACCTGAGCTGAAATCAAGAGTTGGAAGCTTAACCTACTGAGCCACCCAGGTGCCCCCACAGTTTTTTCAGAGTAGGGCTGCTAGAGACAAATTCCATTCCTTCTCCTCTTTCAAGAATGTCTTTTATTTCATCTTCATTCTGGAAGGTAATTTTGTCAGGCTATGCAATTCTAGGTTGACAATTCTTTTCTGTTATCACTTTAAATATGTTCCTCTATTATTGTCTGTGGTTTCTGATGAGAAAAACTTTGTGGTTTCTGATGAGAATTCCATAGTGATCCCCAAACCACACCGCCCCCCCATCCCCATAAATAATGTATACTTTTTCTCTAGCTGCTCTTAAGATTTTTTTTTTCTTTTTTTGTGGCAATTTGACTATGAAGTATCTAGGAATGGTCCTGTTTGGGGATGGCTGAACTTGTTGAACTTCTAAATTTATGTCTTTCACCAATTCTGAGAAGTTTTCAGCCATGTTTTTACTTAAAATTTTTGTCTAATCCAAATTTTTTACCTCTTCTTCTGGGACTTCAATGAAATATATTGTTCAAACTTTTGACAGGTTTCTGAACCTGTTTTATTTTTCCCCATCTTTTTTTTCTTTGCTCTTTAGAGTAGATAATTTCTATTGATGTACTTTCAAGTTCACTGGTTCTTTTCTCCATCCTGACATGAAACATATCCAGTAAATTTTTCATTTCAGATACTATATTTTTTTAGTTCTAAAGTTTATATAGCTTATATATCTTTGCTGAGGACTTTTACCATTCCATTCATTTCAAATGTGTTTACCTTTACCTCATGTTTATGCTTATGGAGCATAGTTATAATAGCTGTGTTAGCCCAGTCAGATTGATACATAAAATTAACCATCACAGATATATAAACCTTTGTCTCATTTAAGTTTCTGTACTTTGTGATTCGTTTGATATAATAAGTAAACTTATATGCAAATATAACCGTTGACCTGGAGAGATATATATGAAATATTATTATTAAGTAAAAAAACAAATTGCTGAACAACATGTACACTATAATCCAATATTTGTAAATATCAAACCATGAAGTCACCTATACTTGTTTGTGGGTATTTATAAGGCTATACATAAGCTATTAACTTCAGTTACCTCAGATATGAAGAATGGAGAAAAGTTGGAGAGGATTTATATGTGTTTTTATACATTTGGCTTGTGCACTTTTTTTTAAAGCTATTTTTTAAATTTTATTTTTAAAAATTTTTTAATTTAATTTTTTTTAAATTTACATCCAAATTAGTTAGCATATAGTGCAACAATGATTTCAGGAGTAGATTCCTTAGTGCCCCTTACCCATTTAGCCCATTCCCCCTTCCCACAACCCCTCCTGTAACCCTCAGTTTGTTCTCCATATTTATGAGTCTATTCTGTTTTGTCCCCCTCCCTTTTTTATATTATTTGTTTCCCTTCCTTTATGTTCATCTGTTTTGTCTCTTAAATTCCTTATATGAGTTGAAGTCATATGATTTTTGTCTTTCTCTGACTCATTTCACTTAGCATAATACCCTCCAGTTCCATCTACGTAGTTGCAAATGGCAAGATTTCATTCTTTTTGATTGACAAGTAATATTCCATTATATCTATCTATCTATATCTATCTATATCTATATCTATATATATAGATATTCCATTATATCTATCTATCTATATCTATATATAGATAGATATAGATAGATAGATAGATATAGATATATATATATATACCACCTCTTCTTTATCCATTCATCTATCTATATATAGATATATATCTATCTAGATATAGATATATAGATATATATCTATCTAGATATAGATATATAGATATAGATATATCTATATCTATCTAGATATAGATATAGATAGATAGATATAGATAGATATATAGATAGATATATATATATACCACCTCTTCTTTATCCATTCATCCATCGATGGACATTTGGGCTCTTTCCATACTTTGGCTATTGTTGATAATGCTGCTACAAACATGGGGGTGCATGTATGCCTTCAAAACAGCATACTGTATCCCTTGGATAAATACCTAGTAGTGTAATTGCTGGGTCATAGGGTAGTTGTATTTTTAGTTTTTTGAGGAACCTCCATATTGTTTTCCAGAGTGGCTACACCAGTTTGCATTCCCACCAACAATGCCAAAGAGATCCTCTTTCTTCATATCCTCACCAACATCTCTTGTTGCCTGAGTTCTTAATGTTAGCGATTCTGACAGGTGTCAGGTGGTATCTCATTGTGGTTTTGATTTCCCTGATGAGGAGTGAGGTTGAGCATTTTTTCATGTGTCAGTTGGTCATCTGGATGTCTTCTTTGGAGAAGTGTCTATTCATGTCTTTTGCCCACTTCTTCACTGGATTATTTGTTTTTTGGATGTTGAGTTTGGTAAGTTCTTTATAGATTTTGGATACTTACCCTTTACCTGATATGTCATTTGCAAATGTCTTCTCCCATTCTGTAAGTTGCCTTTTAGTCTCATTGATTATTTACTTCTCTGTGCAGAAGCTTTTTATTCTGATGAAGGTCCCAGTAGTTCACTTTTACTTTTGTTTCCCTTGCTTCCGGAGACATGTTGAGTAAGGAGTTGCTATGGCCAAGATCAAAGAGGTTTTTGCCTGCTTTCTCATTGAGGATTTTGATGGCTTCCTGTCTTACATTTAGGTCTTTCATCCATTTTGACTTTATTTTTGTATATGGTGTAAGAAAGTGGGTAAGGGTCATTCTTCTGCATGTCGCTGTCCAGTTTTCCCAGCACCACTTGCTGAAGAGACTATCTTTATTCAATTGGAATAAATCTTTGTCAAAGATGAGTTGCCCATACGTTTGTGCGTCCATTTCTGGGTTCTCTATTCTGTTGCATTGATCTGAGTGTCTGTTCTTGTGCCAGTACCATACTGTCCTGATGATTACAGCTTTGTAGTATAGCTTGAAGACCAGGACTGTGATGCCTCCTGCTTTGATTTTCTTTTTCAAGATTGCTTTGGCTATTCGGGGTCTTTTCTGGTTCCATAAAAATTTTAGGATTATTTGTTCTAGCTCTGTGAAGAATGCTGGTGTTATGTTGATAGGGATTGCACTGAATATGTAGATTGCTTTGGGTAGTATCAACATTTTCACAACATTTGTTCTTCCTATCCAGAAGCATGGAATCTTTTTCTATTTTTTTTTGTGTGTGTGTCTTCTTCAATTTATGTCATTAGCTTTCTATAGTTTTCAGTGGATAGATTTTTCACCTTTTTGGTTAGATTTATTCCTAGGTATTTTATGGTTTTTGGTGCAATTGTAAATGGGGTTGATTCCTTGATTTTTCTTTCTGTCGCTTCATTGTTGGTGTGTAGGAACGCAACTGATTTCTGTGCATTGATTTTATATCCTGCCACTTTGCTGAATTCATGAATCAGTTCTAGCAGTTTTTTGGTGGAATCTTTAGGGTTTTCCATATAGAGTATTATGTCATCTGTGAAGAGTGAAAATTTGACCTCCTTCTGGCCGATTTGAGTGCCTTTTATTTCTTTGTGTTGTCTGATTGCAAAGGCTAAGACTTCCAATACCATGTTGCATAACAGTGGCAAGAGTAGACATCCTGTCTTGTTCCTGACCTTAGGGGGGAAGGTCTCAGTTTTTCCCCATTGAGGATTATATTAACATTGGGTCATTCACATATGGCTTTTATGATCTTGAGGTATGATCCTTCTATCCCTACTTTCTTGAGGGTTTTTATCAAGAAAGGATGCTGTCTTTTGTCAAATGCTTTCTCTGCATCTATTGAGAGGATCATATGGTTCTTATCCTTTTATTGATATGATGAATCATGTTAATTGTTTTGCATATATTGAACCAGCCCTGCATCCCAGGTATAAATCTCACTTGGTCGTGGTGAATAATTTTTTTTATGTATTGTTGGAGCCAGTTGGCTAATATCTTGTTGAGAATTTTCGCATCCATGTTCAGCAGGGAAATTGGTCCATAGTTCTCCTTTTTAGTGGGGTCTCTGTCTGGTTTTGGAATCAAGGTAATGCTGGGTTCATAGAGTGAGTTTGGAAGTTTTCCTTCCATTTCTATTTTTTGGTTCAGCTTCAAGAGAATAGGTGTTAACTCTTCCTTGAATGTTTGGTAGAATTCCCCTGGAAAGCCATCCAGCCTTGGAATCTTGTTTTTTTGGGAGATTTTTGATTACTAATTCGATTTCCTTACTGGTTATGGGTGTGTTCAAATTTTCTATTTCTTCCTGTTTCAGTTTTGGTAGTGTATATGTTTCTAGGAATTTGTCCATTTCTTCCAGACCACCCATTTTATTGACATATAATTGTTCATAATATTCTCTTATTATTATTTTTATTTCTGCTGTGTTGGTTGTCATCTCTCCTCTTTCATTCTTGATTTTATTTATTTGGGTCCTTTCCTTTTTCTTTTTGATCAAACTGGCTAGTGGTTTATCAATTTTGTTAATTCTTTCAAAGAACCAGCTTCTGGTTTCATTGATCTGTTCTACTGGTTTTTTTGTTTGTTTCTTTGTTTGTTTTTTGTTTTGGTTTTGATAGCATTAATTTCTGCTCTAATCTTTATTATTTCCTGTCTTCTGCTGGTTTGGGGTTTTATTTGATGTTCTTTTTCCAGCTCCTTAAGGCGTAAGGTTAGGTTGTGTATCTGAGATCTTTCTTCCTTCTTTAGGAAGGCCTGGATTGCTATATATTTTCCTCTTATGACCGCCTTTGCTGCATCCCAAAGGTTTTGGGTTGTGGTGTTATCATTTTCATTGGCTCCCATATACTTTTTCATTTCCTCTTTAACTTCTTGGTTAGCCCATTCATTCTTTAGTAGGATGTTCTTCAGTCTCTAAGTATTTGTTACCTTTCCAAATTTCTTCTTGTGGTTGATTTCAAGTTTCATAGCATTGTGGTCTGAAAATATGCACGGTATGATCTCGATCTTTTTGTACTTGCTAGGGGTTGATTTGTGTCCCAGTGTGTGGTCTATTCTGGAGAACGTTCCCTGTGTACTAGAGAAGAATGTACATTCTGCTGCTTTAGAATGAAATGTTCTGAATGTATCTGTTAAGTCCATCCGGTCCAGCGTGTCATTTAAAGCCACTGTTTCCTTGTTGATTTTTTGATTAGATGATCTGTCCATTGCTGTGAGTGGGGTGTTGAAGTCTCCTACTATTATGGTATTACTATCGATGAGTTTCTTCATGTTTGTGATTAATTGATTTATATATTTGGGTGCTTCCACATTTGGCACATAAATGTTTACAATTGTTAGGTCTTCTTGGTGGATAGACCCCTTGATTATGATATAATGCCCTTCTGCATCTCTTGATACAGTCTTTATTTTAAAGTCTAGATTGTCTGATATAAGTATGGCTACTCTGGCTTTCTTTTTTTGGCCATTAGCATGATAGATAGTTTTCCATCCCCTTACTTTCAATCTGAAGGTGTCTTTAGGTCTAAAGTGGGTCTCTTGTAAATAGCATATAGATGGATTTGGGTTTCTTATCCATTCTGTTACCCTATGTCTTTTGACTGGAGCACTGAGTCCATTGACGTTTAGAGTGAGTACTGAAAGATATGAATTTATTGCCATTATGTTGCTTGTAGAGTTGGAGTTTCTTGTGGTGTTCTTTGGTCCCTTCTAATCTTTGTTGCTTTTTGTCCTTATTTATTTGTTTATTTATTTATATTTTCATCTTTTCTCCCCTCAGAGAGTCCCCCTTAAAATTTCTTGCAGGGCTGGTTTAGTGGTCACAAACTCCTTTAATTTTTGTTTGTCTGGGAAACTTTTTATCTCTCCTTCTATTTTGTTTTTTTTTTTTAAAGAGGATTTTTTTTTAAATGTTTATTTATTTTTGAAGGAGAGAGAGACCGAGTGTGAGTAAGGGAGGGGCAGAGAGAGAGGGAGACACAGAATCCAAAGTAGGCTCCAGGCTCTGAGATGTCAGCACAGAGCCTGATGCAGGGCTCGAACCCACGAGCTGTGAGATCACGACCTGAGCCAAAGTCAGACGCTTAACCAACTGTGCCACTCAGGCGCCCCTCTCTCCTTCTATTTTGAATGACAGACTTGTGGGATAAAGAATTCTTGGCTGCATATTTTTCTGATTCAGCACATCGGCTATATCCTGCCACTCCTTTCTGGCCTGCCAAGGTTCTGTGGATAGGTCTGCTGCAAACCTCATCTGTCTTCCCTTGTAGGTTAAGGACTTTTTTCCCCTTGCTGCTTTCATGATTCTCTCCTGAGTATTTTGTGAATTTGACTATGATATACCTTGTTGAAGGTCAGTTTTTGTGGAATCTAATGGGGTCCTCTGTGCTTCCTGGATTTTGATGTCTGTGTCTTTCCCTAGGTTAGGAAGATTGTCCGCTATGATTTGCTCACAAAACCCTTCTACCCTTATTTCTCTCTCTTCCTCTTCTGGGACCCCTATGATTCTGATGTTCTTCTTTTTTAATGAGTCACTGATTTCTCTAATTCTTAAATCATGCTCTTTTGCTTTAATCTCCCTCTTTTTTTCTGCCTCATTATTCTCCATAAGTTTGTCCTCTATGTCACTGATTCTCTGTTCTCTTCATCTATTCTTGCCACTGCGGCATCCATTCGTGATTGCAGCTCAGTTATAGCATTTTTTTATTTCATCTTGACTAGTTTTTACTTCTTTTATCTCCACAGAAAGGGATTCTAATCTATTTTCGACTCCAGCTAGTATTCTTATTATTGTGATTCTAAATTCTGGTTCAGACATCTTGCTTGTATCTGTGTTGGTTAAATCCCTGGCTGTCATTTCTTCCTGCTCTTTCTTTTGGGGTGAATTCCTCCATTTCGTCGTTTTGAAGGGAGAAAAGGAATTAATGAGGTAGAAAAAATTAAAATTAAAAAATATTAAAATTAAAAAATTATTAAAATTAAAAAATTAAACACACACACACACACAAATCGAATAAGTGATGCTAGATCCTAGGTGTGTTTGGTCTGGGTTGTGAAAGTGGCTTGATAGAATAGAGAAAAAAGGGCGGGGGGAAGAGAATAGTTTGAAAATTTGAAGACATGAATACACTTAAGGAGACTATAATGAAATGATGGAAGTAAAATAGAATTTGTTAAAGTGTACACAAAAGTAAAGAATATAGTAAAAAAATTTAAAGAAAAATATTTTTAATAAAAATGGAAAATAAAAATTAATTTTTTCTTTCTATATTCAAGAAAAAGAAAACAAATGAACAAGAGAAAGAAGGACAAAAAGGAAATCGTTTGAAAATTTGAAAAAGTGAATACACTGAAGTAGACTAAAATAAGATGATGGAAGTAAAATAGAATTTGAAAAAATTTACTTTTTTTTAATGTTTATTTATGCCATACAGAGAGACAGAGCATGAGTGGGGGAGGGGCAGAGAGAGAGGGATACACAGAATCAGAAGTGGGCTCCAGGATCTGAGCTGTCAGCACAGAGCCTGATGCGGGGCTTGAACTCACAAACCATGAGATCATGACCTGAGCCGATGTCGGTCGCTCAACCGACTGAGCCACCCAGGCACTCCTGAAAAAATTTACTTTTACAAAAGTAAAAAATACGGTAAAAAAAATTAAATAAAAATATTTTTAATAAAAATTGAAAATAAAAATGACTTTTTTTCTTTCTGTATTCAAGAAAAAGAAAAGAAATGAAAAAGAGAAAAAAAGAAAATTGAATAGATGGACCTGCTAACAGCCTGTAATATGACTGAAATTACTTCGTTTTCCCCTAGAAGTCAGAATATGAAGCACTTTATAGTCCATAAACTAACCAGGTGGTGAGACTTCTGTTCTTGAAGAGCAAGGTTGGCCCAGTTGGGTGGGGCTCAGTGTAACAGCGCTGTTCTCCACTAGATGGTGCTGCTAACCTACTGGGGTGGAGTGTTGCCCTCGTAGGTGGGTATGTGCATGCGCGGGAGCAGTGAAAATGGCGTCACCCAGCTACCCAGTCTCTGGTATCGGAACTCTGTTCTCCCCGATCAGCAATTGCACATTTGTCCTCTGTCTTCAGCTTTCATCCATTCCCTGCTTGTTCATTGTCCGCAACCAGGCCCCAGGCAGTACCTCTCTCCCTAGTTTTGTCTCTGATATGGCTGTTTTCCCCAACCCCTTACTTCTGAGGGACTGAGGCTTTGACCCGATCCGCCCCTCTGCAGAGGCTCTCATCGAGCAATGGCTGGGTGCTGCACCCAGGAAAGTTCATGGGACTGTGCTGTAGCCGGTGCCCTGAGACTGTGGCCAGGTGCCAGCCCACCCCAGATAAAGTTCACGAGACAGTGTAGCAGCAGCGTTTCAGGGATTATGGAAAATCACAACACATGTGGCACCAGGCTTCACCCTTAATGACCTTGTTCCAGCACCAGTGAATGTCGCCATTCTCTTGGATCTGCTGGGCCCAGGTTGCCTCACAGCCTCTTACAAATGTCTTTCCAGCAGTGGACCCGCCTCTCCCTGTGTGACCTGAAGAACCCCGGACTCCACTCTGCTCCTGGAAATTTGCCCTTCCCACCAGAGCACCACCAGGTATCAAGCTGTGGAGTTGCAGACTCTGCACTCCCCCTATTTACAGTCTTAATGGAATTTAAACTGTCTCCTTTCTCCTTTCTCCCTTTTTTAGTTTAGTCCCTGTGGCTGTTTCCAATTTTCCACTTTCTCTCCAGCTGATTTTGGGGGGGAGGGGTGCTTTTCCTGAAACCTACCCCCCCACCCTGTCTCCATCCTCTCTGCATGTAAAAGTGACTCCCTGCCCTCCGCGTCTTCTCTCTCCCCAAGTTCATCTCTCTGCGCCGTGTACCTGCTGAATTCTGTGGTTCAGGTTGTGCAGATTGTTGTGTTAATCCTCGGATTAGTTTTCTAGGTGTGCAGGATGGTTTAGTGTTGGTCTGGCTGTATTTCACGGACGCAAGACACACAAAAAACTTCCATGCTGTTCCGCCATCTTGGCTCCCTCTCGGCTTGTGCACTTTTAATGAGCAAATATTAGTTTTTGTAACTAAATTACACTTTGCTATTTTGTATTCAATTACAAATTAGTAATTAGCAATGATTCTTTATTATTTATTACTACTTAGTAATTTTTTAATAATTAAAACATATTAAAAATTCTTTTTTTTAAGTCTTGATATGCTCTAGAAGTGAGGCCCTCAGTGGAGAAGGTCATGGATAGTAAAGAGATAATGAGTAGATTCTCTAAAGGGCCTGGTAGCATGAGAAAGGCTGTAGCAGTTCTTGGAGTCACTAGTTCAGGTCCTCAAGCCCCGCCCCAAAGAGGTCAGCAGGAAATGCTAGTCACACTCTTCTCAGTCTGTATTTTCCCAGTGTCAGAACCATCCTGGGCACTGAGTCCACCTTAGTGATATGGGGAATCATCCTTAGTAGAAAGCAATAAAGCTGGATAATGGAAAGCCACATGCTAGTACTTTGGAAGAAGAGAGGAGAGGATATGTTATATTATTTTTCAAAATACGGTATGTTTTAAAAATAATTTTAATCATACTCCATTTATAATTGTATATCCTTTTCACTTGTTTTATCATAAGCATTTCTATGACATTATATATACTTGTAAAATTTTCTAATAAGATTTTAGTATTTTCTTGGATAGGCAAATGCTACTTTTTATTTAGGCTACATTAATTCTTCTTTCATTAATACAGATGGTGACAGAGAGATCACCTTAGTGCATACACTTTCTCATTTTTTAAAATTATTTCTTTGGGATAGAATTCTTATCCTACAGTGATAAAACTGAGCCACTAAAAAATATCATATTGGCCATGTTACAGAGCCTGCTCAGCTCGGCCCCTATTTCAAGAAAGGAAACCCAAAATCACAAATAATGCTTTATAGAAGTGATTTATGTACGAAAAATGAAAGTATACAAATACATTATGTACATATTATTTTATAATAGGTCAAATGAGAAGTGTCTTCAGTATTACCTATTTTTCTCAAGGGAAGTATAGTCAACATCTGTGTGTACCTTCCCAAAACACAGAGTATGACTTTGTTCTTCAGAAGGGTATTTGTGATGTTTGCAATTTTCCTATGAAGAACATCTCTATAAAAATATTATGCTGGTTATTTAAAAAATATTTCCATTAAGGGAAAAATTTTTCATCCATCATTGTCTCTGAGAGTTATGACTGAGTGTCTCTTCTAGTTCACATTTTATGTCCCAAAGAAAGAAATGAAAGCCTTCAGGACACCTCTTTTTGGAACAGTCTCCTGCTCACCTTGGCAGAGATTCAATGGCCTGGGGTGGGGACAGCCACAGCCCTGCATGACCCACCCCATTTTCCGGGGTCCTGGTGCTCTGGACTATTTGGATAATTAAGACATGCTCCTTCAGGCAGAGGTGCAATAACAGTGCAGGTGAGCTCAGGGTAATAACGTCTGGTCTCGTATTTCATCAAGGACAAGAGGGATAGTAGCATCCTTTTGTCCATCCTGTGTCTTCAGTTTCTTCATCAATAATAATGCCAATGATGACAACAATGATGAAAGTTCTGTCCCAGGCAATGAAAGCACCTTCAGTTTTGACAGATCATAAAATGGAGTCTTTTCTAAAACCACTAAGACATTTTTTTCTGTCTTGAGCTATACAGATGATTAAAAACCCTGGCCAATTGCAAACTAGTCCTTCCCTCATTTTTTCCAACTTCCTGAAGCAAAACCAACAGTCAGCATATATCACAAGTGTCCTGAATGAAGTTGAGTACTCTGATTGCTTTTTCCCTGCCTAACTATTGTCACAGGTAGCGTGGTCATTACAAGAAACTTCATAGCTGAACTTTGTCTTCAAAAACTTATTTAAATCAAGCATTTGTGGTTTCCAACAGTGACAGTAGGAAGTGGGGTAACCCACACTCTGTCTACCCAACCACAAACATGTTATTAATGCCCTTTGTTCTAAATCATGAAAATGGACTGGTGGAGCACCCCAATGGCAGATTGGGGGGGGTGTCAAATTTTGAACTTGGGACATGGCTAAGACATCGCTGTTTCCTGGATTAATTGTATATTCTCAGGGAACTCTCATACCCTCCTTTTTTTTTTAAAGCATATGACTTAAGGGGTGCCTGAGTGGATTGGTTGGTTAAGCAGCTGACTCTTAGTTTCCAAGCAGGTCATGATCTCATGATCTTGAGATCAAACCCTGCCCCAGGCTCTGCACTATGCTTGGAGTCTGCTTAAGATTCTCTCTCCTCTCCCTCTGCCCCTCCCCAGCGCTCGCTGGCTCTCTCTCTCAAAAGCATATGGCTTAAAAGATGATTAAAATGGTAAATTGTATGTTATACATATATTTTACCACAACAAAAGAAAAGTTGTATCAGAAAAAAAAGGTTTACTCTGAACTTCCTGTTCCCAGATGAATGGACTATCAAAGAAGGAACTTTAGAGATCACCTAAACATTTTGATTGTCAAGTGCTTACTCTTTATTCATTTATGCCCCAACTTATTTCAGAAAGGATTTAAGGCAACTTAAAAACTATATAAAATATAGCAAGGCAATAGAAAATCAAAGTAACATAAGATTTTTTTAGAAAAAGATGGAAACAATGACAATTTTCAAAAATATTGTTTTCAAAATAATTTCATAACTTCAAAAGTGATCATTTCAAAATATAATTTTCAAAATAAGGCAGAACCATGACATAAAATATAGATATACAGTGAAAATGTGTTAAAAGATTTTTTTCATGAGACTGGTAAAGGTCTTACAATGAGTTTAAGGAAGAAGTTAAAAAAATTAAATATTTAGGAATGTCTTGATGGCTCAGTCAGTTAAGTGTTGGACTTTGGCTTGGGTCATGATCTCACAGTTTGTGAGTTTGAGACCCATGTCAGGCTCTGCTTCAGATTCTGTGTCTCCCTCTCTCTCTGCCCCTCCCCTGTTCATGCTCTATCTCTGTCTCTCTCTGAAAAATAAATAAACATTAAAAAGATTTTTTTAATGAAATATTTAAAGAGCAGGAATATTGAATGTACAAATAGAGGCAAAACTGACCCCTTTCACTGTAGGAGTAGGAAGTCCATTGAGCCTCTCCTAGACAGGACAGGATTTGCATGTCTATTCACAAGAATTACTCTGCATCCCTCCTGCATTATTACTATCAATAATCTACAGTTTGCAAAGTTACAAAATGGCTTCCATGTCATCAGAATCCTGTAACAGCCAGAGGGGTATCCTCTAGAGTATAAACAGCATACAATTTCCAACGAAACACAAATTTTTCCCTACATATTAAAAGTGCCAAGAATGAAGCTAATATAAAAATACACACCAGGCTGGAATAGAATGGCAAGCAACCTGTTTTCACAAAGTACTTGAAAACCAAACTACTGCAAATCTAGAGAGTTACCAGCACTTTGCCTTGTGTTTTTCTTTTGCCTCAGAATCCAAATGAGAAGTTGATTTCCAAGCTCATCCGGTGAATTTTATTCATCTCCTAATCCCTGTAATACTCCCATATGTGTCATGATCTTTTATGGTATTATTATGGTAAATACTTCAGGGTAGAAACATTTTTTCAGCTGTGTGAGTTTCTTCCTTTATCATTTTGGATGTTTTCATTTATTTGCACAATTTATTCGTTTCATTATTTAAAATAAAGACTCAGAATATGATGTGCCTGTGACACTAATAAAATTGCAGGAGCTCTCGCATCTGGGGAATCGTAGACTGTTGAGGACATTCTGCAGCGTCAAGCGAATGGCAAAAAAGACGAAATTTAACCCTGCCTTTAAAATTGACTGTGGTGCTCCTCTTGTTCTTGAGAGAAGCTGTAAATGAAGAGCCAACCAAAATTCATCGGAAACGAACACCTGCTATGCCCCTACTCCATAGTTCGAAGTCGTAAATTGAGACTTTCTGTAGACCAGTCTATTCCAACCCTCCGCTCAGTTTATTTAGCATACAAATTGTAGGTAACAGCCCAAATTATTTCTCAGAAAATTCAGGTCAGGGGAGAACCTAACCCCCAAAATTACTCAAAGAGCATTTAAGCTCAGAAGAATTTTTTCCTATTACTCAAATTAAATTATGACTCTCAACCGCACCCCCTCCCCCCCCCCCCCCCCCCACCGCACCCCCGCCCCGGTCCTATCCACCAAGTAAGTGGCTTTTTCCCTTCTCTGGGGACTTCCCTCCTCAGACGACTTCAAGAAACTTTATGGATGTTTATTCAATACAAAGGGTCGGTCTCAGTTACTATTACCTGAGGAAGAAAAAAAATGGAAAATTGGCTCAGTCAGGAATTCAATTCTTTTCAGCTAGAGCTACTTACTGCCACTAGGTGTCGCTATTGAAACCTGAGTTATCCGCCCTACAAGGGTCCAATTAACTCTTTTTCTTGTTTTAAGAGATTTTTTTTTTTTAAAGGAACAGATTGAAGAATGTAAACATAAATGTATAATCTTGTTATTAAATGTCAAGATATAATAAGATTATAATTTACAAGAGAAATTTGAACATTTGAGTGCATGTGTTACCTATGATTACCATCTACCTGCTCTAGATCTGGGACCCTTACCAATTTATACTCTTGATGTTAGTGAAGCAGGTGGGGAAGGAAGGGAGCATACATCCTGGGATCCAAAAGCTTTGAGTAACTGGGTTATTTGTTTTGGGATTCATTTGGACTCTTGCATCATCACATTTTTTCTGTTCTACTGAATCATTCCAATCAGCAAACAAACATGCTACAATATCTCCCATTTTAAAAAAAGTCCTCCCTTGGCCCCACACCACCTCCAGTTCCTGTCTGATTTCTCTGCTCCGATTCAGAGGAAAATTCAAGAGTTTATTACACTCAGGGTGTCTACTTCCTCTTCTCCCATTTTCTTCCCCCATCAGGTTTTATGCCCACTATGTACCTTGAAAACCCCTCTTTTCTCTCTGTTGCCCAATCCAATGGTCAGTTGACTCATAGTCCTCATCGATCGTGATTGTAATTGTCAGGGTTGATCACACTTCAGTTCCTACTGAAACCCTCTCATCTCCAGGTTGCACTCTCCTGACTTGCCTATGACTTCCCTGGCTTCTCCTTCTTAGTCTTGGCTAACTCCCCCTCACCTTCATGATCCCTCACTGAGGAGTGCTGGGCCATGGACATCTTCTCTAGCTGTGCCTCTCCCTAGGTGATCTCATCCAGCCCAGCGACTTTGGATATCATCTATACTCTATAATTCCCAAATTAATATGTTATTCCTGACCTCTCCCTCTGCCCCAGCCTCCATATCTAGCTGCCTGTTTGACATCTCCACTTTGTCACTGAACAGGTGTTGCAAGCTTAGCCTATCAATAACTAACTCTTACCTTTCCCTTCAAAGCCTTTTCTTCCTCAAGTCTTACCCATTTCAGTGAAGAGCATCTCTATTTACCCAGGTGCTCAGGTCAAACGGCGGAGTCATCCTATGCTCTTTTCTCTCAGATTCCATCATCCAATCCAATCCAACCCAACAGAAACTCCTACTGGCTTCAGCTTCAAAACAGATCACTTCTCACCATCTCCGCCATCACACCTCCACAAGGCACGTCACCACTGTCTTACAACTAGGACTGGCCCAGCTGTCTGACCTTACCTACCACCTGCAAGCCAATTTTTGCATGGCAAACAGGGAACTTCTTCCCAAAAACTGATTTAACAAGGTAGATTCGATCAGGTCGCTCCCCTGATCAAAATGTCCCAGTGGCTTCCATTCCACTGAAGACAACATCCAAATGTCTTACCAGGGCCTGCCTAAGTCTACCTGACCTCACTCCTGGTTCTCTCTTCCACTGTAGCTCCTAGGGCTCTTTCATGTACTCACCTCCCTCATGTCACGGGAGTTTTCTGACAGCCTCAGGAGCCACTACGGGGCCTTTCACTGGCCACGTATGTTCAGAGTCCTCTTCCCCCTTCAGGACCTGGCTCCCAGGTGGCCTCATGAGGGAGGCCTCCCCTGATCATACTATCTAAGATGACATACCCCTCCCCACTGCCCTGCTTTATTTCTCGTCAGAGCACCCATCACCTCCTGACATTAGGCTATATGTTAACATATTTGTTTATTGTTTGTTTTCTTCTGCTACAAATGGAAGGTACATGAGGTCAGGACTTTGCTGAGTGCTCTCTCTCCAGCACCCAGACTAATAGCTGAGATAGAAAGGCCAATCAGTAGATATTTACTACAACAATGGATGGAAAGGAAGCCGGCTATAAGTGGGGGCAGTCTGCTGGAATTGGCTCTGCCAGGATATATTGATCTGGGGCGTTAACCAGAACATTACCTGGTGCTGACCTGTATTGTGCCTGGGCCTCAGGAGCCAGCCAGTCAAATTATGTATTCCCCACATACTGTCAGTGCCACACATAAATGCTTCCAACTATTTATTTGTTTGTTTGTTTTCAATGTTTGTTTTTTTTTTAAGTAATCTCTATACCCAACACGGAGCTCAAACTCACAATCCCTAAATCAAGAGTCACATGCTCTACTGACTGAGCCCGCCAGGCACCCCTAATGCTTCCAACATTTAAATCCTCTCACACGCTGACACTTCGAACAGCCAATCAGCCATCCACAGTTCTGACATCATCTTACCAAACATCCTCACAAAATCAATGAAATTTATTGCATTTAAATATTTAGTTATTGTTAATAGTCAATAGAAAACAATTGTAATTGATTTTCTTATAAATTCACAACCGTTTTTGGTATGATTTACAAACTCACTAATAATATCCCTAAACTGTCACTGCAAACATTTTCAAAGCGTCCTGTCCAGGGTAAAAATGATCCCTATAAATGAGCCAGCCGGGGATGCCTGGGTGGCTCAGCTGGGTAAGCGTCAACTTTGGCTCAGGTCATGATCTCACAGTTCATGAGTCCAAGCCCCACATCGGCCATCAGGCTCTGTGCTGACAGCTCAGAGCCTGGAGCCTGCTTCAGATTCTGTGTCTCCCTCTCTCTGCCCCTCTCCCACTCACGCTCTGTCTCTCTCTCTTCTCAAAAATAAATAAAGATTTAAAAAAGCAAAAAAAATAAACGGGGCCAGCCAGTCACCTGATACCCTCTTTCCAGTCACCGTATGATCATCTGTGGTGATTTAGGCAGATTTCACCACCGATAACTGTTGATAGTATAGTCTGATATGATCTCTGTTCACCCAAGTGAAGGCTTTGATGAGTTAGAACCACTGATGAGCTCATGATTGCTGGCCTACCATCATGCCTCTGAGTCCTGGGTCACTATGGGCACTTCAGGCCAACACTATAGCCCTTTAATGACATATCTCTTTAGGTGCAAACACACACATTTTTCCCCAGAGACATCCCATCAGCACCAAGGTGGCTGGGTCCACAGAAGGTTACCGACTGCAGCCCAAGAATGTCCTGGAGAATCCCCTCTACCCTGACCTGTGCATCTTGGGGTCCACAGTCGGGGGAATCCTTTCTCTCTTTTCATCCTCAAGCCTCAGACCATTTCATATATGTAACATTCCTGGGGGGTAAGGGAATTTGCCCATTATTATGTAATCATCAGTGGTTTTTAGGCAAATATCAAATAAGCCAAAAAAGCAGAATGACAAAAAGTACAAACTACCTTTACTTGTTTAAAGACAGGGGGTCACCATTAACCTGCAAATGTGTAACTTTGAAGTAAGGTAGTATTACCTCAGAGCCAGAAAGCAAGCAACAAAAATTAACTATTATACCTGGCTGGTTCTTTTGGAAAACAAGTAAATCAAAATGTAGGTGGTTCTTAACCTTTTAGATTATATGCTAATTACACCGTTGTTAAAAGGGTAATGGAAAAAAATATCTCCTGGGTAACGTTTCCTACCAGGGGGTGAGGGTCTGAGGTGGGGTGGGGGTGGGTCCCCCCAGGAGAAGCATGACTCTGTGTATTGGCTAAAAGGTCAAGAAAAAAAAAGTCATAAAATGACTTTGTGAAGGGGTTGGTGCAATTAAATGTTAATCTTGCACTCTGTTCCTGGCTAAGGAGCCTGTTTGAAGCCATTCTATCCACTTGCTTTGAAACCTTTGCTCTCCTCCTTTTGGTTTAGCACAGCAACATTTTTAAAAGACAGAAGGACAATTTAAAGGGGGGACTCCTGTTAACAGATTTTATGGTGGCTTATTTATGGTGAAAGCTCCTAACATGGCCTCAGGCTCTTTTGCCCTTCGGGATGAAATGCACTCGCCCAGAAAAGCACAATCTCCAGAACTGTAGCCTGACATTATGGCTTCAAATCAGAACATCTGAGTTCTTCAACCTTTTTTTTTTTTTTTTTTTTCAAAGTTGTTTCTTTGCTTTTCTAGATCCTGTGCAGTTTCATATAACTTTTGGAATCAATTTGTAGATTTTGCTTGGGATTCAATTGAAACTCTTGATTGATGCGTAGATAAATGGTATGTTCGGGTTGATGAGTATTCCAGGGCACAGATATGACATCTTCGTTTATGTAGCTTTTATCAGTTTATCTTAACAATATTATAATTTTCGGAGTATAAGTCTCGCACGTAATTTGTGAGATTTACACCTAAGCATTCCATGGTATTTTTTTAAATGTAAAAAGTATTGTTAAAAAAGAATACTACCAGGATGAAGGACAGATATTTAATTATTTACAAAGTACTTTGCAACACTTTTATTTACTTTTCTTCACAGCACCCTAATACTGATAGCTTCAGATGGGGTAATGCATAGGAAAGATTTTAAAGTAGAGTCAGATGATATTATTATATCGTTATTACTACTATTATACTTCATTATATCACTGTTAGAACTATTCATCTTTCCAGAAAGCAGTGGTTGGAAAGCGGCGGCTAGCTGAGACTTGCTCCATTTCAGAGAAGCAGCTCGGAAATGGAGAACACAGCTATCTTCCTAAAACTGCTCTCTGACCACAGTGTAGATGACATAAGGAGACTGAAGAATCCCCTCCCCACCAACCCTCACCTTCACTGAGCATGCTTATGCATGTGCATTGTGTGCACATGTGCCCCTTCATCCGCTCCTAATCTTTCCACTCCTAGTCTTGGGAAGAAAGGACAAAGAGGGTCTGGAAAGTTTTTCCATTGTAGAAATCTCTTTGCTGATGTTTGCTGACTTGCCACTCATGGCCAGTTCATCATTAATTTCACCCTTAACTTCATCACTATTTCTTTATCAGTCTCTAACCAGCTCATTCCCCACACAGACTGGGTCCTTCGCAGAAATCATCTTCCTCTGGTGTCACCTGTTCCACCAACCCACGCAAACCACTAATTGACATAATGGGCAACTGACAACTTGTTTTCTCTGTGGTGACAGTCTGCTTGGCCCTGGTCACCTAAGCCTCAGTGTCTGCGACTTCCTGCCACCCCATGCAGCGCAGCCCTGCTTCCTGGGGCAGTGACAGGCATTTAAACTATCAGAGTGCTCTGGGCTGAACTGTTTAATATTTCACGCCCTCTGCTCAGTGTGACTCATTCTATCCAAACAGACAGCCTGAGCTTTCTCACGCCTCTGGTTTCACTCTGAGCACATTCAAGACCACCTAAGGGACTCTTGAATGTCACTCTTTAAGACGTGTACAGGCACCCCCTCATTTGCAATGCCTTATGGAGTCACGGAGCAGGAAAGGAGAAACTTTTGCTACCCAGCAAAGGAAACCAAACCCCCCCCCCCCCCCCCCCCCCCCCCCCCCCCGCCCATTGCATCTGAGAGGTAGCACCTGCAGCAGTTGGGGGCAGGGCAGAAAGGGAGAGTACTAGGCTTCATCCTGCCTGCATTTCAGACAGGAGGCCTTCTTCTCCAGGGACAGAAAGGGGTTGAAGGTCCTTGGGGGGGCAGCACAGCAGGGGCACTCCTCTCCTTTAACCTGGGTGGGAGGGCATGCTGGGCACCTTCGTGCTTAGTGATGCTAGCACTTGCTCTCCCGATCCTTTGGGCTGATATCAGCAATTGAAAGCACAGATCCACAGGGCTGAATCTGCCTCACATGTTTCAGGAGGGGGATAGTAAGCTCTCGAGGCCCCTCTGTGTCAGGGACACTGCGGCTAGTCCTTCTGGTACCTTTTTGTGAAATAGAAAGGATGTCCCTAGTTGATGGTATTGTAATAGAGCTGTATGGTGATAGATGGTAGCTACACTCGTAAGCATAGTGTGATGTATAAAGTTGAGTCAGTACCGGGGCGCCTGGGTGGTTCAGTCGGTTAAGCGTCCGACTTCGACTCAGGTCATGATCTCACGGTCCGTGAGTTCGAGCCCCGCGTCGGGCTCTGTGCTGACAGCTCAGAGCCTGGAGCCTGCTTCGGATTCTGTGTCTCCCTCTCTCTCTGACCCTCCCCTGTTCGTGCTCTGTCTCTCTCTCTCTCAAAAATAAATAAACATTAAAAAAAAAATTTTTTAAGTTGAGTCAGTATGTTGTACCCCTGCAACTATACTCAAAAACAAAAAGCATCCCTTCCTGAAGGCTCCAGACTGCCATCTGTTGGAGTGTTTTTATAATTGACATGCATATGTACAGCCTCCGGGGTGTGAATGGTGCTGTAGAGATTTACGCTGTGTGGTCAGAGGAGTGGGTGAGGGGACGGTAATGAGGCCTGGCTTCGGGGACCTCATTGGACAGGCCTGGGTGGCACACAGTCCTGCAGAACTGGCATGTGGGTGGTAACAGCAACAGTGTAAACCCCTGTCATGGGGCCCCCACCAGGTAACAGGTGGAGACCTGGAGAAGGTAGGTGTTCATGGGTCCGGCTGTGACTTGGCTCAGGACATGGCCCTAATCTCACCAGTTTCGCTGAGGCTGCCGGAACATTAGCAGAGGATGGAGGGAGGTGCTGCGTACAAGGGAGCACAGGCAGGGTCACTGCTAGAGAGTAGTGGTTAGAAATGTAATCTGCAAGAGGGATAGCTTTTGCATTGCCCCACATCTCCATTGGGACTGAAAGGCTCTTGTGGGGATGGGAGCATAGTTTGGGAGGTCCTATAATTCTGCAGCCGGGGCTTCCCCAGAAAAACGCCCTTTGGTTGCTATTATGGTAGCCAGTTTTGCTCCCAGGACCCTGACCTGGGAAAACACGTGTTAAGCCATGAGTGAAAATGGAAAAGGCCACCAGCCAAGGAGTGTAGGCAGCCTCTAGAAGCTGGAAAAGGCAAGGAGACACAGGGGGATGGCAGCCGTGCTGCCATCTTGATTTTAACTCAGTGAGACCCACTCACGACTTCCGCCCTCCAGATACGTACATTTGTTTAAGCCACCACATTTGTGTAAGTTGTTAGAGCATCAGTAAAAAACTAATATGGTAGGTATTCTTGTCTCCATTTTACAGGTGAGAAAAACAAAACCTGGGTCAGGATCAAAATCTAGTTCTCTATGACTTCACAGGCCACACGTTCCCTATACTCCTCTGATGCCTTCTTAAATTTTTGTAACTAATTTCCTTACTGAAATCATCAAATATTTAATTGCTAGAACAACCACTTTAGAAAGAATCACTAATGGCATACCCCCTGAATATATCTGCTTGCTACAAATAATTTGTTCGACAGCAAAGAAACCGTCAGTTGAATCTTGCCTGGAGAGTTCATGCGAAGAAAACCAGAATATCCACATTTTCCTGCGGAAGCCCTTAAGTCTAAGGATACTAACAAAATTATCACTCTTTAGCTTGTTTGTTCATTTGGTTGGATTTATAAATTATTCTGTATATGCTTAATAGTACATTGGTCATAATAAGATGGATTTTATTAATCATCAGCTAAATATAAATTAAAACTGTAATAAGAGAGCACTATACAGTCGCTAGATTGGTTAAAATTTAGAATACCGAGCATACAAGTGTTGGTGAGGATGTGGAGAAGCTGGAGCTCTCCAAGTTATGTATCTACCCTATTACCCATTATTTGACTCCAAGATACAACTTTTAAGGTGATTTTATTTGTCAAGATTCATCAATCTATTTGCTTAAAACCTCTGTGTATAATTTATATCTCAAGATTCGAAAAAAGAACCAGGAATTGAAACAAGAACCCCACCCCCACCCCTCACACAGGGATTTTTCGAATTATCAGTGCGGCAAAATTAGGGCTTTTAAAAGGGAGACCGCTAAGTGGAGTGGTAGAAAGAGCACCAGGTAAGAACCAGAAGCTTCCTTCTGGTCTCAGTCCCTTCCCTGACTTAGATATATACATGACCTTGTGGGGTTCATTTTGCCTCTCTGGGTCTCAGGGTCCTTATCTGCAAAATAAATGAACTGCGTTAGATGACCTCACAGTTCCTTCTAACTCTAAAATTCTATTATTTGCCACTTTAAGCGGTAAATCAGATAGCTTTAGAAGTTTCTACTTGATATAAAACACTGCTTTTCCAACACACTCTGATTCTAATCTGTGATTCAGTTGATACTGGGTCATTGGCAACGTAATTCTCAGAGATTACATTTTTCTACGGGAAACTTGGATTGGCTTTATCAGATAGTTTCCAGGAATATATCTTTGAGCAAAGCAACCATGGACAACATACATTCAGATTATGGACATTTTCCATATTTAGATATAGCACATACGTGTATATTAATAGAGATATGGGGATTACTAAAGAACACGTTTTTTTTTTAAAGCTTTAAGCAAAAGGGTAATGTGACCACAGTAATGATAACACTGGACTGAAAGGCTCTGTGGCCTCAGACGAGACATTTTCATGTTCAGAGGACATGTCAATATCTGCACTGTCTGCTTCCCCAGGGTTGTTTAAAGATGAAGTGACGCTTTGTCAGATAGGTAAAGCACGTTTTAACTTGCAAAATGTTGTACAATTATAAAGTGATTTTTTCTTATAGAGAATGAGAGGACACTAACCTAAAAAGTGTCCAGGAGAGACCACTCTATTAACAAGCTGAGGTCTGGTCAGTACCAATCACTGCTCTGATGTGATGCAGGAGATAATGAGAGAGGTGAGCTTTTTAAATTTTCCTAATGTTTATTCATTGCTGAGAAGGGGGTGAGGGGCAGAGAGAGAGGGAGACAGAGGGTCCAAAGCAGGCTCTGCACTGACAACGGTGAGCCTGATGCAGGGCTCAAACTGACGAACAGTAAGATCATGACCTGAGCCGAAGTTGGCTCCTCAGCCGACTGAGCTACCCAGGCACCCAGAGAGAGGCGGACTTTTTAAGGACACAGAGATAAAGGTATTTTAGGTAGTTTAGGATTCCCTTGGTTTCATGAACTCATGGTGATTTCAGCTGCTTCCTGCAGTCTCTCAGTTCATCCCTCAGATTGTGTCTGAAGAAAACCCAGCCTCGCGTCATCTGCAAGATGACCAGTCTTTGGTTTGCCAGGCTAGATTGGGAAGACTCACGAGAGCCGAGTGACCATAGCTGGAGGTAGAGGAAGGAAAATAGAGCGTCTTGGGGAAACTGACTGCATAAGCCTGCTGAGGCTCTGCCCAGGGTGGAGTGAGGATGGAGGCGGACAGGTTGGATGGGAGGGTGGATTGGTGGAGGGATGACCCAAAGAAAGCTTTATGGCACAGTGGGGAGGTTGTAAGGAAGAGGGAAGAGAAGGGAGGGATGGCGAATAAGTCTCCCACAGAGCACAAACTCTCCCAACAAACTGTTGATATTTGATGGTGTTATTTCCCTCCTGCTGTAGTCCCAAGACCTAAAACAGTGTTAGCCATGCAGGAAGTGCTTAATAAATACCGGTTGAATGGGTTGAATGGATGCACAGTGAAAGAGGATCAGAAGGCAGCACTAGGCAGTGCCCCATCACCTCTCCTGTGCCTGGAGAATGACAGTCTTGGCTCATCTCTCTGGTCTTGGAGGCAGGCAAAAAGAAGAATTCAGAAGGATAATACGGCCAGATATCAAAACATGCACCATTAAAACCCTTTGTCTGACTATCCAAACCCAGGAGGCTTATTTGATTCTTTCCTTTCCTACACATCCAGTCAAGGAGCCCCATCAGCAGCACCCCCAAAATGTTTTTCGAATCTTCCGGTCTTCACTGTGGCTCTTTCCCAAACCCATCATCTCCCACTGGGACCGCTACAGTGGCCTCCTAACTGGTCTCCCTGCTTCTTCTCTGCCCTCTCATCTGTTGTCCACCCAGCTGCCCTACAGTCATTTATAAAGTTAGTCCTCTGCCTGAAGTCATCTAGTTGCTTCCAACGGCACAAAGAACAGTGCTCTAACTCCTCATCGTAGCCCTTGAAGCCCTGTGAGGACTGACCTCCACTTTCCTTCTCTCCTTGGTCACCCACCACTCTGCTCCTCGCTCACTTTCCTATAGCCACACTGGCCTTCCCTCTGTTCCTCAAATTTGCCAACTCTGTCTGCGTCAGGACCTTCGCACTTATTTCCCTGGCCCCAGCTCATGTGGCTGGCTTTTTCTTGTCATACTTTCCCAACTAACACGCCTTCCCCTCGTCACCCAGTACACCTTATCTCCTCGTCTTGTTTTATTTTCTTTATAGGACTTATCTCTATCTGGAGATAGTTTTAATTGTTGTTTACTTGTTTCTTGGCTCCTCATCCTTAGGAATGTGCCCCCTCCATGGGCAGGGATTTGTAAATATTGTTGCCGGTTGTAACCTCTGTTCCCAAAGGTTTCTGGTACCCCTAATAGGCACTAAGTAAATTTTTCAGAATGAATGCTTGCTCACCAAGTGACCTTCTGACTCCAGTATTGTTTTCCAAATAGACTGCTTATAGAGAATGTGCCAGCCAGAGGACACGGATATCTCCTGTTCCCTGCATTTTTCATATAAATAAATACAGGCATGCTTGTGTTTGTGTACTTTAGCTTCTGTGAGTTTAGTTAATGTGAGCCTGTTCCTAAAAGATGGATTCTCTTTTGAGGCACTAACAAATCAGGTATCTGAGCTTGTGGACCTGAGAACGGTGTTCCACAGTGAGAGAGGCGTTAACAGGAAAGGCACACTGCCTGAATGAGCCCTGACCTTCCACTCATGACCTTTATGGCCTTACCATGAGTGTTCCCTGGGCTTCTTTTTGGAACTCCTCTAGGAACAAGAGAAGAGCTCCTGATAGAGAAAAACCTCCAAAAAGGAAAGGAAGGCTGTATAGATATTCAACAGGTCTTCATGTCGAGCGTTTGTATTTGTGAAATCTTTCAACTCTATCCCACATGCCACTGCCACATGGTGCCCTCTCCTGTTTTCCATCAGCATAACTGAGACAAGCCTACGCATCTGAAGAACAAGAAAGAGGATAAACTAGTATTGAATGCTGTACTATGTATCAGGCACAAGGGTTTTACAAATATCTCACCTAAAGCGATATTTCTAAAAAAATAAGGGAAATAAAGAAATATAAACTATGTATAAGACTTGGATATTCAAGATAAGATAGCACAAAGGGTCAGATTGTCAAATCAGACTCACAGGAGATACGATCTTGCCCAGTAATAAGAGTTACTAATAATTTCAAGAGTAAAGGTAATTATGGGGTACAGGTGAATTCTGGAAACCCTGGGTCTGTGAAAACTGCCCTATGGGTCCTTTCTTGCTATGTTAGAATTTGCTCTGGCCCAGATTTAACATAGGAGATCTTCAAGTGATACATGTTGTCATTACTAAAGCAAAAAGAACGACATGGGTCATGAAATACCTCAGTGTTATACTCACATAGTTACATAGTTTCCATGCCATTTTCCAGAGAGCTCTGCCCCATAAATCCTTAGATTCCAGGCGTGTTTATCATAAGCCACCCTAGATTGACCAGGTACATCCTGCTAAAAAGTTTTCATAGATAAGGGCTCTCTCATTAATAAGTACCTATTAGTTTCCTTTCCAGGAGGCATATCGTTAGAATTTCACAAGGAGATTTGATAGAGTCAACTGCCTTTATTTTCCTTCTTTCCTTCGTTTCTTTCCCGTGGCTTCTCAAGGAAAAAGGGAATAGCCAGCTGCTAATCCTTTCCTTTCCCCAAAGAATAGATCTCTGATCCTAAGAATTCCGTTGAAAGCAGTGCAGTGATTATTTTCCTATGCCCCTAAAGCCTTTCACCCCAAATTAACTCTGCCCCCGTCTTCTTAACCAGCCTCTTGTCCTCTGTGGCTTCCAGACCTTTGCTGCTGCAGGGTTTCTATGTCTCATCACTAACTATATTTCTACCACTAAGTTCACATTTGGTTATTTTTCCACATAGTTATTAGTTTTTTGTTGTTTTTTGGTTTTGGGTTTTTTTGTTTTGTTTTGTTTTGTTTTTGAGTAAGGCTTCATCTCATGCAGAGCCAACAGCACGGCTTGGACTCATGACCCTGAGATCAAGACTTGAGCTGCAATCAAGAGTCAGACACTTCACTGACTGAGCCACCCAGGCGCCCCTGAAGAGCTCTTAATAGTAATGTTTTGTTTCTGTTGTTCCACTGATGGACATATACCACCACCAACCAGTAGGACCGGGGTGATGGAAGCAGTGTTAGCACGCTGAGTCCAAGTTCTAGTAAAATGTTACCGAAAGCTCACCACGTGCCTACTAGCGGATAAGAAAGACGCGATCCCTGTCTTCGGGAAACTAACAGTCCCCTGGGAAATGAAAATGCGTCTATCCCCAAAGCTTCCAATGTTATGGAGTCACCTTGCTTTTAATATCTAAGTAAAAATGGCTTGTGCCCTCAAAGAGGACACAAAGACAATTCTGTCCCCAATGGTATTCTGAAACCAATTTAAAGCGAACATTTGTTCTTAATACACCGATAAATAAATAGTAGCAATGGAGTGTGTTTGACAGGAGGAAGCAAATAGTAAATCCTAATTGGAGATGTAAAAGAAGGCTCAGAGAGGTGATGGTTCAGCTGGGGCGGATGAATGACTAGGAATTTATCAAGTGGGAGAAGAGCCTTCCAAGCAGCAGGCTTAACATATACACCAGACAGAGGTATGAAAAGGCGAAGAGTATTTGGGACCTTCCGAGGGTTTAGTAGGACGAAAGCATTCTGTAAAAGAGGAGACTGAAGAGTGGCAAGGTTGGTGTCATAGACAAAAGACAGCTTGCTGTCCTCAGCTAAACCTAAAAGCAAGTTGGCGATAGTATCTTAAACAATCCAGGAGTATCCCAGCCAGGGCCAGGGCTAGGGTAAGGCAGGTGAGGGCAAGGCAGAATTTAAGGGGGTGCCAAAGCCTCAGTCATCAAGATAATATTTTAACACAAAATTTTTAAAATAAAGATAGGATCAGAGTTACTGAGTTTTCCTTTTGCCTCAGGCTCTAATATGGCTCTGCAAGGCACTTCTTTATTTAAAACTTTGGCATTTGCTCATCATTTCGCACTGATTTTTATTTTTAAAAGATATTGCATTAGGAGCACCTGGGTGGCTCAGTCAGTTAAGTGTCTGACTTTGGCTCAGGTCAGGATCTCATGGTTCCTGGGTTCGGGTACCCGTCGTGTTCCCCGCATCGGGTTCTGTGCTGACAGCTCAGAGCCTGGAGCCTGCTTCAGATCCTGTGTCTCCCTCTCTCTCTCTCTGCCCCTCCCCCCCTCACACTCTGTCTCTCTCTCTCAAAAATAAGTAAACATTAAAAACAATAAAAGAATTGCTGAATCACTGTGTCGCATACCCGAAACTAACATAGCCATTATATGTCAACTATACTTCAGTAAAAAATTAAAAACAAAAACACCTTAGCACTCAGATGTCAGTTTCTGGATAATGATTTTCCAGTACAAGGAATCAAGGCTTCTTGGAGAAGTGGTTGATTCCAGAGTTTGGGTAGGAAAAATTCAAAATGAGCTTGGAACATTTTATGGTACCAAAAAATAAAGAAGTGCCTGAAAAAGTTTGGGGGCTTCTCAAAAAAACTATAAAACCAACTGAAAGTGGGCTCCCAGAGGGCAAAGATGGAACAATTTAACCAACAAAGTAAATGATGCCACATTGATTATAATCCATAAAATAAAATGAATCCGTGATTTTAATTAATTAACTTTTAAAAGGAAAAGCAGGGATGAGTCTTTCTTATAGAAAAATTCTCATTTAAAAATGTTGAACAAAGGAAGAAAAGAGCAAATCACCATTGCAGGAAAGATCAACCTGGATGTTAATATCAGTGGGTGAAAGCTTGAAAAAAACAGTACGTAAGCATAGTCTCAAAGCCTCTCCTCTAGGATATTGGGTAACTTTACAGTAAAAAAAAAAAAAAAAAAAAAAATTCCAGCAGACATCCCCTTAACCAAGCAATCAAAGGTTTAATATCACTAGTTGCGAGACATCTGGACATCATGTGCCCCCAATACTATGCACTCAGAAAGTCCCAACATCATTTCTGGGGGATTCCTCCCCCAAGTGTAGGATCTCAATCTATTAAACATCAGACAAACCCCAAATGAGGACCATTCCACAAAATCACTGACCAGTACTCTTCAAAAGTGTAAAGGTCATGAAAGTCTCTGGAATGATCACAGATCAGAGGAAAGTCAGGAAACATGACAACTAAATATGACGTGGATCATGGATTGGGTCCTGGGACAGAAAGAAGACATTAGGGAGGAAATGGGTGGAATTCAAACACTGTGCTAATTTAATTAACAGTACTATACTAATGATAATTTCCTGATTTTTATACAAGTACTAAGGTTATGTAAGATGGTAATGTTGGGGGAAGCAGTTTGAATGCTATACGTAAACTCTGTACTTTTGGGAGCATCTTTGTATTTTTTTTTCTTAATGTTTATTTCTGAGAGAGTGAGAGAGCGTGAGCAGGGAAGGGGCAGAGAGAGAGGGAGACACAGAATCTGAAACAGGCTCCAGGCCCTGAGCTGTCAGCACAGAGCCCAACATGGGGCTCAAACCCACAAACTGTGGGATCATGACCTGAGCCAAAGTCAGACCCTTAACCGACTGAGCCACCCAGGTGCCCCCTTGTTGAGCAACTTTGTGTGTTTAAAGTTATTCAAGAAAAAGTGTTTTTTCTTTTTTCTTTTTTTTTAAGTTTACTTATTTTGAAAGAGAGTGAGCAGGGAAGAGGGAGAGAGAGATAGGGAAACAGAATTCCAAGCAGACTCCACGCTGTCAGCACAGAGCCTGACATAGAACTCCAACTCACAAACCGTGAGATCACAGCCTAAGCCAAAACCAAGAGTCAGGGCCTTTAACTGACTGAGCCACCCAGGTCCTCCTCAAAAGAAAAAAAGTTTTTAAAATTCCTAATGGACATAACTTTATGAGGGAAACCTCCACAATACATTTCATTATTTTATGAATTAACTACAAATGCTCTTCTGATATTTTGCTAAAGACACGTTTCTCAATATATAGTTATAGGCAATGTTTACATACTGGTGTGGTTTTTTTTTCTCCTCTTAAATACATTTCACACATTCTTTAAATAATTTGACTAAACAGTGGTATTTTGTCACTATAAGTGGCCCTGTGCTAGGCACTGGGAACATAAGGATGCTCTTGGAAAATGTACAGAATAGTGGGGATGATAAACATGAAAAGAAGAGAACTAGGTATCATGTGTTAAGCTTTATAAAGGGTAGGTAAGCAACAGACCATGAGATATAGAGAAGCTACTGTCTTTCCCTTTTTAAAAAGAATTCAGAGTTGAGGCACCTGGCTGCCTCAGTTGGAAGAGCATGTGACTCTTAATCCCGAGGTCGTGAGTCTGAGCCCCATGCTGGGCGTAGAGATTACTTCAAAAATAAAATCTTTAAAAAAAAATTTCAGGGTCTAACATGTTGATAGCATCTGCATAATTATGCGTGAAGAACATATAATCGTCTGCAATGTAATATACTAACGTTGGCAGAGCTGTTCTTTCCTGGGAACAGAAGTGTTGGGGATCTGGTTCTCTTCCCACTGTTTGAAGAAAGAGAACATCACCGCAGGCCGTCCTTGGGATCAGAGGGTAGAGGAGGTAGAAAGACTGTCTTCTGCAGCGGGGAGAGCATTCCCCACCTCCCAGCTCTGTACCTATGGGCTGTGCCTATGCTATTGAGAGCCATCAACTGCAACCAAAATCAATTTTCCTAAAAGGAGACAAGAGATGGCCAGAGCTCCACTAAATGAAGGGAGAGGTCAAAGAGATTCTCATCAAGGAGCTCAGCTAATCTATCTCAGTTTTGAATTACAGCTTCCCCTGAGCTGCCTCTTGCAGGCACCAACTATCATGCCAATTTTTATAAGTGCAGGTAATTGAATAATTGGCACAATTCATTTCTGTGAGAAGACTTTCCCACCAATTCTGTCCCTAGGAGCCTGTAAGGACCTGAGGCATCACTGAGGATTGCTGCTCTCAGTCTCCCATCCAGCAGACGCCCCCGTGACTCCCCTCGCTCCTGTGTCTGCAGCATCCTCCTCTTTTCTGGTTCCTCTCCTCCTACTGGAAACATGCTGTCTCTATCTCCCTGCTTCCAGGCACCCATCTGAGTTTGCACTCTCCTTGGACAAAAGTCAGGTGGCTGGGAGCAGAAAGGAAATACAGGAAAACCTTGGTTAGCGAGCATAATTCATTCTGGAAACATGCTTGTAATCCAAAGCACTTGCATATCAAAGCCAATTTCCCCGTAAGAGATAATGGAAACCCAGATGATTCGTTCCACAATCAAAAAATATTCATATAGGGGCACCTGGGTGGCTCAGTCGGTTAAGCAGCCGACTTCGGCTCAGGTCACGATCTCGCACTCTGTGAGTTCGAGCCCCGCGTCAGGCTCTGTGCTGACAGCTCAGAGCCTGGAGCCTGTTTCAGATTCTGTGTCTCCCTCTCTCTCTGACCCTCCCCCGTTCATGCTCTGTCTCTCCCTGTCTCAAAAATAAATAAACGTTAAAAAAAATTTAAAAAAAAAAATATTCATATAAAAATGATGATAATACTGTAATATAATATGAAATAAAGAAAATACAAAATGCAAAGAAAAATAAATTAACCTGCACTTACCTTTGAAAACCTTCGTGGCTGGTGTGAGGGAGACAAGAGAGAGGAGAATTATTGTGTAGGATGATTTCACTATCACTAACGGAATCACTGCAATCTTTTAGCTCAATGGAATCTTTTTCTGGATGGGGGCCATTGGATATGCTCACACAGATGTTGACTACATACAGTATTCGTAAACTTTTGTCATTTACTGTATGTAATGTAACTGGCAATAAGGCAGCAGAGAAAAATGGTCTATATCTGCAGGCAGCCTGACCTAGAAGGAAGCAAAGCATTCCTAAGCTTACTCTTGTATGGAAAAACAAAGGACCGTCCATAGGTGCTTTGAAGTGACAAAAAATACACTAGTGCCAGCTGTGGGCACCTTCCAACGTTCTGAAACATCACTGATTTCTGCTAAACACCGTGGCCTGAGACCGAGCATCCGAGTGTGGGAGATGATCACCCACAATCCCACAGGGAGAGAGAAAGGAGAGAGACAGAGAAGAACCATTGGCTCAGTTGTGATCACATGACGTTTGGCATCACAAACTATGTGTATTGTAAGACATTGCTCGTTTATCAAGTTAGAATTTATTAGAAATGCTTGTTCATCTTGTGGGACACTCGCAGAACAAGTTACTTACAATCCATGGTTTTGCTGTATCTTGCTCCACTCGAGTAAATAAATAAAGGTAGCAAATAAATGTACAAATATAAAAATTCCTTCCTTGATCCTTTACCCATCTATAGCCACTCCCCTATCTCTTTCCCATCTCATAGGTAGCATTTGGTGCCTCTAAGTCGTTGGGTCAAACACTCAATCTGTGGTTTATCTCCACGTTGGCAAACAATCTCACCAAACTGCTCTGCCCTGGCTTCACCAGGCTTTTGGTTGCAGGACTCAATGCCTTTCTCTTCCTTGAGAACTATGCCCATGCGGGTCTTCTACCCAGAACGCTCACCCTGTCCCTGCTGCCCGCTGTGCCCCGTTGCCTCCTGCTTGCTCTTTGGGTTATAGCTTAAATCTTTGATCCTTCAGGGGATCTTTCCTGGCTCTTCAGGCTTTCAGTGCCCCCTGACTGCACTTCTGTGCCACATTGAACTCATCCGTGAGGATTTGTTCAATATCCGGCATCCCCTCTAAATAGTATGCTTCATGAGCATGGGGCCGTGACTGGCTGTTCACTGCTATCTCCCCACCACTTAGCCCAGTGCCTGGTTTGGGAAGGGATTAACAAATATTTGTTTAATACTTGTTTGTTAAAACCCACCTAAGGATTTTAAGTAGGTTTAAGAGAGATGATCTTATGTAGGTTTTAACAGAGGTTCTCAACGCTGATGTCCGAACATGTCTGGGGGCATTTCCTTTCTCACAGTGACTGAGGGGTGCCTCTGCTAACAGTGGTGCAAGGCCAGGCCTGCCAGACATCCTCGATGCTCAGGACAGCTCCCTGGAGAAACACTGTTTACAAAAATCACTCTACCTGTGCCGGGGAAACATGTCAAGTGTGGAGGGAGAGGAAGTGGAGGAAGTCAGAGCGACTGGTAGGAACACTATTGCAATCATCCCAAATCAGGAGCTGGCCAGGTGGCTGGGGAGGAAGCCTGAACTGACTTGAAAGAAGGCAGGTGGAGAGGTAACTGAAAAATAGAAGCAACAAACTCTGTCATCAGTGGGATGAATCAACCTTCAAGGAGTGAGAAGGGATGTAAACACAAAGGAAGGTAGACAGATAGATAGGAATTGTGTGACCTTGGGCAAATGACTTAATCTCTCTGTGTCTAATTTCCTCATCTGTAAAATGGAGATAAAAACAATGCATCACAGGGTCGCCTGGGTGGCTCAGTTGGCTAAGCAACCGACTCCTGATGTCGGCTCAGGTCATGATCTCATGGTTTGTGAGTTCAAGCCCCGCATCAGGCTCTGCACTGACAGCGCAAAGCCTGCTTAGAAATGTCTCTCTCTCTCTCTCTCTCTCTCTCTCTGCCCTTCCCCAACTCATTGTCTCTCAAAATAAGTAAATTTATAAAAAAACAATACATCACAGGGATGTGAAGATTACAGGAACTGAGTTCATTCACATAAAGTGCACTGCCTGACATAGGGGAAGCACTAGGTGAGGATTTGACATTTTATAGCTGTAGATACATGAATAAATAGATACACAGAAATATTAGCAGATAAGTGGTGAGAAGGATAGGTGGGTGGATAAATGAAGGGATGGAAGGATGGACAGTTGGACAGATGGATGGGTGGATGGATGGATGTTGAAGAGACTGATAAATGATTTTTGGATGTGGAGGATGAAGGGGAGAGTATAATCCCCACAATTTTTTCCAAAAGCAGCTTTGAGCACAGATCTGAGTGATTCTACCGACTGAGAGTCTCTCTCGTCTTCTTCCTTTATGTCCAGTGATCAGGATACCAAGGCGTCTTTGGTTTACAGAACAGCTGTGACGACTGACCTACATGGACCACTGGAAGCATACATTAGGCAAAGGGCTGATGGACAGGAATGTGCCACAGGAGTCTCCTGCTACACGGAAGAGCGAAGTCAGAGAGTTCTTGCCACTCTGGCTCAGGGTACTCACAGGGGCTCCTAAACAGCCTCGCCCTTCTCAGCTCTTTGAACATTTTGTCACTCACCCACTTTCTCTATTCTGTTGTTTATAACATTCACCACTGCACGATACATTTAGGAATCAACACATAATACCTAGAAGGACACTGACCTGGGAGTCAGAAGATCTGTGCTCTAGCATGGACATGGAAGCTAGTTTTTTGGTCTTGACCTGGTCAATGTCACCTCTCTGGCTTCAGTTTTTGGATATGTAAGATAAATGGATTGTGCGAGAACAGATCCAAACTTTCTTGTAGCTCTAACACACACACACCTGCAACCTGACCAGCCTCTTCTCTCGTTGTCCTTGCCCCTCAACTCAACTCTCTAACTCGACCCTCTCATCTGTATCTTTGCCATTTCCTTGGTGCGCAATGCCCTCCTTTTCTTGCGCTTCTGCTAACCTCCTCAGTGTTTCAGATTTCAGTGCTGCCTTCAGTGAATCATTCCTTTGCACCCTCAAGTTTAGATATTTGCTCTTCTTTGCGTCCAGGGTACTCTGTATGCACCTGAATTACAGCAACATCCTCAGGGACGTGTTCACATGCCTCTCTTCCCAAAAGGCTGCAATGCCTTTAACGCAGAAATTACATTTCTATCAGTCAGGGCTCAATTTCAGAGAACAGAATCCACTCCAACCAGTTCAAGCAGGAAAGGATTTACTGCGGATATATTACGTGGCTTATCAAGTCATTGGGAGGGGAAAAGTACGCTCAAGACTAGGCTTTCAGGAACCACTCACAAAGCCACACTGCAGATAGTAAGCCACTGAGAGAATTGCTACCTCTCCTGGCATCAGGAAATCTCCACCTTCACAACAGTACCACCACTAGAACAATCGGAAACTAAATTCTCTCCACATATACCTCATAGTCAAATTCTCAAAAAGAACGAGAGGCCGCGGAGCCATCGCCATCCGTTGTTTAGACAATGTTTCTTGCACCAGGGCCGACCCTGAACTTCTGACCAACTTGCACACTGATTACACAGGGGTCAAGTGATGCATGTGGTCCAAAGAACTGCAGCTAAAGGAAGTTATGTTCATCTGACACAAACATGGTGAAGGGGTCTGCAGGGGATGAGGGTGTGGCCGCTACGTTTCCTCTTTCCTTTGAGGAGAGCAATTTTCCTGCTGCCAATAGTGGTGATGGATGGCGAGTGAATCACCTGGCAAGATATCAATTAAATATAAATCTGCTCTTAACTCTAGGAATCTGTTCAGCTTGTGCCTTCTACAGAAAACAAGCTGTGTTAACAAAATAGGGCAGGATCATAGAATCTCGGGAATAGGAAGAGGTTCAGGGGTCATAAAATCCGGTAGTTACCAAACAGCTTTGTAGCAAAAGGAGAAAAATCAGACAACATAGTGTTATTTTATCTAAATGTATTCAATCTAAAGGCCTGGCCTTATTCTAAGATTTTTCTTATCTTACTATTTTTTAGTGATATACAGTATTTGTAGTTTTCATAGGTTGTTTGTTTGTTTGTTTGTTTAGGCTTTTCTTGGCCAAATAACAATTAGGTGATCACTGTTAGTCCTCCCTTTGAGTTGCCTGCCGATTTTTAATCATTCTGATCACATCCCTAGAGGTCTATACCCCAACTTCATCATGACCCCTTGTGTTACTGTCGCTTTGTCCATTTCATCCTTTATTTCTGATCATTTATCAGGATATAAAGTACAGAGTCTCCGGATACTGAACATGTGCCTGGACATGCAGTTAAGACTTCAAGATAGAGAATCATACCTTCTATGATTCTTTGTCACTGGCCCCACTCACGTCATAATGCAGGGAATTACTTTGACACTCTACTGTTATGAGTAAGGCCCAGCTCATTTGTGAGAAAGTAAACCGTAGTGTGTAGTTTGCCTTGGCTTGTTTTCTCTGTTTCGGCCAGGGTTATTCCCCTCTCTGTCTCTTATTACTTACAAATATGTATTCTACTTTCATCTATCTGAACTCTAGCTTTTATTCCACATATATTTGTTACATTTCCGGGACCTCTTATCCTGGAGTGCTTCTGATGATCTCGTTTCTCTTAAATCTAAACTCTTTGTAAGAAGGGACAGGCATCTATGACCTCACCTACCTATTTGCAAGCAATTTACTTATCAAAATACATATTGTTTCACTCTAGGTTGCTTTCCTGGGCCTGTGAGCCCTCAGAGCCACTTCTTGCCCTCCCTGAGGACTCTGTGTCCCTGGCAGTGGGAAGACCCTGCAGGCTGGCCTCCTCAGATTCCTGTGTCCATCCATTTCCAGGGGGACTTGTCCGGTGGGAGGTAAGAATGGGAGAGGGTGGAGGGGCCTTGGGCTCCTGCACTGAGTCTTTCTCTCCTCAGTAGTCCCACCACTGCCTGGCAAGTGCATTGAGGTCCTCGCTTCCATCAGGTGACTCTAGACCCTGGTCCTCTCACCTGCTTCCTCTCCGGCTAGGGAGCTGGAGAGGCTTCTTGATGGTGCTCTGCTCTGGACAGCCCTGCTGTAACCCCTCAGAGAGATTGCTCTTTTTCAGGTTAGACCCCCACTGATGGAAGGATAAATTCTCAGAAGTGGAATTGCTGGGTACAAGACTAGGATTTTTAGAGTGAAGTTTAGGGGGCCTGGGTGGTTCGGTCAGTTGATCATCTAACTCTTGATCTCTGTTCAGGTCATGATCCCAGGATTGTGGGATCGAGCCCCATATTGGGCTCTGCTCTGAGCACGAAGCCTGCTTAAGATCCTCTCTCCTTTCTCTTTCTCTCTAAACTAGAAAAAAAAAATTGAAAAAAATTGAAAAAAATAAAGGCAAAGTGTAAGGACATTTATTCCTGCTGTCTTTCTTTCGTGTAAGTCCTGTCTCCCACCTATAGATCTCCATATACAGTCAGGGCCCTTCTCCTTTTTCCATCCCAATCTGTTTACATGTCTCAGCCTCTGGGCACTGGAACTATCCGTCTGATCACATTACACTTTTAAAAAAATGATAAAACAAAGACGTAAGGGGGAAAACCACTTCCTGGTGGTAATTGATATCTATGCTTTTAGAACATGCTCAGGCAAGTGGAAAGAATAAGCAATTATCTGGATAGTTCAAACAAACATTGACTCCCCTTTGTCTGGCATGAGTGAGTGGTGGAAGGGAGGGAAAATTGGAATTAATTATTAACATCTTTAAAGTTGCTGGAATTAGGTAGAGAGTTACTGAATTCACCACTTTATTTTCTATGAGGAGTCTGGTAAAAGAAAGACATCTGCTCGGCCATTCCAACGCCAGGTTTTTAATTTTGGTAGGACTCAGTTAAGGAGCGAAGTGTCCTTTGCTATCTGTGGAACTGAACCAGTTGGTGACTTTGACTCCACGCTGCTAGTTAGGAAGTCTCCAGGCACTGCGTCCGGGGCAGTGGTGATGGGTGCTGTAAATCTTTTCATTGCATCAGTCTCGGCTCTCAGGAGAAATGAGTCTATCACCCAAACTTGGGGAAATGTCTGATTTAGTGTTGTAATTTACCAAATAAAAGCTACCAAGTGTCTTTTACAGGCTGCTGATTTATCTTTAGCTTTCCCTGAAGTTGTGGCCCTCAAAGACTCTGCATATTTAGCAACACAACATAGTTATGAAAAATAATTATTATAGCAAAACCATCCTTTGAATGTAAAGATAGAGAGTCAGGTGCAGTGGGAAGAGCCCTGATCTTGGAGCCTAGAGGTCTGAGTTTCAATTCTGGCCTTGCCACACTAACTAGCTGAAGAACCCAATCCAGCCATGTATTTCATCATGGTGAGTTTCTTACTTACTAGGTGCTGTGAAAGTGAAGACATTAGGGTCATTAAGAGTAATGTGCAGGCACGAACTAATCAATAGATGAAACAACACATGTGTTAGGGTAACAAGTTAGGAGCCATCATTAACATTGGTATATGCGTTAGGGGTGGGGGACAGGATCTACAAGCCATAACCAAAGTGACTCCCTGTTTGATAGTGCGGTTTCAGAATTACACAGTGAAAGAGCCTGGAGAGGCTCCGATGAGAGCATGGGCTATTTTGTCTGCCTCCTCCCTCAGCTTCCAAGTGAGTCTCCAGGAGGTTTCCTCCTGGAGGGACGGGGTACCCTCAGCAAGCCAGAACCTGCCTCAGGCTGACACGTGAGCTCAGGGACAGTGAGAATGACAAACGTGAGCATCCTTATGGAACGGACCCAGAAAATAATATTAACCCAAGAGCAAAGTAGACGTCGTTTGCAATTTAACGTGTGGCACCATGGGAACAAGAGTACTTTTACTGTCATTGGAGCTCTGTTTGCCCAGGCCAGGAAACTAACTAGGAGACAACAGCTAGAGATGAATTTACCAACTTTCAGTTCGGTTCATATAAATGCTGGGCCACAGCATGCTGCCTCAACTTCCCTCATGCCTTCAGTCCCTGTGAATAGCCAGCACTTCCCTTTGTGAAGATGAGCCAACTTTCCCCATGCCCTTCAGATATGAATTTCATCCTTAATCCAGTGGTTCTAGAATTGTATCATGCACTGTGAGACCATGAAAATAGCATGGAAGTCAGAAGCAGATCAGAGTTGTTGTTGTTTTTTTCAATGTTTATTTATTTATTTTTGAGAGAGAGAGTGGGGTGGGGGAGGGGCAGAGAGAGAGAGAGAGAGAGAGAGACAGAGAGACAGAGAATCCCAAGCAGGCTCCACACTGTCAGCGCAGAGCCCAACATGGGTCTTGATCCCATGAACCGTGAGGTCATGACCTTAGCTGAAATCAAGAGTTGGACACTTAACTGATACCCAGGTGCCCCAAACAGATTGGACTTTAATGAAGTGGTTAAACAAATATCTGTTGGGTGCCTTCTGTAAGTCAAATACTATTCCAGCCAGCATACTGAAAATATGACGATGAACAAGAGATGATCCCAGCCCCCAAGGAGCTTATATTCTGGTGGGAGCAGATAGAGAAATAACTATGTAACATAAATTCAGGTAGTGATAAGCGTTGGGGAAAAAAATCATAATAAAACAGAAAGAGGCTGGAGAGTGACTATTTTAGGTGAGGTTGTTAGGGTAGGTATCTCTGAGCGACAATTGAATTGAGACCTAAATGTGATGAAGGAATGGCCTTTAAGCCTGTTCTGGGCAGGGGGAAGGGACCCCACTAGGCTGGGCATTAGCTTGTGTTTGTGGGATAAACAGTCTGGCCAGTGTCACTCAGCAGAGCGTGAGGGGGAGAGTGCACCAGGGTCTGAACCCCATCTCCTACCACTAAGTAGCCACAGAACTTTTCTCAACCAATTTAATCTCTAGCAACCATAGATTCCTTGTAATTATGAAGATTTTCAGCCACAACCATACCCAACTTTGAGCTAGGCTGAACTAAAAAAGAGAATTTATAGTAAGTACACAGTATGTCATCCAGAAAGCAGGGGCAGGAAAGAACTTGAACCAAGACCTGGGAATAACAAAACACCACCCACAAAACAAGACTTTTACTCTGTTACTCACCTTTTCTTCTTTTTTCATGTCAGATTTCCTCACTCTCTGTTATCCAGCTTTACCCATTCCCTCTCCACATGGACCTTCCACAGCCCCTGAGTTTACCCACTCAGCCCAAATAATGCAGGTTGTCCCCATGTTCACTCCCTGTTCTTGTCCCACCCCTGACACCTGACTCAGCACCACTCTGGAAACAACCTGCTCTCTGGAGTCTCTCATGAGCAACTCAGCCACTTGTACTGTGGAGTTCAAGGGAAGGACAGAGAAGGGGTCACCCTGTACACTGCCCAGGGTATTTTCCAAATCTCTCCAGTGTTCCCAAAGTTTCCCAGCAACGCGCCAATCAAGGGCTCCTCTCTTTTGTCCCTACACATCATCAAGTTTGCCCCGGAGTTTCCCCTTCCCCACCCACTTCACCTCCACCAGACTTACCCATCTCTCACCCATTGTAAACAGGGGCATGAACTTCTCCCAGCTTCTAGAGTTGACTGAATTCTCAACACACAACCCGACCCACCATGGCAATCCTCCAACAATGATTCTCTAGACATGAGGACCCACTCTTGGAGAGGGTTAATTGTCTTACAAGTTCTGGTTCCCTCTCTGAATCGCAATTCCAAATTTCTGCGAGAGAATATCTGATTGGCCCACTTTGTGTCACATGCTTACACCAGTCAGAGCTGGCCAGAGAAGCCAGTCCCTTTGTGGACCAGGAATTTGACAGGACAATCCCTGGAGAACGCAGGGCTCTTTAGGAGATGGATGGACAGATACACCAAAGGTGTCTGTTACATTTCTCACATATAAAATGTTCTTCTCAGGGTTGTTGTGCCAGTTGAACAAAATCACATGTGAATGGGTCATTCCACAGTATCTTACACTCAATACATGTCACTTTCTTTCTCTTCTTAAGAAACAAACAGACCACAAAAAACCTCTCCCTTGATTTTCCAAAATAATCTGAGCTTCAATATGTTGCCCTGTTGTCGACTGTGCATATAAATTGTTCATCTGAAAAATATAGTCATGGTAGGTTTAGTTAACATGCACAAAAAATATATTAAGCAGAACTATCTAGATTTTGTCCCATCTCTCATGCCTTCTCCCCTCCTGCTAGGTTTATTTTGGTGTTGTCTGATGGGATTGTGCCCTTCCTTGTCTGCCCCCTACTCCAGGGTTCCAAAGAATGCATCGGGGACAATTCATTGGGAAGAACAGAGAAGTGAGGATGGGGATTGGCTTTGGAAAGGGAGACACTAGAGAGAGCTACAGGAAGAAAGGCATTTAGCCAGACTTTTGAGAAAGATAGGTAATGCAGATGACTAGGGAAAGAGCATTTGGAGAACTGTCACCATAGGCTATGATTTGGATCCACTTTAATGATATTTGAGAGATGCCAGTAAGATTGGAATTACTCCTAATTACTCTTGACTGCTGGAATCAGTCTGCAACTCCCTGTTGAGACAGAGCCAGGTGGGTGCCTGGGTTTTATTTTGTCTACATAGAGATTCAAGAATCCTTTTCTCCAAGAAATTACCATATTCGGGGGATTCAGGGCTTAAATATTTAAATGAAATGATTGGAATATATAATATAAGACAGTATGCAGAAATGTATGGAACTGAGTATAATCAAAGATTTAAGCTACATCTAGAATGACAGAGGCAATTGTGAATCACAAAATACTCAACCAACTGTTTTCTGGGCATGAGAAATATTTACAAAAATTATAGAGTCCTTTGACATTTAGACAAATAATCCATTCTGTGCAAAAAGCAAGTTTCCTCAAGGGAGTTTCTAAATAATAATTTGGCTTTTCCACTGTGCAAACAGGAGTCTTTCTTGATGTAGCATTCAGTATAAGAATGCCTTCCAGATCACTGATGCACCCTTTCACTAACCATCTTTGATGAAAAATTAAACAGGCACTAAAAGACTTCCTGCTTCATACCTAATGAGCTATGTGAGACAAGAACACATTCTGGAAACTTGAATCAAATTGAAAATTTGCATCTAAACTCCTTTAAAATAAAATATGTGCTTTCCAAAATCTTGATTATAAAAATAATGGGTACTATGGAATGCTAAGTGGAAAAGAATGAGGCAGATATACTGATATGCAAACATATTTATTATTTGGTGTTTTGTGGGGTTTTTTTGTGTTGTTTTTTTTTTTTTAATTTTACAAAGCAATATGTTAAAGAGATGAGGGTGACAAAGACAAAAACCTAGGTAGGTCAGGCACGTATTAAAACTGTGAAGGGCCAGGTACATGACAACAGGTGCCAAGCTGTTTATGTTGTAGAAGAGTACTATTTGTGTAGCTATGCAACCTTTTAAATCATTATGTCTGTCAAACAAAACACTATACTGGGAGTAGCCAGTTTCCTGAAGGCTGTTTGTAAGTAATAATTTAAAAAACACTAACTAAAGAGGTAAAAGATCTATACTCTGAAAACTGTAGAGCACTTACAAAAGAAATTGAAAAGCATTCCATGCTCCTGGATTGGAAGAACACATTTTGTTAAAACGTCCATACTGTCCAAAGCAATTTACACATTTTATGCAATCTCTATCAAAATAGCACCAGAATTTTTCACAGAGCTAGAACAAACAATCCTGAAATTTGTGTGGAACCACAAAAGACCCCAAAGAGCCAAAACAATCCTGAAAAAGAAAAACCAAACTGGAGGCATCACCATTCTGGATTTCAAGCTATATTACAAAGCTGTAATGATCAAGACAGCATGGTACTGTGCAAAAACAGACACAGAGATCGATGGAACAGAATAGAAAATCCAGAAATGGACCCACAACTATATGGTCAACCAATCTTCAACGAAGCAGGAGAGAATAGCCAACGAGAAAAAGACAGTCTTCAACAAATGGCGTTGGGAACACTGGACAGCAACATGCAGAAGAATGAAGCTGGACCACTTTCTTACACTACACAAAAATGAATTCAATATGAATGAAAGACCTAAACGTGAGACAGGAAACCACCAAAATCCTAGAGGAGAACACAGGCAGAAACCTCTTTGACCTTGGCTGCCTCAAGTTCTTACTAACCACGTTGCTGAAGGCAAGGGAAACAAAAGCAAAAATGAATTAATGGGACCTCATTAAGATAAAAAGCTTCTGCACAGGGAAGTAAATAATCAACAAGACTAAAAGGCAGCCTACAGACTGGGAGAAGATATTTGCAAATGACATATCTGATAAAGGGTTAGTATCCAAAATCTATAAAGGACTTCTCAAACTCAACACCCAAAAAACAAACAACCTGGTTAAGAAATGGGCAGAAGGCAGGAATAGACACCTTTCTAAAGAAGACATCCAGATGGCTAAAAGACACATGAAAAGATGCACAACATCACTCATCAGCAGGGAAATACAAATCAAAACCACGATGAGATACTACCTCACACCTGTCAGAATGGCTAAAATTAACAATTTGGGAAACAACACATGTTGGTGAGGATGCAGGGAAAGGGGAACCCTCTTGCACTGCTGGTGGGAATGCAGACTGGTACAGCCACTCTGGAAAACAATATGGAGGTTCCTCAAAAAACTAAAAATATAATTACCCTGTGATCCAGCAATTGCATGACTGGGTATTTATCCAAAGGATACAAAAATGCAGATTCGAAGGGGTACATGCACCCCGCTGTTTATAGCAGCATTATCAACAATAGCCAAACTATGGAGATAGCCCAAGTGTCCATTGACTGATGAATGGATAAAGATGTGGTATGTATACACACACACACACACACACACACACACACACACACACACACACACACACTTTGGAATATTACTTAGCCATCAAAAAGAATGAAATCTTGCTATTTGCAATAACACGGATGGAGCTAGAATGTATTATGCTAAGCGAAATAAATCAGGGAAAGACAATTACCATATGATTTCACTCATATGTGGAATTTAAGAGAACAAAATCGATGAATATATGCTAAGTAGAGGGAAAACAAGAAGAGAGGGCAACAAACCACAGAGACTCTTGACAGAGAACAAACTGAAAGTTGATGGAGGGAGGGAGGTGGGTGAGAGTTGGCTAGATGGCTGATGGGTATTAAGGAGGGCACTTGTGATGAGCACTGGGTGTTGTATGTGAGTGATTAATCACTGAATTCTACTCCTGTATGCTAACTAAAATTTAAATAAAAGTAAATAAATAAAATAAAAAACTCTGATATGCATATTTACTTATATATGTACGCATGTTTACAAATACAAAATAAAATACCTGGAAAGATACATATAAATTTTTCTTGGTCCTTATCTTTAAGAAACCAAACTTGGGGAAGGGGGATTGGTGAGAATATGTTAAAGGGGACTTATTATGTTTTACTTTATCTTTCTCTTGTTTGACTTGTGCAATGGGGTTTAGTCACTCATGTGTGAATGAATAATTATGCTTTATAGAAATAAAAACTTAGGGGCGCCTGGCTGGCTCAGTCAGTGGAGCATGTGACTCTTGATCTCAGGGTTCTGAGTTTGACCCCCACTTAAATGTATAGATTACTTAAATAAAGAAATGTATCTTAAAAAGAAATTAAAAAGTAATTCATAAAGATTGCAGACATTTTGAAAAAAATGAAAAGAATAGATAAAAAAAATATTCATAATCTCATAAACCCAAATCTGACTATTGATCACTGCCCTAATTTGCTCTGTTAATTTGGCTGTTATAACAAAATACCATAGACTGGGGTGGCTCCAAGAACAAATATTTATTTCTCACCGTTCTAGAAGCCAGGAGGTCCAAGATCAGGGTACCCACATGGTCTGGTTCTGGTGAGATCTCTCTTCTTGGCTTGTCGATGGCTGTTTTCTTACTGTATCCTCACATGATGGAGAGAGTGAGAGAGAGAGAGCGAGAGTGAGTGAGCGAGTGAGAGAGCAAATGAGCAAATGAGTGAACAAGCTCACACATCTCTTCTTAAAAGGGTACTCTTGGGGCACTTGGGTGGCTCAGTCAGTTAAGCATCTGACTTCAGCTCAGGTTATGATCTTATGGTTTGTGAGTTCAGGAGTTGCTTTGGGTCCTCTGTCCCCCTCTTTCTCTGCCCCTCCTTTGTTCATTCTCTCTCAAAACAAATAAACTTTAAAAAAAGGGGGGGGGTACTACTTTCATCATGAGAGCCTCACCCTCATGATCTCATCTTAACCTAAATACCTCCCAAAGGCCCCACCTCCAAATACCATGACATTGGGGATTAGGATTTGACACGTGAATGTGTGTGTGCAGGTGGGGGACACAAACATTCAACACATAACAATCATATTTGGGCATGGTTCCTTCCAGTGTTTTCTTTTTGTTCTAAATGTATTTAAAATAGTTGGGATTAAAAAAAAATAAAAAAAATAAAATAAAATAAAATAGTTGGGATTATATTGTGTGTACGTCGTTTTAGGCATAGTTTTACATCCTGTCAATCTTTTGAGTGGATAATCACCTTAAGATAGATTCATGTAGATGGAATTAATCGGTCAAAGAGCATAGACTTTAGAAAAATTTATGCATATTTTTAATGTGTTTTCCAGGAAGGTAGAATCAATTTGTAGTTCTGCCAACAGTATATGAAAGTACCCATTTTCTGTTCCCTTGCCAACCTTGAGAATTATCAATTTAGAAATAACAAAAAATGCGATTTGATTATTATTTTTAACCCTTTTATTGAAGCATAAAGATATATATAGAAAAGTGTCTGATTATCACAAGGCAAACACATCTAAGTAATCAGCATCCACAACACTCAACATCTTCAGAAGCCCCCTCATCCCCCAATCCTGTTATTACTGACAAAGGGATGACCGCCATTCCCATTTCTAACAACAGATTAGTCCCATTTGGTTTCTCATTCAGGTGTAGCATTCCATTTTATAACTACAATGTATCACAATGTACATAACTGTTCTGCTGTTAATGGACATCTGGGAGTTTTCAGTTTGGGATTAAGAACAATTCTGTACATTTCCTTTGGTGACTATATGTATGCATTTTTGATAGGCATGACCCGGGGAGTAGAATTCCTGGGCCATAGATTATGCCTATATTCTGTTTCAATACATACCACCAGAAAGCAATTTCCAGAATGGTTGTGTCAATTTATATTTCTACCAGGAGTATATAAGAGCTCTAGCTTCTCCAAATTTTGGTTAACACTTAATACTATTAATCTTGGGGCACCTGGGTGGCTCAGTGGGTTAAGCAACAGACTCTGGATTTTGGCTCAGGTCATGATCTCACAGTCATGAGATTGAGCCCCATGCAGGGTGAGAGTGGAGCCTGCTTGGGATCCTCTCTCTCTCTCTCTCTCTCTCTATCAAAATAAGTAAATAAATTTAAATAAAAGAAACAGTATCAGTTTCTGACTGCTGTATCTGACTGATAGAGCATCTGACTCTTGATCTTGGCTCATGGTCTTATGGTTCCTGGGTTTGAGCCCCATATCAGGCTCTGCGCTGACACTGGAGCCTGCTTGGGATTCTCTCTCTCTCTCTCTCTCTCTCTCTCTCTCTCTACCCCTCCCCTGCTTGCACACATTCTCTCTCTCTCAAAATAAACAAACATTTTAAAAGTAATATCAGTCTTTTTTCACTTTAGCTTCTTGGCTGGGCTATGTAGGGATTTATCATTGTGGCTTTAATTTGAATTTCTTGGTGATTTGTAAAGTTGAACTATTTTTCATGTGTTTAGTGACCATTTGGAAATACCCTCTTTTGTAAATAGTCTATTTGAGTATTTTGTCCTTTTAAAAAACATGTTTTTTTTTTAAGTAGCCTTCATGCCCAGTGTGGAGCTCAATGGCTCAACTCAGAACACTGAGATCAACACCTGAGTGAGATCTAGGGCCAGATGCTCAACTGGCTGAGCGACCCAGGTGCCACCCAGGAGCCCTTATCTTGCCCATTTTTAAATTAAATTGTCTCATCGACTTGTATAAGCAATTTTAATATTTTATTTATTTTAAATGTTCATTTATTTTTCAGAGAGAGAGAGAGAGAGAGCATGACCTGGGGAGGGGAAGAGAGAGGGGGAGACAGGATAAGCAATTTTAATATTTTATTTATTTTAAATGTTCATTTATTTTTCAGAGAGAGAGAGAGAATGACCTGGGGAGGGGAAGAGAGAGGGGGAGACAGGATCTGAAGCAGGCTCTGCACTGAGAGAGGAGAGCCTGATGTGGAGCTCGAACTCATGAACTGTGAGATCATGACCTGAGCAGAAGTCGAACACTTAACTGACTGAGCCACCCCACAATTTTAATATTTTAGATTAAAATCCTTTGTAAGGTATCAAGTATCTTCTACCTTTTGGGTTGCTGCCTTCTTCTTTAAGTGGTATTTTGATGAACAAAAGATACACTTTTTTTTCTTTTTTTTAATTAAAATTTTTTTTCCTTTTCTGCGATTGGGCAGCAGCATGTATTCAGTGTTGTTTTTTAATTCTCATATAGGTAACATATAACATAATTCTGGTGCACAAACAGTTCTATACATCATTACTTAGTGCCCATCATGGTAAGTGTACTCTTAATCCCCTCGATTTATTTTACCCTGTCCCTCACCCACCTCCCCTCTGTTCTCTACAGTTAAGAGTCTGGTTTTGGTTACTTTTTTTTTTTTTTCCTCTGTCAATTTTTTCTTTTTTTAATTGAAATATATTTGACATATGAAATTGTGTGAATTTAAGGTGTGCAATATATTGATTTGAAACATTTATATATTGTACTATGATTGCAATTGTAGTGATAATTAGCACCCCTATAGTGTCACATAATTATCCTTTCTATCCATATCTATCCTTAATGGTTGGAATAAGTACGGTCTAGTTTCTTAACATGTTTGATGATTACAATACAGTATTGTTATCTATATTCACTATACTTTGCATTAGCAAAAGATGCCCATTTCAATAGACTCGTTTATCCATGTTTTCCCTTTATAGTTAATACTTGTGTCTTTTTAAAGAAAATTTGTACACCTCAAGGTCCTGAACATATTCTCCTCTTATTAAATTTGCATCCTCTGATGCTCAATGAGACTGAACTTTTTTTTTTTAATTTTTAAAGAATGTTTGTTTATTTTTGACAGAGAGACAGAGCATGAGTGGGGAGGGGCAGAGAGAGAGGGAGACACAGAATCTGAAACAGCCTCCACGCTCTGAGCTGTCAGCACAGGGCCGATGCGGGCCTCGAACGCACGGACCATGAGATCATGACCTGAGCCGAAGTCGGAGGCTCAACCGACTGAGCCACCCAGGCGCCCCTGCCTTGTAATTATTTTTAAAAGATTTTAATATAATCATATCATTTCTTCTTTTGTGACTATTTTCCATTTACTTTAGGTTTAAAAAGTCTTAGGAGGGGCACCTGGGTGGCTCAGTTGGTTAGGCATCCGCCTTCGGCTCAGGTCATGATCTCACGGTCCGTGAGTTCAAGCCCCGCATTGGGCTCTGTGCTGACAGCTCGGAGCCTGGAGCCTGCTTCTGATTCTGTGTCTCCCTCTCTCTGTTTCTCCCCTGTTCTCACTCTGTCTCTCTCTCTCTCAAAAATAAATAAGGATTAAAAACAAAAATTAAAAAAATAAATAAATAAAAAGTCTTAGGACAAATATTTTTCCTCTAATTTTGTGGTGATTTTTTAATCTTATTTTTTTTTTTTATTTAGCTCTTAGACTCATGTAGGATTTATTTGGATGATATTGTGAGGTGAGAATCTAAATAGATTTATTTCCCACTAATACCTAAGTCAATTTCCCTTTTATTAATGGCATGATTCTTCTTTTTCTAATTGATTTATAAGGCTTCCTTTATAATAAATTGAGTCATTTTGTATACTTTGGTTTGCTTTTTAGCTATCTATCCTGATCCACTGGTTTGTATGCCAGTTCTAGTATATATAGATATAAATTAAAATTAAAATTAAAATTATGTATATAAATAATATATATTTAAATTTAAAAAAATGTGTGGGCTTTTTGTGGGCAGGGCTAGGTATGTTTTCCAATCATTTTCATCTTTTTCACACACGATTTTGACTATACTAGTCTGTTTACCCTTATGAATAAACTTTGGAATCTTCTTTCTCTTTTGAGTTCCAAAACAGTCTTTTGAGATTCTAGATTCTAATACTTTAAAATTATAAGTTAACTTGTGAAGAGCTGTTTCTTTTTTGAAACATACCTTTTTTGAAGCATACCTTCAACATTCAGTCTTCTAAATACATAATTTGAGAAGTTGGTAAAATTATTATTTAAAAAAATTTTAATGTTTATTTATTTGAGAGAGAGAGAGAGAGAGAGAGAGAGAGAGAACGCATGAGCAGAGGAGGGTAGAGAGAGAGAGGGAGACACAGAATCCAAAGCAGGCTCCAGACTCCCAGCTGATAGCACAGAGCCTGATGCGGAGCTCAAACTCAGGAACTGTGAGATCATGACCTGAGCCAAAGTTAGTCGCTTAACTAACTGAGCCACCCAGGCACCCTGAAGTTGGTAAAATTATTAAAGAGACTGCATCTACAAAATGTAATAAAGGGTCTGCAGGCAAAGTTAAGGTGCACAGAGATAGTGCATACCTCATGGCTGGAAACAGTGGTCATTTCCACCCCTACATGTAAGAAGAGAGGATCAGTTACCAGAACACAGAGGAAGCACATCTTGTAGAGGCCAACCCGACAGGAGCTACACCTTTTGTGGAGACTGATGGGACCGTACGGGTGAGCAGCTGGGGAAACAAGTAACCTATGCTCAGACACCTCCTCCCTCTCACCTGCCACACGTGCTTCCTGGTTGATGAACCTAACCTGAATCCAGAGGGCAAGAGGACCTTCTGATGAAGTCTAGTGGTTCGGGCACTTGAGCCAGCATCAGAATCACCTGCAGGTCTTGTTGAAAAACAAACTTTGATTCAATGGGGGCAGATGGGGGATGGATTTTACAGTTCTAACATGTTCCCAGGTGATGCTGATCCAGCTCATCAGGGAATCACACTTGGAGAACCATTGATGATGTCCGGGTGCAAAGGTGGAGAACGGTAAGGAGTGGCTCTGAAGGCATAGGCAGAATATGCCAGGCATAATTTTGCTAGTGTCGTTAGTGGATTAAGGAGGATGTGTGTTTAGAGTGCTTGTCATGCTGTAGGTGATCCATAAATATCCCCTTCCCCTGACTTTGCGCCCCAAAACTGGGTCCAGAATGCTCTTAGACTTCTCCTGACCCTTTTGTCTTCTACCAACTGCTTTGCTCAGATCTCCAAGAACTGAAATAGAGGTTCACCAGCAACCTGACTCTGAAGTTAGCCTCACCATCTAGTTTCTGCAACTTTCAAGCTCAGACCCCTCCTGTGCCTGCCTCAAGTTTGCTCAAATTCTGACCCTGGGACATGTTCTTCTCTGCAAGTATCACTCTGGGCCCAATGTGCCAACACTCTCGTTAGTGTCTGAGTTTGATGCTAACTCTCTTTGGTTGTGTGAAAATGAGTAGAGGAAACCTTGTTTAAAATAGAAATGGGAGGGGCGCCTGGGTAGCTCAGTTAGTTAAGCATCCGACTTTGACTCAGGACTGCAGTTGGTGAGTTCCAGTTGCTATTTTGCAACTCTTTGTAAATTGTAGGTAACCAGTATTATGTAAATTCCATCTTGTCAGGTAGTGATTGTAACTGACTTCCTCTCCTCTGTGGAAAAACTAGTTTGTCTTTATTTGCAATTGTTATGTGAGATAATAAGTGTTTCTTATTATGTAAAGTGGGTTTTCCATTACTTGCTGCTGAAGTTCTCCTGACAGGTGCCTCCTAAATTGGGGTCAGTAATACTTCCTGCCTGTCCCAAGAGATTGTTCTTTGAAAGCACTTTGAAAGGTGTTTGACGATACATGTTCTAAAGGATGATATACGGTAGGTGGGAGGTATGATATATAGACCCTGAGGGTTCTGGATGCTTAAATATCCACTTCTCTGCTTCGAAAGATTAGAAAAGAAATTTGTTCACACGCACTCCCTCTAGGCTTTAACATAGCTGCAGTGCTTGCTTTTGATAATAAACTACAAAACCAGATCCCACGTATTTGCAGTAAATTGGAAAGTGCCTGTTGGAATTCAAGGACAAATGGTCAAGTAGGAAGGCCACCATGAGAACCACAGTGATCAATATTCAAGATTTAATTAGCTGCCACTGCCTTTCATTACCAGTGTGTCATCTGTGTTTGATCATTTGTCTCAGTCCTGCAGGTGGTTGAGTTTCTAGCTCATTGTAGAACTGAGTGCTGGTTCCTAGCAAAATATGTAAGACCCTTCTGTCATCTCTCAAGGGTGTTAGTTTGGGCAAGTTTTAGCACATAAACAAGTGACTGTTTATGAAATCCCCTTCAATGGTTAGAGTTACTACAGAACTCCTCTCCACTGTTCCCTCCCTCCAAAATAGTTGCAAACACTTGGACATTAGAGTCTAAATTTTTTTTTTCTGTTTGGCTCAGCATGTTTGGAAAATTGGGTCAGAGTTAGGGTTTATGAACATTTGGTCTTCAGACTACAAATCCCTTCATCCCCAATGTCCTCAGTCTTCCAGCAGCATCCATTGAATGGACAGAGAGGAGGAGACACCATCAAGAACATTTTTTTTTTTTTCTACAGGGTTTGAAATCTTGTGGTCAAAGTCACAAAGTCTTGTGATTGTTAGAGTCAGTAGGGGCCAGGCTTAGGCTAGCTAATCTTTGCTATGGTTTAGAATTTAATATTAAATCATTTTAAAAAGCCATTTCAGACTCCTCATATCTTCTATTTCTAAGCACAAAACTCTGGCCAACCAACCCACATATCTGTGAATCTATTGTGTTGTGTTTTTTTAATGTCTGCTTTAAAAGGGTGTGTGTATATGTGTGCATTCACTAGTTTGTTCTGATTTTCAGATAATGTAGGTATGTTTGCTATTGATAAGAGGTTCTCATTTCCTCTTCCTCTTCCACTGTTGTGTATTTTAAAGCCAGTAGTGATTCTCAACCCTGACTGCACACCAGAGTCAGAAATATAATCAAAATATAATCAGTATAAAAATTATTCACGGCGTATTTTACTTTTTTTTTCCATACTAAGTCTTGGAAATCCAGTGTGTATTTTATACTCAAAGTGCATCTCAATTCAGACCAGCCACATTTTAATGCTCAATAGCCCCATGTGTCTAGGGTTACCATATGGGACAGCACACATCTAGACCTAAGAGTGTAAATGACTTTAAGAAAATAAAGAAGTAGATGGGGAGTAAAAGCATCCTAAGAGCCTTGTCTTATTAGGTAGGTAGTAAGATACAGATCCTGAACAAAAATATCAATTAGTCAACACGAATGCCATGTATAAGTTCCAAAACACTGGAGAAAAAAGTAGAACCAATCAAACAAAAAGCAGGATGTGAAAAGAAAATTCAAGAAAATAAACAAGAAATCATGGCTAATAGTTAAGAAATTATAGTCTGTCCAAACTTTGGAATACTGTGTTATAACTTAAAGGAATAAGGTAGGCAGTCTCTGGTGGCCCCCCAAAATCCCTGCCTACTAGCATTCATGTCCCTGTGTCATCCCTTCTTCCTGAGTGTGGCTGGACTTATTGATTCTCTCCTAATGAACAGAATAGGACAGACGTGATGAGATGTCACTTCCAAGATTAGGTTATAAACAGGATTTGGTTTCTGTCTTGAACACACTGTCTGTCACTCTCTTAGATCACTTACTCACCGTGGGGAAAGCCAGCTGCCATGTCCTGAGGCAACCTTGTAGAGAGGCCTGTGTGGCAAAGGACTGAGGTCTGCAAGCATACGCATGAGTCTGAGGCTCAAGAAAGTTTTGTGATGTAGTGTACCAGAGATCCCAGAGGAGCTTGAAAAGTATAGGATGTGCTGTGAATTATAGTATGTGCCCTGAAGTGCTTTAGGGCAACTTGAAGGCTTTTCATGAGGTGGGTACAAGGATTGGAAATGCTTCTTAATTAATATTTTGTGGATGAACTACATTTCTTTGAAATCAACACTATTCAGAGACTGAACTATGTGGAAAACAGACTCATCACATTGTCCAGCATCAACCCAAGGAGGTAATTTGGGCATTTGTAAAAAGGTTACTGAGGGGAGAAGAATTAAGGGACTTACTCAGAATCAAACAGTGACCTTTTCCCCTCCCTCTCTCCCTCTCTTCATTCCTACCTAGCAAATGTTTATTGAGCACTTACTATGTGCCAAGCTCTATACTAGGTTCAGGGAATAAAAAAGTTAAAAAAACCCTGGCCTTCAGGGGCACCTGGGTGGCTCAGTTAGTTTAGCGTCTGACTCTTGATTTTGGCTCGAGTCATGATCTCACGGTTTGTGGGTTCGAGTCTTGAATCAGGCTTCCCACGGGTGGTGCAGAGCCTGCTTGGGATTCTCTCTCTGTTTCTCTTTCTGCCCCTCCTGCATACTCTCTCTCTCTCAGGATAAATAAATAAACTTTTAAAACAAATCCAAAAAAACCAGGCCTTCAAATTTCTTGGAGCATGTAGGGGAGAAATTCCATATAATTACACAAATAAATATAAAATTATAATTTTGGTAAAGTTACAAAGGAAAACTATATCACTATGAGATTATGTCACATCATTAAGTGGGATTTAAGTCTAGTTCGACTCCAAATTCCCTACTTCTCCTACTAACCACCTTTGCCTTTTGCAAAGTAGACAAAATCCCATTCTAAAGACATATGACTAATCCTACTTGTGGAATTTCCATTTCTTCTTTGAGGCTGTCATGGTAGGTCACTGTGCTTGCATCATACTTGTCATTGCTGGGGTGTCCAGCATGATGTCAGGTTTCAGATTCAGAGAGCCCCAGTTTTAAATGCTGAGTTTGTCATTTCCTGTGACATGGGGCAAGCCATTGTCAGGAAACAGTCTCAGTTTCCTCAACTGTAAAATGGGAATAATAGTACATGTCAAGCACGTGGGATATGATATACATGCAATAATTGGCTGTTATTATTACTTACAACTGAGAATGTATTTTCTTTAAATCTGGACTTCTAAACCCAGGAAAATTGGGTAATATGTCCAGAGTTAGAGCCATATCTGATATCTACATTAGAATTTTGTAAGCTATGTTCACAAAATCTTTCTCAGGATAAAAAATAAATGTTGCAGGTTTGAAGACAGAAAAGCAGTGGAAATATATATCCACAAGAGGAAAAGAGAAGACCTTTATTACTTATGTTTATGGAGCCATCATTGTCTGTTAAAGAAACCCATTTGAGTAAGAAGCTTCTAGCTAAAGCACTTTAGCTGTTGGTTTGGCAGCAGTAAAGGGCATAGTGTTGGAAATTTTAAATACCCTAAGATTCTGAAAAGCTAGAGTCAGGGGTTTTTGTTCCTAAAAAAGTGACGTTAGATTGTTTGTCCATTTACATTCAGCAAGACTATTATTCACTGATTGCAATGCATCACCACCCTCTGGAGATACTCGGACGTCAGTTCTGTTCCATTCTTGGCTTCTGGCTACAACTTTTTGTTTTGTTTTGTTTTGACACCTCAGCTTTTCCAGATGAACAAATTGTTGCCAATGGACGTACAACATTGTGATTAGAGCTCAGGGAGGAGGCCAGCCGTGCAACTGGAGCTGGTCACCAACCTCTCTGAACGTCAGCTTCTATGACTTGGTTTCCTGTGCCTGGCCCATAGTAAGCTCTTCTTAAGAGTTTTAGGTATTACTCCTGTGCCATAGGTTTTATTTGCCCGATTTTTCATAGGGGAAGATGGAGTGAGGTTCAGCGGGGTTAAGCTCAAGGCCATGATAGTGTTTAAACCAGGGTTTCTCAACCTCAGTACTACTGACCAAATAATTTTGGACCAGATAATTCTCTGCTGTAGAAGTTGTCCTGTGCATTTTGGATATTGAAACAGCATTTCCAGAAGTCAATTTAAGGCTAATTGTGAAGTCAGAACGTCTTGTCCTAAATTCCCCCCTTTTGCTCTTTGGCCTTTTATCTATTAGTGTTCCGCCTTTGACTTCAGTCTACTCCCTCCTCAGGTGCCCACTGATTTCATGGTCTTCTTTTCTCCATCAGAATCGTCTTTCTACCTTCAGATGGCTTAAACCTTTAGCTATTAAAAGTTTGTTTGGGGGGGCGGGCGCCTGGGTGGCTCAGTTGGTAAAGCATCTGACTTTGGCTCAGGTCATGATCTTGTGACTCACAAGTTTGAGTGTTCGAGCCCCACGTGGGGCTCTGTGCTGACAGCTCAGAGCCTGGAGCTTGCTTCGGATTCTGTGTCTCCCTCTCTCTCTATGCCCCTCCCCCGCTCACACTCTGTCTCTCAAAAATAAATAAACATTAAAAAAAATTTTGGGGTTCCTGGGTGGCTTGGTCAGTTAAGCGTCCAACTTCGGCTCAGGTCATGATCTCACGGTCCGTGAGTTCAAGCCCCGCGTCAGGCTCTGTGCTGACAGCTCAGAGCCTGGAGCCTGTTTCAGATTCTGTGTCTCCGTCTCTCTCTGCCCCTCCCCTGTTCATGCTGTGTCTCTCTCTGTCTCAAAAATAAATAAACGTTAAAAAAAATATATTAAAAAAAATTTAAAAAACACAAAGTTTGTTTGGTTGTTGTTTAGATTTGCCTTTTGGTTTTTAATGTGGAGTCCAACATTTTGAATTAAAAGCATGGATGCCCCACTAGCAGTTCTCAGTAGAGGTTGTTCATTCAAATCACCTGGGGCATGTTTAGAGCTCATTCCCTAGACCACTGATGGGGGCTCTGCTTCAGGTGGACAGGAGAGGTTGGGAGTTTTAAAAGCTACTCAGTTGATTCTAAAGGGATAAGTGCAGGAAAGTTCTCCAAAGGTAGCAGAGTTCATTTCCTGCATTACTAGTGCCGGTCAAGGGGCTCCTGGCTGGCTCAGTCAGTGGAGCATGGGACTCTTGATCTTGGGGTTGTGGGTTTGAGCTCCATGTTGGGTGTTGAGACTATTATTTTTCTTAATCTTAAAAAAAAAAAAAAAAGACCTAGTGCCTGTCAATCAGAGGCACCAGGAGACTTTGTGTTGACAAACAAACAAAAAAAGATTTCTCAGGAGCAGGGATGAAGTAATTCAATAATTCTGGGATTGGGTCCCAAACTCTTTATCCTCTCAAGTGACTAGAATGATCCTGATGTGGCGGGCCACTGACCAAATGCGTTGAAACACTGTCCGGAGTTGAGTGTGTTGGAGCCATACTGGGTTCTGTCACATGAGAAATGTGTAACCTGGGATAAGAGGTGAAGCTTCTGAACCCCAGTTTCCTAGTCTGAGAAATGAGGATAAATTGAGAGCCATCTTGCAGAGTTTGTGTGAGATTAAATGAGATGTTACATAGGTGTAAAGCCTCAAGAAGGCTTTGTGGTCATCAATATTATTAATGGATTAGAACCTTAAGCAATCTTTTTTTTTAAATTTTTTTTTTTAAGGTTTATTTATTTTTGAGACAGAGAGAGACAGAGCATGAACAGGGGAGGGGCAGAGAGAGAGGGAGACACAGAATCGGAAGCAGGCTCCAGGCTCTGAGCCATCAGCCCAGAGCCCGACGCGGGGCTCGAACTCACTGACCGCGAGATCGTGACCTGAGCTGAAGTCGGACGCTTAACTGACTGAGCCACCCAGGCGCCCCAAGCAATCTTGATTAGTACTAAGTTTTTTTGTTTTTTGTTTTTTATTATTTAGTTAAACCTAACAGTATAAACTACTTATAGATACTTTTTGGGGAGAAAGGGATCCTCCTGAAAAACAGACAAAACAAAGCTGGGAGTTTGCAGGGGTGCCCGGCAGCCCGCAGTGTGTCCGCCTGGGTGTCTGTCTGTCTCTCCCCCTCCCCCTGCAGCATGCCACAGCGTGTTTTCACCCCCATGGCACCTAATTGTCTTCTCTGCCCTTTCTGGGCTCTGTTGACTTTTGTTGAATTGAATGACTCATCCTCTTAGTTTCCTAGAGCTGGTGTAACAAAGGACCACAAACACAGTGGCTTAAACAACAGAAACGTATCCTCTCGTGGTTCTGCAGACCGGAAGTCTGAGAGCAATTTGTCAGTAGGATTGGTCCTGCTGGGACTGGTGAAGAAGAACCTGCTTCACGTCTTTCTCCACCTTTTGGTAGTTTGCTGGCAATCTCTGCCATTCCTTGGTTTGTAGACATGCCATCCCAATCTCTGCCTCGCTTTCCACATTGTGTTCTCCCTGTGTGTGTATCTGTGTTTGGATTTCCCCTTTTTACGAGAACACTGGTAATGCTGAACCAGGACCAATCATAATTACCTCAATTTACTTTGGTAAAGATCCTATCTCCAAACAAGGCCACAGTCTGAGGTACTGGGGGTTAGGACTTAAACACACGAGTTTTCGGGGACATGATTCAATCCATAGCAGTGGTCCACTCAGTTGCAAATTAAAGGCACTACGAAAAGCCAAGATACCGATTTTTCACTGCAGAATGAAGAACATTCTATTCTTGCCACTCCCAACCAACAGCTTGAGCAACACAAATCCATCATCATACTTGGGAAAATAAATCAAACCTGCAACTACTTTGAAGGAAAGGCTCCATAGGATTGCTAGTGATCATCCTCTTCCTACACCAGGGGCAACACCTGCTGCACAGACTTGGCTACTATGTCCCTACCATGACACTGTGGGATGTCCCTGACATGTTGGCTGACATTATGAGGCCTTCGTTTCTCTATTATGAGCATCATTTGAAAATGTGACTTCCCTTCCATTAGCGAAGGCAACGATGGACTTATTTTCTTGCTCATTATTAAAATAAGGGCAAGTGCTTAGAAACAGATGACTACTTGGTTTGTATCTCATGATGACCAATGACACTGATGGCAGACAAGAGAACGGACAAGATGGACGTGAAGATTATATATGCCACTGAAGAGTAAGGCCCTTTAAAAAAATGAGAGTGAATACGTGTACTCATTATTTTCTCATGTGGCCAAGGCCTCACTGACATGTCTTGGCTGTTCTGTGAACAGCCCTAGAAGGGCTTCCACACTAGCTCCCGCAGTCTAACTTTACACATTTCCCAGGAAAACGTTGCTTCATTTCGCTGAAAGCAGTTGTGTGGGTCCTGCTGTGAACACACAGCCAAGACAGAAAAGAGGTCCTTGAAAATGCACCTGCTCCGCCCACTCTTGAGAAGCAAAGAAAGTTCATGATCTTAAGGAAGTTTGTGGGTAGGTAAGACACGCTTCAAGTGTAGAGAAGATGTGCGGAAAAGAGTTAATGACAGGCCTCACACTACTATCCTGTGAAAGGCTTGCTTGCGAGGTTGACTGTTGGCTGGCATCAGGAACTTAGATGTGGGGAAGTTCCCACAATTCCCTAACTGCAGAGTGGCTTGCTGTGCCTGAAGTATTGGTACAAACCATGCGGCTTATGCTCAATACCTGCTCTCCTTTTGGGCATCTGGAGTTGCGGCATATGCTAGGCAGGGGGTACCTACGGGACCAGCCCCCAGTAAAAACCCTGACACTTAGCTTTCCTTGTTGGTGGCCCTTCACTGGCTTGTCACAACACTCATTGCTGGAGAAATTAAGCATGTCCTGTCCTGTGTGACTCTATGGGGCGAGGATTCTTAGTTGTGCCTTGTGGCTGGTTTCCTCCAGACTTCACCCCATGTGCCTTTTCTTTTTGCTGGCTTTGCTTTGCATCCTTTTGCTGGAATAAATCATAGCCATGAGTATGGCTGGGTGCTGGGTCCTGTGCATCCTCATAACGAATCCTCCAACGTGGAGGTGGTCTCGGGGCTCCTTGACACAGAGAAGCAGTTGTTAGCAGAAATAAAAGACTCTTTAAGCCAAATGCTTACAAAACTGATTGCTTGACCTCATTGGAACTTTTACATCATTCAACTGATAGTACTCCCATTGAGGTAACTATAGAATATAGTCTACTATACAAAAAATAATTTTCTGGGTTACAAGCAGGAAAAGTCAATCAAACAAATGGGAGACTATTTTTACCTTTCGTGGAAAACACACTAAGAAAACCACGAGGGTGCTGGAAAACAGGGACTGGCCAGCTGACGTTAATTAAGCCAGTTTTGTTTTCTCCTTAACCGTTAAGTGGCACCCGATCTCAGGTCATAACTCATTTGGAAAATTCAATTTTTTTCGTAGAGTTAGGCCAAGCTTTGTTTTTACTAAAGTGATAGGTGCTGTAGAAATATATACAAACGCTACCCAAAGCTTGAAGAGAACAAAACTTCAGAGGCGTGACATTTTAGAGAATGACCTAAAGCTCTTTAAGAAAGGGAAACAAAAATGAATAATGAACAAGGAGTATACAGGAAGCTGAGGTTGACTGTCCTCAGGGAGTTATTGGCTGAAGCTTGGACTTCCATTATGTGCTTCTCAGAGATTTCTTTGAAGTGAGTCTCTCATCCAGACTAGGTGTTTCAGAAGCTGGAACTCTGTGCCACACCCTGGAATTTCTCAGTGCACTTTTTTACCAGTTGGATCATTCTCAGGGTGCTCAGGACAGATTCAGGAACCAAAAGATATGCTAATGAACAGTCCATGATTCACCCATTTCCCCTCATCTATGGTGGAGCCCACATGGCCCAGAACCTGGCAGCCCCAGGCATCGAGGGCAATTTTCTGCTGTCCAACTTTGGGAACGACAACTCCAGAATGCTTCTGACTTTTGTGTGACTCATTTGTTTTGACTAAGGAATGGGCAGAGAGGTGACTGCAGCTGTGTTAGCCAGGAGGGCAGATCCAGCTACAATAAACAGACATGCATTGCTGATAGCCTTTGGTATACATAGCATGGTCTGAGGAAGCAGGGAGCAGTAGAGGTAGAGAAACCATTCTTGGCCTTCAAACTGTGTACAATTGAAATGTATGTAGAATAAATGTAGCCAGAAGAGAGAAGGGTGTTTTGAAAGTGTTTTGAAGGATTGATTATCTAGTAATCCCAGCTTTCTGAAACCCAGAAAAAACTTAAAAATTAAAAACAAAGGTCCCTGTACAGTCCCTGTATGCTTCCCTCATGGCCTAGAGTACATTTATTTTTTATATGAATCATAAGTGAAATCATAAGTGAAAGTTTAACAGTGAAACTATGGTCAGTATATATTAAAATATTATATATATATATATATATATATATATATATATATATATATGTCTTTAACCTCTAAAACTGCTCTCAATAGACATCAAAGCCTTCCTTGGGAAAGTAACACTCCTTATTTTATGATTTGTTTCTCTAGGCAGCATTTTTTAAATGTTGACTCTTTCCCTGTCCCCTGACTTTTTAAAAATTACTTTATTGAGGTGAAATTCACATAACATAAAACTAGCCATTTTAAGGTGAGCAGTTCAGTGGCATTTAGAATATTCAGTGTTGTGCAACTACTACCTCTATGTACTAGTAAAACATTCCTATCAGTCCGAAGTCATACCTCATACTCATTAAACAGTTACTCCCCATTCTCCCCTCCCCCTAGTCCCTGACAACCACAAATCTGCATTCCATGGATTTCTATGGATTTCTGTATTCTGGGTATTCCATATTAATGGAATCTTACAATTCTTTTGGTGGTCTTTTGTAAAAAGCTCCATTCCCTCAGCATAAGTTTTCCTCAAATTTGAACCACACTAGACATCTTATCAGTACTCCACTCGATTTCATGGTTAAATAATATTCCATTGGATAGATATTCCAAATTTTGCTTGTCTATTCATCAGTGTAAAGATGTTTGGGTCGTCTTTACTTTTTGACTACTATGAATAATGCTGCTAGAAACATTCATGTGTTCCCTGACTTTTGCCACTCTCTACAATGGTGGTGAGAATAGTACCTATCTTTTGGGACCCTAATGATTAAATGAGAATTAACCATTTAGAATAGTGCCTGGAACATGGTCAGAGTTCAACAAATTCTTATTATTGTTTTATTATTATTTTTTAATATATAAGAACTCAAAAAGCACCAGGAATCAGTGTGCATCAGGGTGGATAACCTTATATATCCCAGTAATTCTTGAGGCCATCATTGTATCACTTCAACAATCAATGTAAGAAATAGAGACTCTGAATCATAAGTGAAAGTTTAACAGTGAAACTATGGTCAGTATTTTCTGGGTAAAAAGGCAGGGATGATTATGATACCACATTGATGCATTTCCATCAAAACTTAGTGTTAGGTATGGGAAACAAACATGGCTTTACAGAGACCTGCAACAGAATGTCTTTATTATTATCATTATTTTAAAGACAGAGAGTGAGTGTGTGAGTGGGGGAGAGGGGCAGAAGGAGAGAGAATCTTTTGTGTGTGTGTGTGTGTGTGAGAGAGAGAGAGAGAGAGAGAGAGCCAGCAAGCACGAGGTGGGGGGGCAGGACCTGGGGGGGGGGGGAGGGCGCAGAGGCGGGGAGGCAGAGAGACAGAATCTTAAGCAGGCTCCATGTTCAGCACAGAGCCCGGCATGGAGCTTGATCCCACGACCCTGGGACCATGACCTGAGCTGAAATCAAGAGTCGGATGCTCAACTGGTTGAGCCACCCAAGTGCCTTTGAGGGCTATTTCTTGAGAAGTAGAATTGTGTGTGGGGAGAAAACTGTAAATGAAGAAGAGCGTGCCAACATTTCTGAGCCCAGTGGATTTGAGTGTAAGCAGGAAGACCAGCATGGATACTTGTGCAGGAATTACGGAGTTATCCTTGACAGGTGGCTGGGCTTAGAAGCAGCAATGTGCCTGTGAGTCACCTTTATGACAAATTGACAGCAAATGGGAGGAGACTGGCAAGAGAAGGGAAAATTCAGAACAAGTGCCATGAACTCCGGTGAAGGGAAGGGCGGTGATGCCGTGACTGGTGACTGGAGAGTTGGGAAAGCACAACTAAGGCAGCTGCTGTGCGCAAGGGACTGCTTTGTGTCATGTCACTTCTATGTTCATACAGGTGATACTTTCTATTAGGAATGAAAGGAAACACAGCAACCTCTGGGTTGCATTTCAGTGTCTAGCTCCCACTTTTTCCTGCTATCACAGTAGGAAGGGGTTAAGATATGCTACAGTAACAATTCCAAAATTTCAACGACGTAACAACAAAAGTTTATTTCTCATTTGTGCTGAGAGAGCATTTCAGCTCACTTGGGTCCGACTCCTGCCGCTTTATCTTGCCAGGCAGATGGAGGCCCTCACTGGAATAGTGCTGGTGCCTATGGTAAGGGGACGTTTGCATAGCAAAGCAAGGACTGGCTCTTAAAGCTTCTACTGTCATTTTATTGGCCGAAGTAGGTCATGTGGCCAAGAGTGAGCCTTCTTCAGTGGGTGGTAGGGATGGGGTTGTGGGTGGGAGGAAGGGGATCATAATTCTGTTTTAGTGAAAGAGGATATTGGTGAAATGTGACACATTCTACAACATTTGCTGATTGAACTCCAGCTTTTTGTTTTGTTTCATTGTTCTGGTATGAGCCTGTGGTCTAAATCAATCATGGCTGACACTTGGCCAGTGACTGCTGTAAGTGTCAATGGGCGTGTGCCCCAATTCTGGCCAATGAAACATGAAGATCACCTGGCTGGGGGACTTGTAGCAGAGGCTTCTTATAGAATGTGACTCAAGGAAGGGATCTTCTTTCTGCCTCTGAACATGATGTTGGTAACTGCTGCATCTGCTTCACATCCAGCCTGAGGAAGAAGCCCTCAGGGCGAACCTGGCAGAGCAGAAAGACAGAAAGAACCTGGGTCTATTGCTGACATGTTTGAGCTACTGAATAAACCGACACTGAAGTCACTATGTGTACAGACTTCCTGTTATGGGAGGTAAAACATCTCCTTCTTGTTTAAGTGATTTTGAATTGGTTTTCTCTTGAAAAAAGAGAACTTTCTATTGAAGCCAAAGTGTTCTAGCAGACAAAAGGAATATAACTTTACTACCTTGCTCAGTGAATTTAGATTATAGTTTTGAGGAAAATAGGTCTATACAATTGTTCAATAAACAATTGTAACACATCTTTTGTGGGAGGAACACTGTGCTATGAGAAGGGAATACATCCTGGAAGAATAAAAAAAAAGGGTTTATAACCCAGAGGGGAATATAAGATGTGCACCCAATGAAATATAGGCAAGAAATGATGGTGGTTTGGACAACAGTGGTGTTGTTGGTGGAGACAGAGATGGATATTTAGGGGGATCGGTAAAGGAGTAGGCCTTCTGGGTTACTCTGTAACAACTGAAACACATCAAAGAAGGTATAACATGTAAATCTTTTTTCTGCTAACACTCTTGGAGTTTTGAAGGAAAAGGCATGGTGGATGCTGTGGTTTGGTTCACTCCAAGTCTTACCCAACTTCCTCCTGATGTGCCTTACTGCAGAGGCTGGAAAGCCAAAAATCACATTTGCCAGCCTTCCTTGCAGCTACTTTTGTGACTGGGATTTGGAGTGTACCAACCAGCTACCTTTAAGCAAGGCATGAACTGGGAAATGAGGTAACAAAGGAGAAGCAGGATTCGAGGCATGGGGTTTGTTGGTGTGGCTTGTAGTGGGAGGGGTATGGTTCCAACAGTTCTGCCGAGCCTTTCTGGTTTGACAGGCAGCCTCCTGGCGGTGGCAGGAGTGACAGTCATCTTAGCAGCTTAACTGCGGCAATGGCTGCTACATAAATGCTTAATACGTGTGGGCTGTTATTATACTTAGTATGTACCAAAAAAGAATACTTACTGTTGGATGTCTGTGTGCTGTGAAGATAGTACTTAATGGATAATGGAACGCTCAGCCTGACTTCTGAGGTAGTTCAGTCCTGAAGGAAATACTGGCTTAATGTATATGACGTTGATGTCCCTTCACTCCTTTTATGTTCCTTTTTACAAGTAGCCTATGCTCCCAAGGTATCAGGTGAAAAACTTGTTCTGTCAGATGCTTGGGAGAAAGCTAGACTGTTGTCATTAAAGATGAGCAGTCTTCCTCTAGAACATCCCAGAAATTTTAAACATCTGATGACAAATGCTATGAGAGTCAGAAGGAACTGTGCCTTTCAGCTGCACTGATAGTATCCACTTAAACTAAGCAGAAACTGTGTCTAAACCAGGAAGCCTAACAACATCGCAACTTCCTCTACGGGGGATAACTCGGCTGTGATACATAAGAATTTTTGGTCAAAAAGTTAAAAATGTCAACAAAGACATGCAGGAAGTGACTCTTTGCTCCCAATTCCCAAAATAATTTCTTCCTTCTCTAAACATATTTTTGGTACATTTTTCAGCCTGTATCAGAGCTATATATATCCATTTCTGATCTGTCCAATAGACAAAACTATAAAAACATGGAGGGCAGGTCACCCACTGATTCATCTTTGGATCTCTTAAAGTGCCTGCTAAGAATGGATCCTTTTACAAAGGAAGCTGTCAATCTATAGTTAATGGAGGAATTGGTGAATTCTTGTGCCTTAGTCATGAGGACTAACACCTTTGAAAGAATGCTTAGAATGTGTTGTAACTATTCCACTAAATACTTTGATTCATACTCCAGATTAAAGTGAAGGAGAAGAAAAAATGGGTACAGGATGGGGGGGGTTGCCATACTGCTTCGGACTAGTGTTTCTTCCACCTTCCATTGACGGGGACAGTAGTAAAAAGAGGACAGACACTTTAAGAGGGTAGGGACCCAACCTCTAACCACTCACGGGCTGTATGATTTTAGTCAAGATGCTGAAACTCTTCCTCTCCCTCATAAAAGGGATTGATGAGGTGATGGCCTATCATTCCTCTCATCACATTGGTCTCGTAGAGTCACCATTCTAGAAGATCGAAGCTCTCATCTTATGATGATTTAAGATCTTAATCTTAAAAAAACTTAAAGATCATACGACCCCAGCATGATAAATCTGCATCACCTACATGCTGACACTGATCTATCAGTCGTAGCTTCTGAAAGCACAGTGTTGAGAAGGATTCTGAGGCCCTTTTTGGACTCAGTGGGAAAGACAGCCTTGACTCCATAGTGATGTCTGGCTTGAGGCATGGACAGGAGTGGCAGCAAACAAGCCAAAATATGTCACCCCTGATCTAGTCCAATGCCTTTATTTCACAGGAGGAAAATGAGAAAATGAAGAAAGGTGCTCTCAGGGTCAGGAAGTGGCCATGCAGGACAGGAACCCAGGTCGTCTTGATTCGGTCTCTGGAGTTCCCCACCATGAGCCTCTATTATCACCAGCTTCCTTTACCATCAAAATATGTATGCTCAAGACATGTCTGCTTACCTATTATGAATTTCAGAAGCTTAGAACATTCAGCCAGCTCTGCAAAATTCCCACCGTGGTGGGTATGTCTCCAAAGATAACAAGTATTTGTTCAGCAGTTCAAAGGAGAAGGTCTTTAGAAGCTCTTACTATGGCACCATTGATCTCTACCAGAGTAGACATTCAGATCCTTGCTTTAAAATAAAACTCTGAGGAGAAAGCTAATTTAGGACATTAATGAGCTTTTTCAAGAATAATTAGCTCCGCGTGGTATTCAACTTCAATTTTTTTTTTTTTTCTTTTTGTGTTTTAGGAGCTGGTAAGCCTGGAAGCTTGTTTAGGAGAAGAGGAAATGAAACCATGAAAAGGCACAGTACTATTCCTTTTTTTTCTTGGAGGCAGGGGACAATATGAATATGAATAATTCTCTCATCCTGTCCAATTAACTGCCTCAAGTACGGATAGAAAAAAACAAATAGACACACTTGGTGAATTTGGAAGAAATTGAAGAAAAAGCCAAGAACAGTAAGCTAGTTTCAACAATGACGCCCTATGCAAATCACTTCCTTTAGGATTTAAGGCTTCTCTCCCGCAGGGAAAAAAACAATGCTAATGAAACAGGGCGAAGAGTGGGAGGTGGAGAGAGGAAATGAAAAAAGAAAAAAAAAAAGAAAAAAGAAAAAAGAAAAAGAGCTTGGAGGAGGAGGAAAGAGCGAGCTTCTCGGTCGAAGAGGAATCACCGAAAAATGGAGGAAGGACTGGGAAAACAAAGTCTGGGCTTCTCAGACATTCCGGGAGGGGCGTGGGCCTGGTGCCTCCTTGAATTCGGAATGAATGGTCCGGGTACCTGCCAGACAAGTTCATCCACCTGGCGTTCCTCGGGTGCCGGTGGGGGAGGGGGGTGACTTAAGAATTCCCGAGTCACTAAGATTTGAGATCTCCGCTAGGGTTCTCCGTGTGTCCGACGAGGGCAGCAGCACAGTCAGTTCGTTCTGCCGCGTGTCCGGCCTCCCAACCTCGCTCGCCGCCTGCCACATCGAAAACTGACAGTCCCAGACATTCCGCGACGGGGACGGTTCCAGAGAGCGGAAAAACCGCGAGCTACGAATGACATGTGAATAGTGGGGCTCCGGCAAGAGACTTAAAAATTTCAGTTTGGGGTAGTTGGGAGACTGGAAATACGTCGAGGGCCACAGGTCATGTGTGGCGCTGGAATTTAACATTTTGGAGCCTGTAGTCTGTGCCAAGCACGGAGCCTAGGGAGCCACACTCCTTGTTCAGCTCGGTCAGGTAGGTTAGTTACATGGGTCTTCAGGGAAGTTAAACAGCTTACGTTTTCCATTTCCTTTGCCTGGAACGCTCTTCCCGGAGACTGGGGTGTGGCACCTCTTACCCGGAAAAAAAAAAAAAAAAAGCCACCTCCTCCAAGAGGCCCTCAGGGCATTTCACAGCTCCCTGTCTCATACATCAACACTTTAGGAAAACTCTGCTTAGCAATTGCGTCAGTGTTCATAGTTCATCAGTACTTTCCCGTTTATATTTGTGTATGTTCTTGGTTTATGGTATGTCTCCCCACCAAGACGTAAGCTCCTTGAGAGCAGGAACCTGGTGTGCCGCTATCCCTGAAGCAAGGCCACATCTGCTTCAGGCGCACATAGTCAGGCACCCCGTAACTGGTCATTCCTTTTCCACCCCGCCACCTGCGGCACTCGCACATCTTGCAGGCTCCAAACTGACCCCAGGTGAGCAGTTGCTGCATTCACGCTAGGATCAAAGGAGGCCGAGGAGCGACTGGGCAGTTAAGTCGGGTGGACTTCCTTGTCTACCAAGGGGCTCTGGCATTTTAATTGTAACGATGATGCTCTCTCTTCCTTCCCCTTTGCACAGGAACAGCATAAAACAAAACAACTACACTCCCCTCAGGTCTTCTCTTGGGGCCCTGGCACCAAACTGCGCCACTGCCTCTGGATGTTAGGGTCACTGTCTTGGGCGGGGTCCCACACCGATTCTGCTCTTCGTCGTCCAATGCCTGCAAGCCTCCCTTCACCACGTTTTTTCTCCGTTCTCAATCCCTTTGCCTCTGACTTCCTCAAGAGATGGAGTCCTCTTTGCCTGTTCGCACGTGTATCCCCAGGAACATTCTCCTTAAGCCCCTCCCACACCGCCCTCTCTTCTCCCTCCTTCCCGGTCCTGGAAATGCCACTCGACCAACATTTATTGAGCTCCTACAGCACGCAGTTGCACGCTGAGCTGCCAGTAGCCCCTCTTTGACGCTGCTGCAGCTCTCCCCTCCTTCCGCCCTTCCCACCTGCGGAAAACCAGGGGTCCCAACTGCCCCGACTGCGTCATGGAAACCGCTCGCTTTTTACGAGACCATCGCCCCACCTCCTTCCTCGGGTCGACTCCCGATTGGTGGGAGTGTGGCCACTTTGCCACGCCTCCCGCGGCCCTCCTCTGTGTGGCTCCGCCCCCGAAGGCTCCTCCTCCTCGCTCCCGCCCCTGGCGGTGCTCCTCCCGCTAATCTACTGGCGGCGCGGAGAAGTTCTGGGCAAAGTACTGGGAACCGGCTGCGCGTCCGCAGCGCCAGCAATCGTGGCATCGCCGGGGACCCCAGCGCACGGCGGCCAGTACGCGGCGCGAACTCCGGCCCGGCTGTCCATCCGCTAGTGGCCGTCCCCGCCACCGCCTATTGCTGCTGGCACGGGAACTGTCAGCTGCGCGTTGCAGGGGGACCGGAGAAGCCGGCTTTGCCTCCTCCCGGGTCTGCGGGCGAAGCCGGGAGACGGGCACCGGAGAACTAGGCGGAGTCCCCGACGGCGGAGCGTGCAGGTAAGCGCCGGGAAGCTCGCCAGAAGGGTTCTGGGGTGGTGAGGGCCAGAGGCGGTGCTGGCTCGCAAGGACTCCGGTTTGACGGGCGCCAACAGTCTCGGTGGGACCAGAGTCTGCCTCCTGTCGCTCCTGGCTGGTGGGGCAGCCCCGAGCAGGAGAGATTGCTGTCGGGGCCGGCGCCAGCTTCCGGGGAGGTAGGGCCGGGGTGCTGCCCACCCTGGAGCTCCGTCCTGGGAGGGACGGTTTGGCCAGGATCGACGGCGAGAAGGCTCGGAGCGCCGGGGCCTGGGTCCGGGCGCCGGGGGGTTCGGCACGGAGAGGCTGTCCTGGGCAGCCGAGAGGCGCGGCGCCGGGGCGAGAGGCACAGGAAACCTGTTTAAGTGTGCCGAGCGCGCGGCCTTACCACATCCGCGGGATGGGGCGTGCTGGGGGGACGCGGGCGACGCTGGCCTTGCAGCGCCCGGCTCGCCTGGGTCCCCTGGCTCGGCCCGCCCCACTCCCGGTTTTCCCGGCTGAGGGCATCCGCCCCTTCGGGCCTTCCAGCGTCCTGGGAAGCGTTTGCAGCCTCTAGAGTCATCGGAGGGCATAATGGTAGATCGTTCAGATACTTCTTAACAGGGTTAATGAACTTGCCAGCCACCTTCTGCACACTTGTACTCTTCCAACCCCGTTTCACAAACTACCAGGCTCAGTCGGAACCCCTTAGCCGAGGGGTCTGTAAAGTTTGTGCATCTGAAGGGGTCTGTGCTGAAGTGCATCCGAAGCCTCCACCGCCTCCCCCTCCCCCGCTGATGTTGCACTGAGCCTCAGATTTTGAGAACTGGGTTGAGTCGTTTAGAAATATTTTAAGCTGCAGCTGCAAAAGAGATCCTCACACAGACAGGAAAAAATGTAGGTCTGACTTCTGATGTCCACATTCTACCCCTAAGCATCATACAAGATGAAGTTCCCCCTTCTGGCCAAAGGAGACCACTCACGCAGGCCTGGGCAGAAATGCACCTAGCTAAATGAAGATTCCCCCTCGCCAACCCCCCCCCCCCCCCCCCCCCCCCCGCAGCTTGCTAGCATCCACCCCCCTTCCCAGTTTGGTGTTCCTCTTAGCTCTGAAACGATCGCCTTGGGCTGTTTACTGTCTGGCTTCCCCTACCAGAATGGAAGTTCCAGGAAAGCAAAGACTTTGTCCTGTTCATCGCTGCATCCCCAAAGTCAACAACAGTGCCTGCAAGAAACGAATAAAAACTTCTCTGTAAAATATGAAGAATGGTGATTACATAGCTGGTTTTGATTTTCATCCTTTTTTATCCTTTTTTTTTTTTTTTTCTATTCAGAAAATTAACAAATACCAGTAACTACTATTGTTTGAGTACCTACTAAGAACTGGATATGTGCTGGGAACTTATATTGATTACCTCATTAAACATTACTGTAATGTTATTATTAGGTATTTCTAAGCAGATAGGACCTTAGGCTCTAGCAGGTTAACCAATTTCCCCAGGATTATCCTGGCAGAACTAGAATTCCATTCCGTTTTCTGTTGTGCTGGACCACTTCCAAGAAATTAAAATGTATTTTTCACCATTAAAACCAATAGATGTTTAGCTTTATTTGTTTTTTTAAATTTTTTTTATTAAATTTTTTTTTTACATTTATTTATTTTTGAGAGACAGAGTGAGACAAAGTGAGAGTGGGGGAGGGGCAGAGAGAGAGAGGGAGACACAGAATCCGAAGCAGGCTCCAGGGTCTGAGCTGTCAGCACAGAACCCGACCCCGGGGTTGAACCCACAAACCATGAGATCATGACCTGATCTGGAGTCAGACGCTCAACGGACTGAGCCACCCAGGTGCCTCTGTTTAACTTTATTTGTGACAAAACTGTATTGCTTAGCCAAAAGAATATTTGTTGCTTTATCATTGAGGTAACAGTTTCAATAATAGCTAATAGTTATGTTGTAGGACAGATACTACCAGGCTGCAGTAGGTTGTATTATCTCATTTAATTTTTACCATCTTATAGGCAATGTTGTGAGGTTGTCTCCGTTTTTTTCAGATCAAAAAACCACAGCCTAGGTTCAGGAACATGCCCAGGGTCAATAGTAAATTGCTGAGCTCGGTTTTGTCAATGGTTTTTCTGACTCTAAATCTTTAGATCGTTCTACTACATAGAAATCTCTCCTGTTCCCACTGTTTGATTAGTTGTTAACTTATGATAGGGTCCAATGATACAATATATTAAAACCATGTGAGGTTGGGCTATAAAGTTATCACTGACGATGTCAAGTGTCTAGTTGTACTATTTTCTGAATTGTTGAGACTCTTACTGCCATTGATTTTTGTGGTTGAGTTTATGGTTTTGTGGGCTTGGTAGATGGGGGACTTTTAATAATATAAAAGGGAAGGAAATTCTTCTTCCACATAAATCTAAATTGAAACTTTCACTTAAATCTGAAGAGAAATCTGATGGGTTTTATTCACTGTGGTAAATGAACTTTGAACGCAGTAATGCTTTATGCTTCTTAAGGAAAGTGCTGGAAAGACAGCTAGTTCCTCTGTTCCCATATGTAGAACAGAGGAGAGTCAGAAATCACTACTAATTCTAAAAGCTTCTGCAGCAACCTTTTAGTAAAATAACTACATTTCAGCTCTGTACTCTTGTAATAAAACCGAGGGCAAGAAGTTAGATAAGAGTTTTAAGGTTACCATGCCTAAAGGGCTAATGGCAGAATAGGGTGGAAAGGAATTTGCGATCATTTGTTTTTCTTCTTCCATTCCCATTTTAGGGGGTAATATAACATTTTTCCCTGCATGAGAGTCTGGATAATCCAGTTTTATAATGTGCCTCTTGGCAGTACTATATTTTCTTAATGGTTAATTCCATTTTAGGAGTACTCCAGCGAGGGTTGGGGAACCCTCCAACCCAGAATGTCCACAGAAGTGATGGGCGGGTGCACAGGAAGGAAGATAGAGCCTTCCAGGCATAATTGAGAGCTGTCTAGTTCTCTGTGAATTTCTTTTCTGTCTACATCTTGCTCATCCGCTTTTTAACCCCCTTCTTCTGGAAAATTCCCTCTTGACTTTCCAGTCACTACTGTTCAGGCCACGTTTAAGCTCACCCCAACTCTCGTCCCTCTCTTCCTCAGCATCTTTCACACGGATCCATTCCCATTCCCCCTGCACCATCTCAGTTCGGGGTCTTAGGGACTGCTGCACTGTCCTACCATTACTTACAGGCAGATTTTCCTCCTACAGTGTCTCCTTCATATCACATTCAGGTCAATGCTTTAAGTGCTGTCCTTATGTGGCTAAAACTTCCTGAGTGGCTTCTAGAGTTAATAGTAATAACATTAATAACAGCAGCAGTAGTTGCCAAACGTCTTGTGCCCTATTGTCATGCGTGCCGTATATGAGTTACTACCTTTAATCCTCAGAGCAACACCAGAGCAGGCACTGTTATTATAATTCCGGGTCAGGGTTGGAAAAGTTGTGCTCCAGATGAGGCTGCTTCACAGCTAGTACAGGTGGATCTGAGCCTGAAATGCCAAGTCCTTTCTCTTCCCATTTAAGTGTAGAGTCCCCAGCCTATAGTCAGGATTCTGCAGCCTGGGCTCAGGGCCGCCTTCCCCCTTCATTCCCCAACTCTGTGCACCGGCAGCAACTGAGCACTTTATTCAGCAACTGAGCATTTTGCCTTGGCCCATACACTCTCTCATTGCCTAGAAAGCTCTTTCATTGTCTCTAGCTGTGAAAAACCAACTCTTTAAAGGCTGAACTCATAAGCCACTTCTGCCACAATAATGTCTTTGAACTTAATCTCTCACAGCATTTAAAAAAAAAATGAGCCCTCAGTTTAGTTTCTGACCACTGAATATGTTGGCTTCTTTCTTTCCTTTAGTACTTTGTTCCTTTCCTACCTCCGCCCACCCAAGCAATCCCCCTACCCCTCTGCCTCCTGGCCTAGTTATTTATTCAAATGTATTGCTTCCCTTACTAGATTGTAAATGCCTTAAAAGCACAGCTAGTACACTTTCCTCATATTTCTGTTCCTCAGATCACTAAGTGTGGTATCCTGTCCACAGCAGGTGCTCAATTAAAAAGAGAATATGAAAGGATTGTATTTGGTTATATTCTGTTAGAATATTCTGTGAAAAATGTAATTGGAATGTGGCATTTTGTTTCCTACTTTTTGATCCACAATATTGTAATGCCTTCATCAACTTATGATGAAGTAAAAGAAATCCTAGTTATTTAAATCCCTGGGGAAGTACCTATTCTGATTGTTTTCACCTTGGAGATATTGTAAGGAGATCTCAGACCCATTCACAAATAAACATTGTAGAATAAATGCCTTTGATATGCACTATTTTTTCATATATATGGTGGTGTTATTAAAAATGAATTAAAACTTATGGAATTTGAACTATATTTTGGTCAATTTTTTATCGATAAATGAGCATTTCACATTTGTAACCTGATTTACCAGAACCTTTGTGAATCACCTCTGGCTCACAGTTCATCATTCATCACTTTGCTCTGTGGTTTCCAGTCACATTGAACTGAATGCAGCACCTTGCCTGTATCCCCAGGGCTATGCATAATGTGCTCTGGCCTCCCCGTTTTGCACAAACTCACGTCTTCTTTGTAATCTCTTCTTTCTCACCCATATTCACCTGGTTAATTCCCACTCGTCCATCACATTTCAGCGTGGATGTCACTTGCAAGAAGTCTTCCTCTCCCACCTCCAAGTTAAAGTTGGAGAACACTCTTGCCACTCTGCCTACCCATTTTATAGAGAGCCATTATCATACCGTTTTGTAACTGTTGATCACTTGACTGAATCTTCCTTGAAACCGCTGACTCTTGTTTGACTTACATTAGAATCCCTTAGGGATCTTTTAAAAAATTTTCCCTACCCAGGCCCCACTCCCTAAGCTTCTGGATCAGGTGGCTGGGGGTAAGGAGGGTTGGTCACTGGAATTATTTTGTTTTAAAGGACTTTTCTCATTCTGTATTATAGCTGGATAGTATTCCATTGTGTGTAACATGCTTTATCTAGTTACTTATTTTTAAATAACAGCTTTATGGAGATTTTCATATTTTATACAATTCACCCACTTAAAGTATACAAATCAATGATTTTTTAGTATATTCACAGGTGTGTAACTATCACCATAATTAATTTCAAAACATTTTGTCACCCCCCCAAAAAAATCCGCCCCTATCTGCAGTCTCTTCTTTCACCCTGAAACCACTAACCTACTTTATGTCTGTATGGATTCACCTATCCAGGACATTTCATGTAATTGGAATCATACTCTGTGGTCTTGTGTGTAGCTTCTATCAGCAAACATATTGTATTCAAAGTTCATCTCTGTTACAGCATGAATCAGTACTTGATTCGGTTTTATTGCCTAATAACGCCCCCATTGTATGTAATACCATGTTTTATTTATCCATTTGCCCATTGATGGAACTGTTATTGTTTATTAAAGCTTCCTTGAGTGGTCCTATTGTGCAGGCAGGAACTAAGCCACAAGTTCCTTTGAGTCTTGTTTGTGGTTGTGTCTTGGGACTAGACCAGTGTTTGACGCAAGATAGATGTGGAATAAACATCTGAATGAAGGAAGCATTTTACTAAAAGTACAACTCCTGTTATGTTGGTGTCATCAAAAATGTCATTAAAAAGAGATCCTCATAGTTGATTGTTTAGATTCCAATTTGAACAAATGTACAACTGTTAAAAAAAAAGATGAAGGAAATTTGAACATGGATGAAATGCTATGATTTTTAGCATTTGCTTCAAAATAATCTGAGGTTGGGGAGAGAGTTTAGAGGAAACAAGGCTGTCTATGAGTTAATGATTATGGAAGTTGGGTGATGAATTCATGGGATTTTTAAAAAAATATTAATTAATTAATTTATTAATTTACATCCTAGTTAGTTATCATATAGTGCAACAGTGATTTCAGGAGTAGATTCCAGTGATTTATCCTCTATGTATAACACCCAGTGCTCATCCCAACAAGTGTCTTCCTAATGCCCCTTACCCGTTTAGCCCACCCCCCTTCCCAAACTCCTCCAGTAACCCTCTGTTTGTTCTCTATATTTAAGAGTCTCTTATGTTTTGTCCCCCTCCTTGTTTTTATATTATTTTTGCTTCCCTTCCCTTATGTTCATCTATTTTGTATCTTAAATTCCTCGTATGAGTGAAGTCATATGATTGTCTTTCTCTGACTAATTTTTCTTAGCATAATACCCTCTAGTTCCATCCATGTAGTTGCAAATGGCAAGATTTCATTCTTTTTTGATTGCCGAGTAATACTCCATTGTATATGTATACCACATCTTCTTTATCCATTCATCCATCGATGGACGTTTGGGCTCTTTCCATACTTTGGCTATTGTCAATAGTGCTTCTATAAACATGGGGTTGCACGTGCCCCTTTCAAACAGCACACCTTTATCCCTTGGATAAATACCTAGTAGTGCAATTGCTGGGTCGTAGGATAGTTGTATTTTTAATTTTTTTGAGGAACCTCCATACTGTTTTCCAGAGTGGCTGCACCAGCTTGCATTCCCACCAACAATGCAAAAGAGATCCTCTTTCTCCACATCCTCGCCAACATCTCTTGTTGCCTGACTCGGTAATGTTAGCCATTCTGACTGGTGTGAGGTGGTATCTCATTGTGGTTTTAATTTGTATTTCCCTGATGATGAGTGATGTCGAGAATTTTTTCATGTGTCTGTTAGCTGTCTGGAGAATTCATGAGATTTTTAGCACTATTGTCTATATTAGCTGTTTACTAGGGCAGCCGTGGGCCACAAATGGCTATTGAGCGCTTGAAATGTGGCTAATCCTTATTGAGATATACAGTATGGGTAATATACAAAGAGTGCAAAAAAGAATAAGATTATCTCAATATTTTTTGTTTATATGTTCAAATGATAATATTTTGGATATATTATGATAATATATAATTAAAACAAATTTTACTTATTTTCTTTTACCTTTTTTAACTGGTTTCTTAAAAATTAGAATTCATATATGGGTCATATTACATTTCTTTTGAGACAGTGTTGCTGTATACTTTTGCATATGTTGGAGATTTTTCGTAAGTTAAAATCAAAGACATTTGAATTTTTTTAAAAGTCTGTAGTAGGGGCGCCTGGGTGGCTCAGTTGGTTAAGCGTCCGACTTTGGCTCAGGTCATGATCTCACGGTTCATGGGTTCGAGCCCCACGTCGGGCTCTGTGCTGACAGCCCAGAGCCCAGAGCCTGCTTCAGATTCTGTGTCTCCCTCTCTCTCTGCTCCTCCCCCACTCAGGTTCTGTTTCTCTGTCTCTCAAAACTAAATAAACATTAAAAAAAAAATTTAAAAAAAAGTCTGAAGTAAAATATTTTTCGGAAATGATTCCTCTTATGTGAAAAGATTGATAAATATGGATTTATTCAAAGATCATTCTTTGTAGAAGCTTACAATAGGCAGACTGTAGCCTTGTACAGCCCTTCCTGGGCTGCTTGTATGTGAAAATTTAAAAATTCTTTTATAATAGATGGAATAGCAGCATGAGGGAGTTGTTCCTTTAGTTATTTATCTGATTCTTTTGTTTTAAAGTTGATTAAATATTTCCTTCATCTTGGAGAAATACAGAAAATGCAATGGTAACTTCATTGTTCTTAGTCATAGTGTTTATAGCCTGAAGTTGAATTTTTCTGGACTTGATTTATAATCACTTTGCCTAAATTTGTTTGTGAGTCAGAATGTGATTGTTTCTAGGCTCCCCAAGACCCCTGAAATATGAGTGGAATATAATTCTTAAATAGCAATACATGTATTTACAGCTGAGAAACACATTGCCTTCATATAAAATTTTTTAGATGATTATCATGTTGCTCTCTGAATGTCTGTGTTTACTCCTAGAGAGTGGACCTGAATTGAAAAATAGCTTTACTGTAAGCAGAACAGAATTAAATCACCATGAACAGCCCAAGAGATCATCAAGGGATTTGTGACTGTCAGTATAAAATCAAGTTTATTATTTTGTTTACTCTCTACAGTTAACATATTAAAACCTGATTTTTCAAAAATGTGTGGGTCACTTTTCTCAATATAACATTTCTCCACATATGTATTAAAATATAGTGCCATTAAAGATTCCCACACTTATTTTCTTTCTTGGTATCAAATGTTATAATACAGGAAATGTAAAGTTACAGTGTAAGTCTAATAAAACAAATTTCTTTCCCCAAATCATTTGTGAGTGGGCAGTGATCTTACATGTTTCGAAGCAAGAGTTATTTTTTAAATCTCACTAAATAATATTATGTTTTTAGTCTCACAGACATTGTTAAACTTGAAGTAAATGCCTCCCTGGAATGAAAACATGGAATATGATTTCTGCTCAGACACGTAAGAACTATTTATTGAGGACACACGCTATGTCGGGTACCACATTGTGTACATAGGATATGGTGATGAACTGTCCAAACGTGGAACCTCCCCTTGAGGAGCTTACAGTTTCAAAGGGGACAGAGATATTAAACAATCACAGAGAATTTGTTTGTTACAGTGGGGATATGTGGCTCAAAGGGAATGAGTCTGGATTTTAATTGGGGCCCTGGGGAGGAAAGTTCTATTTTTCTGTAGGTCATGATTCAGGCTGCTGATTGTCTGAAGAAGGAGGAGGGGAGAGAATGGGGTTCGGGATCCTCCGAGGATGATGGTCCAAGCAAAATCTTACCCTTTTTGTGTCTTTGTACTGCTTGCCGGAGGCCAGGTGGAACTGACTAGAAGGAGGGGTTTAATCCCTGTCCTGAGCTTTTGAATTGCTTTCTTTGTTGCTACACAAGGTTTGTTTATTTGCTGCTGGGAATTGAATCCAAAGTTGAGTTTTTACCACCTTTGTAACTGAAACTGAATGAGATATAACAATCTGTTCTCTAGCATAGCCATGAAAGTAGCTTAAAGTCATTTGCTGGCTCAAATTCTAGAGTTGCTCCGTTGTCTAGCATCTGAGATGCAGTGAGTGTGGGGTATTTGAAAGCCTCAAAGAATATGGGGAAGACCCATGTGGGTTTTTTCCTCACAGGTTCAGGACTGCTTCAATAAGATTTCTGCTGTCTATAGAATTAACTGAGGTGTCCTTTGGAGTCATTGGGGAATTTGGAGCCATGCTGCCTTTAAAGGCATGTAATTACAAAGAATAATGAAAATAGCAATGGCACCTAGTAACTGTGAAGCACTTAACCGCGTGCCAGCCCAAGCGCTTTGCTTATACTATCTTGTTAGATTTTCAATAACTTGTAAGGTGGCTATCATCATCTTAGTTTACCAATGACTGAACAGAGGCTCAGGAGCGATTACTTGCTCTTTAGTTGTCCAACATCCACTTACCCTTCCTGATTTCCATTTGAGGAATCACTTCTTTGCCTATAGTTTGCTGAGTCCAGAACCAGGGCTCCATTCTCCTTGGCCATGGGTGGCCCTGTGAGCCAGGCCAGTCACATGCCTCTTGCTGGACTCTGGGTGAGTGCCAAGGGCCATGGAGATTCTGCTGCTGAGGGTGTGTCCTGACGGGTCCATTCCTGTCTGTACCACATTGTTGTGGCCTGGCTTCCATTCCCAGGAAGCTATGCCAGTGCTTGCCTCTCCAGCCTCCTCTTAAATTCCTTTAAGAGGTTGTAGAGAGCAAAATGGAGTCTCACATGTCAAGCAGGGGCCTTAGTCAAGCAATGACGCAAAGAGTTAAAGGTACTGCAGCTATGAGGTAACTCCGGGACCAGCATCAGCTGACACCCCAGAACTGATAACAAACAGAAACAGAGGAGGTCTGCAGGGGCCCATGACCGATTCAGTCCCTTTAAAAAGGGGAGGATTTTTGCAGCAAACTGTCAGATCCTTCAGTCCTAACCCCTTAAAAAAAGACAACTGCTGCTGAAAAGAACCGAGATCCTTCCTGCTTGAACATAATAAGCAGTTAGTGCCCAGAGCTGACCTGGGCCTGCCCAAGGCCTTATCTCAACTACATGCTCGCAGATTGACTTCACATTTGGTTCGTTAACTTCCTACACCCTTCTGTTGTCGGTTGTGTGGTTTGTCTTAGGTTCTGCTCTGTGTGCTGCGTAAGAAGGCAGGTTTAATCACATGGTGAAATGTCACTGAGTTTGGAATCCTGAACCTGCTTTATAATTATGATTAACTTTGCTTTAGGATTGAATAAAACCGACATGGTGGAAAGACACAACTTGTATGTGCGCCTGCATAGCGTGCTCATGACACTGGTAGTTTTCCAAGATACTGTGTTCGGTTTCATTTGCCAGGCTGGTTTCTTTTGCTTCCACTCAACCCCTGACCATCACAGGCCTAGAGTGGCTTAAGTAGTTTACTCACATTCCCTAAGGGAACAGTCTGGTCATTCTGCTTCTAATGCCAGGCCCTTGACCAGAGGGCCCCTCAATGCGGGGAGAGCACTGGACTGGGAGCCAGAGAATGGATCTAATTATAGCAGTGTCTCTACCTTGGTGGTCATGGGCCATTCACTACCTTTTTAGGATGAACTGGATGGACAAGAAAAAATCTACCCATATCTAAATGACACCCAGCCTGAGAAGATTTCCTTCTCCATGAGATTTTTGGACATACTGTGTCCTAGTTTCTAAAGGCTTTCAATTTGAGGTTTGTGATGTGGTTTGAGGCAGTGGTTTTCAAAGTGGGTTCTAGCAGTTGCTGTATCAGCATCACCCAGGAGCTTGTTAGAAATGTGGATTCTTGGGCCTCCCCCCCAACACCTCCTGAATCAGAAGTTCTGCAGGTGGGCCCAGCAATCTGTGTTTTTACAAGCCCCTCGGGTGATTCTGATATACACTAAAGGCATTTTCATTTCATTAAAAACAATTTCTTGTGCATGAGGTGCTACGTAGAAGCAGGGAGCATGAAAAAATTAATTGGTCACAGCCACTGCTCTTAAGGAACATTGTGAGAGACAAGGAGGGGTGGTCCTTGCTGTGAACAAGGTATTGCCATGCTAGAGAAGCGCAGAAAGAGCAATGTGAGGTGTTTTTGCAGAGAAGTGGGCATTTGAGCCAGGCTTCAAAGGACACATAGTATTGGGACAAAGGAAGGGAACAGAGGACTATGTAGAAAGCACAGCCTGCCGAGAATGCTGGATGAGTCAGGGTGTAGCGTTTTTAAGGAGTGAGGAACCCTCTAGTATGATGATAAGGACTGTTTTAAGGAAAAGTAGACTGTTTTTTATGGGAAAAGTGACAGGATATGAGAATGGAGAGGTAGGTTGGGGCCCAACTGGAGTGGATCCTGGTCTCATTCTGTAGACAGTGAACAAGGAGGTGACATGGTGGGAGCTATCTTTGAGGAAGTATTCTATAGCTGGTGGAGAACGTCAGAGGCTAGGAGTGCTGGCACGGTGAGCCCGAACTGGGCTGGTAATAATGGAGAAGAAACGAAAGATCACTCAGAAACGCTGGAAGGTTAGGATGACGGCCCCTTGGAACTCCAGGGATCTGAGGAACGGGGTTGAGGGAGAAGGCAAATAGGATCCAATGGGAGATCATAAGCAGAGTTGGTACAATCAGGTAAAAATGTTAGAGCCTTACCTCGTAACTTCCACTAAAATAAATTCCACATGGATGCAAACCTTAGCATTGAAATAACTCGGAAAAAAACCAAAATGTCATCTTAATAATAATGGCGTTAAAAAATTCTTTCAAGATATGACACAAAATCTAGACCTTATAAAACAAAAGATTGAATCATTTGACTACATATAATGTTTGCAGGGCCAGATTTTTTTTTTTTTTTAAACTATGTCAAGAGGTGCCTGGGTGGCTCAGTCGGCTTAGTGTCTGACTTTTGATTTTGGCTCAAGTCATGATCTCATGGTTTATGAGATTGAGCCCTGTGTCCAGGTCCACACTGGACAGCACGGAACCTGCTTGGGATTCTCTCTTCCTCTCTCTTTGCCCCTCCCCACCCCTTAAAATAAATAAAGTAAACTTAAAAAAAAAAAACAGAACAAACAACTACGTCCAAAGGCATACATGATACGCTATGTAGAAAACCTGAAAGACTCCACCAAAAAAATTACTAGAATTGATACACAAATTCAGCCAAGTTGGAGGTTATAAAATCAATGTACCGATATCGATTGCATTTCTGTTTAATTAATTAATTTATTTGGAGAGAGAGACACACACAGTGATGCAGTGGCAGAGGAAGAGGGAGAGAGAGAGAGAGAGAGAGAGAGAGGGAGAGAGAATCTTAAGTAGGCTCCATGCGCAGCGTGGAGCCAGCTGGGGGCTCAATCTGACGTCCCTGAGATGATCACTGGAGCTGAAATCAAGAGTTGGTCGCTTAACTGACTGAACCACCCAGGCACCCCAAGAAATCTATTACATTTCTACACACCAATAATGAAGCAGTAGAAAGAGAAATCAAGAAATCAGTCCCATTTACAATTGCACCAAAACCATAAGATACCTAGGAATAAACCCAACCAAAGAGGTAAAAGATATATACTCTGAAAACTATAGAACACTTAAGAAAGAAACCGAAGAAGACCCAAAGGAAAGGAAAAACATTCCATGCTCATGGATTGGAAGAACAAATATTGTTAAAAGGTCTATACTACCCTAAGCAATCTACACATTTAATGCAATCCCTATCAAAATACCACCAGCATTTTTCACAGAGCTAGAACAAACAATCCTAAAATTTGTATGAAACCACAAAAGACTCTGAATAGGCAAAGCAGTCTTGAAAAAGTAAAGCAAAGCTGGAGGCATCACAATTTTTGACTTCAAGCTGTATTGCAAAGTTGTAGTAATCAAGATAGTATGGTACTGGCACGAAAACAGACACTTAGATCAATGGAACAGAATAGAAAATCCAAAAATGGATCCACAATTATATGGTCAATTAATCTTTGACAAGGCATGAAAACAGACACTTTGATCAATGGAACAGAATAGAAAATCCAGAAATGGATCCACAACTATATGGTCAATTAATCTTTGACAAAGCAGGAAAGAATATCCAATGGAAAAAAGACCATCACTTCAACAAATGATGCTGGGAAAACTGGACAGCTACGTGCAGAAGAATGAAACTGGACCACTTTCTTACATCATACACAAAAATAAATTCAAAGTGAAAGACCTAAATGTGAAACAAGAAAGAATCAAAATCCTAGAGGCAAACACAGGCAGCAACCTCTTTGACCTCGGCTGCGGCAACTTCTTACTGGTCTCTGGCAGTAAAGAAAACAAAAGCAAAAATTAATTATTGGGACTTCATCAAGATAAAAAGCTTCTGCACATAGAAGGAAACAATCAACAAAACTAAAAGGCAGCCAACGGAATGGGAGAAGATATTTGCAAATGACATATCTGATAAAGGGTTACTATCCAAAACCTATAAAGAACTTCTCAAACTCAACACCCAAAAAACAAACAAGCTGGTTAAGAATGGATAGAAGGCATGAATGGACACTTTTCTAAAGAAGACATCCAGATGGCTAACAGACACATGAAAAGATGCTCAAAATCACTCTTCATCAAGGAAACACAAATCAAAACCACAATGAGATATCATCTCACACCAGTCAGAATGGCTAAAATTAACAACACAAGAAACAACAGGTGTTGGTGAGGATGTGAAGAAAGGGGAATCCTCTTGTGCTGCTGGTGAGAATACGGACACAGGGCTCAATCTCATAAACCATGAGATCAGATGCAGTGAGAATACCGTATTCTGAGAATACCAGAGTGCAGCCACTCTGGAGAAGAGTATGGAGGTTCCTCAAAAAACTAAAAATAGAGCTACCATACCATCCAGCAATTGCACTACTAGGTATTTACCCAAAAGATACAAAAATACACATTCAGAGCAGTACCTGCACCCGATGTTTATAACAGCATTTTCAACAATAGCTAAACTATGGAAAGAGCCCAAATGTCCATTGACTGATGAATGGATAAAGAAGATGTGATATTTATATACAATGGAATATTACTTCACCATCACAAAGAATGAAATCTTGCCATTTGCAATGACATGGGTGGAGCTAGAGTGTATTATGCCAAGTGAAATAAATCAGAGAAAGACAAATACCATATGATTTCACTTGTATGTGGAATTTAAGAAACAAAAGAGATGAACATAGGGGAAGGGGAAAAAAAGAGGGAAGCAAAGCATAAGAGACTCTTAACTATAAAGAACAAACTGAGAATTGATGGAGAGAGGTGGGCAGGGGATGGGCTAAATGGGTGATGTGTGTTCAGGAGGGCACTTGTGATTAGCACTGGGTCTTACATGTAGGTGATGAATCACTAACTTCTACACCTGAAGCCAGTTTTACCATATATGTTAACCTGAATTTAAATAAAATCTTGAAATGAAAAAAAGAAAACTATGTCAAAGGCAATCAATAAACTTAGAAATATAATTTCAATACATGTCACAAAGATGTAATTTCATCAGTATATAGAGAACTACAGGGGCATCTGGGTGGCTCAGTTTAAGTGTCCTGCTTGATCTTGGCTCGGGTCATGATCTCAAAGTTTGTGGGTTTGAGAGTTGTGTCGGACTCTGTGCTGATGGCGAGGAGCCTGCTTGGGATCCTGTCTCTCCCTCTCTTTGCCCTTCACTGGTGTGCACGCATGCACGCTTTCTCAAAGTAAGTAAATAAAAAAAAAATTTTTTTTAAGTATATAGAGAATTACAACAAATCAGTAAGAGAAAGAAGAGTTACTATAGAGACAAAGAATATGAACAGTTTACAAAAGAGCACACAATTACTCTTAAACATATGAGAACCTTAACCTCATAAATAAAAAGAGAAATGCCCATTAAAACTTTCATAAGATGCTGTTTCCCACCTATCAGATTGACAAATATAATGAGATGTGTTAACACTGTTGGCAGTAACCTATTTGAGGACTCACTATTTAGGGTGGATGGAAGTGAAAATGGCCCTGTGTAGCGCTGTTGGCAGGATCTATCAAAATTGCAAATGCATGCACCCTTTGAACCCGCCGTAACAATTCTATGAATTTTATCCTACAGATATGTGTATGTGCACAATGACCTATGTGGAAAGTTATTTATTGCAGCATTGTTCAAATAAATAAAACATTGCAAATAATCCAATTGTCCATCAGTAGGGACTGGTTAATAAATGATGGAGCAGTTAAAAAAGAGGCAGCTCTACAGTTGCTGATTAGGAACAATCTCTGAGAATATATTTTGTATCTATCTATACATAGACATGTACATATTTATGCTTTTGTACACACAGTCCTAAACTGGTGGGCTGAAGTCAGCTTTTACCAGCTTGTGAGAACCAATTGTGTGCATCTCTTTTTAATTCCTTGGTCAATGACTTTGCATTGGTTGTTTTGACATTGGCCATGGTGGGAGTCTTTAGACCATGGAAATCAGCAAAGGCAATAAATCAGGGCTTTTGTTTTTGTTTTTCCAGAGAACTGGTTGGTAAGCAGGTATTCTGATACACATACCCACGGTGTATCAGAAGTATAAATATCTTTTGAAGGATCAGCAAGAGGTTGGTAACATCAGATTCCCCAAGAAAGGGAGAATAGGTGGCAAAGGACAAGTGTGAGACTGAAATTGTATCTCTCAAATTTGGTTCCACATAAATGTATTATTCTGCAGTAAATATTAAAGCAAACAAAAAAAGTAACTCTAGAATTTCAGGCCTATATGACTATTTTATTTAAGGTGCTATGAACACTATAAGGGAAAATAGAAAGATGAATAGATTTTAGGGAAAAAGAATGCTTTTGGTTTTGAACAGACTAAGCTTGAAGTATATGGGTGACATCAGTGGAGATATCCAGCAGGTAACTCCGAAGAGAGGGTAAAGCTGGCGATCACCTCTGTGAGCCTGCGGTTTTAGTTGAAATTACGGCAGTTGAGGTTTCCAAGGGAGGCCCCAGCTGTACAACCTTTTGGGCAGGTGTCCGGAGAGAATGGGGGATGGATGCATGTGGTCCCTTGGGGAAAGCCAGCTAAGAGGTAGGTAGGTTGGGGAAGGGTAACTAGTCATAAGGTAGGAGGTATATAATGATAATAACAGTAGCTTTCTTTAATGGATTATCTACAAAAAGTGAGACACTATTCTCAGTACTTTTTGAAAAAATGTTACCTGATTTAATTCCTGGAACCAATCAATGGCGGGGGGAGGGGAGTGTTACTTCCATGATTGCCAGTGAAGGCAGGAGAGTAATTCAAAAGAGTAAACTTGGAGAGAGCTCCTGGGGGGGATGTTAATAGAGCAGGTGGTAAGATTTTAAAGGTCAAGACATTTCAGGCAGAGGGAGTATTGAGCAATGGCCGAAGGAGATGCTGTCTGATGTAGCTGGAGGATAGAGATGCAGGGAAGCTTGAGGGCAGTGCAAGGCTACCCGTTTTCTGCATTCGGAGAGCCACAGAGTGTTTCTGAGCTAGGGAATATGCTTTCACTAGTCTGGCTGGTATTCAAATGCTGTGTTACCAATGGAATACTACGTGGCAATGAGAAAAAATGAAATATGGCCTTTTGTAGCAACATGGATGGAACTGGAGAGTGTGATGCTAAGTGAAATAAGCCATACAGAGAAAGACAGATACCATTTGGTTTCACTCTTATGTGGATCCTGAGAAACATAACAGAAACCCATGGGGGAGGGGAAGGAGAAAAAAAAAAAAAAAAAAAGAGGTTAGAGTGGGAGAGAGCCAAAGCATTAGAGACTGTTAAAAACTGAGAACAAACTGAGGGTTGATGGGGGGGGGGGGGAGGGAGGGCAGGGTGGGAGGGAGGGCAGGGTGGGTGATGGGTATTGAGGAGGGCACCTTTTGGGATGAGCACTGGGTGTTGTATGGAAACCAATTTGACAGTAAATTTCATATATTAAAAAAAAAAAACACATTAATCAAAATAGGCAAGAAGTTAGATGTATCGGCAAATTGTTTGCAATAAAAAAGTTAGCAACATTTATAGAAAAAAAAAAAAAAACAAATGCTGTGTTACTGTGTGTTCATTGGTGGGGAGGAGGGATGGTGGGAAACAGGAGAAGCTAGCTCATGTAGATGGCCTATGAATACAGGTATTCCGAGTATCTGCAGGCAGGAGCTGTGATGGTTCAGTCGGGGTGAATTTACCTATGTGATAGGCATGTCATTTATCTTGTTTCTTTTCCTCTGTCAGTAAATTATGGGATACGGTCTATATTTTCCAGAAGACTGTCAATGAGGAATAAGGAAAGTGGAGGTGAATGAAGGAATGATTATTGGATGACATATATGTTTAAGCATATGTTTTCTTTGTCAGTTGTGCTGAGACATAATATTTCTGTCTCCAGACACAAGCAAGTCCTGTGTCTGTTCTTCTGAGAGACACTGTTCGTGCCTGCAGCTCTCCTATCTTGTAAAATATACCTGTGCACAAGCAGCGTGAAATTCACCCTAATTAGGTGTTTAACTCCATCTTTTTCTAGCCCAGTATTGTCTTACGTTTACTGTATGTGTATCCTTGGGAATAATATCAATAATGAGTTAACAAGGAAAAGGGTAATAGCTGTGGCCTAAACGTGGTTCCGGAAAGGACTGTATGGACTTCATGCAAACATGCTAACATGGGGCTCTCTTGACTGGTAATTCCTGTTTTTCTAGTAGTATTCTAGTTTGTTTATTACTTTTCATTCTGCATTTTTTGTGCCTTGCTTAAGGGCCTGGAAGTCTCTTTTGTTTTCTGGCATTTAAAGGTTTTGTTTTCATAGGTGCGTATAGATAGGGCGGATGGATGTTTATCTACCTTTTCTGATCCACAGATTAAGACACCTTGTTTGACAAATTTGCCTGGGACCAGAAGGACAGAATGTTGGAATTTGGGTGTTTGTAAACTGGTGTATGGTCCCGAGAGGTGCCCTGATTTTCCTTTATCGCTAAGAATTTCACAGATTACTTGGGAAAAATAACTATGTACTTGTGTCTTGCTCTAGCTAGTTAACTCACACGTTAGCATATCACGGACTTCCCTACATCCCTGTGGATAATACTGTTTCTCCTCCACTCTCTCAGGAGTTATGAGAATTAGCCAAGTGTTAGTAGATGTGAGGGAGTTTCTGGAGAGTCGCATGGTTGCTAGTTGGGCAGGAAGCCAGCTAGAGGAATGTGGCCCATGTGAATGGGCCTCACAGTTATCACGATTATCTGTCATTTTCTCTGGGGAGGTGGGTCCAAGCTTCAGCAGCTCCAAAATGACCTTCAGGGCCTGTCAAAACACAGGTTACTGGCCACCACCCCCAGAGTTTCTGATTCAGTGGATCTGTGGTAGAGCCCGAGATACTGTGTTTCCAAGTTCTCAGGTGATACTACTGCTGTTGGTCTGGAGACCCCTTTGAAAACCCAAATACTGGTTCAGTAGGCAGAAGACTGAGTTTCAGTAACCCTGAGTCTGCTCTGATTTGGGAAGGGACCAGAGAATTCTGGTTAACATCATGGTTAGGTTATCATAACCCCCATATCTTATATGGTATTTCCACATTTGTAACTCACATATATACTTTGCTTCTCACAACAAAACAACCCTGTGAGGTAGGCTGGACAGGTATGAAACCCTGTTGCATAGTTGGGGAAAATCAGACTGAGCACCTTGGTAAGTTGAGTGCGAATTGCAGAGCTGAGACTGCGTCTAGATTTTCTCACCGTAGCTTTAGAGTTCCTTCTAGTTTCACTAGCCTTTAAAGCCACTGAAAAGCTTAGAGATTAGCTGCTCTGATAATGCTCAGAGTTTGTTTTAGTCACCCTCCAACTCCAAAATAGCTTTTTATTTTAGAACAGTTTCAGATCTCCAGAAAAGTTGTGAGTTCCCTTATGCCTCACACTCAATTTCCTCTGTCAATTCTGTTGGACATTTTGAAGGTCCATTTGTCACAGTGAATGAACTAACACTAATACATTATTCTTTTTTTTTTTTTAATTTTTTTTTTAACGTTTATTTATTTTTGAGACAGAGAGAGACAGAGCATGAACGGGGGAGGGGCAGAGAGAGAGAGGGAGACACAGAATCGGAAGCAGGCTCCAGGCTCTGAGCCATCAGCCCAGAGCCCGATGCGGGGCTCGAACTCACGGACCGCAAGATCGTGACCTGAGCTGAAGTCGGACGCTTAACCGACTGAGCCACCCAGGCGCCCCACTAATACATTATTCTTAACCCAAGTCTCTACTTTGTCCAGATTTCCTTGGTTTTTACCTGCTATCCTATTTCTGTTCCAGGATTCCTTGTTTTTTATGCTCTTGACAGTTTTGAGGCATGCTGGCCAGGCATTTTATAGAAGGTCCCTCACTCGGGATTTGTCTCTTGGTTTTCTCATGATTAGATTAGTGTTAATGGGTTTCTGGGAGAAAGATTACAGAGGTGAGGTGCCATTCTTCCCTCATCATATTGAGGGTACATACTGTCAACATGATTTATCGCTGTTCGTGTTGACCTTGATCACCTGGTTGAGGTAGTGTTTGCCAGGTTTCTCTACTGTCCTGTCACTCTTTCCCCAACCCACTATGTGCAGTCCACATGGAAGGAGTGGGGGGTTATGTTCACCTCCTTGAAGGTGGAATATCTACATACATTGTTAGGTATTTTCTGCATGTGAGGTTTGTCTGTCTTCCATTTATTGATTTATTCAGTTAAGCAGTATTTATATCCGTGTGGATTCATGGATATTTATTTTACACTTTGGGCTATAATCCAATAGTGCTTTATTTATTTTGTCACTATAATTGTACCAGCTTTGACTAGTAGGTGCACTTTCAGTTGGCTCTTGTGTTGTTTTTTTTTTAACATTATTATTTTTTTAATTTTTAGAAAGTGAGAGAGTGGAGGAGGGGGCAGAGCAAGAGAGAGAGAGAGAAAAAGAGAGAGAATGAATCTTGAGCAAGCTCCAGGCTAAGCATGGAACTCGACACAAGTCTCAATCCCCAGACACTGGGATCATGACCTGGGTCGAAATCAAGAGTTAGATGCTCAACCGACTGAGCTACGCAGCCACCCTTCCTGTGTTCTTTGACATAAACCCATCGTTGTCGATTTTTTTTTTTAACATGTTCTTACTTTTTGGAACTACAAGATGCTCTAGACTCATCTTGTGTGATTCCTGCCTCAGCCCTAGAATAGTGTTTTTAATGTTGGTCTTGATCCACTAAATTGATTTCATCATCTGCTACCTGAGTCACCATCCGCAGTGAAAACACTGATCCATTTCTACCCATCACGTGTGAAAAGTAAGGAAATCAGCATCTTAAACAGTGAAATGGCTTATCCAGGGTCATGCATAGTTGGAAGCAAAGCTGGTGCCAGGACCAGGTCCAGGTCCTCTAGACTTCCAGTCCTGGGTCTTTTCTATCATTTTATGTTGGCAGATTTTCCACTCAGAACCTAGTTCAGCACAGTCCCACCTCACCCACATTGTGTGTAGATAGTCAGATGTGAACTCAACCGGATGTCCTGCTGTCTACTCACAATAGATATAAGAGAGTACTGGCCAGATTCTTTGTGGAATCTGCCATGGCAAGTGTGTGTTTTCCAATTAGAATGGGATTTTGTAATGGTGGACAACTTACAAACCAATAGTATGTTACTGCTGACATTAGCACTTAGCAACTGAGGTTCAACCACACGACTGGCTTCTGTTCTCTGGGGAAGTGGAGACAGAAGGGAGGTTCGTAGAATTCATGCACTCTTCAGTGGAGTTCTCCCCTTTCAATGGAGGGGGCAGAAAGAATTGAATTCAAGCAGCAAAAACCTTCAAATTTTACTTCATCCTGTGAACTCCTGGGATGCACAAAGACAGAGCTGAACAAAAAGGTTTTCAGTGTTCTAAAGGCCCAAACAACCTGTTATTAGGAGCTGGTGTGAATAATCAATTACCCTGAGAAGCTTATTTTCCTCTGTGGGAGGAAATAATCCAGTCACCAAAAGGTTCCTAAAATGTAGGGAATGATAAGGGACAAACTTATTTCATATCCATTTCTCAGAATGTTTCATTTCAAAAGGTGTTTTTAAAAAATTTAATAATTGAGGGGTGCCTGGGTGGCTCAGTCAGTTAAGTGTCCGATTCGGCTCAGGTCATGATCTTGTGATCTGTGAGTTCAAGCCCCACGTCGGGCTCTGTGCTGACAGCTCGGAGCCTGGAGCCTGTTTCGGATTCTGTGTCTCCCTCTCTCTGACCCTCCCTCGTTCATGCTCTGTCTCTCTCTGTCTCAAAAATAAATAAATGTTAAAAAAAATTAAAAAAAATTTAGTAATTGAGGGTGAGTTCTCTGGCTGAAACATTATTCCTACAAAGGGGTTTAAAGGACTAGGGTAGTAGTGATACATTAGGGCATTTTGTTTGTAAGTAATGAAACCCATTGAGCTTAAAGACAATTTAAAAGAAAATGTGCTGGCTTATGTTGCAAAAAGTCCAAGAGTAGGTCTACCTTCAGGCATGGCTGGATCTAGGGGCTCAAACCATGTCATCATGGCCCTGTTTCTTGCCAGCTTCCACCCTGTTCTTATCTGGCCTCATTCTCAGGCAGAATTTTTGCACCTGAGTAGCTCTTAACAGCTACTGGCTTATTTCCTACATGCCAAGCACCTGTATTCTGCAGATGTTTATCGCCCCCGATTGCCCCTGCCTTTCGTCATGCTCCTAGTTCTGAGCCAGTGACTGGAACCAGAGTTATCAGGGCTGTCATTGGCCAGGTGCGTGTCTGGTGTTTCCTGTGGAACAGGGAAGGGGAAGTTTAGGTGCTGGTACCAGACAGATGAATTGGCTGGACAAGCAAAAATAATGGATGTCCATTCTTCATAGTGTTTTTAACCCTAGAGTAAATGCTTGGTGGGTGAGTAAATGCTCAGCTCTCATGCTCTCTATACATTTGTTGATTTAGTCCCTTCTCAAGCTACTCATTTATTTTGTGGACTTGTGAGTTCTTTTAGGGAGACTGCCTAGTCATTCCTTGATTAATGTACTAACTTGACTGCCAGCCCTTGTTAGGCCTTCAGCAAATACTCTTCTTGCTGTTTTTGCTCATTTCAAGGCCAGTTTCAGTTGGTCTTGGCTAGATGATGGTGATCCTCTCTTTGAACCTATGTTAAAGCTAAACAATTTATGATTGGTTTTGGCAGAATAGTCAGCATAGATGCCTGTAATAAATCTGCTTTGCTATTGGGGGAAGCGAGGTAACTTCTGATCTTTTTTTCCTTACTGCTATTTCTAGCTCAGATCAATGTAGTTACTTCTAGTCCTTCTTTCTATAAAGGGAGACCAGTTTTTATTTTTTATCATTACATGAGCCAAGAATTATAATAAAAATTTTTTTTTAAATGTTTATTTACTTTTGAGAGAGAGAGAGAGAGACAGACAGACAGACCGAGCACGAGTGGGGGAGGGCAGAGAGAGAGGGAGACACAGAATCCTAAGCAGGCTCCAGGCTCCGAGCTGTCAGCACAGAGCCCCACGAACTGCTAGATCATGACCTGAGCTGAAGTCGGACGCTTAACTGACTGAGCCACCCAGGCGCCCCTCCATGAGCCAAGAATTATTAGTTCCAGGTTTAAGAAAAAACTTACCTGAAAGTTTGATTATGCAAATCTCTTGCTTGTTTTCCTTGTTGCTACCTGCCTTCTGCAAATTTCACTGCTTATTAGCACCTTTGCCTGAAGGTAGATAAGATCAAGGAATCTATGTAATTAAAACTTTGACAGCATCCCATCTTTTTTCTTTTCTTTTTTCCTGGAGGGCTACCTCCTTGGCGAAGTTTCTGTGCAAAACCAGTTTGTACGTTGACCAACATGAACTGTGATGGATTATGTGAATTCTACTTAATCATCTTTCTCATGTCTAGTTTTACAACAGGAGTTTGAATGTTGACTGCAAAGTCACCTCCCTCTACTAGTTGCCTGGACTTCAGCTCTTTCTCTTTGCTTTCTTGAGTCCTGTTGAGGTCAAGTTAAACATGAAGTAATGTCAAATTCAGAAGAGGATAAGGGTTTGTGTCTGTTCATCAGTCTTGGAGTGTGTGTTATTTTTATATTTCACAGCCAAATAGAAAAGATTTTTCTTTTAAATTTTATTTATTTTTGAGAGAGACAGAAACAGCGCAAGTTGGGGAGGGGCAGAGAGAGAGGGGGAAAGAAAGACTCCCCAGTAGGCTCCACGCTGCCAGCACAGAGCCCAATGCAGGACTCGAACTCATGAACTGTGAGATCATGACCTGAGTTGAAACCAAGAGTCAGATGCTTAATCGACTGAGCCACCCAGGCACCTCCAAATAAAAAAGATTTTTAAAAATCTGCCTTCATTAGCACAGACAATTGAGTTTACATTTATTTTGTCTATTTCTGTGTTTACTTGAAGCACTGCTTGACTGGCTCAGTGCCATTAATTTTTTAATTTCCATTTTGAATCTCTAAAGTATTTGTATCTGGGCTATGGTCGAGATTCACAAAAACCATTTTGATTAGGTTTCTCATTCATGTATATATACTACATATGCAGGGCATGCCTTTGTATTACGAGAATATTTTTAGAACACTAATGAAGTGGAAGGGTTTGTGTTTCATTTCCCTTGGTTTTCCTCTACTCAGACACCTGCATTTGCCATTAATTACTACTCCCATGGCACTCTCTCTTTCTTTGTCTGTTGTGCAGTGTTTTAAAATAATACTGGGACAGAAGCAGGGTTCTGAGGCACATATCTGCATTGGAATAAATAGTTGGTTTTTTCTTAGTAGCTCAACAGAAGTCTCATTTAGGAGTAATTGCTATTTTTGTGCATTTTAAGGAGCTTCTGTTTCTTTTCATCTTTTCTGCAATCTTTGCTCATTCCCTATAGCTGATCTCCTTTGGTCATCTCATTTTTTTTTTCCTTAATCAAACAATTCTGAATAGCATTTGCAGCTCCTGCCTTGTTTCAGAAATAGAAAATTGCTTTTTCTGGGTTCTCTTCTTAGCAGTAGGCTCTTGGGTCAAACCAATGCACATCATGTAGGTTTCCAAGTGGCTGGTAATCACCATGACATTAAAAAGAACCCATTTATTCATGAAAGATATTTTGGGAGAAATATATTCTCTTTTGGAGGGTTAGCCTATTGCTTGTATTTTAGGTAAACTTTTTACCGAGGTAGAATGAATACATGTGCAGAAAAGTATACAAAGCACCAATGTATAGTTTAATGAATTTTCATAAGGTAAACACATCTGTGTAACCAGCATCCAGATCTGGAAAACCAGAATATTATTTGCTCCTCAAAAGCTCCCTCATATATCTCCCAGTCCCTATGCCTACTCCAAAGGGCTTTCTTTCTTGATTTGTAGCACCACCAGATTAGCTTTGCCTATTTCTGTAATTTATATAAATAGGATCGTATAGACTCTTTGAGTGTGTGAGGTTCACTGATATTCTGGTGTGAAATTGTGGTTTGTTCATTTCCATTGCTGTTAGAATTCCATTGTATGAACGTACCGAAATTTCTCAATTCTGTTGATAGAATTTGGGTTTTTCCCATTTTAGACTGTTACGATGAATGCTGCTGTACAGCTTTTGGTGAGCAGCATGTGTGCTTTTGTGGAGTATATACCTAGAGTAGAATTTCTGGGTTACAGGGCTGGCATATATGTAGCTTAAATTGATTTCCCCCAACAGTTTTCTAAAATGGCTGTACTCATTTACATTTCCTCTAGTGGTATATGAGAGTTCTAGTTGATCTATATTCATACTCGACATTTTTTGTCTTTTTCATTCCAGCCATTCTGTTCGTTGTTTAATGGTATCTTGTGATTTTTAGTTTGCATTTCCTTGATTAATAAAGAAGTCAATTCCCTTTCCTTGAGCTTATTGGGAATTAATATATTGCTTTACAAAAATACTTTGATCTTACTTATGTTCTTTAGTCATTTAAGTCACAGCCAGGATTTTGGTGTTCAAACAAACATTAAACAAAAAACTTAGAAGAAGGCTTTACTAGCATTTATTAAGTTGTGATGTGATGTTCTAGGCCAAAGAACAAGTCTCTAGATCTTTATTTTATTATCCCCATCATTAGATTTACAATGTTGTTTTGGAAGGTTAAGGATACACATACAATTAGAAATTCATGGTTTCTATTTCTTTCTTTTTTTTTCTTTAAGTTTGTTTATTTAAGTGATCTCTGTACCCAACATGGAGCTTGAACTCATGACCCTGAGATCAAGAGTCGCATGCCCCTCGGCCCAAGCCAGTCAGGCACTCCCACAGTTTCTATTTCTAATTCAATCTTTCATCTCATATTAGTTGAGCAAATGTGTTGGACATCATAGGGGATGCTAAGGTGGAGAATTTGGTGTTAAACTTTAAGAAGCTCCTATATGTACATAGCAGAGTGAAATGATGCTATATAAAGTTCTAACACTGCGCCCTGGGCTCCTTAAGGAAGGAGGAATTAAGTCCTGTGGGAGGAATAACCAATGAAATGCCTTTAAACTTGACTGTCAAAACATTTTGTGAGTGGAACTGGAAGGAATGGGCATTTCCCAAAATGTGGCCCATTTAGGGGTAGCAAGCAGCACAGAGTGCCTGAGTCTTAGAATGTGCAGAGGGATATAGAGGAGGAAAGTTAAATAAATTTTCTTAATATTCATAGAGCGACTATCAATCAATAAAGGACCAAAACAACTCATTAGAAAAAGCAAATTAAAACACACAGAGATACCATTGTTTACTCTCCTATTGGCTGAGACTTAACAACAGTATTTGACAAGAGATTGTATTGACAAGTATGTGGAGAAATTGTTTCCATTTATGGCTGGAAGGAGAATAAATTGCTATGAGCTCTTATGGAAGGCAGTCTGGCAGTCTTTTTCAAAGTTGAAAATGTGTATACATTTTGACCCAGCAATTCCCTTTTGGAAATGTATCTTACAAATATGTTTATATATGAGCAAAAGGCTATAACAGTAAAAGATTGGAAATAACCTAAATGTGGGAGACGGGGAAATAAGTCATGGTTCCTCCACTCAATGGCTTGTTGTGCAGCCAGTGAAAAGAATGGCTGTCTCTCTCTCTCAATGGATATATGGAAACGAAACAATTCCCAAGATGTATTGTTAAGTTGGAAGAAAGGTGTGAAATGGTGAATAGTACAATAGCCTTTATTTAAAAATTGGAGGAAAATGCCCATATATCTGAAAAAATAAATAAGAAGTTGATTACATTAGTTGCTCCCTGACAAGAGAATTAGGTGGGAGACTTTTTGCTATACACCCTTTGGCAACTTTTAAATTTTGAACCGAGCGAATGTATTACTCATTCAAAATAAGAAAAATTATCCCCTGCCCCCCCCAATAGGAAATGAGATCACAGAGTACTTTGAAGTGTAGTCTCAAAACTATGCTTATGTGTATTCTGTTAGGGTTTATAAACTTCTTTCTCATGTGTTCCCTCTTTTAATCTTTACAATAGCCAAGTGAAGAAGCAGAATTTATTTTTGTTTTACAAATGAGCAACCTGAGACTTAGATCTTTAAGCGATTTGCACAAAATCTTTCAGTGGCTGATATTAGATTTGAGGCCATCAAGTATATTATTTAAGAAATGACTTCTTTTACTAGAATTTTAATAAAAGGGCAAAAGGTGAAATGTGAAGGTAGTTTTAGGCAGAAAGAATATGTTCTGAATAATAGTAGTTGAAGCTGTGATTTGAGAAGTTTTTTTAGCAATTTTTATCTGCATCCACTGTTAGTGCTGTGATCAGATCTCAGCTGTTCAATTTGGATTAGAGCTGGGTTTCAAACTATCTCTGGGTGAAAAAGTTGAAATTCATTAAGAAGGAGGTGGTTGAAGGCTTGATAACACTTTGCTTAATGCAACCTGTGGATTTGTTTGTTTTGGGGGTCTGGAAGTATAGTATTGTTGTATCGATGGGAAGCATTTGTTTCTCACAAATCTTAGTTGATGAGGGTGAATTGTGTGTGTGTGTGTGTGTGTGTGTGTGTGTTCTGCCATGATCTCAACAAAGACCACATGAGTGAATTATGTTGCTTCAGTAGGATTGGACCCCTTCCTTTCAGAGTATTAAATTACTCTTTTGTCAGAAGCAAAGGGCCTATTCAAGTATAAAGACAAACTTTCTAGAATGGTTTGAGAAACCATTCCTATCCAGTTGGTCTTATTTGACCAAGTACCAGGTGCCAGGTGAGACAGATAGGACATGATTTATTCCAGTTACACTGATATGCAGTTAGAACATTCTGTTGAGTATTTAACATTGGAGCTTTGGATTGGGGGAGGCATTGATGAGGAGGAAAAAAAAATGTGAAAGGACATGCCCAAGATCTCACTACTTCAATTGGTTGAGCCAGCTAGAAATTCAGTAGAGCAGAGGGAATCTATCGTAAAAAGAAATTTCAATACCAGAGGAACTCCATGAGAAGAGAGTAATAGCTGAGAGTAAAAGAGTTTTTAAAAAGTAGAGGAACAAAACAGTATGTACTCACTGAAAAATAAAATTTGATTATTAAAATGAAATTACGCAGGTAGCCTAAAAACAGTTGGGAAAACCAAAAAATTTAGCAAAAGGGCCAGATTCACAAGGAGGAATACACAAAATCCAGAAGTTTTAAGTAGAACAATAAGACCAGCTTTATAAACAAAAACACCTTCTGTGAGAAAGACACGCATCCTGTGCACAAGACGAAGACCAAAGAAGATGCTGATTTGGTAGTTAAGAGAAGGAAGACAGGAAGAAGGCAACAGGTATTCTAGTCTTTGCTCTTCAGTTCTTCATAACAAGTACATGGAATAGGCAGGTGGGCAATAAAGCCAGAGTAGAGAAAAGCTCCCAGCACATTGCAGGTGCTCAGTGTATCTCTGTTGCAGGGATAAATGAATCCCTGAATGACCTGGCGGCACCCAGTCTTACGGGAAAGGTTTAAGTGTTTTTTGCCTTATTATTGGGGAGCTAATTGGTAAATTCATGTGCTGTTGTCTTTAAGCAAATTCATGAGTACCTGCACTGTAACAATTCAGAAGTAGTTTTTTTGGGGAGCCTCTTATGGGCCCGACACTGTTCAAGTGCTGGCATTATGTATAGCAGTAAACAAAATAAAATCCCTATTCTCATGAAACTTCTGGTGATCAGAGGATATCATATATTGAAGTCCTGATTATGGAGGGCATAATAACATTTTCCTTATTTGCCCAATTGCTTTATCCTTGACTCCATCCCCTTTAGTACCATTGGCAAGAACCCTTGGCCAGAGTGACCACTTACCAGACTCAGTATGATATTTCTTATGCTTAAAAAAAAAATCCTTTTGATGTGTCTTCTACCCTTACTATTTCTAGGTAACATGGTCTGGCCACCATAGTCCTGCCAAAAATTTTTCTAGGTTTGAATGCAAAGAGAATGTGTCAATGCAGAATGATTTTTTGTTTTGTTTTATTTTTGTTTTTGTTTAGGGGTGAAGTTTTAAATTCTTTTTACTATGCTATTTGGACAGAACCTAAGTTTATCTACAGGAGGTGGGGTGAGAAGGATTGTAGGACTTCCCTTTTTGCAAATCCCCTCCTCTCCTTTTCCTGATCTGTATGAGAAAATTATCCAGGCAGCACTGAATGATATGGTTGGAATGGTGAGAGTGCTGTTTGTCTAAATACTGTCTTCGGAGTGGAAATGCTCAGGTTAAATGGGTCTCCAGGGAATGTGTTTATATGAATTCAAGTGGTGTAACATGATTCTTGGCATAAGAGTAGCTGTAACAACATTTATAATTGTATGGGACTTTTTTTTTTAATTATATGGGACTTTTAAAGCCATTTTGGTTTGAGGCTTTACCTTGAGGCTGAAAGATTTTGACATCCATATGGAGAAAGGATTAAAAAATAACGGTCTGTCTTGGTACAGACAATAAATAATAAATTCATAAAAATAGAACAACCCAAAATGTTTGACTCGAAAGACTTTTTGTAACTTAATAAAGCAGCTAGTTTATTCCTGGGATTCAGGACAGTATTTTGGGTTGAGTGACTGTATATTTGGACCTCATAGCTCCTTTGCTTGCCTACATGAAAAGTGTAATTTTTGGGGAAGGTAGTAGAGCGGAATACAATGAAAGAGGAAGAATGGTCTTGAGTGGAAAAAAGCATCATGTGATTTAGTTGGGGCTGCTCTCCCTGGTGTTACCCAGACCCTTTCTCTGAGTGTGTTTCTAAAGCCTGTCCCAACAATGGAGGATGTGTTTCCGACTATCACTGTTGCCACGTTGATTAGCATGAAGATTATTTTCTTTGTGAACTGTTGTATCTAACAGTTTAGCAAGGGGTATCCTGGGCTACATGCAGCATCCTTCTAGTTCATGCCATTGAGCATGTAATGCAGTGCCAGATGGCGTTGACCGTCTATAAAATGGAGCCTTGGCTGTGACTTGGTGTGAAGTGATGTGGGGTTTTATCTTCATTCATTCATGCAGCATTTACTGAGGATCTGTTGTGCCAGGTCCTGAAATGGGAAGTGGATATAAATCTGCAGCTTCTGTGTAAAGCAAGCTTCTGGCCATGGCCACAAAGTACTTAATCAGTGATACCATCTGACTGTTTTTTAATTCACTAAATCCTTTTTCTGTTAATCTATTTGGCTGTCATACTGAGAATAATAACAGGTGCTCAGTTAATAAACTCCTATTTAAGGTGATGATTGAAAATTTGGTCGTAAATCAGCAGGCAGGCTATACTTCAATAAGGGGCATTAAAACTCAAGCTCTGAGCAACCTTTCCTTCAGGGATGGGAAATTAGAACTTGCTGGTGTAATTCTCCCTGAAAAAAACAAAAACAAACAAACAAAAAAAAACCCAGGGAAGAGTTGCCTGCTTTGGAGAGATACGGACTGATTCCCTGGCAAAGCTGACAAATGGTTGGGTATTGGGAATCGAGCTGTCAATGGGTCACCAGAACAGTTAGATTGATGAAGCCACACTACTCAAGTGAGTTAAGGTTTTCACCTTTTAGGGTGGTATTGCGTTTGAAAAAGCGCAGAGTTATTTTGGGTGAGATGGAGGAGGGGAAAGGGAATTTGTTGGGGGGATGTTTAGATCTGGGAACTCTGACAGTAATCTTAATGGTACTCTTATTTATAGATGTAGATGGTGGTTTGCAGATTGTTAGGGTGGGGGAATCCTGGAAATTACCTAAGCATAATCTCTTTAGGGTTGAATTAAGAATAGAATTAAGAACATAGAAGTAAGAATGTTGTAAAATTTTGTCTATAAATATATGTCTGCCTGGCATGAATTACGTTGAACTAGGTGAAAAATTTTAACACCTAGTCGCTTGAGATGGCTCAGGGAGGCTTTCCTTAATTAGTAGAATGACACCAAAAATGTCACCCAATTGTATGTACTGTTTAAGGATGTTAAAAATAGGGGCACCTGTCTGGCTCAGTTGGTAGAACATGCGACTCTTGTTCTCAAGGTTGTGAGTTCAAGTCCCACTTTGGGCCTAGAACTTGCTTAAAACAAACAAACAAACAAACAAACAAAAACAGCAACAAAAACCAAAAAACAAAAACCACACACAAAGTGAAAGGATGTTAAAAATAATTTTTCAGACAGGGAACATTAGAGCTTATCTTCTGAGGTTTCTATCTGCTATAGTGCATTATACTGACTGTCAAAGCAGTCACAAGATAGACCTAGATAAACAGCTATATGGCTGCTGTCACATCTATGGGCCTCAGTTTCCCTGCCCCTAAGATAAAAGGCGGACCTACTTATGTTTTAATTAGCTTCTTAAATTCTTTTCCTTAATTTTGTTTAGATTATTGATCCTAACCCAATCAAATACTAGCCTTATTCATAGAATTTTGTGTGTCATTTTGGTATCTGGGTAGTTCAAGTGCCTCTTGATTGTTGCATTCTAAAGCTATCCATGCCTGAGCTCTGTTTTCAAAGCATTCAAAGAATGGCTGGGAGGAGGCCCCTCCACATTCACTAATGTTCTTCCTTTTAGTTATTCGGAGATATAATCCAGTTAATAGTATCTCCAAGAATTGCTGCTATCAACAATATAAAAGCTCTCTACAGTCCCATTCATGCTTAACTAACATGACTCCCTTTTATGTTTTAAGAAAATGAAAACATTTGAGGTCTTGCTAGAAGTGTTTATTCATTCAAGCTGAAAGATGTACTGTGGCTGTTATGTCTGATTTCTGAGAGCTTTTGCAGCAGGTAGTGTCTAGAGTGTTTTGTCTCTGTTTACTCGTCTTTGTTTAGACAGAAATTAATAAAGAGCTTTTCTTGCAAACCATGAGGATGATTAATACAGGTTTCTCCCCTGTGGTGTTTTTTGTCAGCCCTTACATGGGAGAAGAAAGTGAAAGAATATTGTTTCTTTAAGCTCAACTCTTATGTCTTTACCAGTAAACTAGGGAACTTGGGGGAAAAGAAAAAAAAAAACAAAAACAGAACATGTACAATAATAAGATTTAGGTCATAAGCACTAATAATCTTCTGGCTTTTGTAATCAAATTTTTTTTCCTGCCTCTGGGAGTGTTTTTTGTTTTGGTATCCACATTTTTAGCCATGGGCTGTATATATATATAGTTAATATCTCTTTGTGATGGTTTTGGTTTGCATTTACCTTTCATTTTTCTCTTCTTTTGACTGGAAGGGATATGAAATTAAATACAAATCCTCTGTGCACAATTGAAAAAATAATTATGGTTTACTTTTTACTTGATCAAGGAGTTGTTTTCCTTTAAAAGCATTTTTATTTTTAAGAAACTTGAAAAAAGATCACCTAAGGATCCACTTATGTTAGGGCATTAAAAAAGATTTTTACATAAGATTATGAGTAATTTATTTGACAATTTCCATAATCCCAGATTTCTTCATTTTTCTCCTATCCACTTTCTATTCCCTGATGCCCCAGTTATCAGTTAATTGGTGTTAGGAAAGTCAGTCTCCCTCCCTCCTCCTCTTCCTTCCTAGAACTTTCAAGGTTTACTCTCAGCAACTCTTAAATATGCAATACAGTATTATGAACTGTAGTCACCATGCTGTATGTTACATCCCCAGGACTTATTTATTTTATAACTGGAGGATTTTATCTTTTGATCACCTTTACTCATTTTGCCCACCCTCCAATCCCCACCTCTGACAACCACCTATCTGTTCTCTGTACCTATGAGTTCATTGTTTTTCTTTCTTCCTTCCTTCCTTCCTTCCTTCCTTCCTTCCTTCCTCCCTCCCTCCCTCCCTCCCTCCCTCCTTCCCTTCCTTCCTTCCTTCCTTCCTTCCTTCCTTCCTTCCTTCCTTCCTTTCTTCTTTTTAGATTTCACCTGTAAGTGAGATCATATAGTGTTTGTCTTTCTTTGTCTGACTTACTTCACTCAGGTCCATCTATGTTGTCATCACAAATGGCAAGATTTCCTTCTTTTATGGCTGAATGATATTCCATTGTATACAAATACCACAACTTTTTTTATCCATTCATCCAACAATGGACACTTGGGTTGTTTCCATATCTTGGCTATTGTAAATAATGCAGCAATCACCATGCAGGTAAAGATAGCGTTTTGAGGTTGTGTTTTCATTTTCAGATAAATCCCAGAAGTGGAATTGCTGGATCATGTGGTAGTTCTATTTGTAATTTTTTGAGGAGCCTCCACACTACTATCCACAGTGGCACCAATTGACATTCCCACCACCAGTGCACAAGGTTCCCTTTTTTCCATATCCGTGCTAGTATTTGTTTCTTGTCGTTTTGATGATAGCCATTCTTACAGGGATGAGGTGCTATCTCATAGTGGTTTTGATTTGCATTTCCCTGATGAATAGTGACATTGAGTATCTTTTCATGTACCTGTTGGCCATCTGTATGTTTTCTTTGGAAAAATGTCTATTCAGATCCTCTGCCCATTTTTAATCAGATTGGTGTTTTTGCTGTTGAGTTGCATGAGTTCTTACTATATTTTGGATATTGACTCCTTGTGAGATATGTGATTTGCAAGTATCAGGAGAGTCTTTTTATGAGGGTGGGTGGTGGTGGTTGGTGGTTGATTTAAATGTTAAGTGAACAAATATTATTTGTATGGTTTTTATAGAATTTCATATAGATGCAATTTTGATCTATTAATTAAGATTTAAGGCTTAACCTTATATAAATATGAAACTGTTTTTTTTTTTTTAAACTCAGATTTGGTCTCTTGTGATTTTTGTAACTTGGTTTTCAGCTGTTGGGCATTGACTTTAAACAGTCCTTTGTGGTGATCTGAGTTCCATATTATATAACCACTTTAATTCTGAGCACACTTGTTCTGAATGGCCCTTTTTCTTTCCTTTTACTCTTATCTTTGGCCAAGAAGTTTTACATGTTTTATTGAACTTAATTGTCTCTGTTTTCACCTTTGAGAGCTCTGGTGAGAGTAAGGTTTTTTTCTTGATTTACCTTCACTTCAACACCAATTATAAGGACTTAAATGAACGTGGTATAGGCACTTTGATTCTTGAGAAATCATCTTTCACCAGAATGTGTGTTTGTAGTCTTTGTGTTGGGGTGGGGTGAATATTTGTTCTGGGAGTCTTGGTTGCATAACTAAATACTTTCTGCGGTTAAGAAATGAAGCGTGGTAAAACTATGTGTTTCCTTAGGAACTTTTTTGCTGGTGCTTTTGCAGAATAAATACTTTCAATGGCTTGGCTTGGGAGCCTAATCATTTATAGCATTTCTGAGGGAAAAGTAAATTGCAAATGCTGAGCAGTTGATTTACAAACATACTTTTGAAACATAAAACGTTGGAAAATTGGAGGCTGTTTAAGTAGTCAGTAAGGTCGGCTTTCCTGTTAGGCTTATATTTCTCTGTGTTAATGATTTGTCGAGTGAGTTCGTTAATGGGATTATCACCATTTTGAAGCAGATCACTCATCAACTATGGCATCTAAGAGTGGTTCATGCTTCCTCTTTGTCCTACTTCAAAGGCCTGGTCCTATATTTACCAAAAAGTTTCATGATTAAGTTTCGGAATATCAGAGCTTATTGGTGTGATGACGGGTTACCAAGCTTCAGAAGAAAGTAAGAAGCAGTTTGCTCCTCTAGGTTGAAGAGGTCACCCTCATTATGATATAAAGAAGGAGATCCCTTAGAGTCTAAGAATGTGAGAGTTGGAAGGGATTTTAGTACCATTTTCTCATTTTATAGATAAAGAAACAGACCTAGAGATAACCGAAATGACTTAGAGATAACTGAAATGACTTAGCTGCCTTAGTTTTGATTTCCCCCAAAACACTGCCTAAGGAAGAAGTTGTGTGCGTGGTAGTTTATTTGGGAGACAATCTCAAGAAGCAGTATTGAGGGAACAGGGGAAGGGGTAGGGTGGCAGGAAAAGCCAAAATTAGAATGTGTAATGATGCTGATACTATAGGCAATTGGGGCTTGATCCTACCCCCCGATTCCTCCTTTGGAAAGGAAGGAGGCTAGTGCATTTACACAGCTTCTCTGCAGCCTCCTGGTTGAGGTTGTAATCTAGGCTATGAATGCCTTCATACTTCTGTCGTCAGACTTAGTTGGTGTTTAGCTTCAGAGATGGCCCTGGAAAACAAAGGAGGTCCTTGTATTGCCTGTGGTGGGAGTCGTCAGCCTGTATCTTCCCCACTTGGAATTCCCTACCGTGGCTATGGCCAAAATCAGAACTAGGCTGGGGGAATGTGATAAGGGGCATCAAGAGTATCTGTTGTCAACACCAACACCAAAAGTAGATTGGTTATGTAAAGTACGTGTGAAGTACAGCTGACTATATCATTGAATCAAAGGCTGTTAATAGTAAGATCCACCATTAATTTATGTGTCACTAAGAAAGAAAATGTACCACTAAAGAAGAAAAATATGCTGCCAAGTAAACTATGGTGGCCATTAAATGTGAGGCACACCTAATATCAGAGATGTTAAAATGTAGGAAAAAGCATTTCCTAAAATTGGTGAAACACAGTATATAATGAATACTATGAAGCTGTGCTTTGGTCTGTATGTATCATGGAAGGATACCCAGAATGTGTTGTTAAATGAAATCTGCAGTATACATTACATACAACAATATGTAAAACATGATTCCATTAATGTAAATAAATAGATCCGTAAATTCTAGGTGGATTCCCACCGAGCTGCTAACATTAATTCTTCCCGGTGTGAGATTGCCTAATGATATTTCACAGTGAGAATGTATATGGTGCCAAGAAATTGACAAGGAAGAAATGGAGCCCCAGAGAAATCATGACTGTGGTGTCTTTCGGTAACTCAATGGCAGATCATGACAGTCACGTCTAAAACTTTCTCCTGAATATTGTTCAGTTAATTACTGCTCTGTTGACTAAGTGGCGATACCGCCACTAAGAACAACTGGTTTCCTTTGCTGAATCATATGCAACCGTATACTCTCCATACACATCTTAGAAAAGCTGTTTTCCAGAGAGTTCCCCCCATGCCCTCCCAACTAAGATGCTTTATTCAGAGTTTCCTAGCCATCTTTTTCTCTATTTTTAATACATTTTTGGAAGGATAGTGAAGTTAATTTGTAACACATTTATCGGAATTCAATTTTGCTTTTATTTTATAAATCCTATATTATGGAGTTATGGAGCTCTTGCTCAGAAAGGCCCTTGAGAGTCTTTGAGTCCAATCTCCCTGTGGTGTTTTACTCCTCTTTACACACCTTGACTTGACCATTGTCAGCAATGGGCAACTCCCCATCTTTGCTTTAGACAGCTCTAAGCCTCTCTAGAACTCAGTAGTCCAGCCTCTGTCATCCAGATTGTCTTCTTTGTTTCAGTTATTTAAAGGTATGAATGGGGCAAGAATAATGAACACTAAGACTTTGAACACAGGTGAAAAAGCAGACCTTTTTTGGGTGGCTGCTAGATGCTGTGGGATAGAAAGAATTCAGATAGTTCTTATCCTTACAAAACTAATCACAAAGATGGAGTCTCTTCTCTGTCTCTCTCTCACTGCCTCTGCTCCCACCTGCTTCTGTAGCTCATCAATTCCAAGTACATGATGAGAAGTGAAGGGAGCAGAGAAGAGGAGGGAGAAATCATTGCTACTTGGAGCTGGTAAGGTGGGCCTGGAGCCTGTCCTTAAGAAGTCCTTACGAGCAGGACTTCCGTGCTCTTGTGGCCTTTTGTTGCTTAGGAGTACCAAAGTTTGAAAGCTGTTCTGTGACTCTCTTGTTAGCAAATCAATTGGGTAAGCTTAACTCATTTAACAAAAGAAGACATTTGGACTGAGCAAAGTAACAGATAATATTTCCCTCATAATGACTCATATCTAGAATGCAGTATTTTACCTAGCCACATTTTATTTTATTTTATTTTATTTTATTTTATTTTATTTTATTATTTTTTTTAATTTTTTTTAACGTTTATTTATTTTTGAGACAGAGAGAGACACAGCATGAACGGGGGAGGGGCAGAGAGAGAGGGAAACACAGAATCGGAAGCAGGCTCCAGGCTCTGAGCCATCAGCCGAGAGCCCAACGCGGAGCTCGAACTCGCGGACCGCGAGATTGTGACCTGAGCCGAAGTCGGATGCTTAACCGACTGAGCCACCCAGGCGCCCCCCTAGCCACATTTTAAAAATAATTGAAACTTATCCCTTAAGAACCGTGGCAGTTTTTAAAAAGTGGCCAGGATTCTCCTGACATTGATAGGTGGGGCCTGTGTACCCTTCTTCTTAAATATGAGTTGGCTTGTGGCTGCTTCAACCAATAGAATATGGCAGAAATGACACTATTTGACTTATAATACTAGGTCATAAAAGGCCATCAAACTTCTGCCTGCTTCTATTGGGATATTAGTTCTGGGGAAGCTAAGTGTGGTATAGAAATAGGACTACTCTGAGGTTTCCATGCTGGAAAAGCGATGTGAAGGAGCTCCCAGCCAACAGCCACCATTAGTTCCCAGCCTTGTGAGGGAGCCATCTTGACATCCACCCAATTGGGCCTTCAGATGACATCTGCCCCATCTAGCATCTGAGACCCTGAACTAGAACTGTCCAGCCAAGCCTTTCCTAAGTTCTTGATCCTTCTGAATTATGAGCCATATAAAATAGTTGTTCAAAGTTGCTAATGTAAATAGCAATAGTAATTGGAACAAGTACAAAGAAATAAAATTTTTCAAATCATCTGTGTCTTGCAACTCTCTAAAATGTATTATCTGCACTTTTGAACAGAGTGCAGACATAATTTAAACCTCTTATGAACCATGAACATCTTATATCTTACACTGTGACTAACGTAGTTATGTCCTTGAGCTATACAGTGAGTTGCAAAGAAAGTCTAGACAGGTAAGCTTTTCAAAGTCTTGTACCTACTACTAGTTTTTTCTTTTCCCTAGCTGTCAGTAATCATGTCACTATAACACATATAAAAGTATGCCACTTTTAATACAAACTTTATATTTGGAATCATCGTGTTCAAATGCAGGTACTACATTTCATGAGAGATATTTAAAAAAAAATTTTTTTAACGTTTATTTATTTTTGAGACAGAGAGAGACAGAGCATGAATGGGGGAGGGACAGAGAGAGGGAGACAGAATCTGAAACAGGCTCTAGGCTCTGAGCTGTCAGCACAGAGCCCGATGCGGGGCTTGAACTCATGGACCGCGAGATCATGACCTGAGCCAAAGTCGGACGCTTAACCGACTGAGCCACCCAGGCGCCCCTCATGAGAGATATTTTTAAAAATAATTAGTGAGTGCTTACTTTGTGTCAAGCATTGTTCTAGGTGCTCCATGAGATGCTAAGCTTGGAGAGGGCAGTGACTTTGCCAGGGGTGTATCCCCCATTCCTAGAGTAACACTTGATGCTCACTAAGCGTTTGTTGAGTGAGTAGATACAGGACACTATGTCAGGTGGTCAGAACATGTACTCACAACAGACTCTGTCCTTAGGGGAGTGGCAGGGATGGAGAAGAGACAGGAAACTGTTGTGGGAAATGAGTGAATGAAATGGAGATGCTCAGCCTGGAAAAAGAAGACTTGCTTGAAGGGAGGAAAGCTTGTCATGTGGAAGAGAAATGGTGCTTGATTTGAAATAAAGTAGATTTTCTTTTGTCTCTTTATTATCAAACAGTGCCTTCAGTGGAATTTATCAAGTAACTTGGCGGTGGCTGTTTTGGCTTATGGATGTTGCTTGCTCAAATATAAGAAATAAGCTAACCATGGAATACTTCGGGGAAAAAAATTAGATGTTGACTCACTGGGCCAGAGTTATTGCTGGTTATTTGTGGTTTCTAAAGTATTTTTGATGACAGTGTAGATGTAGGTTGCTCATTAATTATAAGAAAATAAGAATGGCCTCACAGAGGAGTTACATACCTTGCCCAGATGAGAAAAATACAAATACCATTTTGTGGTACAAACCTTTGGATAAAATAGAGCCTACAGAAGAGTCCTTGGCATTCCTTGTCTTTTGGGAGGGAGTGAGGGGTCAGGTTTATTGACACTTTTAATTCTTTTTTTTTTATATTAAAAAGATGTTTATTTATTTTGAGAGAGAGAGCATGCGAAAGAATGCCTGTGTGCAAGTGGGAGAGGGGCAGAGAGAGAAGGAGAGAGAGAATCCCAATCTCATGAACCCTGAGATCATGACCTGAGCCAAAATCAAGACTCAGATGCTCAACCGACTGAGCCAACCAGGTGCCTTGAGATTTTTGATTCTTAAAGACATTGTTAACACATGAAATTTCTTTTTCTTAGCATCACTGTTGTAATCTAAGTAACTGAGTCAGGTAAGTTTAATGCAAATAAGAAAATAAAAGCTCTTGCTCAAAGTTTCGTCATAAGTGTAAGTAAGATGTTACAGCCACATTTGTAACCAGAAAGTGGTATTTTAGAATATAAAGAATGTGATCACCCCATTATCCCTCCAAGTCAAATAGCTTTTTAATCTTTGGTTTCTCCCCAATAAAATTATTTTTATTTATTTATTTATTTATTTATTTATTTATTTATAACGTTTATTCATTTTTGAGACAGAGAGAGACAGAGCATGAATGGGGGAAGGTCAGAGAGAGAGGGAGACACAGAATCCGAAACAGGCTCCAGGCTCTGGGCTGTCAGCACAGAGCCCGACGCGGGGCTTGAACTCACGGACCGCAAGATCATGACCTGAGCCGAAGTCGGACGCCCAACCGACTGAGCCACCTAGGCACCCCAAAATTATTTTCTTGAATTATTCTTGACTTCAGATTGACAAACTTTAATTTCTTCCTTTTTTTTTTTTTTTTTTTTTTTTTTTTTTTGCATTTTAAAGGAAATTATTGACTACTTATAGTTTCGTATTCGTGTGGGGAAGACTGGTTGAGTAAAGGATTCTTAATTTGACTGTTATTGCCTCTTCTAGTTTGTGCTTAACCTGAAACACAAGGTAAACATCAGACACAGATTACCCCAGAGTACAATGATGAGTGTCAAGGAAGATTCAGAATGGACCAGCCGAAGTCATATCTGTTTATAATACTGACTCTGGTTAGTGACATTTTCAGTAGTTCATCCCAATTTAGTTGTGTCATAGTGAGGATACAGTCAGCATCAGGGAACATGAAAGCTCTTCTTAGAGTCACATTTCCATTTTATTAAATTCTACTTGCCTGGTTTCTTTCAAAATTGAATCTGTTTCTTAGCATGGCTCTAATATTAGATGGGTTTCCTTGGAGATATGCATAGATATAGATTTATGGTGTTAACCCTGATCTTCTTTAATGGCCCTCTTAGAAAAGTATGTTCTTATTTAGGTCATTAAAATGTCTAGAAAAGCAAATATAGAAGCTATGAAGATGAGATTTGAGGTGCTACATTTCTCATTGTGAGTTTGGTATTTTGTTGTAGGGGTGATTTTGAAGGTGGAGATATGGATGGGGGGAAATAATGGCATTTTTAGGTGTCACTACAAATAGGTCTTCCAAAAGGAGCAGATAATGTGGATCCATGTATCTGGCAAATCCCAAGCCCCATCCCAGCAACTTATGCAATTCATTGGACTATTGAAAGAGAGTGAGCATTTCCTATTTATTGATATGAGAAAAAGGATTCTCCTTTCTCAGTTGTAAGCTTTGAAGACTTTAGAGAAATATAGAGAATATAGAGAAATATAGGTTTTGGTTTTGGTTTTAATATTGGGCTATGTTTCCTCCAATCTATGTCAAATACAGGTGTGCCTTTATGCCAAAACCTAATCTGTGGAAATGCAAACTGACATCACACATAAATAATGAGACAAATTGACATAAACACTTTTATTTACATCCCTGGGTATGCATGTGCCCATTTTTTTCTGGCTCATTTTTGTTTATTTCCTGTTTAAACTTTATGCTGATGAACTTGCTGATTACTAAATACCAGGAAGCTGGGTCCTAGAAAGTTGTAAATGGGCGTGTCCTCATGCTCAATAATCTTTGGTGGAGAGGGGCCAGTTGAGAAGCTGGAGTCCTTTTTTGTGATTTTTGTTTTGGAATGAAATGACTGAATGAATGAACAGACTGACTTATTTCCTCTCTGTTCCTTGAACTTGTAGGAGTAACAAGCAGATATGTAAAGCTGCCTCTGTGACATAAGCATTCTTGCGTGGCTCACTGTGTCATGACTTGCTATGATCTGAACCAGAGCACTGTGGAATGAGTCAGATTCTTGGGTGTGAATATTGCCATACAGCACTGTGCCTAGTGCAATTATGAAAGTGGCATAAATCGGTTAAATCCTAACACCCTGCACTGCCACAGTCAGGATACATATTAGTGATATATGGCGCTTAAAATAACTACTAAATTGAGGAAATTTGTAAGTTATGGGGGAGCCCTCTGAGCATCCATCTGACCTGGAAATTTCTTGTGGTCCCTGAATCCGAGTTCTCTTCTGAGCCACAGAGGATGGCCTTTCCAGGCAGGCATTGCCATAACAGCCTGCTGACTTTGCAGAAGGGACAATAGCAATGGTCACCTCCTTAAGCTCAGCATTGCACAGTTATAGCTCGGTCTCTTCCCACAATTGTGAATCTGAATAGCAACAGGTTTTGATTTTGTTTTATTTTGTTTTGTTTTGTTTTGTTTTGTTTTATAGCTCATTTGATGGCCAAGTCTGGCCTGAAGCTATTTATGTATGGTCTTTGTTCGAGTTAATAGGAGCGTTCACACATTTTGCTATAAAAATATTAATGTGTTGGACCATGAGATGCCATTCCAGGTCCTGCTGGAGCTGTTCTTATATGACATACATGCCATATTACCTTTCTAAAATTAAAAACAAAACTAATTCTATATATTTCTGGCCTCAAAGATTTCAGCAAAGGGACTGAAGACTTGCACCCAACAGGAAGAAGAATGGCCACGATCCTAGAAGCACAGAAACATTTGTATTTCGCATTTGTCCTAATTTCCCATTTCGGGACTTTGAATTTTCTCTCGCTTAGTAAATGAGACCTGCTACCAGGACGTTCCTATTCCGATGACCAGCAGCATGGCATATGTGGATTGTCATGTGGCAGAGTAGAGGCCTGTGAAGGATCTAAATCCAGGGAACAAAGCAGCAAAGTGTCTGGATAGGAGCTGGACGGTCATGAGTTTAGTCACCCACGGCTTCTAGTGAACTTAATGCTGTGTAAGGAGGGGCGGCTCTTCTCTTTATTTTGATCTCTGCACTCATTATTATCGTGGTATATGGGAACGTCTATACTTACCAGGACTATTTAATAAATTTGGCATAGAGTATTCCATACTCTGCAAGTTCTGTTATTTTCAGGTAATCCATTATTTTCTTTCTAAAGTTTCATAAAATAAATTCCTGAGATTTTTAAGGTAAGGTTACTTGAGTCAGGTGGACTCAACATTCATTTATGGTTGTGGCCAAAGTATGTGAAGCAGATAAGCAGCGGGCCTGCAGAGCAAAGCTTTTTCCTTCCTGTTGTGTTATATGTGACATAGATAAGTGTGAGCAATACGCAGCTTGTGTCCTTAGGGAGATCAGTGTGGATATAAATAACTAGGAAGCCGGTCCAGCTTGCTTCGCATTTTAGGGTAAGTGGACTAAAGTGTGAGAGATAAGATTGGAAAGGGAGGTTGGTTGGGTCAGAACTGGGGAGGGCCTCAAATACCACCTGTACATAGATAGACTTTATTTTGTGTATCATTTGTTTGCAAGATTTGCACACAGAAGAATTCTATGAAATGATGTACTCATGCTTCAAGTAACTAAATCCATTACGTTACGTTAGGTATCTCTTCTATTAGATGGTAATGCGGACAAGAGGGAGTTGGTGAAAAAGAGAGAACCTTAAAATGGAAGAAAAGTATCTGTTACATCTATTATTTTTTTTCTTCTTTCAGTTTGAGAAAAGATTGCCTCATTTGATTTCCATGGTGGGAGCACGTGGAACCCTCTCCGGGAATGTAGTGGCTGTAAGAGCTCAACCTTGAAAGCCAGTGCCCTGGGCCATGATGAGTCACTGCAGATATTTGCAGGGAGGAGAGATGTGATCACAGAACTACTCTAAGAGGACTGGTTTGGTTTGAGCGAGGAGCGCCCAGCGGTTGGCAAGCTAGGCAGGAGCTTATTATAGTCATCTAGGCAAGGAGCAGTAATTTGTACCTGAGCCTGTCAGGTGGCAGTGGGAAAAGAAAAAAGGGAAATGCTGGAAGCAGAAACTTTAAGAAACATCTTAAATGCAGTTTTCCCACTTCATTCCTCAAGGGCATTTTAAATTGGTAGGAAGGAAGACCCAATTAGGAGGACTTATCTGGTAATACACTGGGTTTTCTAGGATTTACCTAGGGTTCATGGTCACATTTTGTATACATCTGTAAAAAGCTACCTGCCTGAAACCGTTGCCTAGGCTAGAAGAGTTCTCCTTCTTAAAAGAATCTTTGGATTTCGTAAGTGTCCAGAAATGAGAAGAAACATGAGAAGAATTGTTTGGGGCGGGTATCAGCTCTCAGTTTGTAACTGTCTCCTGATTTGCTTTGGGCTCCTGGCCTGGGCTGCACTGTTTTGGGGACTAATCTGATATCCTCATTCACTGTGCCCCATCTCCTTGGTGTCAGTGCCCTTCCTCTCCACACCACCTTGACAACCCACTCAGTGGCCTAGGACTCTCGCTTCTGAGATACCTTTCCCTCCATCAGAGCCTCTACCTTTCCTGTCTGCGTTCTCTCACTAAACCTGTTCTTCAGACTGTCTGTGTATTTATTCCCTTGATCCCCACCCTGTTTTCTGTGTTTGGCCTTTACTTTCCCCACTCCTTCACTTTTTCCCTGGTGTACCTGGACGGCATAGTCAATAGTTTTGATTATCTGTCACTGGCAGATGACTGTCACTGTCAATAGCAGTTTCTTCACAATTGGCCTTCTACAGAAGTACTCACTTCTCTTTCCATCTCTGAATTGAAACCACAGACTCTTCTAACTCTGAACTCTCTATAACTGGCCGCTGGCTTCCTTACCCCAGTGTATGATTTTAAGGTTAACAGAAGTTAAGAGATTACTTGGAAATCTTTTAGCTGGTCCAAAGTTGCACCCCTTCCCATTTTCTGTAGCAGCTGTTCTAAACCTTTATTATTTTCTTTAAGGATGCAACTTTTGGGACGCCTGGGTGGCTCAGTCAGTTAAGGGGCCCACTTCAGCTCAGGTCATGATGTCACTGTTCCTGGGTTTGAGCCCTGCCTCAGGCCCCACGTAGGGCTCTGCACTCACAGAGCCTGCTTGGGATTCTGTCTCTCTCTCTTTCTCTCTCTGTCCCTCTCCCACTTGCATGCATTCTCTCTCTCTCTCTCTCTCTCAAAATAAATAGACTTAAAAAAAAAAAAAAGATGCAACTTTCTTCCACCTCGTTCTCAGCATTTGAACTTACCCTCATTTTATCTAGAAATAGGTCACTAAGGAGCAATTTTCCCAACTTTATATGCAGCCCCCAGAGTTATTGATACTTTCCCCCCTCAGTGACAGAACTGTGTTATTCCATTCTAAATCCCATGTCCCAGGGCCTCCCAATGACATCTTGCCCGTCTGTAAGTTTGATACTGTTGACTATTCCATCATTTGGAGTGATTTTGGCCTAAATTACAGGAAACCCAAACACAAGAGGCATAAATTAGAGGCTACATAAAAGAAATCTAGAAGTAGGGCAGTTTCAGATTAGCTTATTGTAATGGTTTGACAGCATCATTAGGATCTCATTTCTTTAGTCTTTCCTCCTTGCCATTCATATAGCATGGTAGATGTATTTCCTCTTCAAACTGGCCCTGGGCTCCCATTGACCAGGATTGTATCACGTGCCCTTGCCTAAGCCAGTCGATGGAAGGGGAATGGGACTCACGAACTGCGAGATCATGATCTGAGCCAAAGTCGGAGGCTTAATCGACTGAGCCACCCAGGCGCCCATCCCATGACTTTATTCTTGCTGGTGGTATAGAACTTGGCTTATTGAATTGCAATTTTGACCTTGTTAAGAGCAGGATATTTGTCTTCTGCATTTTGAGGTCCGTGGAACCCTTTTGTGTAAGTTAGCCCATGGTCTGTGGTCATTGAAGTTTGTATCTAAAGAATGTAGTGGTTTTGTTTTGTATTTGTAAATTGTGAGAGGAAAAGTTAGCCCTAAATACAGTCTGTATTTAGTGTGTCAGGTTCCTTTGAAAAATCACGACATATTCTAACACACTGAGCTTCAGGAAGAAGGCCTTTTCAAGTTCATCTTTTACTAGAACTGATAGCCTGAGGCCCATTCATTGTAAAGTTGACTTACATTGCATTTTAGAGGAGTGATAAAGGATTGTATTGGAGGTATAAAAGTTAACTTTTCAACCAGGAGAAACCTAAGAATGAATTAGGTGGTGATAAAAAAAAAAAAGATTCCCTCCTTGAAAATATATGCATTTGGGGGGGGGCGGGTCTTTCCCTCTGTTTTATTAAAGTAATTCTTATACATTACAAAATAAATATTCAGAAACATAAAACATAATTTTTAGAAGATAATTAAATTTTAGCATTTTGGGATTTCTTTTTCTGGGTACATAGAGACATATAATTATATGAAAACGGGATCCTCTCATAAAGACTGTTTTATAACTTGTTTTAACCTAATCTGAAATATTTGTCCATGTCAATCAATAAAGCTTTATCATCATTCTTAAAAAAATTTTTTTTAGTGTTTATTTTTGAGAGTGACAGAGAAAGCATGAGCAGGGGAAGGGGTAGAGAGAGAGGGAGACAGAATCTGAAGCAGGCTCTAGGCTCTGAGCTGTCAGCACAGAGCCCGATGCAGGACTTGAACCCACAAACTGTTGAGATCGTGACCTGAGCCGAAGTCAGGCGCTTAACCAACTGAGCCACCCAGGCACCCATCATCATTCTTTTTAAATTCAGGCATAACTTACATTCTAAAACACATAAATGTTAAATCACCCATATCACCAGATGGTGTTAACCATCACCCAGATCAAGACATGTTAACACTTAGTGGTACTTCCAAAGGCTCTCTGTTTTAGTTCCTTTGTGGTGATGGAACAATTCTGTAGGTTAGTTGTGATGGGTACATGAATACACACGTGATAAAATTTTATAGAAAACCGTGTACATGCGTACAAAATAAATGCATGTAAAAACTGGTGAAATCAGAGTAGGCTCTAGTCTAGCTAATTGTGTTGTACCAATGTTAATTTCCTGATTTTGACTAGTTATACATAACTAGTCCCATTGGTGGGAGCTGGGTGAAGGGTACACTGAACACTCTGCATTGTTTTGGCAACTTCTTGTGATCCTATAATACTTTTTTTTTAAGTTAAAGAAATCTTCCTCATTCTTGTTTTACTATTTTAATGGGTGTCTTACAGGTTACTGTATGGATATACAATAGTTTATATAACCAATTCTCCATTCATTTTCTGGAGGTTTTATTTGTACAAATAACTTTGTGATGAGCGAACTTGTACGTATTTTTCGAAAGGGATCTTATCTCAAAAAAGAAAAAGCTACTACTATGTTCTTAAAAATCACTTTTCAATGACTACATACACTTTTCAAGATCATGCATTACATAAAGTGAGTCAGCCCTGTGTGGTGGGGATGCTTAACTCTCTCAGGAAGAAGGCATTTCAGCAAAATTGTAACTTCTGTTTTTTCCATCTGCCCAAAGCCCAGGGATATTGAACTCTGCACCAAGGAATAGAAGATATAAATGAAAGTACATCCTGTCTAAAACATAGGTCATTACATTGCTTCTCCAGGGTGAAATTTTTCTAGAAGATTCATTCAAAGGTGAGTTGCATGGCAAACTCAGTTTTATAGTCTTTAAAGGATAAAACCATCTGAGTAGTTATACTAAGTTTTTCTGGTGGTGTTCATCCTGATTTATTTATTTTATTTTTTATTTTTTATTAAATAAAATTTTTTTTTAATGTTTATTTATTTTTGAGACAGAGAGAGACAGAGCGCAAGTGGGGGAGGGGCAGAGAGAGAGGGAGACACAGAATCTGAAACAGGCTCCAGGCTCTGAGCTGTCAGCACAGAGTCCGATGCGGGGCTCGAACCCACGAACCGTGAGATCATGACCTGAGCCGAAGTCGGACGCTTAACCGACTGAGCCACCCAGGCGCCCCCATCCTGATTTTTTTAAAAGTAAGCTCTACCTACCCCATCGTGAGGCTTGAACTCATGACCCCAAGATCAAGAGTGGCATACTGTACCAACTGAGCCAACCAGGCACCTCTGTTCATCCTGATTTTTAATCTGATTTTAAGAAGACCAGCCTGGACACAGGTTTCTGAAAACATAATGTACTTCTTACTCCTCAGTGCTTAGGGAAAACAAAGATATATTTTTTGGCAAAGTACCTGTTAAATGAGGGTTGTTTTCCATTTTGGCTCAGCAGGTACCTTATACTCTAATATTTGCTGTAGGTATTTTTTTCTTGTTGTTGTCTTTTGACAGTTGTTTTCATTTTACTTCTATTACTGGGCAATTTTGTCTTTGATCTCAGGAACTCAGTCATTTGTCATTAAAGCTTCTAACTCAGACACAGGAGAGGAATATAATGAAAAGATTATTGCTTCTCACATGTCCAACAAAGAAGACTTCTACTTGTCCATGAGATCAGTGTTGAGCATGCTGTGGTTATCTGTTAGCATTTGAATAAAAATGTGTTGAGGTCATGGATGTTGGTGTTTTATACCGGAGGCAGGCAGAAAAACTCATTGAAGTGGTGAGATTTACCTTTTCACATGTAAAAAACTGCTCTCACATGACCTTTTTCCTCCATCACTTCCAGACTCTTTACTTTTGACTCCAGCTGAGAAAATTGACTTTCTCTCAGAGTCCCATTTTAGAGCAATTACACATATGGCCTGCTTTTTCTCATCCGCTTCATCACATTCTGTCTCTTCCTTCTTTTAAACTTTGCTTTTCTCGTCTTATCCATGCTGCTATTTCTAGATTAAACCACTGTAATGCCAATGAATTTTAGTGTTTATTCTTTTACCCTTTCCATTTGTGCTGTATGTAACTCTTATATGTTATCTTTGCATAGGTATGTTTGACTCTCTTTGGCTGAAGTACCAAATTCGGATAGCAAAAGCAGATAGTGATTAATTTTGTGAATTACCCATCTGTGTACTTGTCTAATAGCTAATTATGTAAACATTGACTTCAGATCAGAACTGGAAGCATGTGCAAATACTTGCCTCAACTGGAATTTAAGATAGATTAATTATCGAAAAGCCAATTTTCTTTCTTTCTTTCTTTCTTTCTTTTTTTTTTCTTTTTTTTCTTTTCTTTTCTTTCTTTCTTTTTTTTTTTTTTTTCGCATAGCATGCTTAAACTTTTGCTCAACTGTTAGTTTTCTTTGGGAACAGAAATATAATCAGAAATATCATTAATGACCTAAGTGTTCTGTATTGGGACATTATTCAAGTTTGGTTTTTAGACTGGCCTATTATTGTTGGTATCTTTATGATATTCTGAGTAGTTTTGTTCTCCTTTACATCTTCTGTTTCTTTTCAACTATTCATAAACAGAAGATAAATTTTGAGACTAAATCAGAGAGCCTTTGAGAGAGAAGACATGCTAAAGGCTTTTGTTTGCATGGTTGCTTTTGACCTTTATGAGTCTATTGCTTTTAGAATCTAGGACAGCATTGGGGCACCTGGGTGGCTCAGTTGGTTAAGCATCTGACTTCAGCTCAGGTGATGATCTCACGGTTTGTGAGTTCAAGCCCCGCGTTGGACTCTGTGCTGAAAGCGTGGAGCCTGGAGCCTGCTTCGGATTCTGTGTCTCCCTCTCTCTCTGCCCTTCTCATGCTCTCTCTCTCTCTCTCTCTCTCTCTCAAAACAAACAAACAAAGCCATTAAACTCTAGGACGGCATTAATAAATTGTCAAGGTGAATTACCTCATATTTGATTTCCTTTTTGGGATTTTGCAGGTGGTACTAATGATCTTTCCCTCCTTGAACATGTGTAATGAATGTCCTCTTTGTTCTCTGTTGTAACCTTGAGCCATGAACCCCCCTCTCAGCTGGGCCCCAGTTCTGCAGGCATCTGCCTGCTTGGCCTGTTATTACTCCATGAATCATTGCTGGCCTTATTAAACTATTTTGGGCAGCAGCCTTTCCATTCTCCTCCTGTGAACCGTGAAGACTGGAGTGGCTGCAGCAGTGTAGGCCCAGTGTGGAATTTGAATGTGAAGGAAAGACGTTTCACTGGCTTGTGACATAGCATTTTACTCTATAGAACAGTTGGGTGTCTGCCCTCTGAGGCCACCTTGTGTCTTGAAAGGTTTCTTTTGTTTTAAAAAGTCATCCCAGAAAGTTCATTCTTGAATGTCTGGCATTTAAAATGCTTGGATAGGGGCGCCTGGGTGGCTCAGTCGGTTAAGCGTCTGAGTTCAGCTCAGGTCACGATCTTGCGGTCCGTGAGTTCGAGCCCCGCATCGGGCTCTGGGCTGATGGCTCAGAGCCTGGAGCCTGCTTCCGATTCTGTGTCTCCCTCTCTCTCTGCCCCTCCCCCGTTCATGCTCTGTCTGTCTCTGTCTCAAAATTAAAATAAACGTTAAAAAAATAAATAAATAAATAAAAATAAAATGCTTGGATATGAGGCAGTTTAGTCTTCCCACTGCCCTACAATGTTCTCCAGCATAACCATGCTCCTGGTTTGTGTTGGTGGCCATCAAAGACAGCACAAAACAATGAATAAGAAGGTGGCCTCCAGTCAGATAGACCTATATCCAAATCCCAAAGATGATGAGGAAATGACATCACTTCTTTCAGGTGAGAACAGGAAATGTGTGGCCAGCCTCACAGGGTGGTAAAAGGATTCAGAAAAGACATGTAAGAAGTAGGTAATGCGAAAACTTGCCACTGGTTAGAACTAATCAGTAGAGAAAGTCCTCTGGCCTTTGTTAAGGAGACGTTAGAATTCGTGTAGTCTGTGTTTCATTTTAAAAGTCAGTCACTGGGGCGCCTGGGTGGCTCAGTCGGTTAAGTGTCCGACTTCAGCTCAGGTCACGATCTCGCGGTCCGCGAGTTCGAGCCCCGCGTCGGGCTCTGGGCTGATGGCTCAGAGCCTGGAGCCTGCTTCTGATAATGTGTCTCCCTCTCTCTCTGCCCCTCCCCCGTTCATGCTGTGTCTTTCTCTGTCTCAAAAATAAACAAACGTTAAAAAAAAAAAAAATTAAAAAAAAAAAAAAAAGTCAATCACTGAGACCCAGAGTTTGTGCTTGCCTGATGACACATAGCTGTACTTAGAGCGAGGATGAGAATCCATATTTTCTAACTCCTAGTTCAGTGTCTTTCACATAACTTTCTCATGTGTTGCTAGCTCAGAGCCACATCTGAACTATTCTTAGCCTTGTCAATGGAGGTATTTGTTGTTCATCAGAAAATACTTTTTTCATATGCAGTTTCATACTTCCCTTTGCTTCCTTACCATCTAAAAAAAAAGATGGAAAATGTATTAGTTTCCTATTGCTGCTATAACAGAACTAAATTGTTTAGTTTCGTGGCTTCCAACAATACACATTTGTTCCCTTACAGTTCTGGAGGTCAGAAGTCTAAAATCAGTTTGTCAGCAGGGCTGTGTTCTTCTGGAGGCTTTTGTGGAAAATGTACTTCTTTGCTTTCTCCAACTTTTATAGACTACCTGCGTTCTTTGGCTCGTGGCCCCACATCAATCACATCTCATTTTCCATCCTCGCATCTCAATACATTGCTGTCTACTAACTGATCTCTTGCCTTTCTCTTGTAAGGACCCTGTGCTTGCATGGGCCCTGCATGGATAATCTTGAATAATCTCCCCGTCTCCAGGGCCTTACTTTAATCACATCTCTAAAGTCCATTTTGCCATATAAAGTAACATTCACTGGTACCAGAGATTAGACTGTGGATATATTTGGGGGTTGTTATTCCACTTACCACAGACACTTGCCTTATGAGCCAGAATTCTCAAATTATCTTTTTTTTCACCCAGATTTCTGAATGTCTCAACATTAAATCATATCAGTTTGTTCACATACATTTTTCTAGCCATTTACTCTCCTTCCTCTGTGCCCCATAATGAATTCCTCCTTTTAGAATAAACCTATTCTAGAAACAGAAGGCACTGACATCACCCACTCAAATGACTATGCATACTTGTTGGCTTACTCTGATGTTGGAGGGGCCATGATTGGGGAATGGATGTCCAGGAGCATCCCCAATACTCACTTTCTACCTCTGAACATATACTTCTTGAGAGAATATTCAATACTTTTTGGAATTAACAAAAAAATCTTCAGCTTATACCATGTATATATTGGGGATTTGGGTTAGGAGAGGTTTGTTGCCTTCTTTTTGGATATATAGGCTATGTTTGAATTATTGTCAGCAGAAATCACACTGACGAATTTATTTAATCGTGCCCTTCTTCTAAGCCCGGGGTCCTTGAGCCTTTAAGGCTCCACAGAAGGCCTTCATGGTGCTGAACCTCTTGGGGCTATGCAAAGCCATAGGATTGTTTTTCTGGAATGTCTAATTTTCATTAGACTTTTAAAGATGTTAGTGACCCAGGAAAGGCTAATGATCAACTGAATTGATGGCAGGTGGGTTATTTTCCTTTTCCCCTTGATAGATAAAAGGCTTTGGAAGTACACTGCATACACACACACACACACACACACACACACACACACACACACACTCTCACACACACACACACACACACACACACACGAGCGAGCAGGGGAGGGGCAGAGAGAGAGGGAGACACAGAATCCGAACCAGGCTCCAGGCTCTGAGCAGTCAGCACAGAGCCCGACGCGGGGCTCGAACTCACGGACTGAGAGATCATGACCTGAGCTGCAGTCTGACGCTCAACCGACTGAGCCACCCAGGCGCCCTGATACAAATTCTCTTTGATAACTATGGGACATTATGTAAAAATAATGCATAACTATTTTGAAAGGAATTTGTTGCTTTTGATAAAACTCACTTATGTTCATTTTTATTTAGAGCAAGAATTTAAGACTCATTTGGGCTGACTTAACCGTTTTATGGAGAGGGGGAAAAATGAGGTCAGGATGGATGGGTTTTACAGCATTATGCAACTGTTTAGGGACAAAGTTGGTGATAAAATTCAAGACTCCAGAAACTGACCCAGTGATCTTTTATTATACCATATTGCCATGTAAGGTAACATTCAGTTCCAGGACTGAATGCTGAAGGAAACAGGATTCATACCTTGTAAATCAAACCACAATGAGGTACACCTATATCCACCAGCATGGCTAAAATGTAAAAGACTGACAATATCAAGTGTTGACTAGGATATAGAGCAACTGGAGAGGTCAGGAGGCATGGCTGGTAGGAGTAGAGAAAGACACAGCTACTTTGGAAGGCAGTTTGGCAGTTTCTAATGTTAAACACACTTTCCCTGTGGCCTAACAGCTCTGCTCCTATGCATTTACCCAAGAGAAAGGCCCATATACGAATATTCAATGCAGCTTTATTATAACAACTAAAAGCTGGAAACAGTTCATATGTTCATCAGCTGGTGAACAGATAACTTGCGGTATATATTTATACAATGGAATACTAGTTCGGCAAAGAAGGGGAAGGGATTGCTGATATACCGTAGCTGGAACCCAAAACCATGTGGAAAAAAGCAGACACAAGAAGCAAATTCTGCATGATTCCATTTATATGAAGCTCTAGAACAGACAAAACTAACTGAAAGTGACAGAAATCCGAGGGGTGAGTGAGTGTGGGAGTTGATTGCATAAGGGCACTTTTTGGTGAGGGAGGTGTTCTGTAGTTGGCATAGGTGTATACCTGTGTCCAAATCATCAAATTATACACTTAACAGGGGTGGATTTTGTTGTATATAAATCATACCTCAATGTAGTTGAATTTTTTACAAAATAAGAAATAGGATCATGAGAAGCCAGGGTGTCAAACAGCAAAGCACACTTGGTATAAAGCATACAATATTTTGACTATGCCATTGAATTTTCTGTGGTCCCATTTTCTCTCTCAAAATATCTGTGGTCCTTGTGTGATGGTCCCTGTGGCACTCGTCTGAGAACACAGATGTAACTACAAGCAAGCCTACCATGGTGAAAAAAACTGAACAATCCACCCATGTACATTTCCATGAGCAAGTTTCTTCTGTGCTTGAGGATATTTTGCCAACTTAAGCAGTAATCATGGGAATCATTTAGAGCTTCAGTTATTAATTCTTCTTTAGTTACCAAAATTTTACCAGCATAACTACATATGCAAATAAAATAATACCCGGAGAAATGCCAAGTGCTTTTCTGTTCTCTAGGAGGAAGTTTAGAGGATTTGTAGACTGAGTAGATTGAATTTATAGCCATATTCTCTGCTAAAAAGTCTAAAAATAGAAATGTTGGCATCACAGTCGATGTTCTGAGTCCTATTTTAAATTCTGTAAGCCTGTAGCTTAGCAAAATGCTATTCAGAAAAGTCTCTACTGCATATACAATATATCTTTGTCTTGCCAATTCTCCTGCAAGCTTCTTTCAGAGACTTCTTTCAGCAATATCTGAGACTAGAAATGAAGTCATAGGAGTCCCCTTGAAATGAGTTCTAGACATAAGATGAAAGCCGCATTGCTTCTAGCAGAGTCTGAGATTCCCAAGAGCTTTCCCTTTAGTGTGCTTGAGGATATTTAAGTAACTTTTAGAACCCAAGGCACCTGATGGAGAATCTAATTGAATAAAAATGTGATTTTTATTTATTGAAGTTTTCTTTTCCTCAACTGAAACAAAAGAATGCCAACAGGATCCTTTGTTACACTTTTGGTTATGTTACTTTCACAGGGGTGCGTTTATTAGTTCATTCACCAAAAATTGATTGAGTACCTATCATATGACAGGTATTTTTCCTGACAGCAGGATATAAAGAAGAAAAAGAGTAATGTGGGTTCTCCAGGAGCTCACAGTTCAGTAAGGAGGCATGCAAATAAATACTGCATCGTGACAAATGTGATTGCTAGCATAAGTTATGTGCACGGGCGGGCTGTCTGGTTGGTGTATGCCAGCCTGGGGATGTTAAGTCCATCTAGTCTAACTTGTCATTTAAGGCCAATGTTTTCTTACTGATTTTCTGTCTGCATGATCTATTCATTGACAGAAGTGGGGCATTAAAACCCCCTGCCATTGTTGTATTGCTACCTATTTCTTCTTTTAGATCTGTTAACCTTTGCTCTATGCATCTAGGTGCTCCTATGCTGGGTGCATAATAAATATTTACACACATTACACCTTTTGTTGGATTGACCTCTTTATCATTATATAATGACCTTCCTTGTCTCTAATTATAGTCTTTGCCTGAAAGTCTATTTTGTCTGGTAGAAGTATAGCTATCCAAGTTTTCATTTCTATTTGCATGGAATATCTTTTTCTAATTCCTTCACTTTCAGTCGATGTGTCTTTACTTCTGTCATTTTTTTTTTTACCCGTTCAGACACTCCATCTTTGATTGGAGAATTTAGTTCATTTACATCTAAGGTGATTTTTGATAGGTATGTACTTATTGCCATTTTTGTTAATGATTTTCTGGCTCTTTTGTAATTCCCTTGTTCCTCTATTCTTTTCTCGTTCTCTTCCTTTGTGATCTGATGATTTCTGTAGTGGTATGTTTACATTCCTTTGTATCTATTGTGTATCTGAAAATGTTAGGGAGGGATGGTCAGAAAGCCTCATTTGAGCTGCAACCTGGATGGTGGCTAATCTTTCATACTCACAATGGGGGCAGGGGTGGCTCCTGCAAAGGCTCAGGGACAGTTTGTGCAGAACTGCACATGGTTTGGTGTCCTTGGAAGGTGAAGTTGGAGGTGGCTAATTATGGGAATTGAGGCTTGTGTGTAGCACATAAGGCTTGAGACCTCTTTCAGTAAACCGGTAGCCCTCGATCCAGTGTGTTTTAATCATCTGGAAAACTTGTTTTTAAAATGTTCACAGGGGCGCCTGGGTGGCTCAGTCGGTTGAGCGGCCGACTTCGGCTCAGGTCATGATCTCACGGTCCGTGAGTTCGAGCCCTGCGTCGGGCTCTGTGCTGACAGCTCAGAGCCTGGAGCCTGTTTCGGATTCTGTGTCTCCCTCTCTCTGACCCTCCCCCGTTCATGCCCTGTCTCTCTCTCAAAAATAAATAAACGTTAAAAAATTAAAAAATAAATAAATAAATAAATAAAATGTTCATACCTAGATCCCAAGACTGTTGAATTAGCATCTTCAGGAAGAGGACTTGAGCATGTTTGGTTTTCTTAAATGTGCACAGATGATTCTGATTTACAGCCAGATTGTCAGTTATTTGTAGGTCATGAGTATCCACTGAAGACGTTTGAACAGGGGCATGACACGTCCTGACATGTTCAAACCAAGTACCGCAGAGCTTTATATGAAGGGTGTCCATCTTGTAAACACTGTTTCCATAGCTGCGAATAGTTACTATCATTTCCCTCAACTCAGAACCCTCAGAGGGTCATTGTTCTAGTCGTAAAGATTTAACAGTTTCCAGTGGCCACTCGTCCCAAATGAGAGGGGTCCACCTAGCAATCTTGTCTGCCTCTTCACCACACGGGTGCGACCCTGAAGGCTGACAAGGTTTTACTCTAGAGCTATTTAAGGATCATTTTAATGTACCAGAGTAAGTTTTATATCTTAAAACTCTGTCTTAAAAGTGATCCACGGAAGCCGAAACAGCTGTTCCACTCAACCTTTTTCGTGTCACAGATACGGGGAAGATCATGGCTGCGGGCTTGTCCATGTCAAACCAGCCAGCTCTCTGGCCTCTAGCCACACTGAAGCGTAAAGGAGAAAACCTGACTTCAACACACTGTTAGTAGAACCTGCTCTCTTCCTGTTTTCTCCTCTTCTGTGCAAACCAGCAATACTGTTTGCCACAGTTGACAGAGAAGGGCAGTGGAACATTCCCATGGGAGTAGGAACTGCCGAACGCATTTGTAGAACGCATTTGTAGCCCCGAGAAGTTAGCGATTGCTCCTGCGGTGAAGTTTTCCATCCTCAGGAATTGAATCTGAAAGAAAAGCCGTCCTTGTAGAAATCATCTGATACCTTTCGGTACTACTCGCTTCAAGCAGGCCTGCCTCCTGGCCGCTTGGAAGGAAGAAAGTTTTTGTTATTAATTGAGAGGCCCAGCAAGGAGAGGTGTAGGAAATGCCTTGGGCCTTGGAGTATTTATTTGGGCCGGAATTAGGATATTACTTACAGTCTTGAAAAGGCATCCGGCCACGTTATGACAATAGGTAGGCATCCTTTCTAGGGTTCCAAGGCCTGGATGACAAGAAAGTCAGGTAAATACACCGACCTTACTACCTTCCATCTACCCATGCTTCTGGGCTGCATGTTAAAAGGGGTGACCTACCAGGGTGATATGTTTCATCTGTTGGCTCCTTTTACTCAGACCCCATGCTCACCTATGTGGGATTTGAAATCTTGAATTCTGTGGCACTTAGTAATCTTTATTTACTTACTTGTTTTTTGCCATTTAGTAATCGTTAATAACACTTTTGAATGTCTATTATATGTATAGGTCTCCTGTGCTCTTACGTTGTAAAGACCCGAAGGCATATGTAAAAACAGTAAATTACTATATGCCTCCTCCCTTGTCCCCTTTGCATGTAGGCACGTATGTACGTAAAAAAGAAATGAAAAAGGGGACACGAGTGACAACTGTATGTAGCTACTTTGAATTATCCCTAAAGAAGGGAAAATCAACGACCAGCCTGAGCCAGGACAAGTCTGATTCCCTGGGCAGAACTTTGAGCAGCACAGCTATAAGTCTCAGTATCTGGGGGGAGAGGGGACCTTGTGGGACACGGGATAGTCTCCTGACTTCCGGGAGGTTGACAGGCCTCTCCCATAAACCTCGGGAATGCAGATTAAGCTGGACATCATTGACATCATCAAAACATTTAAAAGTGGAATGGCTGCCTTGGAAGGTAAGAAGTCGCCCCATCAGTGTATCTGCACCAGTTAAACTCAGTTTCATACAAGGTGGGCAGGCATGTGTAGTAAATAAATGTCCACGTAACAGTATTGGCAAGAAGGTTAACTGGGCGACCCCGGTTCTTGGAGTAGCGGTTCTTTGCACGAATCCATACCGAGACCGTAGTAATAGGGGTGAGTCACAGCCTGAGAAAATCAAGTGCAAAAGTGGAAGGGAATAGATTCTCACTATTTCCTCCGCCTCATTTTAAGTGATCAGATATATCATCCTGAATATATTCTTTTATTTTTTTAATTTTTTTTTAACGTTTATTTATTTTTGAGACAGAGAGAGACAGAGCATGAATGGGGGAGGGGCAGAGAGAGTGGGAGACACAGAATCTGAAACAGGCTCCAGGCTCTGAGCAGTCAGCACAGAGCCCGACGCGAGGCTCGAACTCACGGACCACGAGATCATGACCTGAGCCGAAGTCGACCGCCCAACCGACTGAGCCACCCAGGCACCCCCTGAATATATTCTTATTAAAATGTTGAAAGTACATTAATAAGAAGGAGAAAGGGAAAAACCCCTTCAGTTTGCCATCCAAGTGTAGTCTCCCATTATCTCTTTGAATGTTAAGTGTATGATCTTTATAACTTATATTTTTAGTTTTCTGCACTTTTATATTTAGCATGTTTCTTTTAACATGAACGATTTACAGATTACATTCCTCACAGATGATTTTAGAGGCAGTATTACTCCTGACATGAAATAATATATTCTAGTGTTAATTTGCTTAACTTTCCCCCTACTGTTGGGCCTTAAGATTGTATCTACTTTTTTCCCTATTATAAATATTGAGTGAGAATATTTTATAACATTTTGATAAACAATTGCTCAATAGGTTTCCCAAATATTTTTACTTATTTATACTGCTATCAGTAATAGGTGTCAAAATTTTCCAGTCCTTCCCATCATTGGGTATTGACATTTTAAATTACTTTTCTAATTTTCCATGTGGAAATAGAACATACAACTGGGTCAGGTAAGGAGGGTTTTGTTGCATGACTGGGGGGGTGGCGGGTCATGCCCAGGGCAGGCCATAGGAAGCACAGCTGGAACTTGGCAGCAATCCACCAAAGTCTGCATTCTCCCGCCAGGTCTCCCACCCCGCTCGGCCTCTCCATCTAATTTGTCTCTTCTGTTCTCTTACTTTGCCCCTGGCTGCGTCTTGTTGCCTGTGTGTGTTGTCTGTCTGTCTTTCTGTGAGCCTCGTTCTGCATTCCTCTGTGTTTCTGGTCGGCCTGTCTCTCTTCGTCTTTCAGTCCCTCTCTGTCTGCCTACCCTGCCCTGCGATTCTCTCATGTTTGCTTGGTGCCTATCGTAAGACTGTGTATAGTCATCTCTCTCTCTCTCTCTCTCTTTTTAATGTTTATTTATTTTTGAGAGAGCGAAAAAGAGAGAGAGAGAGAGAGCGAGCACAAGCAGGGGAGGGACACAGAGAAAGGGAGACACAGAATCCTAAGTAGGCTTCAGGCTCTGAGCTGTCAGCACAGAGCCCGACACGGGGCTTGAATTCACAAACCGAAAGATCGTAACCTGAGCCGGTCAGACACTTAACCGACTGAGCCACAGTCACCCCAGACTCTGTATAGTCCTGACACCACCTTCCCCCATTACCCCCGTTGTGATGAGCTCCTCTCTGCAAAGACAACTCAAAAACGTGTCTTGTGTTCTTTGTGGGCCTATCCAAGAAAGATTACTGCACACCCTCTCTTGAAAGGTAATCTATGACAGTTGATGGAAACTATCTCTTAGGATGAGATTTGCTGTCCCTGAAGTGGAGAAGAATTTGCTCGGCTGGCCCATCTTTGACCCCATGTGTGCAGGATGGGCAGATGGGGTATACTGCAGAGTATCTCTGATGGTCCTACTTAAACAGGTTTGCTTTTCTCTTTTTCTTTTTTTTCTGCTCCTAGAAGTGTTAACTCATCCCTGCCATTTCTTTTTTCTTTCCTTTTTTTTTTCCTCTTTCTGTATTGACCCTAAGGTAATAAGCTCACTTTGTATTCAGAATCGACCCTGTGGCTTTCTATAAGGAGGGCAATTTGTCACTTTTACCCAAGAAGCTCCAGGTTAGTGCACGCATGGCAGGTTGTGGTTAGTGTGGCGGAGACAAAGATCCTTGACCTGAAAACCTGAAGCGGGGCTGGGGGATTAGCCAGGAGGGTGAACGGCAAGGCTGTGAGTCAGAACCAGGTGGTCAGACTAGAATGAGGTCAGACTAAACTGGGGGCTGAGCCGGCAGCTCAGGGTACATCAGAGGAGAGCCAGGAGGTGGTGAGAGAAGGGCTTCGGACAGGTGGCCTCAGCTGTTCCACACTTCCCAGTTCTCATGTGGGGTTGTTGTAACGGTCAGTCTCCTGATGCATCCTGTTTCTTCAGTTGTTCAATGAGTGGTTCAAATTTGTGAAACCACATTCTGAAGTCACCAAGGGTATCCACTGAAAATTTAATTTCCCTCCCACCTTGGCCACTCAGCCACACAATTCCCTGAGTGAGACTAGTTCTGTGGTTGAGGAACTTGGGGCACAAAGAGGGAGCTCTTTCAAAGTCATGCCATGGTGAGGTCAAGCCTGCCTTTCTACCACCCAAGTTTGTGCTTCCCCCAGTGTATCTCACTGCTTCCTGTTGGAATTCTTTTTTTTTTTTTTTTTTTTAAATTTTGAGAGAGAGAGAAAATGTGCATGAGTGAGCAGGGGGAGGGGCAGAGAGAGAGAGGGAGAGAGAGAATCCCTAGCAGACTCCATGCTGTCCATGCAGAGCTCGACATGGAGCTCAGTCTCACAACTGCAAGATCATGACCGAGCCAAAATCAAGAGTCGGACACTTAACTGACTGAGCCACCTAGGCACCCCTGGAATTCTTTGTGACACAGCCCAGACACTATAGCATTTGTGGCCAGTTATTATTTTTTAATCATTATTTTCTATTTTTCACCGAAGTGATATCTCTTCTAGGGCAGGCCAATCCTGTTAGTCCCTGTCACAGTGTACAAACACTAGGGTATTTTAAAAGTAAATGACATGTACAATACTGATGATGTTAATAGTACAGATTCCACGGGTGTCCTTGCGGTGTTTGCTATATGCAGCCTCTCTACTAGGTACAGGATACAGGAGTGATGAAAAGCGGAATCTACAGTGACCGTGGAAACATTGGAGAAGTTGCTGAAATCCATCACTTTTCATGTATCTTCTCTAAAACATGTATTTTTATTTTTATTATTTTTATTTATTCTTAAAAAATTTTTTAACGTTTATTTATTTTTGAGACAGAGAGAGACAGAGCATGAACGGGGGAGGGTCAGAGAGAGGGAGACACAGAATCCGGAACAGGCTCCAGGCTCTGAGCTGTCAGCACAGAGCCCGACGCGGGGCTCGAACTCATGGGCCGTGAGATCATGACCTGAGCCGAAGTCGGACGCTCAACCGACAACCAACCACCCAGGTGCCCCTAAAACGTGTATTTTTTTTTTTTAATTTTTTTTTTTCAACGTTTTTTATTTATTTTTGGGACAGAGAGAGACACAGCATGAGCGGGGGAGGGGCAGAGAGAGAGGGAGACACAGAATCGGAAACAGGCTCCAGGCTCCGAGCCATCAGCCCAGAGCCTGACGCGGGGCTCGAACTCACGGACTCACGGACCGCAAGATCGTGACCTGGCTGAAGTCGGACGCTTAACCGACTGCGCCACCCAGGCGCCCCCCTAAAACGTGTATTTTTAAAAATTCAGCAATATGACTTGCTATATGAATGTTGAAGTTCAACAAAGGTTGAAAAAAACCTTGCACTGTGAATTCTTTGGTTTGCTTTCGTTTCCGGATAAGCAGACATTTACTGAAATTAGAACTTTGGGAGAGGAGCAAAGAACCACATACTCACCCAGCCTTAGAGGTCCTTGTGAAGGACTCTTGTGTCTGCATGGGAGTAAGAAGGGGTCCCACTGTGGACTGTGTCTTGTATTTGTCCACCAGTTTGGAACATCTGGGGAGTGATGGGACCAGAGCATTCCCATCCTATTTCTGGATGCTGCGGTTGGGGTGCTGCTGCTGAGCTGCATTCTGGAGTTGAACTTGGAAGGCATTTCCCTCCCTGTAAGAAGTGCCATCGTCTCTACTATAAGTGCATTGCATAGGTCTCTCTGGGCTAGCCTGAGTATATGATCACAAGCTAACAGCTTTCTAGGGAAAAATGTTTTGAGTTTCAAACAGCTGAGTTATAACTGCCTTTCAGAACATAACCTCTCAAAAGTTGGAATTCCTTGTGCTTGCTCAATTTTATCCTGCTCTTTTACTGTAGACAATGGGATTCAGGCTTTTCATTAGCTCGGCGTTCTTTTGACTGGTGATGGGTTGGCTCATGTGACTATGTGTGTACACGTTATCTATTTTAACCTACATGGCGGTATTTCTGAGAATTAAAGTCATAGTAAACTTTTTTCTTTCTTTTTTTTTTTTTTTTTGTGACGTGGGTCTGAATCATTGCTAAATGTAAAGCAGGTGTACAGATCAAAGATCAACCGTTTCAGAGCTTGAAAGTCATTGTAATACCATATCCAGATTTGGCTTTTAATCATTCGGTGAGGGTTTTCGTTAGACCCCTGATTGCTTGTAAATAGGCCCTTGGTGGGAGAGGCTGGTACTGCCTTCCAGAGAAGAACGGCTTCGAGATCTTGGAGGGAAGACCCTGTGTTTCACTTCTGGGTATGCTTGTCACCAGCCTCTCACTTGAGGAGGCGTGTCCGTGATCTGTTCATGATTTGTAGGATGACTAATGAGGCATGCAGGGTGGGCCACTCTTGTCATTTGTAATGGTGTCTCCATGTGTTGGAGTTGACTTTGACCTTTGACTTAGCTCTTTCATTCTCTCCTTTCTAGTGCATTCACTAGAGCATCTAGATTCAGAGGCCTCATGTAGACTGATCTGAAGTGATAGGCTCCCATGTTGATATTAACATTGCTCATGTGTTTGTAATTGAATATCCTGCGTTACAGCAGTCACGGCAGGGGGTTCGTAAAACTTCCCACCGAAGTGTCGTCTCTTTCAGAATACAGAATAGTTCTTTTTTGGGTCTTAGGACTAGATCCCAGTGTCACATATCTGACTCAGCAAAAGTGGATTTACCTCGTGCCAGTGGTTGTTGTGGAGAGATGGATAACTGAGTGTCTGGTTCTGTTTTATTCAAAGGTTATTTTTAGGAGGGGGGATTATTTTATCGATATACAATTCATATACCAAAAAATTTACCCCTCTAAAGTGTATAAGTCAGTGTTTTTTTTTGTTTGTTTGTTTTTTTTTTTTTTAGTAAATTCACAAAATTGTGTGACCATCACCATCATCTAATTCTGGTACATTTTTGTCACCCAAAAGAAATTCTGTCCTTCCCCATTTGCCCACCTTCAGACCACTGATCTACTTTCTGTCTCTGTAGATTTGCTTATTCTGACATTTCATGTAAATGGAATCCTATGATATGTGGCCTTTTTTTTTTTTAATCTCTCTTCCTTCACTTAGCATGTTTTCAAAGCTCATCCATGTTGTACATGCCTCAATGTTTTATTCCTTTTTATAGCTGAATAATATTCCATTATATGGTATCTTAGTCAGTTTGGGCTCCTCTAACAAATGACTGTAGACTGGTTGGCTTCAATAGCAAGTAGGCATTGCTTTCTTACAGTTTTGGAGTCTGGGAAATCCAAGGTCAAGGTACTGGCAGATCCAGTGTCTGATGAGAGCCCCCTTCCTGGTTTGTAGATGGTTATGGTCTTCCTATAGTTTTACGTGGCTGACAGCAGAGAGAAGCAAGGTTTCTTTCTTTTTTTTTTTTTATAAGGGCACTAATCTCGTTCATGAAGGCTCCGCCCTCATGGTCTAATTAGCTTACAATGGCCTCACCTCCAAATAACCATCACATTGGGGATTAGGCTTCAATTTATGAATTTTGGGATGACAACACTTTCAACACATAACATATAGATATTCCACTTTTTGTTTATCCATTCAGTAGTTGATAAGACATAGGATTTTCCGCTTTTTTAAAAGTTTTTTTTTAATTTAAAACCATTTTTTTAATGTTTATTTATTTTTGAAAGAGAGAGAAACAGCACAAACGGGGAAGGGACAGAGAGAAAGGAAGACAGAATCTGAAGCAGGCTCCAGTCTCTGAGCTGTCAGCACAGAGCCCATCGTGGGGCCTGAACTGACGAACTGTGAGATCATGACCTGAGCTGAAGTCAGACGTTTAACCGACTGAGCCACCCAGGCACCCCGTGGATTTTCTACTTTTTAATGTTTATGAATTAGGCTGCTGTGAACATTCTTGTATAAGTTTTTCTGTGGACATATGTTTTCAAGTCCCTTGGGTATATACCTGGGCGTGGAATTGCTGCCTCATATGGTAACTGTGTTTAACATTTTGAGGAACCCTCAGACGGTTTCCCAATGTATACATCCCCACCAATTTCTCTACATCCTTGCTGACATGCCTGTGGGCTTGTTGGTTTCTTTGTTTATTATCGTAGCCATCCTAAAGGGTGTGAAGTGGTATTTTTTTGTAGCTTTTATTTGCATTTCTCTCATGATTAATGAGGTTGAGTGTTTTTTTCATGTGCTTATTGACCATTTGTGTTGTTTTCTTTGGAGAAGTATCTCTTCAGGTCCTTTGCCTGTTTAAAAAATCTGGGTTGCTTTTTCACTGTTGAGTTGTAACAACTCTATGTTTTCTGGATACTAGACCTGTCTCAGGTATATGATTTGCAAATATTTTTCCCATTCTTGGATTGTTTCTTCATTCTGTTGATGTTATCCTTTGAAGCATAAAGGTTTTTAATTTTTATAAAGTCCAACTTACTACTTTTTTCTTTTATTGCTTTTGCTTTAGGTGTCATAGCTAATAGAGCATGACCTAATTTAAGGTCAGGAAAGTTTATCCCTGTGTTTTCTTTAAAAGATTTTAGAGTTTGAGCTTTTACATTTAGGTCTTTAGTTTATTTTGAGTACATTTTTTTATATGGTATGACATTGTGAATATCCACTTTTACATGAGAATATCCACTTTTTTTCCAGCACCATTTGTAGATAAGACTGTTCTTTGCCCATTAAGTTGTCTTGTCACCTTTGTTCCAAATGAATTGACCACGTTGTGGGTTTAATTTCTGCATTCTCAATCCTGTTCCCTGCATCTGTATGCCTCCCTTTAAGTCACTGAATACTGGCTTGATTCCTGTAGCTTTGTAGTAAGTTTTAAAATTGGAAACTGTGATTCCTACAGATTTGTGAAGATTATTTCTTGATACGATGTTGATGTCCACTCTTTTACATCACACGTTTTGATACATCTTTTCTCTGCCATCTTAAAGTGCTAGGAGAAATGTTGCTTTGAGGCAGCCTTGAATTCTGTTTCTGGTTGAGTCTCACTATCCACGTATGAAATGTATGGATTTGGAATCGGGCATGTTGCAAAAGTTTGACCACTAGCTTTGTCTCGGTTTCTTAACCGTAAGGATGAAGCTTAAAGCCTAAGTCAAGGCAGCATTCTGAGAATTAAATATCCTAACATATGTAAAAGCATCTAGCATGGTGTCTGGGAAATAAAAGGTCCAAAATAAGTATGTATTGCCTTTCCTGTCCCCTTTTCATGGATGCCAGAAAATTTTCTTTGTGCCTTATGAGATGGTTTTAAGGTCTTCCTTAAAATCAGCCTTCTTTAGTTTAGAAACTGTTTTCCCCAAGGTTATCATATGGTTAAGTTTCCTAGTCTGGTCTGTAGGATTGTTTGTAGTACACTGTTTCAGGCTTTGTTTACTGTTTGATCCCAATAGTAAGTGCTCAGTAAACATTTGTTAAGTAAATACTAAGTGTTGATCCCATTTTCTTCTTTATTTGGGTAAATACAGTGCAGATTACTGGAGATGTGTTTTTAAGTGAGCCTGCATAACAGTGGCATAAGTGCTTACTTTCTGAGATAATTTCCACAAGATTTCTTTTAGCAATTTGTCCAGTCAATTTACAGTACCTTTCTCTGGAATGCTACTTCTTTTCTCCAAATGATGCCATACTTCCCATTCAGATGTCCACTCTTCGGGGCAGTTTCAGACTGAAGTTGAAAGGACTGAGTCCCGAGTATAAATTTGAGAAAGCAATAGGGGAACGGGAGTTGGGAAGTTGGGTTTGGGGGAAGGTATGTGATAATGAGAGACAAGGGAAGGGCTTTTAGGGGAAAATTGGGTCAAATAGGGAACTGTGTTCTCAGTTCTGAGACTTGCTTTTGTTTTTTATATGATTGTCATGGTTTCTTGTGGTTTCTCTAGACCAAATCTAGACATGAAATTATAAGCAAAGAATATCTAAATGTTATTTACTGGCTGTTGTGAGCCTGAATTGTAACCAAGAAATGGTGTCTGTGCATGTTAAGCTATTATCTGCATGATGGATAGACCAACCTTTAAAGGTAAAGGTTCAAATCATTTCATGCACTCAGAGGATAACTGAGTTTTAAAGCTAGACAGGATTGCCAGGCTGAGGGAATATCTTAAGTGTCACCTCAAAGAAGACATTCCATGGTCAAATAGGTTTGGAATAGGTTCAACAAAATTGTTTAACAGATTTGGTATTTGTTTTTAACTGCAGGACTTCTCAGAGCCTTTAATGTGCCCACATATATTACACTGTGTCTTCAAGAGGGAAGGTAGGAGCAGCAGTTCCCAAGGTGACTGGTGTGGGGGGACTTATTTTTCTCTTCACAGAGAATCCTGTGGGTCTGGTATTTAGCAGAGCACATTTTGAATAATTATGATCCAGGGTAACACCTTAATTTTTTAAACATGAACTCTGATTTTATACTCTTTTTGAGTTGCTGTTTCTAGGGAGTCATGACTTTGGTATACGTAGAAGCTGATTGTGTCTGTTGTGTTACTAAGAGGCCTGTCCAAAAAAGTCAGCCTTTAAACTAGGAGCTCTAATCAAACTCCTGAAACCCATATATATGTACATAAAGTTTATAAAATACCTTATCTTCCAGGATCTAAATATTTATTTATTTTTAATCTGTTACATGCATAGCTTGGTTTAGCTAATGCCTATTAATCCCTGATCTGATGAATTTGTCAAATTTAATTTCTGCAGCTTTTTTGCTCTGATACATACCCCTTAAGGTAAAGGACAGGAAGATGCAGGGGAAAGAGGACCCTTAGAGAACAAGGCCACTGACTTCTATGGCATAAACAAAGCATGGACAGCCACCTTGTTCTGGGTTGTCAGGCCCAGCTTGTTACGACTGGATGCCTTCCCGGAGTTCTGGGGTAGAGCAGACTGTATCCAGTCACCAATGTGGATGCAGGAGACTCGGATCCTCCCCTTCTACCTTCCCTCCCTGCACCCAAACACCCACCCTTCCTTCTTGCTTCCAAGTCTGATGGGGGCTTATTTATTTAACTGTCTTTAAAAGAGAGGGGGTGAAGGGGTGGGGAAGAGCGGAGCGAGAGAGGGAGAAAGAGAAAGAGATAGAGGTTAGAAGAAGACTTAGTGGTATAGCTACCTTCACTTCTGGTAAATCCCGTGGGTTGGTATGTCACCCTTGTGGTGGCACAGCAGCCCAGATGAGATTTCCAGTGTCAACGGTTTCCAGTCAGACCTCTAGTTAAAAGACCCAAGCACCGCTGTTTTTTCTCATCTACGTTCTTGGGCGTTTCTGCATTGCCCTCCTTGATGACGGTGGAGGCAGGGTATGACACAGGCAAGTTCCCTGTCCAGGAGCAGAATGTTTTTCAAACAAACAGGGACATAACCAGAAAGAAAGAAGGATCAGAGATGAAGGACTGCTGAGGGTATTCGAGTCCAAATCTGAGGTTGGTGAGTATTGGGGAAATAAGAGAAGCATGGATCTGGTGACCGTTTGGGGAAAATGGACCATGCAAATAAGAAAAGTAATTGTTGTTTCATTTTTGTATCCCCGATACGTGTTCGTTATTTTTAAAAATCAAGCAAAACAAAACAAAACAAATTCGAAGGAGAACGTGTTCGTTATTTTTAAAAATCAAGCAAAACAAAACAAAAAAAATTCGAAGGAGAAATTAAAACATTACCCAAAAAATCTCAACCAGAAAATAACCAGTGTTGACGTTGATTTCAGGCTTGCCTCTATGCATAGAGTGAGAGAGATGGACAGAGGGGGATGGATAGATCAACAGTGGGCAGAAATAATTGTATAAGCCTGAGGTCCAACTAAACAGTTATACAGGAAAACTATTCTAGTTGATCTTGCTTACATTTAACAAAAGGAAAATAAATTGCCAATCTTCTGAAAAGTTATCCTTTATCCGAAGAGGTTAGTTCTGTTAGTTCAGAAGAAAGACGAACACCTCCAACAGCTTGGGAGTCCAATGAGTTGCACACACTATGGCAATATAATAAACAATCTGACACTTTTGCCTGGTGTCCCTCCCTGATTTCAGGTGTCTGTCACTTGTTTTATTTTTAATCTTGTTAGGATTTATACTTTTTAAAATATTTTCTTTAATGTTTATTTATTTTTGAGAGAGAGAGAGAGAGAGAGAGAGAGAGCGAGCATGAGTGGGGGAGGGGCAGAGAGAGAGGGAGACACAGAATCCGAAGCAGGCTCCAGGCTCTGAGCCATCAGCACAGAGCCCGATGTGGGACTCGAACTCACGAACCGTGAGATCATGACCTGAGCCGAAGTCGGACACTTAACTGCCTGAGCTACCCAGGTGCCCCAGGATTTATACTTTTAACACTCACTAGCTTTAATTCCCCTGGTTGTTCCCCTGCTTCTTTAATCCTAATCAGTGCACTGTTAACCATTGGTCTTTTCTCCGTGACTTTGTCGTTCTTGGTAATTTAACGTTTGGTGGGCTTCATTGTCATTAAGGTTTTTCTTTTTGGGGGGCGGGGGAAGGGCCTGTGGATGCCATATTTTCTGAGTTGTTTTTGGAAACTGTTGCCTATTGCCTTTATTTTTGAAGGACAACCTTGCTGTGGCCACATTGTCTTCTGAAGAGGTAGTGCTGATTTACAGTCTCCTTGCAGTTTGTGAGAATATGCCTGTCATGAATTGGGAACTTTTAGGAATGTCTGCTTGCCTGAAATGGTCGTGATTATTATACTGGGCAGTGGCTGAGAAGTTTAAGTTGGTAAATTAGACATCAGAGTATAAAAGCCCTTGACTGTTGGGAGACTGGCTGTTTTCTTGGTGAATTTCCTATTTGGTTGCCACATTTACAGCTTTCCTGCGGGCCAGATGGTAACTACTGGACAGCTTTGTGGAACTGTTTCTAGGACCTCGTCACTTGTGCAGGACCACTCTTAAAAGGCTTCTCACATTCACTCCCCACTCTGTGAAAAGGCACCTGGCTGGTGGAGAGTGGATTTTGATGCCTTCTGAAGATAGTGGCAAGTGGAAAATATTTTTATCTACCAAAAAAATTGGTGTCTGATAGTTGTGTGAACTAACTTTTTTGTTGTTGTTGTTCCGAAATATGATTTTTTCCTATCACCGACTATTGCCTTAAAACTAAGCAGCCGTTATAAGCCATTCCTTAAATGACATGTGAACTTTTTACAACTTTTTGTAACATTCCTAATGGTTTTCAACTGAAGCTTTATGAGTTGGAAGATCTGATGTTTTTAATGTTTGTTTATTTTTGAAAGAGAGAGAGAGAGAGAGACAGAGTATGAGTGGGTGAGGGGCAGAGAGATGTCCAGGCTCTGAGATGTCAGCACAGAGCCCGACGCGGGGCTCGAACTCATGAACCGCGAGATCATGACCTGAGCCAAAGTCAGATGCTTAACCCACTGAGCCACCCAGGCGCCCTGAGGATCTGATCTTTTTAAAGAAGCTCATCTCTGTACTGGCATAGTTTGAAGTACCTGTTAAAGTTGGGCTTCTTACTAAAATTCCCCGCTGATCTTATGTAGAAAACTAATAGCCCATCTCACCTTTTAATTCATTCTCTCCAAACGATGGAGAGGATGGGAAGGAAAATTTCCCAGATGAGTTACAACATTTAAATTTTGGCCATCATCCTTTATGGTGACTCAGCTGTATACCAGCCATTGACTTTTTCTAGTTGGTATGGGTGAGCACACATCTGGAGGATTTCAGGAGCCAGACGTCCCGAGGTGTTCTCTCGTCCTGTGCCAAAGCAAAGCGCAGAGAAAAATCAGCCGCTCAGAATGGTGTGGTAAAGCTGTGTTTCTGACATGGCAGCTACCAGCCACATGGGACTATGTGAGTTTAAGTTATTTAAAGTTAAATAAAATTTAAAACTCAGTGTCTTAGTTGCACTGGCCACATTTTCAGTGCTCAACCGCCACATGAGGGGAAGAGACTGTGGTATCAGACAGCACCTAAAGTTCTATTGGATAGCTTCGGTTTATATGCTGATCATGATTTCATGATCATCCGGGGCTCATTATAGCCCTTATGAGTTGGTCTTCTGTTTTTTTTTCCTCCCTCCCTCTGCTTTCAGTCATTCATATGCTCCAGCTCAGATGGTGAGGCGGTGTTCTTACTGCCTCGCTGGTGCCCTCTGGGAACCCTGTGTGTGGCCCAGATTAGATCGTTGCTCCGAAGGGTCAGCTGGACAACTCTCTGGCCAAGGCCCAAGAGTTCTTAGTTGTAGTCAGTGTTCTTACCAAAGGATTCAATGGTTCTTGGGATTTTGACTCTCTAACAATAAAACCGCTCTTTAGAAATATTTAAACGTATCTGCTTAGGACTTTTACTTCACTTTCCTCTTAGTCTCTGGATGTTTGCTCCTGATGGAGAGTACAGCCCTGGGTTCTGTCCTAATATGCCCATGCTGACCCTATGACCTCAGTAAGAATTTCTGTGTGGCTCATTTGCAAGCTGAGAGTTTACTCCCAGCCACTCACTGCTTAAGCAGTTGATAAATGCCCAATGGTATGTGAGAAATTTTAAGGTTTGTGCTAAAAGGTATATTTAGGGGGTTTTTAAGGGTTGGTTTGTCTTCTCATCTTTGCGCCTAGCTTTAGATCCCAGTGTCCCATTTATTGTCTCTCACTATCAGGCACATACCCACCTTGATCAGCTAATTGACCCATACGCTATACTATGTACTTTGTATAAGTGACTTTCTAGGGGACGTCTGGGTTTGTTGACCAAGGAGCCCTCTTTTAAGTCTGACCTACACGACAGGAGCAGGATGCTCTGGTAGGAGGAGCCTGCTGGCCTGAGGGTCAGAAGAAGGAGACATAACCACTGAGTGAACTGTCTTTTGACCCCATGTTCTCATGCTTCCCACCTGGAGGGGAGTCTGCCAGGGGTTCCCACCTAGTGTTACAGTCATCTGATGCCATGTGACAAACGACCCCAAGACTTGGTGGGTTAAAACATTGACATTTAGCCCTCAAACCTGCAATATGAACAGGATTTGCGAGGGCGGGAGGGGGGGAGGTTGGATCCCACTCCACTCATTGTCGGTTGGGATGGTGAGAAGGCAGGGGATAGGAACCTCTGAAGACTCACTCACATGCCTCAGAGTTAGTGGTGGCTGTTAGCTGCTGTGGGAGTGTGGCCTCACTTCTTTTCAAAATGGACCTCTCCAAGCGTTAGTCTGGGCTTCCTTATGTCATGATGGCTAAGTTGTAGAGTGAGCATCCCAAGAGAGACACAACATCAAATGGAAGCTGTGTTAACCTTTCTTTCTTTCTTTCTTTCTTTCTTTCTTTCTTTCTTTCTTTCTTTCTTTTATTTGAGAGAGAGCAAGCAAGTGAGCATGTGCGAGCAGGCAGAGAGGGGCACAGGGAGAGAGAGACAGAGAGAGAGGGAGAGAATCTTTTTTTTTTTTAACATTTATTCATTTTTGAGAGACAGAGACAGAGCATGAGTAGGGGAGGGGAAGAGAGAGAGGGAAGGCACAGAATCCGAAGTGAGATCCAGGCTCTGAGCTGTCAACACAGAGCCCAATGAGGGGCTCAAACCCATGAACTGTGAAATCATGACCTGAGCTAAAGTTGGGCACTTAACTGACTGAGCCTTCCAGGCGCCCAAGAGGGAGAGAATCTTAAGGCTCTATGCTCCTCACAGAGCCTGACATGGGGCTTAATCCCACAACCCTGGGATCATGACCTGGACTGAAATCAAGTGTGAGATGTTGAACCAACTGAGCCACCCAGGCACCCCATGTGTTACTATTTCTAATGTAACCTTGGAAGTCACATAGTGTCACTTCAGCCATAATGACAAGCCCACTGAGGTTCAAGGGAAGGGAACATAGACCCCAGAAATCAATGGAATGGTGTCAGTGTTACTTTGTAAGGAATCTTTGGAGATGAAATGTATGTTTGTGTTGTCATCTTTGAAAAATATGTCTTCCACACCCGGTAATGATGAATCAGAATTGGCATGAGCTCTCTCTAAGCCATAAATAAGGCTTGAGATCTGACCTGTGTCTAGAAACTGGGGGCACTTCTCCTTTTCAGGAGATGATTGTCATTGCTGGGTGCTGGAGCTGCCCTGCCTTTGGTGGGGGATTGCTATTTGCATAGCAGTGGGACTTCTTTGATGAGAGATGCTATCCGAATACAAAGTAGGGTATTGAAATACCTTCAGTGTGCTAACCTCCCTGCACAACACAAGGGAATTCAGGATGAAGAGCGGGATCCTGGCTGCTGACAATCATTTCTAACATTAATTTAATGGAATCCAGCTAGAGTTTCGATACATTATTTACACCTCACATTCTGACTTAGGTTTTCTTCTAATTTCTATTACGTACTACTCTTTCATAGTGCCTTCATAAGATACAAGCTTCTAAACAGGATCCATTCAGCCTTACATGTGTACGTTATTTTTAAAATTTTTATTAAAAAAGGTTTTTAAAAAATTTTTTTTTAATTTGTTTTTGAGAGAGAAAGAGAGAGACAGACAGAGAGGGAGACACAGAATCCAAAGCAGGCTGCAGACTCTCAGCTATCGGCACAGAGCCCAACACAGGGCTGAAACCCATGAACCGTGAGATCATGATCTTAACTGAAGTCAGACGCTTAACCAACTGAGCCACCCAGGCACCCCACATTCTTACATTTGATAAATGGGGATATTTGTATCTTTTTCCAGTATTGAGATTAGAATAAATTTCAGTAAAAACCTCCTAGTGGCTAATGTAATGGGGGAGGGGACACACAGGCCATCAATTTGATAAATAACCTGCCACGTGCCAGGTTCTGTCCAGTTGTAGGCAATTTAGAAGATAAAACCAAAAAAGAATAAGACACTGCCTTCAAATAGCTTCTGGTCTGTGCACTACTGGAGAGAAAAAACAACCGCGGCCTTGTCAGCATTAGTTACAGAGGTGCTTTTACGTTTTTCTTCCCTTTTTAGCTCTAGTCTCCTGATATCCACCCCAGTTTTTAAAAATCTGTTCTCTCTGCCTTTTCCATCCAGTTCTCCTTGTAATTTTGTTCAGCTTGCACAATTTAAATGTGTTGCACATTCATTTTCTTGCAACAGTCCTTCCCCTAGGAGTGTGTAAAAATTTCCTATGTCCCTTTTTCTCCCTGCCTGCATTCACTAATTTAGTGATTTCTTGCTTTCTTTCGAGCCTCTTACAAGGCATTGTTTATTTTATTGCAGTTCTGGAAGGACACCCCCAAACTGTATATCGAGAAATTCGTTTCATAGAATTTTTTTTAAAGCTTAGATTCTCCATCCTAGGGTTATTTTTAGTCGGGCCGACAAAGGGACATCAAATGTGCACATCTGATACACCAGCCACTAGGTATTTAGTTTCTTGTCATTTGAGTCGGTTCGGCTAGTGCTTCTGGAGCATTATTCGTGTTTACGTTTAGCTTCATGTTTACATTTCTGAAAAGACAATTAGTAGATTTTTAAAGGAGATAGAGAAGTTTTTAAAATGTGTATTCACATTTCACAGTGACTCAGTTGATCGTCTTTTTAGATAAATACTGAAACGCAGCCTGTGGTTGCCAATTGTTAAAACTCTACCCCGCTTCCCCCGGCAGTTGTCAGTTAAGGATGGATAACAACACCCACTGATAAAATTCAAACCACCAAGATGTTATTTTAAGTTCTTGGGTGGCGCTCTCTCTTCTTACCCTTCAAACTGCTAAGTCACATCCTGTTTTGCATTTTAATTTGCTATAAATTAGATGCAGTAGACGTAGGTCTGGCGTTAGATACTAAAATGAAATTTAGTGCCAAAATGAAGGAAGGCAGTTCTGTGGAGTAAATCTTTCTATCATTTCTGGATGCAAGATTTAGGGCAGTGGTTCTCCACCCTCACCGTGCATCAGAATCACCTCGGGAGCTTTTTAGACGCCTTCGTCTGGGCCGAGACCTCATCCCAGAGAGCCTGCATGAATTGGTTTGAGTGGGGTGACACTGGTATTTTGTAGAAACTCCCCAGGGTGATTCCATCATGCAGCCGGGCTTGAGCACTATTGCATGAGGTGTCCTCTCCGCCTCCACCTTCCCCTCTACCTGGTCGGGTCCTATTCCCATTTTGCTCCCTGCAGTCCATCTCTTTCAAGCTTTTGCTCACAACTCCAACCCCACTGAGCTGTTCACCAGTGACTGCCCACAACACCGACTTGATATCCCGCCCTGAACTGGGTTCTCATTTGTTTCATCTACGCACATCTTATCTCTTTGATCAGAGTGGTTTCCTCCTTGCATTCAGCTTCAGTCACTCAGTTTCCATCATTTCGGGGTTAGCACAGCTGTGGACGTTCAGTATGTACTTTATAGACATGTACTGAGTTGGATTTTCATCAGTGTAGCCATTCTCCTTTGGCTTCTTGCATTTTCACTGTAACTTTATTAGCCCACATGCATCCATAAGTGTTTCTTCTCTTTGAGATGTGGCATGCCAAGTAAGAGTGGCCACACTGTAGGAGGAGGGAGCACAGCCCATTTCTGATTGCGCCATTCAGGCATGGAGGGGTTGACCTGTGGACTCCACCTTCTCCACACAGAACATCTTGTTCTAGAGCGGCTCTCGGGACCTCGTGGGTGAGTGGCACATACAACGTGAAGCGGGGTGTCCGGCTGGAGAAAGAAAAAACGCTTGGGGGAGTGGATCTCTGCCCGAAAGCCCAAGAATATGGGGTTGTTCCAGGAGAAGATACCCCTAGAACTGGAAAACAGTAGCTTTCTTTACTTTGTCAAACTGTGAGGATTCTCACTGCCGGTGTTTCAGGGGCCCCTGTTTCTGGCCCAGGAAGCTGACCAGGGAATGGCTGGCTGGTACCTTTCTGTTGATGGGTACAGAGGTGACCAAGATTCCTAATTTTTAGGTATGCTACATCATTGCCATAATGATGGCATACGTTATTGGCACTAAACCACCGTAACCGAGAGATCCCCGAATTCAGTGGTTTTTGACAAGATGGAAGTTTATTTCTCTCATGTAACCGTCCAGATATGGTTATTCCTGAGCTGGCACAGTGACACTACCATCCTCCACCAATGACTTTCATTTTCTGTGTCTAGTTGTCACCGTGTCTCAGCCCTCAGAAATGGAGAAAGGGCAGAGAGCGTGTGCACATCTCTTGTTAGCACAGCTTCCACGGTACCTCATTGGAAGAACTTAGTCATAAGCCCTCACCAAGCTGCAAGGACGGCCAGAAGTGTAGCTTCTATTCAGATGACCTTGTGGCCAAGTACAACTTGAGAGTTCTCTTAGTAAACAAAGAGAGAATGGATACCAGTGAGCAGTAACCCAAGTGATGCATAATAACCTGCCCAAATAGTAGATGTACCAACTATCACCCCTGTTCACTGGTTTGGTTAAAAATACACTAAACTGTCAAAAATTCAAATGAATGTCTAGTGCTGTAATGTCATGGTAGGAAACTGAAGGTCTCGAGGGGGCCATGTGGTGTTTCTACCTTTCAGAGGAAGGTAGCCCGTGAGTTGGAAGAGGATATAGAAAGTGGACAAATAACCATAGCACAGGTGGTGTTGACAGACAGATTTGGTTTATGGGGAAGCCTCATGGCATCTTTGAGAATGAGCGTGTTTGGCAAGAGATTTGCCATCCTGATCAATAGAGTTCAACTGAAATTTAATGGCATGGAAAAAACATTAAAACTTGATTGGACGGAGAACAATAGGCATAGCAAAGGGGGAGTGCGGTAACAGAGGAGAACTTTAGCAGTTCATAAACACACCTGGGAAGCAGGGTGGTTGTGTATTATCGGCCTCTGTGCAGCCTATGAGGACTAAGCAAAATAAACGGGAAACATTAAAATTTGGACATAGATAAGATGGTCTGATTCATCTCATCAAGAAGGTGAGGGTGGTTCTCATGGCTAACCTATGATTCTAGAAGGGAATATTTTGCTTTAAAGAAGTAGACGAATGAAAATCCAGACCTTAAAGGTGAATTTCTGGGTTAGAGAGAAAAAAGCCACAGAAATGTTGTTGTAGTAGGACCGATATTATGGATTACTAGACCGATGATGCTTTCTCCCCAGAGACTGTAAGTCTAGAGGGGCTGCCACATGTGCTGATAAAAGCACTGGAAGTTTCATTCCGCTAATTTCTGATAAACTTTTGACTTGTTTTGATGATTGTTTAATTTTTAAGACTGAGAAAATAATGCAAGGGTTGAGGTATTTGGATTTCTGGGAACTCAGCCCAGGTATCAGCATGAAGGATGGATGAGTTTGCTCTCGAAGTAAGCAGTAGGCTTCGTGTTCCAGTGACAAATCCAGGGGCCATCCACCAGGCTGTGGTCTGGAGGAGGGTGAAGGTAGCAGGGTGGGTAGACAGCTGCCTTGCTAAAGTCAGGGGCATGGGTGAGATGATTAAGAACTAAAGCTCACAGAAGGAAGTGGAGGAAGGACCAAACTTGAGTCAATGCCTATGTGCCTGGAGAGAAAAACAGGAGCTAAGGAGCCACACTTGAAAGCTAAGAGGAACGAACTAAGAGTGTTACATGAGCATGCTAGAATAAGGTCTGCAGAACTAACGTCAGGAAATAGCTGAGGCTTTCAAAAAGTGGCTAAAAGCTACAAAACGTATATCCAGAGCCAGATGAACAAATAAAAGTGAGCTTCTGAGCGTGGAAACTCGCTCTTTGCAGAACATCATGAGTGAAAAGAATTGTTCCAATTCTACTTTTTTCCCCCTACCTCTATTTTCAAAAGGAGAAGTACTATGAAAAGAACTGAATACACATAGAGAAGAGGGAATTGAAAACCAAGACAGGTGAAGGAATAGGAAATAGGTACCTAGCCCTGTGAAACAGGTTCTGGATGCCAGTTCAGACTAAAACCAAAACTGAATTACTTCGGTCTTCTCGAACCTCTGAGAGTAAGTAGTGTCAGATGAAAAGGATTGCGATAGGTATCAGAAGCCTAAAAATGGGTAGATGTTGTCAAGATCATTAGAAAGAGAGGAAATTTCTGGAAACTCCAGAGCAGTGGTCCTCAATCCTGGCTGCACATTGGAATCTCCTGGGGAACTCTTACCAAACCACTGCTGCCCATGTCCTACCCCTACATTTATGATTAAAGCATGCTAAGGACATGATACCACCCTGTAGGATCTTCCCACAAGCACCCAGGGGTCAGAATCCCAACTGCATACAGATGAGTTCTGTCCATCCATGGCAGAATTCTTTAATGTAGTATTCCTAATCAGGTGAACGTTTTACGTTTAGAAAAGGAGTCAGTGTGGGTTTACTTAAGACAAGTCATCCTGAATTATTCCAGTTTCCCCTTGTGGTTTGGTTACTGGATCATAAAAATGAATCAAAAATTAAAAACCTCACAGATATGATAGATCTTCTTTCTGCCAGTTGATATGTGAGGATTGGGGGAGGGTCATTCTGAGCTCAGGAACTTGTTCTGGGAGGGTTGGGACGGACTAATACATGTGATCCACCACCTCGGGACCACCTGGGAGGCAAAATAGTGAGAATGTGGTAGCTGGGGAGGAGGACACAGCCTCATGAAATCATGCCAGCAGAAAAAGCCACTATCCTGATCCCTGTGAATCAGGCAGAAAACTAAGGTCTGAGTCCAAAGCTCCTCTTTTGGGAGGGGATTCATCTAGGTGTAGGGATGGGATTCAACTAGGTTGTAGGACGTGGACTTTTCATAATAATCATTTGACAGGTACCTTTACGTCCTTCCCCATATCTGTGTGCAAGTGCTCTGTCCTAGAAGCCCTGCCAGCTTTGAGTCGTCCATCTGTACACTTTGGAAAGGCTAGCGTGAGCAGCCGTGGCCACCAGGATCTCCCCCAATTGTCCTCTTCCCTTTCTTCACCACCGGGTACCTTTGATACGCTCCTTTCCAATCCTGTGAGCTGGGGGTTATTGTGTCTTTCCCTCCCTCCCCACTCACTTGTTCCAAGCATCTCGAGGCAATTGGACTGTCAGGCTGAGGCCTGCAGTTCCCCCGAAAGACAACACGGAGGCATCCTAGAGAGCTGAGTAGAAAACTGCCCACTATCAGGACATCTTGCCAACAGCAGCTTGTGTAACTTTCTAGCTTAAAATAAAAATTAAATATAAATATTGTCTTATTTCATAAAGTACTTGAAGTGGTTCCCAAGAATACACACACTACCCAGGCAAATAGTGGGAGGTTGAGAGAATTAGAACACAGTGGCAATAAGGTAAGCCAGGCACAGAAATGCCCTTCTTGGCCACCGTCGTTCAGCAGCAGCATGCCATTAGCCTGACTCTGTCCGTCCTGCTACCCCAGAAAAAGAGGGGTATGTTCTCGTACATAAGTTCCCAGGGTCCAAAAGCGGAGAACACGCCTGTCATTTTAGAAGTGGCACCAAGACCTGGAAATTTTCTTGTGAAGGTCCTCTCTCTTTTAGAAAATTACACCACGGCCTCACAAGGGGTGGACCCCGCAGCACTGTTTCTAAGAGCAAAGAGACAACCCGAAGGAAGAGTAAGTTCAACAAGGAGACTCATACCATGAAACTGTGTTACAGGAATGAACTAGAGTGTGTGCAGGTGTAATGACTGTAAGTGAAAATAAGCCAGCTGGAGAAAGAAATGTATGCTATGATATTATTAGATAAGTTTTTTAAAAGCCAGGAAAATGGTAGATATAAAAATAAAATACTGTATAAATAAGGATGGAGACCTATTAACGTTGGGGGGATAGGAATGTGGATATTTATAAATTTTTAAAAAATGCTTTATTTTTTGAGAGACAGAGACAGAATGTGAGTGGGGGAGGGGCAGAGAGAGAGGGAGACACAGAATCCGAAGCAGGTTCCAGGCTCTGAGCTGTCAGCACGGAGCCGGACGCGGGGCTAGAACCCACGAACTGTGAGATCATGACCTGAACTGATGTTGAATGTTCAACCGACTGAGCCACCCAGGTGCCCCACAGAATATGGATATTTATAAATATCCTTTTTATTTTTCTGATGCTAAGAGAAAAGCAGCCGCTGTGATGTTGTGCACAAGAGTAACAACAACTTCGTTCATATACTGGCTGTCACCTTTCATGTGTTGCTGTGCACTTAGCTCCTCTAATCACCTCAACAGCCCCTTTGGGGCGACCCTTTCATTATTTCCATTTGTCACATGGAACACTGATGACATAGAGAGGCTCAAAATTTGCTGAAAACCACTTAATACGGATGGTTGGGGACCCAGGCAGTTTGAATCCAGAGCTTGTGGCGTTAATTATCACACTATTCCATAAAGCTTCCCAAGATCAGAGGGTGGGTTGTTCGTTTTTGTATATTTGACCTCTCTCATTGTAGGCCAAGGGCATAGCCCAGAGGGCACTGCTGGCAAAGAAGTTCTTCCGAGATGAGGCAGTGCCGTTTGACCAACTCCTCTATGTGATGATCTAGCATGAGCTATGTGCACACACTGTGTTAGCTTTTTGGATCAGAACTCATGCCTCTCAACTCTGGATCTGCATCAGAGACACCTGTGGAGGTTTTAGGACTTTTAAAGTCTAGCCTCACCATGCTAGATCATGGATAGGGCCTGGTCATTAGCATTTTTAAAAGCTCCCCGTATAATTCTAATGTGTAGTCAGAGTTGAGATCCACGGCTCTATAGAGTCTGGACAATACAGCATTCGAGGTTATGATATCTGGCAAGAGCCTCGAGCGTAGATATTTTGTGTTGAGGATCAAGGACAGATGAGTATATGGTGACTTTTGTGATCAGACGGCAGTTAGTGTCTCATGAAATGAAGGCTCCTAATCGGGAGAAAAGAATGCAGGGACCTCCACGTACCCCATCATGCCCATGTGGGCCTCAGCAGGATAGGATCTATCTGGCCTATTCTCTCCTTTAAGTTTTTTGAAGGGTTGTTTAAGAAAATTTGCCATGGTGAGTAAGCATGGGAATGGGGACTGGAAGCACATGTATCTGGCATTTGCCATCTCTGGTTTAAAGGAATAGTTAAGCAACAGGACAGAATCTTCCTCAGAGGAGAGCTCAGGGTCCATTCCAGTCTCCTGACAAATAGATACCAGAGGCCTCAAGGATCTATGCCATGGGTAGCATATTAACCTAGGGCAGTGGTTCTTAAACTTGTGTATCAAAATCACATAGAAAACTTAGTACGAATGGGTTACTTGGTCCCACCCTTAGCTCCTGACCCTGCAGGTCTTTGATAGGGTGTGAGAATTTGCATTTCTGAGAAGCCCATGTGATGGTGCTGATCTGAGGACCACTTTTTGAAAACCACAGGTCTAAAATAATAAAAGGGATTTTGGGCTTCCTATCCACTCTGCTTATCACAGACACACAAATAGAAAGATTGGCTCAGTAAAATAAGAAGGGTTAAAGACTACTGGCTGTGTCATGCACAGAATCCCACGAGGAATGTGTTACTTGTATAGGTTAGCAGGCCCATCCCCAGATATTCTGATTTGATCCATCCAAAATAGAGCTTCCAAAGTCTGCATTTTAAACGAAAATCCAGGAGACTTAGAAGAAGATGGATCTGGACACTTTGAGAAATTGGATGTGACCATACCATTAGAGGGTTAGAGTGGGTTGGCACATTTGAACCCAGAAGTGTGAATTAAGGGATAAATTAACATCAAGCTATGGAGAGGATTTCAATGCCCTTCATGCTCTTCTTAGTAAGTCTTCCGGTATAATTTATTAGATGGAAGACAGAATTCACATGCCTACGCAGTCTGTGAATGCTTCCACAGAGGAAAAGCCGGCCAAATACACTGAATGGCGACTGGTCCCAGAAATGTCTTGACAGACTGGAATCATGGGTCAAAACTAATATAAGGATAGACTATAATAAAAAAGAATAGTCAAGTCCTGAATTTCAGCTAAAGGAAGGAGTCTTGTTCAGAAAGAAAAGCCCAGCTTCTCCACAGTCCCTATCACTTCAGAGTCCTGGAGAGCACTGTCCAGACAGCAAGTGCCAGGAAGAGGTATAGGTATCCCCAAAGCTAAAACAAACTTAGGCATTGGTTCACAGTTGCTGTGTGCACATGGCAAGGGAGGCGAGTGTTCCCCTCTCTCCTACTCTGAGCCAGACCACACCTGGAGCTTGTTGTGAGATCTGAGCACCATTTTTGGGGAAGCACAGACAAACTGAAGTCTAATCAGAATTGGATGTCTGATCATAATGATCTGACATACAAAATGGCAGATGAAAATGTGACTGTGTGCTCTGGAGAGGAAAAGGTTTGCTGGATAGGATAGGGATGGTGCTGGTTCCAATGCAGGTGTTGATGAAAAAGAAATTATTCATCTCGTCCTCTGTCATGGCAGAGGGCAGGTCTAGGAACAATGTGTCCTACTGAGACAGATTTCAACTCTACATGAAAAACCCTCTAGGACAGACTTCTTTGGAGATGAGGTTGTCTCGTGAGCCTCAGTACTCATCCCTCCCCCAGGGATAGTCAGCAGCATCCCAGCATCAGGCCAGCCGTCCAGGTAGTCAGATTGGCCGGCATTAAACACAGAGGTCTGGGATCAGCTATTTGAGGGCATTGTGGTTAGAACCCACTTCCAGAAACCTCTGATCAATTTTTGGATTTTAGAGCCAAATAACCAAAGCCCTACTGTTGATCATGTAACATCTTGAAAATCAAGGTGTTTCAGTGGGCATCATTTCTAAGGATTTGAATAATTTGGATTTGAACACCTAGGATTTGAATAATTTTCTTTTACCAAAGAAGACCAGAAGATCAGAAATGGATATTCCAGTATGTATTTTTCTGGTGTTAATTCCGGAGATAATTTTTCGATATATTTTACCGGGAAATTTTAAGTTAACTAGAACTATATGCCCTCTGGTCTTCATGCAAGTTGTTTTCAAGGATGGAAGCAAAACCTGGTTCTCAGCCAAACATGACCAAGTGTGTGAGTGCAGACCCCAGGCCTAATAGCATAAAAAATAGCTGTGTTATACGCCACTGTTTCAAACCCACTAGTTAATATTAAGTTGGTTTCTTGGAAAGCCAATGATGAATAATGTGGCTTTCTTTCTTTTTTTTTTTTAATAATGTGGCTTTTATCTTTTTGCATTTATGTCTTGTTCAAAGTAAGCATGCTGCTTTGTTGATTGCAAAATCTGTTCACACTTGTGTTACTGATTTGGGGAAATGTTAATAATGTTTTAAAATTTCATAGAGTCCTTATTTGTTTGTACTTATTTATTTGGTTGCAAGGAAAGTATAGGATCTAATTTGGTATTGTATATGCCACTTTCAGGGAGCCAGGAGAGGAGGAAACGGAGCTAAAATCGGTGGAGTATCTATTCTGTCCACACCAGACACCTCGTCCTTATTTTTCATTTAATCCTCACGATGCCCCATTTCCTCCATAAAAACCCTAAAGATCAGAGAGGTTACTACATCTGTCAGGGTGCACAGTTTATAATAAGGGAGCACCGATTCAAACCTAGGTCTGGCTGCTTCCAAGGCACCTACATCTTGCTGTGTACATCTCCTTTGCATTTTTTCCTAAACCATGTATTCTTTTTTACGGGAAAATGGCCAAAATAAATCTTAAAATCAGCCTTGTTTCCAAAAGGCATGGCAGTGCCATGATCATTTATTCTTCCCCATTCTTGGTGGAAATCAGAATTCTGTTTTCCCTAATGGAAGCCCCATGCTTGTGTGTCTCATGCCCATTGGACTTTTAGTTGGAACCCATTTTCACCTGGGCCTGACCTCTCTGCTCCTAAGGTGAGGAGCAATGGTGAGAGAGGACCTAGCTCATCTCAGAAGCACACGAAGGACATTTTAATTTTTAAAAAAAAAATTTTTTTAACGTTTATTTATTTTTGAGACAGAGAGAGACACAGCATGAACGGGGGAGGGGCAGAGAGAGAGGGAGACACAGAATCGGAAGCAGGCTCCAGGCTCTGAGCCATCAGCCCAGAGCCCGACGCGGGGCTCGAACTTGCGGACCGCGAGATCGTGACCTGAGCTGAAGTCAGATGGAAGGACATTTTTAAAATTGACCTAAGCACATTGAGCTTTTCACACCTGTTGGATTTGGCAACAAGTGGTTTGTTGAAATGAAAGCAGGTCCCAAACTAAAATCTGTAATGCATCACAGTTGTATGAGCAGTCATATAAGCTGTTACTGTAAGTTCAGGAAGTCCCAGCAGTCTCTCCCTGGGGATTAGATAGAAGCCCCAGCTGCCCATCCCTGGGGCACAGACAGGTACTTGCCAGAGAGGGCAGGTACAAAGCATTCAGCAGGAGGATAGCCCCCCCTCCCCCAACTTGTCAGATCAATGCCCAAACGATGGAGGAAACTTCTGAGGAGGCTGCAGACATTCTTTTTTTTTTTTTAAGTTTATTTATTTTGAAAGAGAATGAGTGCAAGTGGGAGAGCGAGAGCGAGAGCGAGAGCGAGAGAGAGAGAGAGAGAGAGAATCCCAAGCGGGCTCTGCACTGTCAGTATGGAACCCGATGCGGGGACTGGAACTCATGAACCTGGAGATTGTGACCTGAGCTGAAGTTGGACTGAGCCACCCAGGCGCCTCTGCACACGTCCTATTTCTTGATCTGGGTGGTGATTATTTCAGTATTTGCAAATGTAAAATTTCATAGAGCTGTCTGCGTGGTTAAGATTTGTTCACTTTCCTATGTGTAAGTTATGCCTCAGTAAAAAAAAATAAGGGAGGAAATAAATTATTATCCTTCACAGCATGTTCACAGCGTGTGAGCAGGGAAACTATTATATTTTATACAGACCCCTTCAGGTAGAGGTTTTCCACGGAAGGGTCATGGAGAGATGGAAGCACCAAAGCTCTTTTCATCCATACACCGCCTCATCATCCATACACCCCTGAATCAGCAGCCCCTGGCCTATATCTGTCGCCCCTAAAGGCTTTGTCCTCCCCATTTTACTAGGTCAGCAGCGTGAAGGCAGCTAGTTGGAGTAGAAGACACCAACCTTCAGTGTGACCCCTCTTTGTTAAGGTCCTCTGTATTGGGACTCCCATCAAGGTTTTCCCTCCGATGACCCGGGCCAGCCCTTGGGGTCCCCTAGGGGGACACAATAACGACCTCATTCCCCATGACCACTTTGCTCCTAGGGCACCTTAGTCTCAGGCCTCTGTTGCCCTCACACTTTGACCTGCCATGTTTTAAGTATGTCCTTTCCCCAGAATTTGACCTCTTTTGTCCTTTGAGCCCATAAGTGAACTGAATTTTAACTAGTGATTTTAACTGAATTTCTGATGACGCGAGGCAGGAAGGTTCTGGCTGATGAAACAAGACATATTTCCCCAGGTGATAATCCCAGGCTCACTCCGGATGGATGTGGGAGGGGCTGGAGTCCCACCCTCTTATTTCTCTGAAGGAGAAAAGGAGGCACCACGAAGGGTTTCTGTACTTGAGGAGAAGCCTTACTTCTAAGTACCGACTTAAATGAGTATGGTGGTTGGCCTGCTCACAGCCCTGGCCTTGGTAGCTCTCTCCTCCAAGGGGAAATGCAGCAGAGCTGAGAGATAAAGATGACCCTATATATCAGTTGACTCTGGGACAGGGTTATTGTGTTTCTAATTTGGCAGTTTCAGGATTCCTGTGACTCTTTTTTCCCTGAGGATTCCTTTCTGTTCTTGCTGCACCTGTTATACAAGAACCCTCATCCTGCACTCTCCCTGTCAGAACCTCAGCTTTTTAAAACACAAAAAGAATACTGTCACACACAAACAGAAACCCTTGGTTGGTATTCCCAATCCACTGTGGAATCAGTTGTCATGGCAATGGCTGCACCCCCACCCCCTACCCCCAACACACAGAGTTCATCGTTTGGGGTTCCCGTCATGGTTCTTTTCCTCTTCTCTTTCTTAAACAGCAACAGCCAACATGCTATTAAACAAACTATTAATATATCTGTAATGACTTTCTTTGCAGTTTTGAACTCGACTGCACTGGCTTCTGACTTCAATTAGTCGTGCCCCACAAGTAAAGCTAACTTTATGAAGAAGCTGGGGTTGGTTTGGTTTTAGTTTTAGTTACTGTTGGATCTAACAAATAATGAATACAGAGATTTGGGGGGGTTTCTATGAAAGCAACATGGGAATTGAGTTCTACAGCTACAAGTACCTTTATTTTCTGAGATGTTGATATTTCTCATTGTGTTGGTTGTAGTTGATGGCTTTAGTATAGTCATTTAAAAAATTTTTTTAAATGTTTATTTATTTTTGAGAGAGCGACAGAGTGTGAGCCGGGGAGGGGCAGAGAGAGAGGGAGACACAGTATCCCAAGCAGGCTCCAGGCTCTGGGCTGTCAGCCCAGAGCCCGATGATGTGGGGCTCAGACCCGCGAACTGTGAGATCACAACCTGAGCCGAATTCAGATGCTTAACCGACTGAGCCACCCAGGCACCTGAACATATTCACTTTTTTAAGCTTTTATTTAAATTCCAGTTAGTTAACAGACAGTGTAATATTGGTTTCAGGTATAGAATTTAGTGATTCATCACTTCCGTACAACACCAGGTGCTTATTAGTATACTCAGTTGTAAAGAACTTGGTGTTAATGAAAGGCACAGGAGATTATGTACTTAATAATTAACCAAACGTTTGATATAATATCTAGCTGATAGACAATTATGTAACATCCTTCTTCTAAAATTAGACTACGTGGGGGTGCCTGGGTGGCTCAGTCGGTTGAGCGTCCGACTTCAGCTCAGGTCATAGTCTCGCAGTTCATAAATTAGAGCCCCACGTCGGGCTCTGTGCGAACAAACAGCTCAGAGTCTGGAGCCTGCTTCGGATTCTGTCTCTCCCCGTCCCCTGCTCATGCTCTGCCCTCTGTCTCTCAAAAATAAATAAATGTTAAAAAATTTGTTTTTGGATTGGATGTAATTTTTTTTTTTTATTGTTGTTAACATGCCTGGGAAAATTGTACAGTTTATTTGAACTTAATGCGTCACATAAAAGGCTGGCCTGCTGAAGGCAAAACCAAACATGTCCGTCACCCTTAACTCAGGGCTGTGGATGAAGGTTCACCCCTGAAGAGCGGCAGGTGGCAGGTGCAACCCAGCTAGCTACTTGTAAGGGTGTCCCTGTGTCTGCCCTGGTCTGTCCCCTTCTCCACCGAAGACACGCTGCCATCTTAGAGATTGGTACTGTGCTGGGGGAAGGGATGGGGCAGTACCTCTGCAAAGCTGGCTTATGACATGCTTCCTCCAGAGTCTTTCCGGTCAGCTCCTCAGTTCTGTAGGTCGCAGAGTTGGGCAGTAGCGCGTATCGCCAGACCTGACTATTAAAGCACGCTCACTTCTGACAGCAAGGTTAAAGCCCTGGGGTCTAGCCTGAATTCAGTCTCTTGGCAGCTGCATGACTGCGCAAGTTATGTAACTTCTCAGAGACTCAGTTTCTTTTCTGATAGATGTCTGTGTGCTTAAGATTTGTTCACTTTACTGTGAAAAGTGAGATAATCCCCTCCCATCAAACGGTTGATTAAATGAGATCATGTTTATGGGAAACTCTTACTCTAGGATGTGGCCGTTAAGTAGTGTGGACACCACAGATGATTATCGTTTCAATTACTAGTATACTAATAGATGATACGGGAAATTCTGTTTGCCGTTACAGTTGTGTCACACAATGAAATAGTGTTTTGAGAAGATGTCTCCGAAACCTTTGGCAGAACAAATCCTCCACCCCATCCCCTCAAAAAACAAGAGATTTTTTTTAATTGTAGTAAAATGCACATAAAATCAATTTTTAACCATTTTTAAGTGTACAGTTTAGTGACATTTAGTAATTCGCAGTGTTGTGCAACTATCACCATTATCTAGTTCTAGTTAATCACCCTTAAAGGAAACCCCATAGTCATACGCTGTTTCCCGATTCCCCCAGCCCTCGGCAACCACTACTTGGCCTTCTGCCTCTAAGGATTTGCCCACGGTGGGTATTTCGTATAAGCAGAAACATATGTATATGGCCTTTTGTGTCTGGCTTCTTTCACTTAGCATAATGTTTTCAAGGTTCATCCATGTTATATCACGTATCACTACCTCATTCCTTTTAATTCCTGAGTAATATTCTGTTGTATGGATATATAGCCTTAGTCCATTCGGGCTGCTGTAACAAAATACTACAGACAGCAACAGAAATTTATTCCCCACAGTTCTGGAAGCTGGGAGCCCAAAACCTCTTCAGGTTGCAGACTTATTGTATCTGCTCGGGAGCTCTGTGTGGTCTCTTTGATAAGGGCATTGATTCCACCCATAAGAGCGGTGTCCTCAGGCCCTAGCTGCCCACCAACCACCTCCTAATGGCATCACATTGGGCTTAGGATTTTTAACATAGGAATTTGGTGGTGGGGTGGGGGTGGGGGGGACACAAAATTCAGACCATAGTGTATACCATAGGTAGTTTATTCATTCGTCACTTGATGGACGTTGTGTTGTTTCTGCCTTTGGCTATTGCCAATAGCATTGCTATGGACATTTTTGTACAAGTTTTTGTTTGAATACTTGTTTTCAGTTCTTTGGGGTATGTGCCTAGGAGTAGAACTGATGGATCAGATGATTGTGTTTAACTTAAAAAAAAAACTGCCAAACTGCTTCCAGCCGTGCTGTTGTGCCTCTTTATATTCCTACCAACAATGCCCGAGGGTTCCAATTTCCTCCAGCACTTGTTATTTTCCAGTTAAAAAATGATGCTTAGGTATCTCACAGTGGTTTGGGATGGTTTGTATATACTGATTTTGTGTGGGTCTGGACCCATGTTTTTCTTACTAGTGTTCGTAATTCTGTCATACCGCAAAGCTACATGATGAACCACCTATACATAATTGCCAATAAAAGATGGGTGTAAAACATCTTTTCCTTCACAGCTCCTGACATGGCTAAGCATGGCTCTGTAATCTGTAGTGTAGACAAACCACTTGTAGAGAATCAGTGGCTAATCATAGATGGTGTCTGATTCCTCTGACCTTTCTGTAATCCTTTTCTTTTGCTTTTAGAGATTTCCTCTGGGTCATCCAAAATGCTGTTAAAACATATTGGATAAGAACTGAGCCACCTGCCTGTGTGGGACTTCCATACTCTCCTGTATTGTCTTCGGATGGCATTTTGATTTTCATCGAGGCCAAGTGACCTGCTGTTCAGGATGAGTGATGAGAAGAACCTTGGGGTGTCTCAAAAACTGGTCTCACCTTCAAGGAGCACCAGTAGCTGCTCCTCCAAGCAGGGAAGTCGACAGGTAAAGTTTAACCAATGCAAATTTTAAGATGCAAATATATACCAAGAAATTTGCAGATTAAGATGTGTACATTTACTTGGGAACCTCTACTATTCAGTGTAATAGCATTTGCTTTCAGTCATACCTTAATTATATGAGAAGAGTAAATTTTAGGTAATTTTTAAAAATATTTGAGAGAGAGAGAGAGCGCTTGCATGCATAAGCAGGGGAGGAGCTGAGGGGGGGTGGTGGGAGAGAGATAATCCCAAGCAGGTTCCATACTGTAGGCTCAGAGCCTGATGCAGGGCTCAATCTCATGAACCATGGAATCGTGACCTGAGCCGAAATCAAGAGTCAGATGCTTAATCGACTGAGCCACCCAGGCGCCCCAAACTTCAGGTAATTTTAATAATGCAGCTCGAGTGCTCACCAGATGGGAAGGAACTGTATTTGGCTTTTTGCATTATTTCATCCAATCCTTGGAACTGCCCTCTGACACAGATATTAATATCTCTTTTTTTTCCATGAGGAAGCTGAGTCAGACCAACTGAGTTATTTGCCCAAGGATACACAGCTAGTAAATAGCAGAATAAGAAACCACAGCTCAGTCTGACTCCAGAGTCCACACTTTCCTTTGTACCCTACTAACCCAAACAAAAAAACCCCACAATCACTTTTCCAGTAAGCTTAATATCCTCTTGCCCTCTTCTTCCTTCCCTTTATAAGTCATTTACGACCGCTTCCAAGTGCAGATTGCCCTGCTGGTGACTTTGAGTCTCACCTGCTTTATTTCTCCATGGATGAGGGAATCGAATCCACAGAGCAGTGGTCAAAAGGTATTAAGTAGGAAGAAGCAAGAAGTGAAGCAAAGAACTGAATCATTAACTCCTAAATAACTGTCAGCTGTAATTCTATGTCGTTTCTTGGTTTTCTTTCTAATAAATCTGTTGGCAGAACTCGCGGGTTTTAGGTCAGGGGCGGTAAATGCAGATGAATCATTATAATTCTACCACCATAAGTTCAGTAGAGAGAGAAGTTGTGTCAAGATTGTGGCTTCACAATCAAAATGGTCTCTGAGCCTTTTCAGCATCTGCTGGCTGTGTTGGCATTATCTTTCCCTCATGGGAAGTGCTGGCCTAGGAATTGTCCCAGCGAGTTCTTGGTTCCAGATTTGGAAGCACCGATCAGGCGACCTCCCACGGCAGGCACGTCCGCACATTTATGACACATCATCACGGGTCTCTCCGTTGGAACGCTGCCTGGGCCATGGAGCTTGCCACCTCATGGTGCTGCTTCATGTCATCAGAATCTGTGATTGTAGACACATTAGATTTTGCCTGAGGCTGGACACTCACGGAGCCCTCCAAGATCTCCTGTGAGGGGTTTAGGAAGAAAAATTTTTTCAGCACAGTAATCACTTCTGTCTCTGATTAAAAAAAAAAAAAAAGACTAAAATTAGTCCTTGGCTAATGCATCATGACTCCTTTTGGAGTTCTAGTTTCGTAAGGGTGGCTGTATGCTCGCCCTCCTTGCCAGCTTTCCATGGGGGTGGAGGGGTAGGGGGGTGGTTCTCTCCCTGGCCAAAATTCTGATTGGGATTAGAGGTTGAATATGTGATCTTTCCCTCACCCTTTGCACCTAGTAGCATCTGTTGATATCTCCCTCTTGGATAAAAGGAGAAAGAACATGATTCATTTATTTATTTATTTTTAAAGCTCATTTATTTATTGAGAGAGAGAGAGAGAAGGAGCAGGGAGGGGCCGAGAGGGAGAGAGGAGAGAGAGAATCCCAAGCAGGCTCCATGCTGTCAGTGCAGAGCCCGACGCAGGGCTCAATCCCATGAATGTGAGATCATGACCTGAGCCAAAATCAAGAGTCTGATGCTTAACCGACTGAGCCACCCAGGTGCTCCAAGAACATGATTCATTTCAATGACCAGTGCTTATAACACCAGAGGAATTGGAACAGTGCAGTGACATCCTATGATTGAATACCACAGAAACTTCTTTTACTGTGTTATTTGAATTGATTAATTTTGGTTTTCAAAGGACTCTTTTGAGCTTATGCCATAAAGACTAAGAGGAGGGGCTCTCTCTCTCTCTCTCTCTCTCTCTCTCTCTCTCTCAAAATAAACAACAAAAAAGAAATTTAATGTGAGCAATGTTGAAATCTGATAATCTGTGCAACAACCTACTTGTTTTTATTTTTTTTATTTTTCCATTTTTTAATTTTTTAAATGTTTATTTATTTTTGAGAGAGAGAAACAGAGACACAGAGCATTAGCGGAGGAGGGGCAGAGAGAGAGAGGGAGACACAGAATCTGAAGCAGGCTCCAGGATCTGAAGCTGTCAGCACAGAGCTCAACATGGGGCTTGAACTCATGAACCATGAGATCATGACCTGAGCAGAGATCAGATGCTTAACTGACTGAGCCATCTAGGTGCCCCCAACCTACTTGTTTTTAAAGCCCCAGTTTAAAGTCAATATTAGCTAGTTCTGTTCTTTTCACTTCATGGGGGAGTGGTGCAGAAGTCTGATGTTGACTGTACTTGACCCTCTAAAAGGCTGGTTTTTGTCATGTGCTTTGGAATTATGGTTTAGAGTGTCATCTTGAGTTTGTCTCTCCATGTTCTTTCTCTGCTACTCACCCTGCCATATCTAGGGATCTGCTATTTCCTGCTTCTTACCTCTGGGGACCCCGGTTCAGAGCCAAGTGTTGTATTTGCAGTTTGGGGTTTCTGTTCCACGTTGATGATCGAATATCCAAGATCCACCAGCAGCCAGCACACATGGGCCAAGTCTGGTGGTGGTCTGCCTCCTGCCACCTCCCAGGATAAGGAGTTTTCAAGCCCCCTTTCATTGTGGTGTGGAGCTCTGCCTCCTTATTTGCTTATTTCCAGCAGTGAGGCTAGCTCAGATCCCAGCCTTTTCCTGTGGACATTTTTAGCCTCATTCACCCACAGAAAGAGGGCTCCTGGACACGTCTGTCTACAGTATCCTTTGCCTTTCTATTTTGTGTTTGAGCGACTGAGATGTTTAATCTTGTGTTGTTGTTTTTTTAAATCACACACACACACACACACACACACACACACACACACACACCCTACATGCTTGTAACTTTGTATATTTTTGCTGTTTGGAGCTAGGGTGGTAATCGGAGAGGGCCACTAACTGCAAACTTACAATACAGACCTGGCTGAAAAACTTGGTTGTCTTAAATTCTCCTTCGTCATCACCAGGTGACATGGAGAGTCTCTATACTCCAGCCACACTGGCTTTCTTTCGGTTCCTTGCATTGGCTTTACCCTTGTCCTTGTTTCTTGAAGTGAATTTGAACTTGTCCTTCCTGTCCCAGAGCCTCCTCATGTAAGATCTCAAGGAGCTAGTCCTTTATGTGTCTTTTATCTAAATGTCTGTTAGAAGAGCTTGCTTCCTTGAAGGACAGAATGATCGAGACCTGGGCGTTAATTGTGATTGGTGTCTTTGCTTTTACATGTGACCTAAGACAGAGTTTACAGCTTGGAACCATGAAAACCCAAGGAGAAGGGTTCTATCATCTTTTAACTTAAATACTAGGGCTTTTGATATTTTAAATGCGGTATGCCTCATTTTGTCAGTATGGAAACAACCTGCAAATACAATCTTACCCAGATAATTTGGGGAGGAAGGTATGTGCGGTGATTAGAACCTGAACTCCCAAGTCTGGGTTCCACCCATTCATTGGTTCTCTGACCTTAAACACTGAAACTTAAGCCTCCGTTTTCTCTTCAGTAAAATTGGAATAATAAGAGTTCTTTTTGCATAGGATTATTGTGAAGATTGAAACTAAAGCGTTTAGGGGCACCCAGGTGGCTCAGTCAGTTGAGCATCTGACTTTGGCTCAGGTCATGATCTCGTGATTCGTGGGTTCAAGCCCTGCGTCAGGCTCTGTGCTCATAGCTCAGAAACTAGAGTCTACTTTGGATTCTGTGTCTCCCTCTCTCTCTCTGCCTCTCTCTCCCCTGCTTGCCCTCTGTCTCTCAAAAATAAATAAACATTAAAAAATAAAAAACTAAAAAAAACTAAGGCATTTAATCCAGGGTCAGACTCAAACTAGGTGCTGAGTTAATATTAACGCTTATTTTTGTTATTATAGTTAACATTAACTTGAACTTCATTCTTATTTATAAAAAGATAAGTGCTCATAGCAAATAGATCTGCTTTTTGCCCCAGAAACTTGTACAGGTGTCATACGTGTGCCTACCCATGCCTCTTGAGTATACAAAAGCCCACAGAAGTATACGATGTACATATGAATATATATGCTTAAAATAAAAAGTGCCTTCCTTTATACACATTAACAAAATGCTTCTAGAGAAGAATGTAATAGAATATTTAACACAGGGGTGCATTTGATATCGTCAATACCTGGCATAATCCATACCTAAAACAAGTGAAAAGAGTTGGTGAATTCTTAACGCTATTATTCCATTCTACTGAGGCTTGTCCTTTCTGGGTGTAAATGCTTTTTGTCTCTTCCCATGCCAGCAACTGTCCATTGGTCATAGCTGCTTAGAGCATTGTGTTGAGAAGGATTCTACAGTTGAGTCTGAGTTCAGTGGGAGAGAGTGCCTTGCTTTTAGCTCTGGCTCCCATAGGCAGGGTGAACGGCAGCACAGGTGCCACATTGGTCACCCCCTAGTGACATTGGAGCATTGAAATCAAGTCATCTCTGCTATAGTCTCTGGATTCTGCTACTTGCAGGAACTTTAGGCAAGTGCAGTTTGCCTCCGTTCTTGTTGCATAAAATGGAGACAAAGCTCTCCTCCTGCTTCCTATGCAGGGTTGTTGTGAGAGAAAACAGAGTGTTTTTACTGACCAAAAAACTGTTGAAACTCTTGGGAGAAAGATCCTCTATAAATTTAAGCCACTCTTACAATCACAGATCATCTCCCTTTGAACCCAGGCCAGCTCCAGAGCCAGAATGGAAATGGTCTTGTTTCCAGAACCCTGATAGTCTGTGGAAGAAGTGGATGTCTTTGAAGAAGAGCAGAGCATCCTTCAGATATAGTGCCTTTCTTTACCTATATGCTAGGAACCTGTTCTCCTTGAGGAAGTCCCCGGCTGACTGTCGCACTCATACCCTATTTATACAGTGTTCTACGTCAGTCTTTGCTTTGGCATTCCTTCCCTGTCTCGGGCTTTGGTTCAGCTACCCCTTTAGCTAGACTGATCCATGGGAAACTGTTCTGTCCTTTTGAATTTTGTGATTTTTTTCTGGAAAAGAATCTTCATTTATTGCTGTAACACTTTAAAAATAACTTTTAGGGGCGCCTGGGTGGCTCAGTCGGTTAAGCGTCCGACTTCAGCTCAGGTCACGATCTCGCAGTCCGTGAGTTCGAGCCCCGCGTCAGGCTCTGGGCTGATGGCTCAGAGCCTGGAGCCTGCTTCCGATTCTGTGTCTCCCTCTCTCTCTGCCCCTCCCCCGTTCATGCTCTGTCTCTCTCTGTCTCAAAAATAAATAAATGTTAAAAAAAAAAAATTAAAAAAAAATAAAATAAAATAAAAATAACTTTTATAAAAATAATATATGCTCACTCTAGATCACTGCTGAGGCACATGCAATCTATGTTAAAGTGCAGTACTTTAATTCATTTACTTTTATTTATTAAAAAAATTTTTTTTAATGTTTAGTTATTTTCGAGAGAGAGAAAGACAGAGTGCAAGCAGGGGAGGGGGCAGAGAGAGAGGGAGACAAAGAATCTGAAGCAGGCTCCAGGCTTTGAGCTGTCAGCACAGAGCCTGACGTGGGGCTCAAACTCGTAGACTATGAGGTCATGACCTGTGCCCAAGTTGGACGCTTAACTGAGTGAGCCACCCAGGCGCCCCTAATTCATTTACTTTTAAATGGCTGCTGATAGATCACATAAACTGAAGCCTGAGAATGACTGTTGGTTGTGGAGGTCATTGGTGGCATTGTCTAGTGGGTGAGGTAGGTGTGAAAGGCGGATTAGAGCTCATTCATGACAGAAGAGGAACAGAGAAAGAGGGCACCCCAACTTTACCGGGCCTCCAGACGGGATTTGAGAGAGGCCTTCACACATGTTCTGTGTGGGAACCTTGAGCCTGACGAATGCCAGGCTACCTACCCACTGCCCTTTTCTCTCCCCACGTGGATAACCCTCTTTTGATTAATTCATTGGTTGAAAGAGTGTATAGTTTTCAGAGTCCTGGGTTTCTATTTACACATCTTTTTAGTTCTCACAGCACCCAGCACAAGGCTTTGCACATGGCAGATGCAAATTACTGAATGCCAGCAGCAAATATCCAACTGGGTAGCTTAGAATATATGGCCAGGTATACATGGGGAATGGGAGCAAAGGCCCACAAATTCCTGAGCTCCCCTCCTCCAGTGACATATTGTGAGGATCTTCAAAAATGAACAAAGGCTTCGGCATTGAGTTTCTTCTGCCAAACGATGAAATCCTTAAATGCTTTTTATACCCGTGGTCTCTGCACAAGCACTCTATTGGAAGGTATGGAACAGAAGCAAAGATTGTCTTTGTCGAAACTGACCTGTATTCCCACTCACTGGCTCTGCTTTTTGCTAGCTGGGTGACCTTGCCATGTTATATAAAACCTCTGAGTCTCCGTTCTTCAGCTGTGAAATTAGGATCACTGTGCTTACTTTGGAGAACTACATGAAATAATAAATATGAAATACCTAGGCTGGCACATGGTAGACATTAGGTAAGTGTGGATTAATGAATTGAATAAGCATGCAGTTGCTAGGTTGAAAGATGACTGTTTGCAAAGCTCTGTGGATATATTAAGTAGGTTAAGGGATACCTAAGTGGGAGAGAGAATTGCTATTTCCAAACTTGTAAAATATGAGTAATTTCCTCTTGTCTTTTTCCCACTGCCCCCTTACATTTCCTTCCTAGAACTTTCAAAATAACACATTTCAGGAGCCAGACTGAGCTAGATAAAGATGAATGAGTAAGTTTTGTCTTTATCGAAAGAGGTCCTACATGCCCAAGTTTTATTTCTTCGGCCAATATGTATTGAGAAGCTATTATTAAAAGACCCTGGGCAGGGATTTGTGAAGCTACAAAGGACAGGACAGCTGAATAGACCACTATAATTAAGAAATTGCGGGGCGCCTGGGTGGCTCAGTCGGTTAAGCGTCCGACTTCAGCTCAGGTCATGATCTTGCAGTTTGTGAGTTCGAGCCCCGCACCGGGCTCTGTGCTGACAGCTCGGAGCCTGGAGCCTGCTTCGGATTCTGTGTCTCCCTCTCTCTCTGCTCCTCCCCAACTTGTGCTCTGTCTCTCCCTCCATCAAAAATAAATTAAAAATGTAAAAAAAAAAAATTAAAAAGAAAAAAAAGAAATTGCCTCTGTTGGGAAGACTGCTTTGTAAAGAGAGCATGCTTCCTTTCTTCTTTATGTGTTGTTAGTATTTGCTGTATAATAAGCTGGAAATCAGAAAGTGAATCCTTTTAAAATACGTGGCAAGGGCTTCACTCATGATTCAAGGGGATTTGAAATGGAGAGAGCCATTACTAGGTAAGTCTCCATACAATTATGCAGTTTGCTCTTGCCACAGTCCTGCCCCTGGGCCAATCTGGGGTGGTGGTGTAGTTCTCCCAGGGTCACCCGGTGAGAGTTTATTTAGGCAGGCTATTAGATTATGTTGTACTTCAGGGAGCCCAGGCTGTCTGTGTTTGGTGCCAGAACCCATAAGACAGGGGACCGAATGGGAGAGGATATGCCAAGGGGTGAAAAGTGAGTTGAAGCTACAATGCTCAGGTGTTTATATTTTCAGCTGTCTGGGCATTGAAAATGCTTGGTCCTACTTCTTCCTTTTAAATAATCATGTCTTTAGAGACGCTGCAATTTGACAGCCGCCTTTTGTAAGTCTCAGCTGTATGAACACCACCAGGAGGGCCAGTCAAGGAGGAGGCATGTGACGATGTCATGATTGTGTCAGTTGTTCTGGGATGGTCACAAAAGGTGACAGGCAACAAGCATGAACTTGCTTGGGAGCTGGATGGCCTGAGTTTAAATCTTGGGCTGTCTATAAACAGTTTGACCTTGGACAAGTTACTTAATCCCTCTGTGCCTTGGTGTCTTATAAGACTGTGCAAACTGCTTCGTTAGAAGAAAAGCCTGCATTCAGTAGGTGGTGTGAGTGTCGGATACATTAACCATTCACCTTCCTTCCATAAGCAGGAGGCCCTGGAGCCCTCCAGCAATACCACATGGCGACTGCTTCCCTGCTTCCTCCTTTCAGCTATAAGGTGCAGTCAAATGGCTTGGCTGCTTCTGTCTGGGCTGCTCTGAGAGGAAGAGTATTAGCAAGGGACGTTAGAAATGACCAGTTATCTGTTAGCATTTTTACAGTTTGTACTATCCTTTCACACTATCCCTTGGAGTCTCAAAACAACCCAGCGAGATCCATATTATTTTCTACACTTTGGGAAAAAAAATATGGCTCAGAGACATTAACCGACTTGTTCATCACACCTCTCCTAAGTGGTAGGGGAGCAGGTAACCATGTATTTGGAGAAAACTGGATTTCTTTAGGTACTAGAAGCTTATAGCTTCTTTATAAGTTCATTCAAGTTCCAGGTGCCTTATGTACAAATGATTGCTGTTGAAACAAACCTCCATGAGCTAACATCTCTGTGAATGCAGGGATAAGAATAACATCCATGAGGGGCGCCTGGGTGGCGCAGTCGGTTAAGCGTCCGACTTCAGCCAGGTCACGATCTTGCGGTCTGTGAGTTCGAGCCCCGCGGCAGGCTCTGGGCTGATGGCTCGGAGCCTGGAGCCTGTTTCCGATTCTGTGTCTCCCTCTCTCTCTGCCCCTCCCCCGTTCATGCTCTGTCTCTCTCTGTCCCAAAAATAAATAAAAAAAGTTGAAAAAAAAATTAAAAAAAAAAAAAAAAAAGAATAACATCCATGAGGGAAGGGGCCTTAGGATCCCTGAGGTGTCTGTCTAGAGCTGTTTCTTTGTTTTTTGTGTTTCTGGTGGGCCCAACAGAGAAAAATAATTAGCTATATGTTTCTGTCTTAGTTTTCCAGGTTTTTGTTTTCTGGGCCTTTTATGTCTTACTGCCTACCTTTCGGTCATACCTAAACAAGTCACACTGGATGTGACACACTGAAAGTAGGGAGGGCAAAGATACAAGGCTCAATTCTCATTACATTTCCACTTGAAGTCTTGGAAGGAAAAAGCAAACAAACATTTGATTGAAGAAGAGAGAGGGGAAGACGTCAGCTAAAATGACATATTTGAGTTGTTGGGACCTCTTTGTTACTCTCCATGTCTGCAAACAGTAGATCGTCAGCTACATGCCACACTGAAGAGCAGGAGAAATTGAACTCTTGAAACCCTTCTGGAAGTTGCTGACCTGTTTGTGCTGTTATGCAATCCCAGGATGACAAGCTCAGCAAATATCTGCTGGCGGGTTTGAGAACCACTACTTTAGTAGAAACTACATGGGGTGCCTTAAGAAAGTCCATGTATTTATTTATGGTTGGCATCAGCCATAGTGCAGGATACATGGAAGCTGAGTTGAGAACGCAGCTTACTGCTATAGCTTCTAGGAGCTATACATGCAGATATGAACTGAACGGACTCAACAGCCCTTTCCTAGGAAGGAGAGAGTCTAAATCTACCTCAGTGATATGATGATATTAATATGCTAAAGGCCCAGAAATGACAGTATAAGAAGTAGGACAGAGGCAAAACAGAAGACTTCTCTAGATAATCTGACGTCCTCCTGAAGTCCTCCATATGCTGACTCCACGATCAAATGCAGTTGTGTCTTCCCTTTGCATCTGTACACAATCCCACAGCGCAACTAAAACCTCCTTCTCTCTGTTCCACGCCAGAGGAAGCACATCCCTGGCACAACTCTGGCTTAGCAGTTCCTACTGCCGGGTAGTGGGCTGAATGTTGTCCCCATCTCCTGAATGGTACGTCCAGCCTGTTTCTTGGAACTTGTGAATGTTGCCTTATTTGGCAAGAGAGTCTTGGCAGGTGTAATTAATTTAAGGATCTTGAGATGAGGAGATCATCCTGGATTATCCAGGTTGGCCCTAAATTCAATGACCAGTGTCCTTATATGAAGTACACAGAGGGAAAATACAGACACGGAGGAAATGGCGATGTGAACACAGAGTCAGAGATTGGAGTGATGTGGCTACAGGCCAGGGAATGCCAAAAGCCATGAGAAACTGGAAGAGGCAGGTCATGCTATTATGGGGTGCATGTTTGTGTCTCCCTGCTGGCCCATGCATATGTTGAAGCCTTGACCCTCAACATGATGCTATTGAGGGGTGGGCCTTCAGGAGGTAGTTAGGTGTAGACGAGGTCATGACGGTAGTGCCTTCCTGAAGGGATTAGTGCCCTTAAAGGAGAGGAAAGACACCAGAGCTCACTCTCACACACGACCACGCAAGCACACAGCCAGAGGGCAGTTGTCTACAAGCCAGAGAAAAGATTCTCACCAGGAATCAAATCTACCAGCACCTTGATCTTGGACTACCCAGCCTCTACTGAATCTGTGGTATTTTATCATACCAACCTTAGCTAATACAAATGCAATCTCCCCTGGGGCTCTAGAATCTCTGCTGATACCTCAATTTTGGACTTCTGGCTCTGGAACTGTGAGAGACTAAATTGCTTTTGTGCTAAGCCACCCGGTTGTTAAGGCAGCCTCAGAAACCCTGCTCCTCACTCTGTGTCCATTTTCCTTTGATTGCCAGCTCAAGCTCTCCGCCTAAGGTGGGTCTGGCTCGTGTGATTGTGCTCAAGAACTCCTACGGCGTATTTCTTGGAATCTCCCATTCAGCATTTTCAGGTTTTCAGCTTCGTGGTATCTTTTTATTTTTAATATATGCTAACTTCTTAAGGGCCAGCACTGGTTTTACATCTTTTAATCTCCAGTACCTGGTGCTAAGCTTCAGACCTTTGAGTAGAAGACTGCCCTATTAAATAGAAGGTCAGCGATAAACCAGAATATAACTCACTTAACAGCAAAATCTTTCCTTCCTTGAGTCATAAGGCTCTCCAGGATCTTATCCTGTCGCTAGGTTCTCGTTATGAGAACAGTTATTCTTCTACAGACTGAGGGAAAAAAATCACTGATGATTTGGATCAGAACAGGAAGAGTTTATTCTGGCGCCTACTCCTATGATTCTAAATTATATGTGCATTAGTTAGCCAAAATGTGTCTCTACTTTGATTGCAAATTTCAATTAGCTCTGAAAAAACAGTTTTGAGCACACTTGTCAGAGAAAACACTGTTATCAGCTAGCGCCACCCAGCAACGAGGTGGGTTTTCTTCAGGAGTTGTGTGCCCTGTAATTGAGGTGCAAAATGTTATGTCTGAATACAGTCTGTGATTCTCTTCAGACTCAGACACTCTACGATATGCCAAAGACACTATGATTTTTTTTAATGAAAAGGTATAAAATATAAAGTATTAAAATGATGCTGGAAGGTATTCAACTCCCCTCCTTTGTGCCTCTGGCCAAGTTCCATTCACCTAGCAATCTGTATGGGAGATTCTCCTGGTCGTCAGTCACGTGCACCTGCTCCTGTGTGATGAGTGAGCCCTGGGGCTCTTCCATGAGGCTGTCTGCCACAGAGGCAGGGAGGCAATTCTTAGAAAGGGGCGGTGGGCAGAGCACTAGGTTGGAGTTGGAAGACTGGTCCTGGTCCTCAGAAGTCCTTCACTCATTTTTGTGGCCCTATGCAAACCATTTATCTTAGATTCCTCGTCTCTAAAATGAAAGAGCTGGGTGGGTGACTTCCACATTCTCTTTCCAACTTGGAGGTTTAGAAGAACTGTTCCATGACTCTATGAGGGAACACAAATCGTTACTTCTGCACCCTGAAAAAAAAAAAAGCAAAAGAGACTCTTGAATCCCTTGAGTAGACAGAGTCTTTCTGTCCTCACTGGCTAACATGCGTGCCTATTCAGTGCAGGAACGTCCTGCCAGAGATAGACCGATTCTGCCAGAGGTAGCAGCGCTGGGTGTGAGGGGCCGGACTGGCAGGGCAGTAGGTGGCCTTGGATGGACTCTAATGTACTGTAGGTGATCTTATCCAGGGTGGACGTTGAACAGAGAGGTTCTGCGTGTGGTCTGCAGCCCACAAATGGGGTCTATCACTTAATAGTTTGTAATGTTGGGTAGACTGCTTTGGAGCTTCATTTTCTTAAAAAAAATTTTTTTTTAAAATATTTATTTATTTTTGAGATAGAAAGAGTGTGAATGGGGGAGGGCAGAGAGAGAGGGAGACCCAGAATCCAAAGAAGACTCCAGGCTTTGAGCTGTCCGCACAGAGCCCGATGTGGGACTTGAACTCACGAACCACAAGATCATGACCTGAGCCGAAGTCAGGTGCTTAACTGACTGAACCACCCAGGCGCCCCTTCATTTTCCTTATTTGTAAAATAAGAGTCATAATACCTCCATTATAAAGTCGTTGGGGGCACATAGAAGATTCTCAACAAGTAGTAGTTGTTATTTGTATTACTATCATCACTACTACAGTGACGATGAATCGCCTCACTCTTTTGGTGGGCTGCATGGCCAGAGCACAGTGACATTTATGGGTTGGGTGTCTCCATCTTTAATGGTCGCTGTAGCTCTCAAGAGGCCCTCATTGACAGAGCAGAGCATTACAGAGAAAAGAGTGCATAGAAGATGCTGGCCAGAGTCTTGAATGGCTTACATACAATTAGGGGGATATTTAACAGATATTAATAACCCACAAATCTACTTGAAGATCCTAAAAAACTACCAGTGTAATTGCAGCCATAACTGCTGAGTGCTCAACAGGGTAGAAATAATATTTATATATACATTAAAGGTTTTTATTAATACTATTTTAATTATAAATCCATCTGTGGTTAGCACAGGTGGATTTTTTCTCTTATTTGGACCTCAGGTGGAGTCAGCAACAGAGCTGACAGCTCACATGTTTTTTTTCTCCGCCTTGTCCATGTCATCTGCTGCCAGTGACCTTCCTTTTCTTTCCCTTACCTCCTGTGCTATCTCAAAAGTTCACCCCCAAGACTGAGTGCATATGCTCCATTATCTAAGAAATCAAGGCATCAGTGTTTTGTTCTGTGACTACCCAAGTAATTAAGACTTAACACATTTGGGAGACTGAAGTCATCTGGGTGTTCCTCACCTGCCCAGGTGTGGGTTGGTGAGGTGTGTGTCTGGGGGTGAAAGGAGAGGAAAGACATGGCCATTGGCAGGTCATGACTCTATTCCCCGCGTAGCCTTCTGAGTCTGAGTGGGCTCTTCCCTGCTCAGCCTTCCCTTTTTCTTCAGCCTTCTCACTTAGATCCTAAGATCAGGGATTATACCTGAGGTTACTAGTTAGAAGCGAATGCTACTGGTTTTTTATTTGCTTTTAGTAGGCTTTATCAGTCAATATTTTTATTTTATTTCATTTCTATTATATATTTATTATGGTAAGAACACTTAACAAGAGATCTACTATCTTAATAAGTTTTTACACGCACAAGACAATATTGTTAACTGTTGGCATAGTGTTGTACAGCCGATTTTCAGAACTTTCATTCTGAATAACTGAGGCTTCATACCCATTTTATATGACATGAGTTTGCAATACAAGATTTAGAAGGGATTTTATGGCTCATTTATTCTGACCTCCTTCCTGGTCTAGGAATCCTTCTGTAGTCCCTCTGCCAGCCTCTGATGGAGGTCTCCAGTGATTAGGGAACTGGATCTTTCATAGAGCCGCCCGTGTCACTTTTGTTATTGTTCATAGTGCTAATTATTAGATATTGGATGATCTGTCCTTGATGCAGAGGTGGGATCTGGGGCCTTATAGTTCTCACCCCATTAGTTCTGGTTTGGCCCTCATAGCCTATCAAGTGAAACCCCAATTCTTCAAGACAGCCTGGGCTCCTAGAGCGAGGCTACTCTAAGTGGCCTGTGGTCCAGCCGCAGGGGCCTCCACCTGTGCTGGTGTAGAAGCTCAGAACTCGCCCCAGACCTACTGACGTGACATCTGCATTTTGACAAGATCTTCAGTGATTGGTATGCACGTTACACTTTGAGAAGCACTGCATTAGATCATCCCACCCCCACTAATTCTTTAAAAAAAATTTTTTTTTAAATGTTTATTTATTTTTGAGAGCGAGCGAGAGAGAGAGAGAGAGCGAGCAAGCGAGAGCATGAGCAAGGAAAGGGCAGAGAGAGGGAGACACAGAATCCGAAGCAGGCTCCAGGCTCCAAGCTGTTAGCACAGAGCCCGTGCGGGGCTCGAACTCACAAACCGCAAGATCATGACCTGAGCTGAAGTCGGACACTTAACCGAATGAAGTTGGACCCTTAACCCAGGCACCCCTAATTTGTTCTTTTAATTGCTATTGTTACCAGGCTTGCTGGTGCTCAAAAAAAAATTTTTTTTTTAAATTTTTGTTTTTACATTTATTTATTTTTGAGAAACAGAGTGAGACAAAGTGTGAGTGGGGGAGGGGCAGAGAGAGGACACACAGAATCTGAAGTTGCTCAAAAAGTTTTAGTTGAGGAAGAAACAGTTGGACAAGAAGTAACAACCCCAACTCACAGCGATTGAAATATAAGTACAGAATTGATCTGGCATCAGTTAAAGCTGTCATTATATTAACTGGAAATCTATTGACAGGTATTTCCATACGTTCACAGTACAATCCTAAAAGATGATATTGATGATCCCAAGTCTTCACAAAATCAGAAATGCCCTTAGAGTCCTTAAAGACATGTGAAATTATGCTCCATATGATTTAATGCTGGGTACTGCTTTGTGAATTTTAAAAACCGGATAAGCAGATTAAATAAATAATCAGAACAGCCTACTTCCCAGTCATGCCAGATAGAGAGAGGCAGCCACCAAACTTCCTTCCGCAGCAGTCTTCAGCTGCAGGAAGAATGGAACTTTTAAGGCATTTTCTATTTCTGACATCACTACAAGGACAACGCAGAGAATCTAGCCCTTGAAAGTTTCAGAGGAGACGTACACTGTGGAGACAGCTGTGCTGTGGGGAGGGGTGGCGGGGGAGGGGGAGCGCTTTCAACTCACGCAGTCAGCAATATGGAAATGAACTGTGCCAGCGCGTGAGCATGGATGAATGCTTAGCTGCCTTTCCAGCCACAAAGCAGCTTTCTATATTTGGCACTTTTTTGACATTCAGTAAAAGAGACTGAATTTAATGCCGGACGACAGTGCCAGACTGTCTTCAGTTAAACTGAAGCAAAAACCTTAAGAAGCCGCTTCCCCCTCCCCCCCCCAGACCCTGTCACATTTCTCTACCTTGTATTCTTGGTGAGCTTTTAGCCTGACACCCCCAGGGCGGGAGATCGGCTCAGCTGTGTTGGGCTAAGTCAGCAGGACCTTGATCTTCGGGGGCCCAAGTCCACCCTGTGCTGCATTCAGCTCAAGGTACATATCCTACTCCTGGTCACCAGGTGTGCGGAGCACAAACAGCCACTTCAGGACACCTGGTCCCTTTAGTCCAGAGAAGCCGGCATCTTGGCTTTTTTTCTGCCCTGAGTACCCGCTCACCCCATTCCAGCACACATGATTAAAATCCCTCGCCCTGAGGGCTCTGTTGGCCCCTTTTCATACCCGCCTTGTTCTTCAGACTCATTCAATCAATGACTCATTTATTCAGGACCCCTATGTCCCCGGTAGTGAGATCTCTACAAAGAGGACCCTGTCCCTGTCCTCACAGAACCCACATTCTTCTGGCTCAAAGAGAGACTCATTTGAGATTTGCGTAAGTGCTGAGGAGGGAGAGAATTTGTGCCCTAAGGAGAAGGTTTGGGGCAAGTGAGAATTCGCAGGCTAAGAAGTAGACGGCGAAGACGTTCGAAATATAAAATATGCAAAGAATTGGCTGAGTTAAAATGTACAGGCTGATTTCCTGCCCCAGTTTGGTGGGACTGTAGGATAGGAAACGTGGTCGCTCTGAGCAGTACCCCAGAACTTGCTTGTCTTCTATCCATAGGGCAAAGCTTCCTAACCTCTTCAAGTTGCTTCAGGATCTTGGCCACTGCTTGGCATTTACTCTGGTACATCATCAGAATTTATATATTTAAATTATAGCAGAATATGCAATATATTATAAAACATAGCAGAATGGTTAAAAATGTAGGTTCTGAAATCAGGTGGCTTTACTACTTGGTAGCTTTATAGCATTGGGGAAGTTATCTGATGCTCTCTTCCTCATTCCAAAAATTTCCAAAAGTTTCCACGTTCCAAAAATAAGGATACTAATCCAATCTCACAGGCTCGTTCAAGGATTAAGTGCAATAATGTAAGTGTATTACCTGGCAGATAGTACATGCTTAATATATTTAGTTATCGTGTTTCATTTATTTGTTCAACATATTGATTCATATCTACTGTGCCCTATTAGTAGTGAACAAGATAGAAAAGGTTCTTGCTTTCATGGAGCTAGAAAGTGTTCTCCAGTTATTTTATGTTATTATTGTTTATATTGTTGCATTTATGTGTTAGTAGACCCGTTTGATAGTATTTCCTGGGGCACTACCCTTTTGTGTTTTAAATGGCAGGCTATAGGGGCGCCTGGTGGCTCAGTCGGCTGAGCATCTGACTTCAGCTCAGGTCATGATCTCCCGGTCTGTGAGTTCGAGCCCCGCATCAGGCTCTGTGCTGACGGCTCAGAGCCTGGAGCCTGCTTCGGATTCTGTGTCTCCCTCTCTCTCTGCCCCTCCCCGACTCATGCTCTGTCTCTCTCTGTGTCAAAAATAAACGATAAAAAAAATTTTAATGGCAGGCTATATTAAAGTGTGGATACAACTTAATTCTTCCTTGTTAACCAACTACCTAGTACTGTTTACTTGGCTTGAGAACTTAATCCATTTCCTGGTTTGAAACCCCAACAATTAATAAGCCCAGGAGAATTCTTTTATTTATGCATATTTAGTTCATTGCTGGGGTTTTAAAGAGCAAGTTGAAAAGATGGTCAGGGAGAAACCATTTCAGAAACTTTTATCCTTGGGGATAAAAGTGAAAAAAAATGATGAATTAATTAAACCCTGAGTTATTTGGTAGCAGACAGTAATATTGCTACTGTATTTACAGGAGTATACGATTGATGGGTTTTGGATAATGTAGGAAAATTTCAGAAACTGAACTAAAATTTTGAAGCGTTTGCATAGGTGGAAAAGATCAAGAGAAGATTCTGGGAGGCTGGAACAATATAAATGTACCACAGAAGTGGAAACGAAGACAAGCGTTACATTATATTCATTTTTATATTGGATGGAGGGTAGGGCATAATGGAGCCCCATAAATGATTATAGAAGTGGAGAGCCTTGGGAAACCACGTTGGATGAGGGCCTGGGTCAGGGTGGTGCCTAGGGAACAGAAGGGACACAGAAGAGACACAGAAGATAAACATTCTGAGGATAAAACCAATTGTACTTATTTATGAGAAATTAACTAAGCCCTCCCATTTGCAAAGCAATTTCACTATGCCATGTCCTGGCCTGGCGTTTCTTCTCATAGAATTTGTGTCAGGTTTAGCAGTGGTTCTTAATTCCACCAAAACAATGTCCCCTTATTATGACCATTATTTTAATAACCCCTTTACTCCCCTCAAATGAAATTTATTATTAAATTATGTTATTAATTTATTAACATCTGCACACATAATTTTGAAAATATTAATATAATGCTTTATTATAATATAAAGGAAAGCTCAAAGTGGTTCATACTAAAATATTTATTTTAAGGTATGGAAACCCCCATGTGATTATACCAGAAGATATAATGATGTGGTCAGATATACATGTATATAAAATGTGGCAGCTACTGATGCAGACCCATACAGGTGTGTTGTGCTAATAGCTTAAATACCACAAGTGACATCGCCTTCAGTGACACAATTCTCCAAAATGGCGTGTGATGCTTGTTAAAGTCTCAAACAGAAGGAGATATAGTCTTCCCTCAGTTATCTGGTAGTTGCATCACCAAGAATTCTAAGTGTATAAAAACTATGCAGAAATACTTTGGTATGGATGTGAGACAGAGTCAAGTTCTGTGCTCAAGTAATCATAAACTGGTTTCACCAACAAAAATGTCCACTGGCACTTTGGAAAGTCTTGAGTGGGACAGCTTTTTCATTGTCTAAAAGACTGAGACATTGTGGGACATTTACCATTCCTGGATCTCGGCCATTAGACCAGAGATACCATGATAACTAAAAATGCCCCCATGATTCCAGCAGCCGCAGAGGGGAGAGTATTGTCCCCCCCCACCCCCGCCCGCTGAGAAGGCTGGCTGCATGTTGGCTCTCAGGTTTCAGCATGACTCAAGGACAGTGACAGACAGGGAAGTTGGGAGGGGAGGAGTTGGATGGCAAGCCCAGAAAAGGAGTTGGCTACAGAGCTTTCTTCCTCAGTCAAGAAGAGTCTTCACTTTCTTAAATACTTTAAATCTGGCTTTTCCAACCTGGTAAGAGTTTTAAGTTCTGAGCCCAGGTAGAAATAAAGTGAGGAAAAAGATGATACTTGGTTTAGAATAAATGCAAACCCTTTCTGGCTTATTTACTTTAAATGCCAACAAGTGTAGTATAATTCCCTGCCCTCCACGTTGGCTCATTGGCAGGAATGTATTATGTCTGAAGAATTTAGGAGAGATCTAGTTCTAACATGAATCCTTGAAACATTTTTGAAATTTAATTCTTGTTTTTCTTTCAACTACAGATATGATCTCATTCCATTTTTTTTTTTTCAGTTTTGTAAAGTATGCAATAAACGTCTAATCCCTCTCGGCATTTGCATTCTGCACAACTGAATGTGTTGAGCAGATGCGTGTGATTGTCTAGTATTATCACTGCATGTTGCCTTCTGCTTGGGTATCTTAAAACAAATCGAAAGGACCTAGTACCCCTTAGAGTACTTTCCAAAAGGTTTTGAGCCATAGATTTTCATTTCACAATGATAACGCACACGTACACCCTCTTTCACAAATATGAATGTGCTGTATTTAATTTGTAAATAGTCATTTGGCCCAAAGATACTGGGCACATTTCAAATGCATACCAATATTTGATATTCCAAGAACATAAATCTGTGTGCAGTGTTACTCCAAGACTAAGTTTACTTATTTGCCGATCAGAAGCATATTATTCACAGGACAGCAGGTCAGGCATTGTGAAGAAATCAGAAGTGAACCAGACATTTGACACACTTTAGGAGTCTGTTGTCTAGTAGGGATGATAAAATTTCACATATACTATCATAAGTAAGCACTGAACCATTTGAAAAGTAAGATGGAATGCTGATGAAGTTTCTGGGATGAAATACTACTTTCCTTTGAAGAAGGCTTCCTAAAGGAGGTAGAATTTTTAACTTAACCTTAAAAATTCATTAACATTTTTAAATTTTGAGGAATGGCTTTTTAAGCTGAAATACATGTGAACAGAAGTTGTGTGTGTGTGTGTGTGTGTGTGTGTGCACCTGCACGTGTGTGCATGTGGCTTCTCAAAACTTAATAATATGAATTCTCCATTTGTTGTCTGGATATAACTGACCTTGAATAATTGGTAATGCTATAAAGAAATCTCATTTGACATCACTACCTTTCTGAAAAAGTCCTCTAATTTAAGAACTAAAGATAAGCTTTGCTTTTTTCCATTGAAGAATTCCCTTTTACAACTCCAGATCTTGGGATGCCACTACCACATTTCAAAAGTCTGGAATGTACCTTTAACTGTACCTTTTAACTGTAAAGTGCAATCAGATATAAGGCAGATCCGCCAGGATTGTTATATAAAGAGTTCACTGGCTAAAATAGAGGAGTGTTCCTGTTATCAGGTGTTTCCCACGTGTTGAACTTGACAATACAGAAAATGAGCCAGAGCACCCAGGACCCCCTGTGGTTCCCGTGCCCTCCCATTAGACCGTTCCCTGAGACTTGAATCATAATACTTCTGCTGCCTGGTTCCGGTCCAGACTTACTGTCGCATCCCCTGATTCCTCTGGCCTCTACCTGTAATCCTTGCCTACAGTCTGGAGATTTGATGAAGAGCAAGTTAGTCAACATGAAATCTTGGCCAAAAGAACAGGTTTGTTTTTTGAAGAGAGATATTTGCACCCCACGTTCATTACAGCTTTATTCACAGTAGCCAAAACAAGGAAACAACCTAAGTGTCCATCAGTGGATGAATGGATTAAAAAAAAATGAGTTACACAAACAAGAGGGGAATATCATTCAGCCGTTAAAACAAAGGAAATCCTGCCCTTTGCAAAAATATGGGTGGACATTGAGGGCATAATGCTAAGTGAAATAAGTCAGAGAAAGACAAATACTGTGTGTTGCCACTTATATACAGAATCTAAGAAAGCTGAACTCTTTTTTTTTTTAATTTTTTTTAATGTTTATTTATTTTTGAGACAGAGAGAGACAGAGCATGAACGGGGGAGGGTCAGAGAGAGGGAGACACAGAATCAGAAACAGGCTCCAGGCTCCGAGCCGTCAGCACAGAGCCCGACGCGGGGCTCGAACCCACGGACCGCGAGATCATGACCTGAGCCGAAGTCGGCTGCCCAACCGACTGAGCCACCTAGGCGCCCCTAAGAAAGCTGAACTCTTGGAAAGAGAGAGTAGAATGGTCTCTCACGGGGGTGGGAAGGGGTGGGACAGGGAAAATGCTAGCCAAATGGTACAGACTCCTGGCCCTAAGACGAATAAATCCTGGGGGATCTAATGTACAGTATGGTGGCTGTAATGAATGATGCCATATTATATACTTGAAAGTTAAGAAAGTAGATCTGGAATGTTATCACCGCTCCCCCCCCAAATGTGGTAGTGATGGGGAGGATGGAGGTGTATCAATTCATCACATCGTATACTTTCAACTTACGTGTGTTATAGGCCAGTAATATCTGAGAAAAGCTGGAGGGTTTGGGGAAGGACATGTTCGTCCAAACTTATTTATCCTGTGTTGGAAATGTTTCTGTCTGATCTGGATGGTAGTTACTGATGGTAGAGGTGTTGAAGGTCATCAGGCTGTACTCTTAATATCTGTACATTTCATGTATGCTAATCCATTAGTAAAATAAAAATCCATTATCTCAGCCTCTAAAGTATTGTCAATTTTGGCCTATCTTGGTAGCTTTGCAATAGTTTGTGCATTTTTAAGCATTTAAAAATAAATTTTCAGAATCTTTAGTGTTTTTCTTTAGTGTTTCCCTTTTAAATCCTTTTTCAGTCAATTAGTCGACACAACCTAGATAGCCAACAACAGAAGATTGGTTGTAATAACTGTCCCTCTTCAAAATTACAAACAGCTCAGTAGAGCAAAAATTGCCCTCCCCCCAAAAGTTTTTGAAACAAAAGAAGGGTGTGGAGGACATTTCTGGGAATAAAGGGTAAAAATACTTGTTTCAAAAACACCTTTTTGATGCTTTACAATTTCCAATATTTAAATATCTGGAATTTGAAGAGATTAGCTTGCAACTGAATCATCATTTCGACCAAAGTGTTGTGTTTACCAACTTGCATTCCATCTCATACTTTTCAGCCAGTTCTTAAGCCAGTTTCCTCATATTCCCACCTGACTTTTATGTAGCTTTTGGTTAAAATTCAGACTGAAGTCTCGTGGCGAGTAAACAGTAAATGTGTGATGATGTCAAAGGTAACCAAAATAGAATTTAGAGGAAAAGCTTTACCATTAGCTGTGTTCAAGCACCAAAAGAGAGAGAAACATTCCCTTCTAGGCAATGTTTTTTTTTTGAAAAAAAAAAAATCAAATTTGATGCCATTAAATTACAGTGTTAAATCCATGAAGTCTAGGACCTGTATGAAAATTAAATTTTAACTTATTCTCCCCAACAAACCCAGCCAAGCTCACCGTCTTGGATGGATTTCCCACTAGGACACAGTGCTTCTGAACATGGTTATTATTTTTAAAGGTAGCCATTTAAACACGAGCCGTTTTATTGGAACAGGACAGCTGGGAGGTGGTGGAAGGGCTGAGAGGAGAGATGAGTTACACCCAGGAGCCGCCCATGCAGAAAGGATTCTTGCTGAAAAAGAGGAAATGGCCCTTGAAAGGCTGGCACAAGGTAAGACATTGGCCTTGACATTAACCTTTATTTGCTCCCACATTGCCCTCATCAGTACTTAGGTGCTGTACTTAGTCGATTCTCAGGCACTTGCCTTTAATTTGAAGTTGAAAATTGGGACCCAGGGAAGGATGGATCTTTAAATGGAACATCTTAGTGAATTTTACTTTCTTCCCCACAGAGATTTTTCTATCTGGACAAAGGAATCTTGAAATATGCCAAGAGCCAAACCGATGTAAGTCTTCTTATTAATCAAATTTGTTATAAAAGTACTCTGCAGGGCTAATTGTTGTCACCCCATGGATGAAATCATACACATTTGGGGATGGCCTTTTTCTGAACTGGAAACCATAGGGAGGAATAGTTCTTTCACATGGACCAGAGGTGTGTGCTCCACGGTGTCCCGGCCCTGGGTTTTGGGTGGGCTCAGCTTGCCCACCAAGTGAAGGGTGAAGGTCTCCTTTCCACACCTAACTGCACATCCAGGGGTCTTTTCTGGTCTTAGGTTTGGGCTGAGGGGTTGTCTGGGTGGGAAAACATGTTTTCCTCCTGAGATAACCGGAGCAAAACATACAACAAGTATCACTCCCACTCTTACAGTGGCCAAGGGGGTTTGGTGGAGAAGGCCCTTGATGAAGGTGATGTGAATTTCCCTGTTGTGTGAACACTAGGCAGATAGCCCCCGACGGCTGGAATGACTGTTGGTCCTGCCCCTTGTGCGGGTCCTTCTCTCACCCAGCACTTCTCTCTTCTTTCTCACTTCCCTTAACTCCTCGAGTTCTTGTCTTGTAGGATTGCTTGTAGAAAATTTGTAGAAAATGCCTCACCCACAGTGGCCTGTCTTAGCTTTCTGCCTTTACTCCTCTTTTTAAATCACTTCCAAATGAATTTAGATACTAGAAACTAATTCTGTGGAAGGCAGTACAGCTAACCGGTGAATCCATTGCTGTGGGAGTCAGTCACTTACTTTCTCGCTTTCTCACTCACTGGCTGTGCAAGCCACTTGTTACCAAACCCCTCAGACACTAAAACGGATCATGCATGTGCAGCACTTAATTCAGTACTGGTTCACACCAGATGCTTGATAAGTCATAGTTATTATACTTATATTAGTGGATGTTGAAAGTGAGGCTAGAGGAAAGGAACATCAGGGATGTTACTACTGTTTTTAACACCACGAACCTCAAGTGGCCCTCTCTGCGTCTTGGCAGATAGAGAGAGAGAAGCTTCATGGCTGCATTGACGTTGGGCTCTCAGTGATGTCTGTGAAGAAGTCATCAAAATGCATAGATCTGGATACCGAAGAGCACATCTACCATCTGAAGGTGAGATTGCTTCCCAGATGCTACCTCCTACTGCACAGTTTCTTTGTGTTGCAAAGGGATGTCAGTTATAGTACTGTTGGTGATGGCTTTTGAATATTTCAAATGATCCAACCAACGTGTAGAAGATCTTCACTGTGAGAGTATTTTTAACAGATGCTATTGATCTTAAATGGGACGGTTCTTCATTGTGCAGGACTGTCTCTCACACTGCCAAAGGTTTAGCATCTTTGTCCCCTATCCCCTAGGTATCCCCCCCACATACATACCATGATTGTGACAACAATCAATAATAAAAAAAATCCTCATGTTTCCAAATAACCCCTCCTTCCCCCAGATTGTACCTACTTTAGTGAAGAACCATTTACCAAAGGTTAACGTATGTTTCCTGAAATACCATATTGAATATTTAGTCTTACCACTTCAGCTAATTAAAATTCTCATTCTACAGCGGATGTCAGGAACTTTTCTCCTTAAGTATGGGCTTCTAAGTAGGACCTCTGAGAGCTGCTTAACTACCATCTTCTGCCCTGTCCCCTACAGCTGGTGTAGGTGGTTCTAAGCATGATATAAGAGCTTCTGAACCAGATCTGGACCTGGCTACTTGCTAGATGTTGGCCTTTGGCACATTTTATAATCCCTGAAAGTCTCCGTTTCCTCACCACCCTTCCCCAGAATGGGAATTATTATAGTGCCCATGTAGAAAAGGCTGCATGTAGGAAACTTGGCATAATGCCCAGCCTTCAGTAAGCTCAATAGGTTTAGTTTTTGTGTATAATTATTAGGTGGTACCCGAATGTTAGGAATTAATTGAGAAGATGTTAAGACTCTTTTCTTACCTGTGCAAATTACTTGGAATATTGGGAATTAGAGCTGGGGGGTGGAAAAATGAAAGCATGAGATGATGAGTTCCACGTCTTAAGATGCCTCATACTCTCCCCATAGCATATATGTGGTGCTTATGCCGACATATGCATAAGACAGGTGCTTGATTGACTGCACAGGATGGTCAAATCTATACTTTTTCCTAGCCTTAGCCCCTAGTTACTTGTGTAAAGGAGGGTTTCTCACCCTTGACACTACTGACATCATGGGCTGGAGAAGGTTTTGCTGTGGGGCCTGTCCTGTGTATTATAGGATGTTGAGGGGCATCCTTGGCCTCTACCCACTAGATATTGGTAACAAGCCCCATTCAGTTATAACAGCCAGAAAAAGTCTCCCATTGCCAAATGCTCCTTGGTTGAAAATGACTGGAAAAAAAAAAAATTAAGAAAGAATATCCCACCCACCCCCTGTTCCAAAGATCATTCTCCTCTAGAATAGTTACAGTTTCTCCACGTACTTCCAGTGACTCTTACTACTGTTATGACATGGTCAGGAATTAAGAGGTTCTTGTTCATCCACTTATTCTAGTTAACAGAATAAAAGTAATGATTAATTCCTAATTTTTAAAGAACCAGAGTGCCTTAAAATAACATTGAATACTGATATCATGATAAATACAGTTTAATATTTCTCTGTGTTGATTCACTTTAAGTTCTGTATTTCTTGTTCATTTGTTTGACCATCAGCTGTGTTAGTGTGGATATGTGTGGTCATCTGAGGGTCCTCCTTAATAGCCTCAGAGTCTGGCAGTTTTTTTTTTTTTTTTTTAAACGTTTATTTATTTTTGAGACAGAGAGAGACAGAGCATGAACAGGGGAGGGGCAGAGAGAGAGGGAGACACAGAATCTGAAACAGGCTCCAGGCTCTGAGCAGTCAGCACAGAGCCCGACGCGGGGCTCGAACCCACGGACCGCGAGATCGTGACCTGAGCCGGAGTCAGACGTTCAGCCGACCGAGCCACCCAGCTGCCCCGAGTCTGGCAGTTTTTAAATGGTGGCCATCCAGTCCCATTCTGTTATTTTTATAGATGAAGAGTCTGGGCGGCTGAGAGGTTAAGTGGGTGTCTCCCTACAGTCCTATAACTACTTGTGAGTTTGGAACAGAACCCTGAACAGTTATTTAATAAAGTACTTTTATTCTGCCTCATTTAACCAATAAAAAATGAGTCAAGATGAATACTTTGGGTGCCGATTTTTTAAGCACCTCTAAGAGCAGATCAGTGCAAAGGATGACAGAAGATTCCTGTAAAATTCCTGCTGTAACCACATCTGGGAAATGAAATACATTTTGAGAACATAATTTAGGGGGAGACAAAAAGATCTAAGTCTGTTTTGCTTTTTCTTATAAATGATCTATTCAATAAGCACCTGGAGGGGTTTTAAGTCTTGTATGTACTTCTAATCAATGCAATAAACCTGAGAGCCGACGTAACATTTCCTAAATGAGTGATGGCTGCTGACATTTATTTCCACATCCTTGCTCTCAGCAGTAGCATTAGTGACGATTTTAACAGATTGACCTGGATTTTTCTTTTTGGAAGTTAACCTACCATGCATCCTTTTGGGTGATTTTTAAGTTGCCACTTCATGAGTCTCTGTTCTAATATATAGATATTTATCATTTTTCATTTTGAAAATATTAATATACCCTTATACACACAAAGCATTAACTACTAAGAAATATCTACTGTATAGGTTCTTGTTACATTCTGTTTAGTGCTTTTATGAAATACTTTATAATAAAAGTTGCTAGTTATAAACATTATTCTTCGTGGAAAGTAAACTTTGATAGATACTCATTTATGGAGAAATGGCTAAATGTTTGTGTAGGTGTGTTTGAAAAATCTCGGAAATCACCAATAATACTTTTCCAGATTTTTTTTTCTATTTCCAAGGACAGAAGAAATGTGTTTCAAAATAACCTTCACATTCCTGAGCAATGTATTCTTTGTCAGAGAAGGTTAACAAGTTAAATATTTTAGGAGGAATCTACAAATTTGCTCCAGTTCAGAGAAGATTGATTTGAAAAGTCTGAATTATAAAAGTGCTGGTGTCTTCAGTAAGAATACGAGGAATGGGGACATGTGAACTTGGAAATGCTTTAAGAGACAGATAAATATGAATTCTAGTTGATTTGTTTAATATAAGTAGTAATGTTTTGCTTTTGTAATAATAGCGTAACAATTGGGCCCTTTCATTGAAAGCCTAAGTGAAGGTTTTGATCATTTTTATTCTCCATTTCCTCCTCAAACTTGCTCCTATAAATCACGTAAATATAAACTAAATCAACAAACTGATATTTCTACATTTCTACATGTGCCAACATGAAAACAGAGGGTGTCTCAATTTGATGAATAATTGCTTCTTTGAGTGAGTGACGCTCTTGTTTCCCTCTTTCAATTTAATATCATTTAGGTAAAGTCAGAAGAAATCTTTGATGAGTGGGTATCTAAACTCCGCCACCACAGAATGTATCGTCAGAATGAAATCGCCATGTTTCCACATGACGTTAATCACTATTTCCAAGGATCCACGGTCACAGATTCTGCGTCTGGTGTCTTAGACTCCATTTCAAGTAGGAAGGTAATTTAAAGGAAGGGAGTGGCTTTGCGTGGGGGTGTCCCAAATGGGGGGCTCTGACTAAAGGAAGAACAGCTTGTGGGGAGAAATCTGTTTGTCCAGTTGGTCAGACTCAGGGTCCGAGGAGTATCCGTTATCTCTGGGACAGTAACTGAAGAATAGCACATAAGGAGGGATTTAATAGTCCTGATTCTTCCAGATTTCCCTTGACCATTTTGACTTTGGTTTTCTTATCTGCTTGTAAAATGCAGTAAGTATGTTTGTAGCCGTACAGGATTACAAAATTTCCCAACATTTATGCTATTATTTTGTCATGATTATCATTTGACAGAAGAAGAAATTAAGGACCACAGTCCAAGGCACGATAGCATGGTTTGGCCAGGCTGAGGTGACAGCCAGAGCTTAAAGTCTCTAGTGGAGCGCTTTGTGGAAGCTTCTTCCCCATTACAGGCAGATGGCTTCCATTAGCAACTAGCTTACTTTGTTGTCCTTTACCCTAAAGTGTTCTCACTGGGCTCTGTTTTCATTTATAATGTGCTTTTGTCATCTGTGCAACAGCGTAGCAGTATATCAAAGCAGAATTCAATTCAAACTGGAAGCAATTTATCATTTTCTTGTGGTGGTGAGACCCGTGTTCCATTATGGTTACAGTCTTCAGAGGACATGGAAAAGTGCTCGAAAGGTAAAGTGACTTGAAAACTCTGCTTCTTTCAGTCGTGGCTTGTAGATTGGACTCGGTTAGTATTTACACCTTGGATGAGTCTCCCTATCAGTGGTCTACATTTGAACTTGACATCCGTGCCTGGGTGTGTGTGCACACAGGTTGCTTTTCATATTCTTTAAGCACTCAGGTCTGATTTCCATTTGGACCTACTAGATCACAGTCTTCAAGGGTGCTATTTCTTTTAAGTGCCAAAAATGACAGGGTGCACATCTAAGATTGGGAGTCACTTCTAAAGGTGAGTGGGTGAACCAAATGGAGATCCCCACAAAATAGGAGTTCTCTACCCTGGTTGTACTCTAGAATCACCAAGAGAGCTTTTTTTTAAGTTCATTTATTTATTTTGAGAGAGACTGGGGGAGGTGGCAGCGGGGAGGGCAGAGAGAGAGAGGGAGAGAGGGAGAATCCCAAGCAGGCTCCACATGGTCAGCACAGAGCCTGATGCGGGGCTTGAACTCATGATCCATGAGATCATGACCTGAGCCAAAACTAAGAGTCAGACGCTTAACTGAGCCACCCAGGTGCCCCAAGAGAGCTTTTAAAATGCAAGAGTACCCACTGTTCACAAGAGTGTCTTTAAATTGGCCTGGACTGGGGTCTTGGTATGACTGATTTTTTAAAGTTTCCCAAATGACTCTGATAAAGAGTCAGGATAAAGAACTCTTCCATAAGGAAGCTCAATGGTCTCATCCCTAATTAGCTCAGAACCACCCAGGGAACCAAAAAAAACCAAAACAAGTCACCAGTGGGATTGGGGACACTCTGAATTAATTATCTGAGATGGAACTTGCACATAGATAATTTAAAAAATTTCCCCCATTGATTTTAAAGCAGAGCCATGATTGAGAGCCACTCTACCAGGTGGTGGCCTTGAAAATTGCATTTTCTCCTGTTGAATGCAGATACTGTCACACCTGGAGCCATATAGGTTTGGCCCTCACAGTCAAGAGCTTCACGGACTGACATTTTGGCACAGGTAGTCCTTAAAGTGCCCTCTAGGCTGGCAGCATTGGCCTGGCCTGCAGACTTATTTGAAATGCAGATTCTCAGGCTCAACCCAGATAGACCAAATCAGAAACCGGAGCGGGGTGGGGGGGGGGGGGGGGCGCGGTGGTTCTTAATGATCTGTGGTTTAACAAGTTCTCCAGTTGATTCTGGTAATGCCAAAGTTTGAAAGCCACTCTCTTAAGGCATCATCCAGTGAGCGGCAAATTAAGGACTATCTTTGGAGTTAGTGACGGAGGAATTGGTATGAAAATTTAGGTTAGTTCCTCTGAGGTCAACCTGCAAAGGATCATCAAAGTCTCATATGGGTCCCTGATCCACAGTTTTCCTTAGGGACCAATATAACCTTCATTTTGTTTTATTCATTTAGCCTGTCTGGAGTCCTTATAAGCAGATGATGTAATACTTGAAATAGTGGTAATAATGATGATAGCTGATTTATTTAGTGTTCACAGTATGCCAGCACTCTACAAGCATGCTGCATATGTCAACCATTCAACATATGAAAGCAGGTATATAATTATCTCCCTTTCCCAGATGAGGGAACTGAGGCACAGAGAGGTTACGGAATTCACCCAAGATTCACAGTTCACGAAGTGTTCAAACTGAGGCAGCCTGGTGCTCCAAATCTGTGCGCTTAACCGTGACAGTGTACTGCCTCTTCTGTAAAAAAGGAAATAAAATTTCTTCCCCGTACAGATGAAAATCAAATAGTATAGACGAGTACAGAAAGTAGTTGGCACTAGCATAGCGAAACCTGGATGCCAAGATAAGAACTATGAAGGTTCCTTTTGCTCCTGTCCCCCAGACCTGGCACACTGTCATGCCTACCTGGTGGAAATGAGCCAGCTCCTACAAAGTATGGACGTCCTGCATCGGACCTATTCGGCGCCAGCTATCAACGCCATCCAGGTCAGCCAGATCCCTCTTCTGTGTGCATTCTGGTGTTTTCCTGCTTTCCTCTCTCCTCCCCAGCCTCGTACTAACAGTAGGACATTATCTGGCCGGTTGCTTCAGCCAAATTTAAGGGGATGGAGGTGGGCACTTTGCTTGCAGTTTTCCCTTACTTTCTGTGCTCTCTTTCCTGTTTTGAAACAAAGGGTGGAGCTTTTGAAAGTCCTAAAAAGGAAAAAAGATCACACAGGAGGTGGCGGTCCAGAGCTATTGGCAAAGATGCTAAAGGAACACTGCAGGTAACCATCGCTTCCCTGCTCTCCATGCCGCATGCTGGGGGCTGCTTGGATTCAAATAGAATAGACAAGTGGATTTTCTATAGTTGTTCTCATAAATACCCTGGGCAGAGGGAAATTTAATCACTTAGATTTTCTGGATACTAGGATAAGCATGTAGTAGAATTGGGTAAGGGGAAAATGGTATGAGGTTGGAGGGGCTGCAGCCATTTCTAGGACTTTGGTTTCCCCTTTATATATGCTTGGCCTGCCTGCCCTCTTCCCTCCTTGTGTGTGTGTGCTCTGACCCACCTGTTCTCCTGCCGGTCCATGGATAACTCATCCCTTTGAGCCCACTGACTGAGTTCTCTGGAAATGGGACATTGTGCAGACTCTCTCTTGTCTCTTGTCTCCAACCTCCCAAACCCCCATCAGAGTTTCACTGTGTTACACTGGCCACCTACTTTCCCAGTGCACAGCCGAGCCAGAGGCCAAGATTTGCAGCTTAGCCATTGCATATTAAATTGGGACATTGTTAGGGTCAAATAAATCAGGAGCGTAATGGATAAGTCATCTGCTATACTCTTATACACTCTTTGTTCAAAGCACCTTAGGGGTGGAGATTAAGAACTTTTGAAGCAAAGAGTGATTTGTGTACAAGCATGTGAGAAGTTGCTTTTGTAGAAGCACCAGATGCAAATTAAAGAAACATTTTTAAACCTATGCACTGTTAACAACATAGATACTGGGTGATTATTGCCAGGAGGAAGGAATTGAGTATCAACGGGAAAGAGCCTGGCAGCTTTAGCTGTCATTTCAACCTAGAGCTTTAATGCTTCTATCATCTCCAAAAGAACATGTGATTTCTCACCCATTTTTCTTTTGCAAGAAGCCAGAGCAAGTTGCTGGAGAAAGTGCTTTCCTGGGTTTTCATTTATTTTTAAGTTATCTCAACAGAAAGATGTACCTAGAAAATGTTCTTCTTGCACTACTTTCTAATCTTAGAAACAGTAAATATTCTAAGCCATTTGCATCTGAAAAGAAATGTCTCCCTTTGGTGTCACTTTAGGTCCCTAAACCTTTTCCTGGCCCAGTAAGACTACATTCCTCCAACCCTAATTTGTCAACATTAGATTTTGGAGAAGAGAAAAATTATTCTGATGGCTCTGAAACCTCCTCAGAGTTTTCTAAAATGCAAGAAGAACTGTGTCATATTGCTCATAAAGGTAAATGAGTTTTCTTTCTTCCTAATGTGTTTGATGAAAATGTTAGATGCATGTCTGGATGTGGGTTGTCCTTGGAGAGGGAATCTTGATTGGTTCATTTTCTACTCTGTTAGGATTTGGGGCAATCTAATTTTTACTTTATTTCTTGGGTACTAGGGAATGTATTGACAAGAAGTTTCTTTTTAAGCCCTTAGGGGAAATAGTGAGAGTGTTAGGTATTCTTTAAAAGCTGAGTGGTTCACATGCTGCTGATGGGGGCTATCAATTGGTACTCTTCCAGAGAGCAGTATGACATTATGTTTCAAGTTAAAAAAAAAAAAAAATCTATCCAGCAATTCCACTTTGAAGAATTCACTCGTAGGAATTAATTTAAAATTCACCCAAATAGAGATACCCATTGTAGCACTGCTTATATCAAAAATTAGAAATAGATGTTCAACATCATTAGCCATTAGGGAAATGCAAATTACAGCCAGGATGAGATTACCACACCCCGATTATAGCTCCAAAACAAGACAGTACCGAATGCTGGTGAGAACACGGAGAAACTAGATCTCTCATATATTGCTGGTGGCAATGAGAGATGGGGCAGCCACTCTGGACAATGGTTTGGCAGCTTTATATAAAACTAAACATGCACTTACCATATAACTCAACATTCACATTCCTGGGCATTTATCCCAGAGAAATGTAAACTTAAGTCTACACAAAACCCTACACACAAATGTTCCGAGCGGGTTTATTTGTATTAGCTATTAGCCAAAGATTGGAACGACCCAAATGTCCTTCAACAGGCACATGATTAAACAAACTATGGGACGTCCACACAGTGGGATACAGCTCAACAATACAAACGAACAGATACTGATATGCATAGTTCCTTGGATGGATCTCAAGGACATTATGATGAGTGAAAGTAGCCAGGTTCAAATGGTGACATAGTGTACGCTTCCACCTATTAATACTTTTGAAGGGATAAAATGGTGTTGCTGGAGAAGAGATTAGTGGTTGCCAGGGCTTAGGGAGAGGGAGGAGGGAAAGGGGAAAAGTATGGGTGTGATTATGAAGGGTTATCAGGAGGGATCTTGGTGGTAATGCAAAGTTCTGATCCTAATTGTGGTGATGGTTCCATGAACCCATGCATGTGATAAAATTTGCCTTGACCTATATTTTACACACATAAGAGCATGTAAAACTGGTGATGGCTGAATAAGATGTCAGTTCTCCTGGGCTGGATATTGTAGCATAGTTATGTAAGATGTTACCCTCGTGGGAACTGGATACAGGGTACCCCAGACTTCCCTATACTACTTTTGCCACTTCCTGTAAATCTATGATGATTTCAAAATAGAAAGTTTTTTTTTAAATTAGAAATAACCTAAATGCCAAACAATAGGGAAATTGCATTTTTTAATGTAGTATAATTACACGGTAGAAGACTCAACAGCCACAATAATAAAAATAGCAACCTCATATTGAGCACATAGCTATTATGTCAGGTATTTGTTAAGCACTTTCCATGCACTGTTTCATTTAATTCTAGAAGCAACCTATGGAGCAGATGTTATTGTAATTTTTGTTGCACAGATAAGAAAGCTGAACCTTCAAGAAGCTGAAGAGCTTCCTGTGTAAGACAGTGGTAGAAAGTGGACAACCTGAGACTTGTATCCTATCCTCCTTGGCCCACAGTCTATGCTCCTTACCTGTGTCTCACCACCCTGAGGGATAGGGTGACCAGGGCTACTTTTATAGACACAGGAAGAAGTTCACAACATACCACTGTGTAAAAATACAGGTCTCAAAACGATATAGGTGTGATTCTATTTTTTTAGAAAAAAACCCCAACTTTATAAATCTGGCATATATAGGCATACTAAAAAGTCTGGAAGGATCTACACCAGCATTTTAGTGATGGAGGCTAGAGTTATAAGTACTTATTATGTTCTTACTGCTTTTTTTTTTTAAGTTTATTTATTTATTTTGAGAGAGAGAGCGTGTGTGCGAGAGCTGGAGAGGGTCAGAGGGAGAAAATCCCAAGCAGACTCCATCCTGTCAGCACAGAGCCCGACACATGGCTCAGTCTCAAGAACCGTGAGATCATGATCTGAGCCGGAATCAGCAGTCAGACTGCTTAACAAACTGAGCCAGCCAGGTGCCCCGGTGTGTTATTTTTTAAAGGAGAAAATGGGTTTAAAAGTTTTAAATGGGGGCGGGGGGACAGTGTTTGAAGTGAGAGAAAAGAAGGTACTAGATCTGCTGCCTTCTTCTCCCAGCCCCATGTTTTTCTCCCATGACCTTATTGATTCTTTCAGCTTTTTTTCCCTTACCCCACAAACATGAAGCATGTGGCTATGAGGAAACCACTTCATGTCCTTTAAAAATTCCCACCTCAAACCCTTGTTCTAGTTGCCATTAGAACTCTGTCACTGTTCGCAATACCGTTGTACGACCTGTGAAATGGGAAGAATTGCTTCCCCCGACCCCTTCAAAGCTCTTCACACAGGCTCTTGCATGTTCTCTAGTATTAAAGGGTCGAGTGCAATTACGGCATTGCATTTTAGACTTTGTGAGAGGGAATTCCTGCAAAAGAGCACTACTTTTTAACAACCCAAACTGTCTTTTTACTGAGAAGATAATGCCTCCTCAGAGAAGGGATATCCTGAATTTTATACGTTGAAGAAGCTGCTTCCTCAGCAGAACAGAGAGAGGTTGCCGTATTGAGTCAATCCGCTGCCCTTGCAGAAAGTCTACACTGGGCTCCAGCCAGCTGTTTTGTCTTTCAGGCTTTGTTCAAAACAGCTGGCTGCAGGGCTGCCCCATACCTAGACTAGGTCAAGGTTTGTGCTCTGAGAAAAGACCAGGTGCATTTATTGAACAACAGCCTTTGCCCCATGGGCTTACAGACTTGAATTCCACAGGGAGCCTAACAAGCTGTGTTTCATTGCTGTGGTTCTAAAGTACACTTGCACACACTGAAAAGATCTCTGGGAGTCCCTTTTACACAGGCTGGGACTCAGAGGCCTCGTGGAATAGAGATACTTCTCAGGTTTGTCCTCAGTCCTGTGACCTTGCATGCTTTCTCACTTCCATGCATTCAAGCTCACAGCATCTTGACCTGTCTGCCTTGTGTGAGCCTGATTTTGTCACTGATGGTTTTTATTGCAGTTTCTTGACTGTATGACTAATCTATTGATTACTTGTGATTCGGAGCAAGTAAACTAAACGTAAGAATTCCACGGATGTTGTAACATAGTCTCTGTAACCTACTTTTCCTTTAATTTGTTAAATGCATCTGAAGCCTGTTTTGTAGAAGATTAGATCAAAGGGTAGACAGCTAATGTATACCCATCATCGTTGAAAAAGTCCTTCTTACATATTATAAACTAAGTTTGACTTTTAACGGCGTATCGTTGAAATAGTTTTCATTGGTTCATGTGTCTGGCTTTGCATGCAGAATTGACACACATGTAAGCAAATAGAGAACAAAAAGTACTAAAACTTAAAAGTCCTTAAGGAATTTACATTGCATATATTAACTTTTACATCTCTCCAAATATATTTCGTGGAACACTTTGCCCATAAAATGCTTTTAAAAACAAAAGAATTCCATGATTAAAAATGTTGGGAAAACACTGCTGACTATGGTTCCCTGTGAATTTACACAAGAATAGTAAATATTAAAGGCGCTGAGAAGTCCTGCAGCAAAGAGGTCTGTTAGTTTTGTTCAAGTCAGTGATTTTCCCCCCACTTCCTAGTAGCTGTTGGCACTCAGGAACTAAAGTTCTTGAGAAACATAATGCAGGAAACATGGTAAATAATAAACCTTTTTGGAGCTAATCCTCTGTATTGTCTGAGTCAGAAGACAGGCATTCATTCTAGGCCAGTCTGTTATGATCAGCTGTGGAATTTTGATCTCACCAGTTAATATCTCTGGGCCTTGGTTGCCTCATCCATTAAATGTCCTACAGCAGTTCTACTGACTTTTGGGTCTCAGATTCTGTAACTCTTTTCTCTGATTGGTTATTTTGTCCTGAATAGAAAGAATTCATGTTGTCGCTTATTGATACAAGAAGGTTTTATGAGACAGGGTTCTATTAGTAGCCAAAACAGGAATGACTGAATATGGTGAACAGTTTTAGGGTGGGAAAGCAAGGGATAGGATAAGAACAGGGTCCAGGGTATGGAAGTGGCCATTTCTTTCTTTTTTCTTTTTTTTAATTTTTTTTTTTTTAACATTTATTTATCTTTGAGACAGAGAGAGACAGAGCATGAACAGGGGAGGGTCAGAGAGAGAGGGAAACACAGAATCTGAAACAGGCTCCAGGCTCTGAGCTGTCAGCACAGAGCCCGACGCGGGGCTCGAACTCACGGACCGTGAGATCATGACCTGAGCCGAAGTCGGACGCTTAACCGACCAAGCCACCCAGGCGCCCCTGGAAGTGGCCATTTCTGTTCTACTGTGGATGAAAAAGGTTAGGTTTAATGATACTTCTGCAGTTAGGTTTTTTTTAAATTTTTTTTTTTTAATGTTTATTTATTTTTGAGACAGAGAGAGACAGAGCATGAACGGGGGAGGGTCAGAGAGAGAGGGAGACACAGAATCTGAAGCAGGCTCCAGGCTCTGAGCTGTCATCACAGAGCCTGACGTGGGGCTCGAACTCACGGACCATGAGATCATGACCTGAGCCGAAGTCGGACGCTTAACCGACTGAGCCACCCAGGCGCCCCTGCAGTTAGGTTTAATGATACTTCCTGAGGGCATTTTCAGTGAGGGAAATCCTCATTTACAAATGAAAAGGTTAAAAGTAGAATAAAATTAAACTGTATTTTATTATTTAGTATTCTTTTGTTCCTGATTCTTTTGCTGTGCTGAGTTTTTAACTGTTGAAGGATCATCTTCTGAACTGTTTTGAGTTTATGGAAGCATTGGATAAAAAGCCAAGCATGTCACAGATTAAAAGTCAGAAGATATACAGAACTTAAAGAAAAGCCAGATCATTTATCAAACATAATTTAGGATTCAGCATAAAAATCTGCTGAGCAATTGTATTTATGTAAATTATCAGAAAGTAAGTAGGACCATTCAGTCAAATTACCTACTGTATCTAAATGAAAGGACCATTTGGATAGAATATCAGTTAGATAGCCTGTGAGGTTTGAACCATGGATATCCTATGAGGTTTGAAAATTAGAGCAAGCAGATTTCAGAAGATCAAGTCTGATCTTTTAGATGTGTTATCATTTTAAAGAAAATTCATACGCGTGCTTTTCATTAAAAAGGGAATGAAAAATTGGGTTGGGTGCTATATGATAGCATATTTTCTCACTGATTCCTTAAAGCACTCTTGAGATGTGGGCATTAGAAACATGTACAGATGTGAAAACCAAGGATTTGTCCAAAATCTAAATGGCAACAAATAGGTAGGGGTAGGATTTCAGTTCACATTTGCCTTATTACAAAATGTCTTTCCTTTGGACCACACTGCCTCCATAGAAGTGGTGTCCATGGTATTCCTAACTGTCTTCCCCAAGACCTATTTTTTTGTGATGCTGAGAAACTCCTGGAGAAGGAACACATTAAACAATAGAGTTCAGGTAAATTAAGACGACAGCTGTCCTTAAGTACCACCTTTCACCATCCAAATGTGCTAACCGTACTCTCACCGTGTAACTCAATAAAAGAATACCATGGAAGCCTGTAGAAGCGGGAAAGGTAGTGGTCACCAAGTGTCAATAGTCTGAGGCTTATGGCGTTCCATTCTGTCAAAACTCAACCTGCGTCCCACTCTTTTAGTACAGTGAGGAGGTCTGAGAAATGGCTAAAGACAGTCTGGGAAAGACGTGTAAATAGAGATGTCAGAATTGCCTTTCGATATTTGAACACCACTTGAATGAAGAGGTAGTTCGGTTTGCCAATGAGGAGGCCCTGAGAAAATTTCGACTTGGGAACAGGAGGGCTTCGTTCCCCACATCAGAGTCTGGGAGCAGAACAGACTGCTGTAGGAGACAGCAAATGCTCTGGCAAACATGGCCCAAAACCACTGACAAGAAAGTTTGGAGACGGAGAGGAGTTGGTCATCCTATATGGCACGTGGCCTTAGTGATCTTTGGGGTTCTCTGTGGCTCTGAGCATTGAAGACTTTCTGTGTGGTTTTGCTCATTGTCAGATATCCATAAATGTGATATATGTATTTGGATTTTCTCTCTTTGTAAATTTTTTTATTTTTCTCTAGCATCATGTTAGAAATTAGTAAGAAAACATTCTGTCACAGAGAATATTCCTCACTTCTGGGATCATGTGTCTTTAATGATTAATATACATATCGTCTCCCGTGATCAGCCCCTAGCAGTCCCTCTGTTTATGCTGGATCCTTATGCTGTGAATGACCTCTGAGTGGGCCTAAACAGTCATTTAAGAAATTCAGTGCATGGCGGTCTGATCTTCTAAGCTCCTTTGTCAGGTGGTTTAGAAAGCCCTTCACACCTTAAAACCTAGTATAGTGACTATCTGAGTTTCTTTCTGCTTATTTTATGCCCACTGCACTCTTATCAGCTATCCATTTTGAGCCAAGTGGTGTATATTCTGCCAACTTTAAATGGAATGTTCTCATCAGGTTGAAAGCCTTGCTTTACGGCAGGCCATCTGAAAGCCAGAGGAATTGATCTGCTAAAGTGCCAGCCAGCTGAGTGCCACATTTACTTCATTTAAAGCACTACACGTGACGTAGGGGAAAAAATGTTTCCTCTGTAACTATGTGAAGTGACAGATGTTAACTGGACTTATTGTGGTGATCATTTTGCAGTGGATACAGATACCGAATCATGGTATACACCAAAACTAATATAATGTTGATGTTAGTTATACCCCAATTTAAAGAGAACAACTTAATTGTCATAATAAATTAAGGAAACTTAGGCCAAAGACAAAAAAACAGGGGCACCTGGGTGGTTCCCTTGGTTAAGTATCCAACTCTTGGTTTCAGCTCAGGTCATGATCTCGTGGTTCATGATTTCGAGCCCTGTGTCAGGCTCTGCACTGTGCTGCGTGGAGCCTGCTTCAGATTCTCTTTCTCTCCTTCTCTGCCCCTGCTTTCTATCAATCAATCAATCAATCAATCTTAAAAAAAGACCAAAACACAACAATGAAACCATGACAGTGAAGAGGTATTCCCCCGGGGCCCTCTCAGATGGGCGTGGGTGTCTTCTGGAGCGTGTGTGTTGGGGGGCTTGTCTATCTACTAGGACGTAAAATGCTGAGTTACTTGTGGGGTTTGTTGCCCGCCAGCTGAGAATGTTCTTCTGCCGAACAGACGCTGGTCATTCCCTCATTCATAGACCCTGCACCCTGTGTGCAGTTATTTACCAGAGTTGCCCCGGCAAGAGACCCAAGGACTCCCTTAAAACTGCTGCCATATTTCAAGAGAATGCAGTCACCACTGCTCGCCTCCATGTTGCTTTTATCGCCATCACTATTATTATTGCAGCAACATTGATTATTTATTCTGTGCTATCCATTGGGTCATTTGCTTTTGCTGCATTACCTTATTTAATCCCCGTAATCATCTTACAAAGTAAACACTATTATGACCCTTATTCACAAATGAGGAAACTGGGGTTCAGGAATGGCATATATTTGTCCAGAGTCATGCAGTGAATAAGTGATAGAGCTGGGAAGAATCCAGGGCTGGTTCAGAGCCCACACTGTTGCTTACTTGCTTGTACTGCCCATTATTTTCCTCAGCGAAATTGGTTAAATCAGAGTTGAGTGTGTTTCGTAGACATTGTTAGAAAACTTGATGCCTATTGGCCTTTAGTACCTATTTACCCTGTCTTCTGTTGACAAAAGAGAAGGCATGAATTGTACTAATAACCTAGGAAACTGTGTGTGTGTTTAAACAAATTGCTTATTTGTACCGTGACTTTATGAAGATGGTCTAAATCCATCCCTGAACACCACAGCCTCAGACAAGTTCAGCAACAACCTATAGGGAGGTGCAGTTGTCCTTGTGGCTGTGAAATGAGGGAAGTAAGTCAATAATACGTATTTAGTTTCTGTGATACTAAATAGGCCACTCTTGAATGACAATGCCTCTGAAAATGCAACCCTGTGGAATTCAATAATATGCCAGGCCATCTGAGAAGAAGTATGTCTCTGTCTCTTCCTTGCTACCTTTCTAAAACAAAATATAGTAAAGGAGACTGGAAAGATAATATCCAAATAGGGTATCCATGATCAATAATTTAGATGGTGGTTCCCCATCCCTAGGAGATAACTCAATGTGGTCAAAATTTGACGAATTTTTTGTCATATGTGTTAGTGGTTTTTAAAAACTTTAGTTCAGGCCTCTGAGCTCCTAGAGGTGCTAAGCTCTCACTAAAGTGAACAGAGTGGCTGGATGCCAGCCTTAGAGCTGGAGGATTCTGGGTCAAGCAGTTGGAAGACTGATAAGAAAGAGGGTAGGAAACACCCTAAAATAATTTCAAATTTACAGACAAGTTGCAAGAAGAATACAAAGAAGTCCCATGAATCCTTTACCAAAATTTATCATTTGTTAATATTTTGCCACATATATTTTATCTCTCTCTTTACACACACACACACATACACACACACACACACACACACACACACACACACACACACACCCATATGTGCACATGCGTGCATGTGTTTATTTTTCTGAACCGTGTGAGAGTAGGAATCCTACATGATATCTTTCTGTATGCCTTTATACCGTAGTGTATATTTCCTAAGAATAGGGATAGTCTGTTACTTAACCACAGTTTAGTTGTGAAATTTTATGTTGAAACAATACTTTCGTCTATTCTATTTTCCATGTCCAGATGCTGTCCGTGGTCCCGATAATGTCCTTTAATGGTACTTTTCCCCTTCCGTACGGGATCTGGTCCATGATCATGTACTGCATTAATTGTCATGTCTCTTCAATGTCTTGCAACTGGGAACAGTTCCTCAACCTTTTTTTCTTTTTCTTTTTTTTTTTTGGTGAAATTGATACTTTTGGAGAATCAGGTCAATTTTTAAAAATAAGGTGTTCCTCGTTTTGGAGTTGTCTGTCCCTGGTTGCTGTACAACAAAAACGAAGGTATATCTTTTTCAAGATATTACACCTGGAGTCCAGCTGAGCCTCACGGGGGATTAATTTTGGTCACCTGGTTAAGGTGCTGTCTACTTTCTTGGCTGGATTGTCACCATTTCCCCCAACAAGCAATGAGCTTTATTTTCAAATATTTGCAGTCTTGAGGGATACAAACAAAACTAAATGTTGATAATTGAGAATCCAGAAGTGTCCTTTCAAGTCTCAAAATAGCTTGATAAGTCATAAATTCTTGGGATTTTATAGTGGATTAGGGGGGCTGGAATTGACAAATGTGTATGATTTTAAATTTTTTAATAGACTTTATTTTTGAGAGCAGTTTTAGATTCATAGCAAAATTGAGCAGAAAGTACAAAGTTCCCATATACCCCCCACCCCCACCACCCCCCACACAACCTCCTCCACTGTCAACATTCCACCAGCATGGTCCATTTGCTACAACAGGTGAACCTACAGTGAAACATCATTAGCACCCAGAGTCCATAGTTTAAGTTAGAGTTCCCACTTGGTGTTGTGCCTTCCAGATGTGTTTCTTAAAAGTCAATTAGTGTGCATTTGCTGCATAATTCAGTTCATTATTCAGGGCTGTTACTTTTCTAAGTTCTTTTGTAAGAAATACATCTCTTGGGGCGCCTCGGTGACTCAGTCGGTTAAGCGTCCAACTTTGGCTCAGGTCATGATCTCACTGTTTGTGAGTTCGAGCCCCGCATCGGGCTCTGTGCTGACAGCTCAGAGCTTGGAGCCTGGAGCTTGCTTCGGATTCTGTGTCTCCTATCTCTGCCCCTCCACGACTTGTGCTCTGTCTCTCTCTGTCTCTCAAAAATAAATAAATGTAAAAAAAAAAATTAAAAAAAAAAGAAATACATCTCTCTTTATCTTGTTTTTAATTAAGCCTCTTCCTTTATTCCTTTTTATAATGATTATATCTTTATAGTTTACTTCACTTTAAGGTCAGCTTTTAATACCATATCAACGGAGAGAGAAAAACTCAAGCAGCTGATGGAACAGGACGTCTCCTCCTCCCCCTCGGCCCAGGTCATTGGTCTGAAGCACGCCCTGTCATCTGTAAGTTGCATGTCATGTGGCCAGGCTTATGATTTTATTTATTTATTTGTATTTTCCAACTCCATGGTTGTGTTGAAAATTCATGAGAAAACCGAACAAATTATCCAAATGATATTTTAACCTTTCATCAGATTTGCTAATTCTGAATACCAAAACTGAGTCTACTCAAATCTTAATAGCTAGTATTTCATTGAGCATTAGATACTTTAAGTTTGGTTTCCTTCTATTTATCTTAATTTTTTTTCTGTTTCTGTAAAGCTTTTGTTGTGTGTTTGCGTGACTCTTACAGACAGTTGTCTGTTGATATAAAATCCGACAGTTTGGAGATTTCTGTACCTAAGATTTCTTTTTTATTTTTTTAATTGTTTTAAATCTTTATTTATTTTTGAGAGAGAGAGAGAGAGAGCGAGCAGGGGAGGGACAGAGAGAGAGGGAGACACAGAATCGGAAGCAGGCTCCAGGCTCTGAGCTGTTAGCACAGAGCCCAAAGCGGGGCTCGAACCCACAGACAGTGAGATCATGATCTGAGCTGAAGTCAGAGGCTTAACTGACTGAGCCACCCAGGTGCCCAATGTACCTAAGATTTCTTATGCTTAGATTGGCTTTGCAAATGACAGATAGCAGAAGGACAATTTCGAATTCACTTTTATGTTTTCTGCTGCACAGCACTCATCCTGTTTACCACCCTTTCAAAGTTATTTGGAAGTTATTTTATTTGATTTGGGTAATATAAAACATTTAGCTTCTTTTTCCTGTACAGGCACAAAGAGATGAGTCATATGGAATGTCAGATAACCATTGTGTTTTCATAACAACGAAAATCACTGCCAAGCTTCAGATGTTTTTCACTAAGCCCTTCTGTTATTCACTCTCTCTACTTTTCCCCTTGATTCCAGTTGGGTTCCATTCAAGCACGGTATCCTAGGATTTTACTTTGAATAGTGGATGTTGTCTGGTTGCTCACTCTGTATCTATTGAAAAGCTGGAGAAATTTTAAAATTACATACTTATTTGCTCCTGATCTTTGCTGTCCTTTAGAATTCCTATTGTAAAGAGAAAGCATGTGCACTTTTGAAGTGAAAATTACTAGATGAAGCAATACTGAACTTTTTATTTAGGGTCAGGTTGGGCAGATGGACTTTAGGATCCTGTTTTCAGAGGCTAATTCAGGCTTTGAGAGAACTAGAAAATATCCATTCATCTTGTTACTGAGAAAAGTAAAGTAATGATTTTGGTGTGACGTTAATAGGAAATACATTAGCAGTAGTACATATTCTTGAAATATACTTGAGGAATATTTAGCCGGTGGAAGTTCCAAGTATATTACCCTTGAAAGAAATAAAAAAAAATAATGTGGGCTTAGTCTATGTAGAGAGTCTCAATGTCATCCACCCTGAGGAACTCTGGGTTTTCTAAGGTCAGAAATAGAAACACCCCCTTTTGGATTGTAGTGGACAGCCATACTGGGTGCTACTCTGGTTTGGGAAAAGTAAAGTGAGTTCTCTTTTGAGTTTACTTTTTAGTGCTAAAAAGCTTTTTTTGCTGTTCCCGGTAGGTTGACTTTTCATGCATTTAAAAGGTTCCTCTGATGGGCTCCCCAGAATTCCTTTCACTGTGGTCTTCCTCTCTCCTGCCCTCCTCCCTTGGAGGTCTAGCCTCGTCTTGTTAGTCTGCTTGTCTGGTAGTGGGCAGGCTATCCTAGGCCAAAGTTGTTACCTTTGATAAGGAATTCTCCCCCATGTCCAGCATTTTGGAAACTTAAGATATAACAGAATGATCCTTTCTTTCCTCTTTTCGGCTTGGATCCTGGATTAGATTCCAGACTTTTTTTTTTTTTTAAGTTTATTGATTTATTTTGAGAGAGAGAGAATTCCAAGCAGGCTCTGCATTGTCATCAGGGAGCCTGACACAGGGCTCAAACTTACAAACCATGAGATCATGACCTGTGCCAACACCAAGAGTTGCTTGGTGACCAAGAGATGCTTAACCAACTAAGCCACCCAGGTGCCCCAAGACTTGTTTTTTAAAAATAAAATTTTTAGTGCCATCTCAAGGCTATCAGAATGGATATGTTTGGGCTGTATATGCAGTCTTAGTATTCTCCTTCTGCCCGTGGCTTATGAAGGTAAGAGAAGCTGCTAAAGTAACACATTTTTTTTCAGGCCATACTAAGATTCTAGCCACTGGTATAGATTCTAGCCACTTACACTTAGATACCAGCAACATGTTGGTCAGAAAAAAGGGACTACCCATAGAGATTGTTACATGTACTTGGGTGAATTAAGAACATTTACTCAGTATTTCCAAATAGCCCATTCTATTCCTGGGTATTAAAAAATAAAACCAACCTCCTGTTTGAGACCCAGGCAGTAGGCCAGACAGTGCCATATCCTTCTGTGGTCTCAGCAGGTAGACCCTGTGGGCACTAATGGATGGGAAAGGATCTGAGATTCTTGGAATAGAGCCTTGGAAGGCAGACAGACAGGACCGATTTTTGTGCAAGCACCCAAGGAGCTGATTGTGGGAGTGTCTGGGGGTCACAATCAGGCACATTTGTTCCTTTCCAAAGACAGATCATTTGGAAACATCTCCCTCTACCTTCAAGCCAGTTGCTTCCCACTGGGAGGTTAGGACAGGGAATCAGACCTGCCCAGGGGTGGATTTGTGTGTGCTCACATCCCTCCCCCCATTCCCAGGACCCTGGTTCCTAGCCTTTATCCAGGTAAGTGAAAGTACATTGTTATTGTTTTCAATAAAATGTCTTAGTCATGAAGAATGAAGAAAACCATCATCATCTGTATTGGAAAATAATAAAATTAACCTTCCTCAGAATACTTTTAGTATTCTGTGTGCTTTTAAGCACACTTCCCAAGATCCAGTAAAACTGGTGTGAAAATTAGATAGCATTTAAAGACATCCAATCAAAAGGGGTGGGAGCAGCGTCAGAAGCGTGGGATCATAGGGAGAGATCTGGGGAGGATGAGGGCCCACGAAACCCCTGGCCTCAGTAAGAGCTGAAGGTGTTGGTGATTTCCTTCTCCACCAAAAGGAAAGCTTCGTCAACCCTTTCTTCCATCCCCAGAAGTGAGACTAGAGAAGGGACACCACTTCCAAAGTTTAGTATCTTTGATCCCCCTCGCATCTCCGAACCAGTATCCTGTGGGATAGCATTCAAGGAGAAAATCCAGGAAGTGCCCCACTCAAGGCTCCATCCCACTGGGCCCACTGCTGTGCTTTTCTGATACATCCGTTTATTAACAGAGCCCCACTATTTTTAACATGTTCCAGGCCCTAGCACAAAACACAGACCTTAAAGAACGCTTATGCAGAATCCATGCTGAGTCTCTGCTCCTCGATTCCCCTGCTGCTGCCAAGTCGGGTGACAGTCTGGCAGAGGTGGGTGAGGCTTCTCGTCTGGGAATGTTTCCACGACCGCCACCCCCTCACCTGACATCCTCTGTCATGTCGCCCCTGTTTCCCTCTCGGGAGCGGTGCTCACATCTCTGCCCACCTCCGGCAGCTGCTGCAGGGTCTGGGAGCCCCTGAAGGCTTTCTGGAATATGTGCCTCCTGCATTGTTAAACTGCTTCCTCCCCTCCCTACCCCAAGAAGTCTTCTTCCTTTTGTATTTCTTTACCCCATTTTCCTCCTAAGTATCACCTTTTACTAGATTTTTGCTGGAATGGGGAAAGACAAACATTTTCTCCTGCTACTTCTGAAGAGACCTAATTTTCTCTGCCCTACGGTATCTTAATTCCCTGCCAGTATCCCTTGCTCCCTCTGTGAGAACCCCCTCCCCTTTCTTTGTGGCTTTCCCTTCTCCCTCTCCTGTGATTTTTTTTTGTCTTTCAAAAAGCACAGCTGTATTTTCTGAGGGAGAAAATACTGTATTACAGTTGAAGTGTCTTGGTCCACTAATAGTATGTTAAAAATGTCTTTTTTCAAGACAGGATGTTTATCTAAAATGTTCTTTGAAGGTTTAAAATGAGAAACTGCAGAAAAATATAAATGGATTATTCAGAAAATAAGTAAAAAAGGGATAATAAGGCTTAAAACTGCTTTTAGCTATCATATTTATATGCCTGTCTCAGAATTGCTAAATTTTTTATTAACAAATCTATTGGACTGAGCACATTTGAAATAAAAGGGGAGGAAGGTAATATACAAGGGGTGTATGTCTGTGTGTGTGTGTGTGTACGTGAGTGTTGTCTGTAAATTAATAAAAGGAGTTTCCAACGTTGAAGCTTAATCCCTCTTCCTCCTTTTCCTGTCCTCAAAGAAAACAAAACCCCCACATAGTTCTTTACTCTGTGGGAAGCCATGTGTACAGGCAATGAGAAGACTAGGGGTTGAAATTGGTCAGCACCGAGGGCGAGGCTGGGGCATCCGCAGTCATGTGGCTGCATGCCAAGGGGACCCTTTTCTCTGACAAGGGACCTACCCTCTCTCTGCAGAGGCTCCCAGGCCTGCTGCTACTTCTGAGATGTGTGTCAGTGGTGGACCACGACATTCCTCTACATACTCCCTCCCCACCAAGAGATCTTCTCAGCCATTTAAACCCATACCTGAACTGAATGGTCTTTAAAGTTGAACGCCCGAACATGACCTGTGGTGACATTCATTTTAGGCCTGGGCAAAGAAATGTGCTCCCCAGTTGGGCTTTCTTTTGAATCTGCACAGTAGCTGAAGCAGGGCTCAGTCTCCACGACTGGCCATCATGGGTGTTCTTTGCCACCAAACACTGGCATTCTGTGGGGTTTCTATGTCTATTGGGAGGCAATGCCTACCTTTTATTTTTATTTAAAAAAAGTTTTTTACACATTTACTTATTTTTGAGAGATGGAGCTTGAGCAGGGGAGGGGCAGAGACAGAGGGAGACATAGAATCTGAAGCAGGCTCCGGGCTCTGGGCTGTCAACACAGAGCCCGACGTGGGGCTGGAAACCACGAACCATGAGATCATGACTGAGCTGAAGTTGGACGCTTAACCGACTGAGCCACCCAGGTGCCCCAGTGCTTACCTTTTAAATAGCATTTCCACCAACTACATTTATTTAAGCAAGTTGACACTTCATTTATGGTTCTATGTACTTATGCTCAGTGTGCATACTTGGGGCTATTTGTGTTTTGGAAAGGAAACCAGAATCAGTCTTTTAAAAATGCATGTTTTGGGGCGCCTGGGTGGCTCAGTCGGTTAAGCACCCGACTTCGGCTCAGGTCATGATCTCGCGGTCCGTGAGTTCGATCCCCGCGTCGGGCTCTGTGCTGACAGCTCAGAGCCTGGAGCCTGTTTCAGATTCTGTGTCTCCCTCTCTCTGACCCTCCCCCGTTCATGCTCTGTCTCTCTCGGTCTCAAAAATAAATAAACGTTAAAAAAAAATTTTTTTTGAATGCATGTTTTTAAACTGATCTCACAAGGAATGTACCTGAAGGCTTAAATGCTGTAAACTGTCCTGGAAGAGGAGCAGTAGTGTCCCCCAAATTCACACTTTCCACACCAGACTGAAGTCTTGAATTGATGGCATGTCGTCCTTGCTGTTTCCTCTTTCTGTAATTTTATATTCTCCATGTTTTATCCTGCTTTTCACTGAGTGACTCAGGCTCACTTTCCCAGAAATGGAAAGGCCATTCTTGTCTTCAGGAAACCAGAGAGTGACTGGAAGTGGCCGCCCCAAGAGCTTAAAAATTCTATTCCTGTTTATTTTTCTTAGGTAGCTCACAGACACCCCAAGCAATCTGTTAAGGAATGGCAGTCCCCACAGTGAGGTCAACCTAGGACCCTCTGTTTTCTGTACTTCCCTTCCCTTACCTTCCATTCGAGTTGCTCAGATTACCCATCTCCCATCGAAATGACTCCCACATTCTAGTAAGTTCTCATACTTTATCTTTTTGAATGTGAATATTTAATACTTTCAGCTTATTAGTTCTTATATTATTTTAGGTTCCAAATGAAAGGCTAGGTGACTTTGGGTGGTAATACTCTATTTAATCTACAGTCCATTTCAGAGACTTAAGTAGGCAAGAACTTTGAAGATACATCTGAAAGAGAAGCAGGGAATTTAATTCTTTCAATTGACTATCTGTTTGCTCTATTCCATGTGCATTTGAATGCGTTAACTCACGAAAACCTAACCACAATTCTATGAGGTAGGTGATGGTAGTTTTCATTTTAGAGACAAGGAAACCAGAGAGGTTAAATAACTTCCCCCAGGGCACACTGCTAATAAGAGACCTGGCCGGGATGTCAGTCCACATCTGGTGAGCCCAAAGCACAGTGTTTTCTCAATAACATCACACCTGCTATATAGTGAGGAAATGTGCCAGGCCAGTAGTGGAAATATGCTGGGGATGGTGTGAGAATGGACTGAAAAACTATCTCAGACGTAAACACCATTTCACATAAAAGAAACAAACACATGATAAAAGCAACGAAAAAAGCAACGGGCAGGAGATGGATTATTCAACAAATTCGTTTGGCACAGCTCAAAGGCGATCTTTTGACTGAGCACTTTAAATCTTCACATTGCACACTAAAATGAATTGTAAGTGAATTGGAGTTAAATATAAAAACTCAAACTGAAATCCATTGACGTAAATATTTATCAAATGGCTAGAGTAGGGAGGACTTTCTAAATTTGGGAGCAATAGAAAAATTGCAAAAGACACATTAACGAGATCTGACCTTTGTTTTAGGAAAGAAATGGTGTATATGGAAAAATGAGAGACAAATAATAAACTAGGAAAAATATTTTCAGTGAAAATGACAGACTTAGATAATGCTAACTAGGTGATAATGTCTTTAATATGTAAATAATTAATAAGTAATAAGCAACTTAAGACCCCAATAAACAAATGAAGAAAGGGACCCAATTCACCAAAAAACCCAAATACATACAGTTCTTTTGAAACTTTTGACTTTGTGATACTTATAAATTCACAACAAAGTGCAAAGAAATGCAGAGGGAGGTCCCATCCACCCTGATGTACCCTCCCCTAATGTCAACATCTCTATAGGTTTTTTATTTTTTTAAGAAAAAAATGTTAGACCTAATTCTTAACAAAGAAATGCAAATTACAACAATTTGTTTAACATACAGCTTTTCTAAATTATAGTATTCTATGCCCTTAAAGATATAGAGAAAACAGAGGTTCTTGTGTTAATGTGATTAAATCATATATGTATTACCTCTAACATTTTTAGTAATTCTGCTTCTGAGGACTGATTCTAAGAAATAGTGAGATACAAGTATTATCTCATTGTTTACAAGAGACATTTGCAAACATGCTCATGATCTTTACAAATTTGGAAATGCCCTTAATTTCTAATACATAAAAGTGTCACTTTGTGACACATATATAACAAAGTATTATCTATGAACTAAAGTTAATGTCTCAAGAAGCTAACATCCTGGGGAAAAGTTCGTAATATAATGTTAAATGAATATAGCAGACTATATAAAGACTACAGTGTGATCTAGTTTTTCAAACTTAAACCTGTATCTTTATATAATATATATACACGCATACACATATATGTACACACACACACACACACACACACACACACACACACACACACGTTTTAATAAAAAATACACCAACAGGTTAATAGGGGCCACATCTGGGCAATGAGGCTTTAAGTGATAGGTATTTTATTTACATTTTTCTTTATTTTCCATTTTAAACATGTTACTCTTATCCTCAAGATAAATGTTAATTTTGAAAAAATGACTATGGTACAGTGTTGTTTAGGGAAAGTTTATAAATATATATTATATATAAATCAATGGACTGGGGAACATGTTCACTACTCAGTTCCATTTGCCCCAGTTTTATATATTTATATAAGTTTATACACACACACACACACACACACACACACAATTATTTTAAAGCAAAGCTATATGTATAAAAAGGATGGGAGAGAAATGTATCAAAATGCTTATAGTGGTTTTAGCCACAATGAGATACCATCTTACACCTGTCAGAATGGCTAACATTAACAACTCAGGCAACAACAGATGTTGGCGAGGATGCAGAGAAAGAGGATCTCTTTTGCATTGTTGGTGGGGATGCAAACTGGTGTAGCCACTCTGGAAAACAGTATGGAGGTTCCTCAAAACACTAAAAATAGAACTACCCTACGACCCAGCAGTTGCACTACTAGGTATTTATCCAAGGGATACAGGTGTGCTGTTTCGAAGGGACACATGCACCCCAATGTTTCTAGCAGCACTATCAATAATAGCCAAAGGATGGAAAGAGCCCAAATGTCCATCGATGGATGAATGGATAAAGAAGAGGTGGTATATATATACAATGGAGTATTACTCGGCAATCAAAAAGAATGAAATCTTGCCATTTGCAACTATGTGGATGGAACTGGAGGGTATTATGCTAAGTGAAACTGGTCAGTCAGAGAAAGACAAATAATCATATGACTTCACTCATATGAGGACTTTAAAACACAGAACAGATGAACATAGGGAAGGGAAGCAAAAATAATATAAAAACAGGGAGGGAGGCAAAACCTAAGAGACTCATAAATATGGAGAACAAACTGAGGGTCGCTGGAGGGGGTGTAGGGGGGGGATGGGCTAAATGGGCAAGGGGCGTTAAGGAATCTACTCCTGAAATCATTGTTGCACTATATGCTAACTAATTTGGATGTAAATTTAAAAATTAAAATTTAAAAAATTTAAAAAATAACAAGTTTATATTTCCTTAAAAAATGCTTATAGTAGTTTTAGTGTGATAGGATTATGAGTGTTCCCTTCCTTCCCTTTTTTTCTGTTTATCTTTTCTTGATTTAAAAAAAATGATAGACAACCATGGAGGCCTTCCAACCTCGTGGGGAAATTGTTGAAGTGAACCGAGCAGGTTGATATGTAACAAGTGCGGTCCTGTGTGTGTAAGGTAGTATGCTGAGGCTTGGGGCTGCTGCAGTCCCACTGAGTTTTTTTTTTTCAGTGGGTATTGATAGGACGTTTCTGGAGGTAGAACGTCAGAAGGGGCTAGCGTTAGGTATATTGTTTTCATTGTTGATGAGCCAAGAAATCCTTCTGATCCATCCAACTAGGAGAAGGAAGATAGAGAGCAGGAGCGACTAGTAATGAATTAATGAACAGAACAAGTAAATAAATCATTAGAGTCTTATGTGGCAGCGACACACCAAAAGACACAGGAAGATTCTGCTGTTTCAGTGAGCATTAAAGGAGCTCAGTCATTCACTATGGTGTCTCCTGTTTTGAGGAGACATTCCTTTCCCTTGAAGGTGACAGCTATGGCACTTGTTTATAGAGCCTAATGCGGTCTCTTTGTCAGGGCAGAAAAGAAGCCTGCTTTTCGCAAGGCTTTATGGGTATTAAAATGGGTAAGACCTTTGAATGACCAGGTGTCTTACATAGGAAGAATCCAAGAGGAAGGGATACCCATTTAAATGTGTTCCTGAAGTAAACATTTCATAAAGGGACCACTTGTCCTTTACTAATTATAAAAATCTGCTATGGTCCTTCTGTTATCGCACCCCCATCTTGGATATAATTTGTTTATGAGACTGAAGAGCATATCCTGAACTCATAAAACTTCTGGAAAAGACATAATCTGCTGTAACTTTTGCTCTCCAAATATTCTGAGACTCCTTTATGACATACGTATGATGCAGAAGCTGTTCCTTTATCAGCCCCATGAGAATTGTGAACTGTAGGGAAGTTCAGGACAACAATCTTCTCTGAATTGAAGGAATTTAGACTGGGGAACATTCCTCAAGGTGTCACCTCTCCCTCCAAACCAAAGCCCGAAATAGAATCAGCCTCACCTTCCTCTTCCCTTCTGTAGTTCCCTCTCTTCTACAGTCTTGGTCTCATGTGTTGAGTGCATTCTTTGCGCCACTCTTTCAGGCCAGTGCATCCTTACATCTCTCCAAAGCCAGCATAAAGCAGTTGCTCAATTTGTTGAGTTGTATTAAATTTTCACTTGCAAATTGAATAGAATGCACATTTCCAAACAAAGTATTTAGGACTTTCCCCGCGGGGAAGTTTAGACCCAGTGAAGTAGGGAAGGGAGGGCCATGCAAGATGGAAAAATCATGATACCCCATTATGTTGTTTGTAGAGAGGTTTATAAAGGGGATTGGGAGTTTCCATCCCTCTCAGAGTCATTTGTGGTTGGAGAGAGACAAAGAGAATTTATCTCATTCATCCATGAATAATGAATGATCTGCCACCAGGGGCACTTCTGGACCAAAACACGCTGTGTATTTGTCAAGGGACGCCTCAAGAACAGCATATTGGCTTCTGGGAAAGTGTGGAGGCAGAAAAAGGCATTGTGGCTGCAAATCAGCCACGCAAGGACATACATTGAGTACAATTCAGAGGAAATTTTAGGATGAAAAGAAACATCCTGCAGTGGTAGAGAATAAGAGGATATGATTCAGAGAGTGTTAGAATTTTCCCCCTCTTAACTGGAACCGAGACTGACCTTGGACAGTTTCTTTTTGCTTTGAGATTTGTTGCAGGTGCCTAAGCAGTGATAGTGCCTATAAAGTGAGGTGTCCGTGTGGGGGACACTTTTGTTTTTCATTTTGTTTTGTGTGACGCTTGCTTCTCCTTGACTTTGGGGCTGACCTCTGCTTTGAGCTGCTTGTTTGCATGTACCTGTGACCTTGTGTATCATGCAGCGAAATCACTTGTTTATTTTTGCTTCTCTTGAGACTGTTTCTAATTATATGCATTTTTGTGTTTGTGTTTCAAATAGGAAAACTCCAGAGATGACAACCGAGCTCTGGTCCATCAGCTTTCCAATGAAAGTAGACTCTCCATCACTGACTCCCTTTCAGAGTTTTTTGATGCACAGGAAGTTCTGTTATCTCCAAGCTCTTCAGAAAATGAGGTTTGAGCACTGTTTTCAGTTAGGTGCCTCAAAATCTCTTTTGTTGCTTTACTCATTTGTTTAGAAACACTAAACTCAGTGGGCTCTTTCTGCCGTTGCATTCTGAGGATCTTCTTGTAACTCCCACCCCCCCAGAGAACATGAAAAGATAACAAGACCTCAGGGAAAAGGTTGCAAAAGTAGAAGGTGTTGGGTACTTCCTCACTTCTGTTTCTTGATTTGTTATACCTCTTTTCAATTAGTGGTTAATGATTTTGACTATTAGCTATTTCATAATGTAATATTTCTACTACAGGTTTGGAAATTAGTATCTTATTTTTTTAATCACTGAATTTGACCAATATTAATTTATAACATGCAATTATTTTACTATAATTATTTTAATATGGCTATTATAATAATTAATTTATAATATATAATAATACGGTTTTATATTGATGCATAAAAATCATACTTTCCTAAATATGCAAGTATCATAGTTAGCATTGCTTTGTGAAAATGTGAATTGATAATTTTACACCTTTCATATAGAAGTACTAATCTTATTTAATTTCCATGGAAGATCCTTTTTTTCCCCCACAAATAGTTGAAAGACAAATTATAATTATTCTGTGCAAACACTAGCAAATTCTGAAAGTGCAGTCTGAAATAATAAGAATTTTTTGTAATAACTAAGATCTTGAGTGTTTTCTTTGTGATAACTGCTCGAGAAAGTATAAAAATTTTAATAACAGGTGTTTGCCATGAACGGCTTTCAGGCAGACTGGCGTTTGGACCTCTATGAAAGTAATCCAAAATTATTTCTGTAGGTTTTTAACATGGGATTCAAAATGTTTGATGATTTGGAGTAAAGGTTTAATGAAAATCTGGTTTGTTTATTCTTACTCAAATGTATTTTTCTTTTCCCATAGATTTCTGAGGATGACTCCTATGTCAGTGACATAAGTGATAATCTTTCCTTAGACAATCTCAGTAATGATTTAGATAATGAGAGACAGACCTTGGGTAAGATTTAAATTATTTGATCTCTGAAAGATTGCATCTTCAGTGAATACTAATAAGCATTAATAGAGTATCTTCTGCAGGTATAGAACTGTAACATGTTTTATATAAGAAAATTAAGACATGGTCCCCATCCTTGAGGTTTATATAATCTAGGTGGGGAATCAGCACTGACATGTGAAATATATATTCATTCAAATAAATTTGTCTGCCCATGAAAAATTTGATTTTATAAAGTAAGGGTATACCAGTTATCATATAAATACCAAAAATTAGTGCAATAGATACCCCTAATATGGTCAAACATTCTCTCAGCAAACACATTACAATATAGCTTTTTGCCTTTAGATATCTAGTGGTTTTCATGCTTTAGGAATTCTGTAAGGGTTATGTAATAAGAACACCTGATCTAAGTGGTAATTCAACCTCAGATTCTTTAAGATAACACATTTAAAAGTAACAAATGGCTACCTCCTAGAAGGGGGGGATGGGCCGTCAGGGTATCTAAGACATCCCTTTATTACTGTTTGATCCCAAGAGCAAAACGATGCCGAGGAAATGTTAGTTTGCATTGTGGGGTACCTAGAGTGTCTGCCTATCCCCAAACAGCTCTGATTTAGGAGTTCAGTAAGCATACTGAAGTCTGTTTCAGAAAATGTGCTTAAGAAGAATTGGCCCATTGGACAGTTTTCTGCATGGGTCCTGTAGCATCAGACATTCCCAGTCTTGGTACTCAGTGTGCCTCGGGGTCTCCAGGTTGGCCTGTGCCACATACTGGGTACCCAGAACACCACCTATTTTCATATCTACCCAGAGGATAGGGACCATGTCGGGGCTTTTTGTATTTTAGTGCTTCCCAGTTCAGAAAGTATGTGTGAAATATGATGATGAATTTTTATATGAATGCCAAAGAGCCTACACTACAAAAAAGGCAGGTCATTTTACCATTTTCTGGAAGTACATCCTTTTAGCATCATATCTGTTAGAAGTCTGATGCTCATTTTGCTCTATCTTGCTTGAAATGTTTCCAGAGAGATGAACTTTGGTGGAAAAGTCCAATGGTTCAAAGGAGAAGACCAATAATGTAGGAGCTCCTTGTTTTTCTAGAAAAACAAGTAGGTGAATTGAAAGAGAAATCAAGAAACATCACACCCCTTTGACAAACAGCACACACACTAAAATGGCACTCCCACTATGGATGAGGAAGATGGACAAATGCTGAAGTCTTTTTCTCTTTGAGGCCTGAGGGAGGGGCCAAGGGGAGCACAGGAATAGAGGGTTCAGAGGTCAAGGTTAGAAACAGAAGACTTGCCCTAAGACTCCAGCTGTGCTGAGGTGACATCAGCCAGGAAAAGCATAGAAGTCAAAGCTCATTCTATCTTATTCCACAGCCATTTGGCTGGAATGGTGATCAGTGCATTGCCTTGGCTTCAACAAACACTGGGCCAAACCCAGCTTTCTTCGTCAGCAGAATTTGGAGGCAAAATAGGTGTCCTTCAGTTTAACTGTCTCTGTGGAAGATTAGATTTCTAAACATCAGTACTCTACTGAAAAGATTGGATGTAGACCTAACCTTAGCATCATACGACACAGCTTTGCCTACAAAAGGAAATAGGGATTGGATCAAGTTCTTGATAATTTATGATGTTAGAGTTTCTCTGAACCTATAGTAAATGCTAGATATTTAGAGTGATTCCTGTTAATTTCTTCCTCCCCAAATCAGGAGGCAAATATTGGGATCTATCACCATGATGGGTGCTGTGGGAGGTTCAGGGGTTAGGAATATAGATTCATGACTGGACTTCCTTGGTTAACCTCAGCTCTGCACTCACTGGTTATGTGTACTTAAGAGATAATGTATGTAAAGTATATGTAAAAATAGATAATATATGTAAAATGCTTGAAGACTTGCTAGATAGGTATTATTCATTCATTGGTAGTAGTCACTCATCTAGTGTTGTTTCAAAATCTGGATTAGGAGAATCAAAGAAACTATTTTGAGATTACATGGAAAACTGTTTTTAAAAACTACCATCATTTGCAGCTGTTTACTTGGGTAAATCAGACTTTTGCTTACACCAATTCAACAATTAATTGGATGCTTAGATTAACATGAGACTATAAAGTGTGACCCCAGTTTCATACTTTCCTGTTCCTCAAAGCAGCCTCTTTATTCAGAGTGATTGGCTTTATAATGAGTAAATGTTAAACATTTTAAATAAATAAAATGCCTGTTTCTCATGTGTTGGTGTAATGCAAAAGATTTTATTTGAAAATAGGCTCAGCTGGGATGGGAAAAGAATTTCAGAGCCTGAGTCAATGGAAGTTGTTACAGAGGAAAAGATTGATAGATGTAAATACCTAAAGTGTAAGTGTTTTATGTGTCAGCTAACCACATGGACCAAGTTTAAAGATCAGTGTCAAATGGGGATTTGATTGTAAAACAAATATAAAAACAAAAAATGTATGCCTTAATATGTAAATAGGAAAACAGATGATGCAGAAAAGAAGAAATATTCATGAAAGAATTACTAGGAATTTTTTAATACAAGTTAAAGCAAGGAAATAACACCGTCCACCCAACAATTTGCCAAAAATTCAACATGAATGATGACAAGCCTGAAAAGGCCTCAGGAGATAGATACACATATGCTGTTGATAAATGGGAAATCAATGTATCTTTTTTGAGGAGCCATCTGATCATCTGAATCAGATGTCTAAAAATGTTTATAGTCTTTGACATAGTAATTCCATGTCTATATATCCTAAGCAAATACTCAGAGATATAATCAAATATCAAGAATATAAATATTGAATACTTTTTTTTTTTTTTTGCATCATAGCAAAACACTGAAACAAATCTAAAAGTCCAACAGTAGATGAATGATTCAGTCGATTATGGCATATCTATAGCATGGAATTTTTTTTTTTACAGTCATTACAAATGGTATTTTGGAAGAATTTTGAATAGCATGGAGAAATAGTTACGTTAATAAGCAGAACATAAAACTAGACGTGCTATATGAGCTATATGGATGGAGAAAATGCTACATGAAAACACTCCAAAACATAAACAGCCATTATGTGCAGGTAGTGGGATAATGGACGACTGTTAGTTCCCTTATCATTTTTCTGTAGTAAGCACAATTGTTTTTTATCAGAATTGGACGTGATTTTTTTAAAAAGAGCTTAAAAGCGTTGTTAAGCAGGGTTTCAAGTGCTTTTTAAAAATTTAAAGAGTTTAAAGGTATAAATAGTAAACTGCTGTGAGCATAGAAATCTAGTTTCCAGTTTTATCATAAGTGTATATAAGCGGTGAGTCACTAGCGTCTGAGCAGGAACTTGAAGACTTCCCTTGCGAATAAACTCCGTGAGTTTTAGTGCGTGTAATTTTGGGTACTTCATTTAGCCGTGCAGAATTCTTTTTATTTTCTGACGTTTGGTCATATTCCAGATAACTGAGATTAATAGTAAACTTGAGTACTTGTCGGGTCAGGTTTTATTCACGGTTTTGTTTTGTTGTTTGTTAGTTTGTTTGATTTTACCTAAATAATAAAATGAAAAGTCTTCTAGAGACAGTGAGGCTGATGTCCCTTTCAGGGCCTGTGCTTGAAAGCGGTGGGGACGCAAAGTCCAAAAGAAGAAGTTGCTTGCCAGCTCCGTGTCCCAACGCCAGTAACATCAGCCTGTGGAACATCCTGAGGAACAACATAGGGAAGGACCTGTCCAAGGTGGCCATGCCGGTGGAGCTGAACGAGCCGCTGAACACCCTGCAGCGGCTCTGCGAGGAGCTGGAGTACAGCGAGCTTCTGGACAAGGCCGCACAAGTCCCCAGCGCCTTGGAAAGGATGGTGAGGAGTCACTCTTCCGTCTGTGCTGTCTGGCCCCTGCTCCGGAGTCACCCGGCCCCTCGTGGGGGGCCCGGCAAAGCTAAGACGGGCAGGGTCAGAGCTCCCTGGCTCCTCTGGTTTTCTTTTGGATTATCCTTGAAATGGGTTCATTTCTCACCAACATCTAGTTCCCCTGTGCCTGGTTATTTTCAGTCACCTCGATAAGATTTGCCATGTGGGGGAGCTTCTCTGTGACAGTTGGTGCCTGTGGGTAGTTCTGCTCTGTGGTTTTACGCTTCCTTTTTCTCCAGAACCTTCCAAGTGATGGTTCTGTTATGCCTGGCTGTAAAACATTGTCTTGAGGGCTGTCTGCGTGTTTATTTTTACTATCCCGGGTGGACAGAATTTAATTTCTTGTGCTGTTTTTCTTTTCCAGGATAAATTTCCCTTGAGAATGTTTTTATTTTGGGAGTTGTCCCACTAGCAACTAGATTTTTGAAAAATAACATTCGGGGTTTTTACGTAAGAAACATTATTGTTCCACCCCCACTCGTATTCTGTAGAGTAAGTTTTTGTTTTTTTTTCAAAAGCTCTACTTAGAGCCTAGAAACAGTGGTGTTTCTCATCCTTCTCCTGTCTTATGGGGTGGAGATAAGGGGACCATGGTTATAAGATGATGGCCAAATCAGCCCTTTCTGTGACGAGCTGAATTTGTTCTTTGAAAATGAGTATTCTTTCCTCTTTTTGCTCCCTTGTATGTTACCTGTTCCACAGTAAGGTCATTGTTTGGATGGGAGGCTGGGACTTCAGTGTCTTCCCCCAAATGCAGAGTCTCTGTCCTGGGTGTTTACTGATGGGCCATATCGGAGTCGGCACACCCCCTGGGCTTCATGGACCTAACCCTAAGTCATCCTCGCACTGATGGAGGACACCATTCTTTTCTAAATTCTAAGCAGTCCCTAGTTTTGACCCTCATTAAAACTTCATTATTTTAGTGATTTGAAGATGAAGGGGAAATCTAACTATGGATGAAAGAGACATCCTGCTGTAGGTCCACAGTCTCCAGGGACTTCTCCATCAAAGAGACTTTCTTGATCCTAATGATAATAAGAGGAGAGAAAAAAACAAGCTGCGTGTGTGTGTGTGTGTGTGTGTGTGTTTTATCTTCTTTGTTACCCTTTCCCAGAGAATTTCTGCTGAACAAAGGGAGGCAAGTAGCTTCTAAAGCAAGTGTGAAAAGTCAACATTCGTGGACAGCTCTTTTCTTTAAAGAAAAGATTGGCTTTGAAGATGAAAATATTCTTCAAGGTGTTTCATTCTTGTGGCGATTGAGAGCCCCTTAGGATGTCAGCTGATTGATTGGTGGAATTGACCTTGAGAAGGAGTTTGAGGGAAGGCTTTGCATTCAAGTACAATGCATCTGGAAGGGAAAGTGCAGGAAGGCATTGTGCAGCAACCCCGTCCCTGGGTGGTTTACTGCCCTGCAGGTCAGCTCATGCCCCTGAATAGATTCTCTCTCATGTTGCCTCAAAGGAGGATGCTTCATTGTGCCTGTTCCCTCCCTAACTTCTCCCCCCCACCCAGCATTATGGATGACACCAGGTTCTGTCATAAATGTTGTTACATTTTATTTTATTTTAAATTTTTTTTAATGTTTATTTATTTTTGAGACAGAGAGAGACAGAGCATGAGTGGGGGAGGGGCAGAGAGAGAAGGAGACACAGAATCAGAAGCAGGCTCCAGGCTCTGAGCCATCAGCCCAGAGCCTGACGCGGGGCTCGAACTCACGAACCGTGAGATTGTGACCTGAGCTGAAGTCGGACGCTCAACCGACTGAGCCACCCAGGCGCCCCACTGTTGTTACATTTTAAATTGTGAAGGTGATTCAGGGTCGATCCAACATTCCAGAGAGACAGTGTGAACTTTCTTCAGCCAGTAGAACACATATGGGGAAGCAAAGAGAAGAGCAGATACCTGGACTTTGAGAACAAAGACAGAATTGAGCTTCCTGAACTGAGTTTTTATAAGCTAACCAGATGCTCTGCAGTATTCTATACTGTGAGTGGTTAAGGTGGGTCCTATTGCAGAAGGCTTAAGAAAAGTTATATGACTAGTGAAAGACACTCAGCTTCCCTCCCCCCCAGCCCCCCCCCCCCCCACACACACACAATATAAGAAACCTCATGAAATGTGCTGGGAAGGGGAGACATTGGGATTGTTAACTAGGTTCAATGTTCTGCACCCCACCCTTTGCCAAAAAAGGCAAAAAGAATAACGCGTCTCCTTGGTGCCCCAAAAGGAGAACTTGATGGTGACAGCCTCACAGTGAGTGCTTATTTCATGTTTACCTATAGTTTTTTCCTTCCTTTATCTTTTGATTTTTCATTTTTCCTCCCAGAAAGCAAGACACTTTTAAAGGCACTGTGCCCTGTCCTGGGACTTGTTACCCAGACAGGGAATTACTATCACAGATTTTCTTTTGTCAAAATGAGTTTGTAGGTTTCTACAGTATCAAATTAGGAAGGGTTGCTTGTTCCTGGATTGGGGGAAGTTTGGCTTTTTTTATGCTCTTCTTCTTTCTCCTTCCTGAAAATCAGGATTCTCAGATTTCATCAGGTTTAGAGGTACTGAACTTAACAGCTCAAAAACAGGGTAGATCCCTTGGTAAATATCATGCTCTTGAAAGCCTCTTTTTAGGCATCAGAACAGATGGACAGTTTGAAAATGTTTGGTTCACTGGTCTCTAGGCTAAGATGGACATTATTTAAACCTGCAACTTTAAGCCAAAGTTAGTTTGGTGGTCTCTAAACCAGAGACAAATTGTTGGCTTTCCAAAACAAACCATAAAGAGAGAAATAAAGGTTTTATTTTGTTCGTGTGTTTGTAAAACGATTTCTTGGAGACCAAGAAATAATAAAGTTCTTTCTTCCTTCTCCTCAGGTGTACGTGGCAGCCTTTGCTGTATCAGCATATGCATCTAGCTATTTCCGAGCTGGGAGCAAGCCCTTCAATCCTGTTCTTGGAGAAACCTATGAGTGTATCCGCGAGGACAAAGGCTTCCGGTTTTTCTCAGAGCAGGTGGATATGTACCCTTTCTGTTTGTTATGTACACCCTTTTCGTCCACTGGTGCTAGAGGAGTTGCTTACGCCTTCTATTACATCTGCTTTTGAAATATTTATTGTCCACTTTTCACTGGCTTTAAGCAACTTAGATAATTACAGTGCCTTTACACATAAAGAGAAGGAACGATTTCCCTTCACCTGAAACCTAGTTGCCCCCAGGCACATGACGGTACTAGCAGAGCTGAGCGAGCCTTTGACCATAGGCATCAACAGCACCCTTTGTGTAAAGTCATAGTGAGGCAACTTTTCAAACTGTGATTTAAGGTTTAAAGTAAGATGCCCCCTTACTCATTGACATTGTCCTTCTAGAGGATGAATGCCCCCATCAGAATGGATAGCATCAAATAACGGCATTATTCTTGATTCCATTTAAGAGGAACCATTCATTCATGTATTTATTTAATCACTGAATCTTTCCCGAGCATGTCACACATATCCAGCCTTGTTCCAGGTGTGGGGAGACTGCAGTGGGCTGGGGGCTGGGGTCAGTGTCGGTCTTCCTCTAATAGATGAACATACTTTATACTTATGTAGCCTGAGTTCCTTGAGGTTCCATGAGACTTGCCCACCTAAGCATTAGCAGGTAATAATATTTAGGAACAAAGACCAGGGTCTCTGGTGCTGGCCTAGGTTCAAATCTCAGCTCTAGCTCTCAACAGGTTTGTTTGTAACCCAGCGCAAATTACTTAGCTTCAGTTTCCTCCTTAAAGTGGAAATAGTAACAGTGGTACAGACCTCACACTGCTTTGTGACAGTTAAATGAGATGCTCTCTACAATGCACTCGGAACGGTGTCTGATACATGGAGTATAAAGCCTTAGATGAGTGTCTGCTGTCATTATTATGACAGTGTAGTTGGTAATAGCGGAATATTGGGAACCTCTCAAGGATCTGTCAATATGGAATTATTTCGCTAAGATAGGATGCATTGATACAGAAAATAAAAAATAATCCTCTCACCCCTGCTTATGACAGTGACTGGACACGTCCGCCCTCTGTATGTCCCTAAATGTTAGCCCAGGAACATGAAACACAGTTGCTTCGCTACGTTTCTCTCCTCCCAATTCTTAGAAAACTGAGGAAAAGTGGGTGGGTTGCTAGAATATTGCTTTCCTTCCTGTTGTCTTGCTGCCCCCTTTATCAGTGGATTTCATTTGGGGGATAGGAAAGGAAAGCTGGTATAGCTGACAGACTTAAGAGTATGGTGCTTGTCTCAACTAGAAATTACAAGCAGTGTTCTCTGAAACCCAAAGGAGAATGAATATACAATAATCCCAAAGCACATTTTTAGTAGATTGCCAATTAGAAGCTAAAACAGGAAATTAAACACTGATATTGGGGATGTGGGGGGTTAAATCAGTAGTTAAAAGGATAAGATAATTAGATTCAGATTCAACTGGGTTATTTAAATACTAATGCTAAAATGGAATGAGAATAAATGAAAATATAATTTGGTTACCATGGCATTATATGCGTTCATGCGAAAAAATAAAGGCCAAAAATAGCCCGGACTACAGCAGACAATCAGGACAGGATGAGTGGTATAAGGAAAGAGTTAGTAACGTGAGCTGGTGTAAAGCTGAGCTTCAATCCCATGAGCCCCTGACAAGGCAGGGCCAAATTCTGGATCTGCTTGTGTACCTCCAGGGGTGCCATGGAGAGAGAAAGCAGAGCTCCTGGGCACATGGGCACAAAGACAGAAAGAGCATTACATAACTTCGTCTTTGGTTCCGTGAAATGGATCCCAAAGAAATAAGCAAGAAAGAGATCTAGTCATTGTTAGTAGCAGAAGGTGTGCTCGATGTAACGTAGACCTGCTTTCCAACCCTAACCCCACCACATGCTCTGTGTGTGGCCTTGTACGAGCTACTTAAACTTTCTGAGCCTCAGTAGTGTCTTTATAAAATAGGAATGATTGTGCTTAGCTGCGATTCATAGGTCGCAGTAAGGCTCTAGTGAAATAATACACTGAGATATAAAATACTTGCACTGAAGATGGTAAACGTTCAGCACGTGGTTATTGCTCTCATATTTAGAGGCAACTTTTAAAGTGCTTTCTAATATGCAGCGTCAAGAATAGTAAATAAGATATACTGTATCTATTCCACTAATTCAAGTGGTTTGAAGAGGGCATCCTGTCACTGGCGAGTCTCTGACAGAAAGTCAGCCACGAGGCGGCCGGGAGTCCTCACAGCTGACGTCCCTATGGTAGCACCAGCAGTCCTGCTCACGATGGAGCCACTTCACCCGTCTGGAATTTAGCCTATGGCCTCAGATACCCAAGAATGGATGAGTCTTTCAGGCACAGACTCACTCTAGCTAATCCTTTAGGAAACTGATATATAAACAAGAGTGCTGTTCTGTGCATTTACTATAAAAAAATAGACCTCTTACGGGGACTAGAGGGCCTTGGTCGCATGACCCAGCATACTTTCGCCATAAACAGATCACTTGGGAACCCGGAATTTAATCACCAGGTATGTGTACAATAAGAAGGGGAGGTGGCTGTGGAATTTGGTGTGCTCCGCTGCCCGTTGCCCCAGGAGTGGAAAGGGTTTTGTCCAGGGCTCCTTTTCCGGGCCACCAGGAGACTCTTCATTTCAGCCTCCTGCACTCCCCCTCTCACCCTTATTTATGATGACCAGCTGACCCGTTGTGCAAGAAGACCTAATTTAACACATCTAAAGAGCGTGCCAGGGTGTTTGTTGTGTCTCATGCCGGCACCTGCCAGGATGGCCCTTTCTGCTTCCGGCCTAGGAGACAGTCTCCCTTTATGGAGACAGCGTGACTCTACCGTCGTGCATTATATACATGTGATAATACATCAGCTTTCAGAGTTTGGGGCCTTCTTTGCTTTATTACACCTCTCCACAGTGAGTAGAGTTTACCGAATGATTAATAAACTGGGTAGGACCTCCAAATGGGTATTTTAGGGTGGAAGTTTATTCTAACAAGGACCTTGATAGAAACCATGTATCCAAGTGAAAGGACCTGGAAGGAAACTAGGGTAATTCAGCTCTTCCACTGAGTTTTCTAGATTTGAAAAGCAGTGTCTGTCCTTTTCCGGAAGCCTTTGAATGTTGTTGCTTTGTGGTTTGGTTGGGGGTGTGGATGTTCGACCCAGTCAGTGGCCAAAAAATTTGAAGTAATTGCTACTTCGCAGAGTTTGGCTGCATCACAGCTTGCTCCTCTGTATTGTTTCTCACCTAAGTAACCCCCAAATGCAATATGAAAATGACTCATGGGGTCAGAAACCAGAGAAAGCATTTGCTGTTCACATTTTCCTCAGAAAAATGAACTGTTAGGTTTGCGGAGTGCTTTATGCTTTTCGGACTTGTGCAGGATCTTATGTGATCTTCAAAGTACCCGCTGTGTGGCAGATGAGGTGAGGATCAGTTCTAGGCAAATGCTTTTCGGACTTGTGCAGGATCTTATGTGATCTTCAAAGTACCCTCTGTGTGGCAGATGAGGTGAGGATCAATTCTAGGCAAGAAGACAGAGGCCTGGAACATTAGCATCTCCCAGTGCCCTGCACCAGAAATGTTGGAATGTTTCCATTCCGGTGGCCTCCCTGCCTCACCTTTCTTGGAGTCTCTTGTAAGTGTAATTACTCAGAGCTGCCAAGGCCATTGGCTACCAATGGGAATAGAGCATTATGTGCGCCGATCAGACTCTGGGACTTTGCCTGCCATTGTCACTTACACCTTTCATCCTCCAAACCCACATAGGACTTTGTTCCCAGCTCCCACTGTGGTCTGGGGAGTGGCCTTTGTGAATGAGCAACATTCAGGAGTAAGTCATAAACATTCCTGTCCTGTGTTCTAACCCCTGGCAGTTCTACCTTCTCTGGGGAGGAGTTTGCTTTGTGCCAAGAAATGTGATTCAGCCTCGGTTGTCTAAATAAGCTCAGAAAAAGGGGAATTCAAAAATGACTTCCTTTTTCTGAAGTCCTTTCTGAATTCCCCCTTTTTCTCCTCAGGGACTAAGCATCCTGCTGGCAGGTTCTTCCTTACTCAGTTCCCCTGCTGCCTGGCAAAGGGCTAGCAAGCTGGCTCAGGGCTTCATCAGGGACTGGACAGGTCAGAAAACTTGTTTCAGTTAACTTTGCTTCTCTTTTTATACCTTTGGGAGAGGTTTGGTATCTAAAGCATATGCAGTTAAGCTATTACCTAAAAGTGGCTATCCCTGATTATCTGGAACGTCAGCTGTCTGATCACTGTTCGAGTCATTTTTACCATTTATCCCACCCCCCGGACCCTCCTCCTCCAGCCATGTACTGTTGAGAGTTCGTGACAGAAAAGCTGAATGGAGTTACTGAAGGTTACTAAAATGTAAGAGATTCAAATGAAGTCTTTTTTCCTTTGATCTCCAGCCTCAGCCCTTCTTGCTTTTCGGTTACTCATCAAGAGAACCCTGAACATACATTCTTGGACAGACTTATAAATACCACTCCTATCACTTCTCTCCCTGCCCGTCACCCCTCAGTGGTTCTTTGATCTACTAGTAGGCAGAGTTAGTTACTACTGATTAAAGTGGCATCTTATTTAAAGACGTTATCAGAAAGGAAATTCAGGCTGTTCAAATAAAACTAGCAATAAATGGAATACAAGGCAAGTAAACCAGTGCTTTTCACGTCTGGGTCAAGTCCTCGCTTCACGTGTTTTTGTTTCTGTTTTGGCAAGAAGCCACGTGCTTGTCAAACCAGGTGATTAACTCTGAACATGGGGGAATAGAAAATAATTGGCAGTTGCATTCTCCCAAAGATCAGGCCAGCAGCCTTGGCGTCATCCTTAGTAGCTTTTTCTTAGGATCCATATCCTATTTATCAGCAAATCCTGGGGTCTTCCTTCAGAAGCCTTCCTTCCAAAGCCAGCCATTTTCACTGCCTCCCCCACTGGGGCTAGCCTCCAAGCCCAAGCAAAGGCAATCAGTGACTGGGATTGTTGTGATAGACTCGTTCACTGGTCTCTTGTTTCCATAGCCAATTCCTCACCCAACAGCCAGAGCGATTGCTTCAAAATGCAAGTAACACCTGCTCTAAAACCTCCAGTGATTTCCCTTGTCACTTGGAATAAAATCCAAACTCCTGGCCATGGCCCCACAAAGCCCCACCAAGATGCTAGCTCCAGAGAGCATGCCTGTCCCACCTCTGCTCATTCAGCTCCAGGCACTTGTTGCCCCTCTTCCAACATACGGAGTGTTTGCCAGCCCTGAGTAGTGCCCGTGCTGTCTGGGATGCACTTATCCCAGTTTCCCACGTGCTTAACTTCCTTATTTCTCTTAGCCCCAGACCCTTCCACTGTAGAGTCCTGCCCCTACCACCATGTCTGGAATAGCACTCCCGCTTACCATCCCCCCATCCTCACACCTTGCTTTCTTCTTAACGCATGGCACAACTGAAAAATTATGTACTCATTTCTTTATTATCTATCTTGCAATCATGAAGGTTTTTGTTTCTTTTATTTCTCATTGTATCCCCAGTGACTAGGACAGTGCCTGACATATCATATGCTTTTTCTTTTTTTTTTTCTTTCTTTCTACTGATTAGTAAATGACGAATGCTGTGGGAGGAATGGCCACTTGGTCCCTCTTTGCATGATTTCTTACCTAGCACTTGTCCTCTTTTCCACAAGCTGACCTTCAAGATAGGAGGCGAGTCAGGAGCTAGGAAGACTGAAAAATTAGGTCTCTGGACAGCTGCAGAAGTGATGTAGCTAAGGGATATTTTTCTAAATTTAAAAAAGATATACTTACAAAATACACAAATATTGAAATATACTCTTTCCCCATCTGCCTCTCCCCATACCACTTGCCTCTTCTATAAAGTACATTCAAAGCATAAATCAAAAATGATTAGGTTCTAATCAGAAATTATTAATGATTAGGTAAGTCTTGAGATATACAGATAAATTATAAGAATTTTCAACCACTAGGGGAACTCACTGTTTTGGGGCTTGTGGAAAGAAAGATGCATATAAATACCTGCACAATAAAAACCATATATACTAATTTCCTGAATGTTTGAGAATTTTTACCAATTAGAAAGTGCTCTTATTTGATTGGGATGGTGGAGAGGGATGATAAGAACCCCTTTAAATTGGATTTATCCAGTAGCCTGACAGACAGGACAGTGTCTGCTTCAGGACTGGGTCAGTTCAGACTCAAACTCAAAATCCAATGCCTTTCTGGGTTACATCTGGGTTAAGATATAACAGGAATAGAAACTCAATCAAATCCCATACTAAGGTTAGATTGTGCCCATCATTCTCTACTCCAGTAGATTTTAGAAAGATTGCCATCAACAAAGATTAAATTACGAACCTTGAGTTACCCCCTTTCAATGGGCCCTTTGAGTTAGTCTATGCCTTGGTGTAATCTTTTTCCATTTGGCTGACATCCACTGATGCTGGGATTTGAAGAAGACATTGGGAATAGATGTTAGATTTAGAGCATTTTGAAGTCAGTGGGATCCTCAGACCTCATTTTACAAAGAAATAAATGAGACTCAGAGTAGAAGGTCAGACTCCAAAGATTCTTTGTCTAAATATTCTCGAGATGGGAACTTAATGGTGTGCGGAGGCTTTGGGAAGTGACCAGAGCTCAGCCTTGAGAACAGCCATAGAGAGGCAGCTAGGACATAAAGCAAAGAGCATTGGATTTGGAATCAGAAGACCTTGGTGTAAAGCACCACCCCTTGTCATTTAGTAACTGTGTAGCATTGGACAGGTCCTTTGTTTCCTAATTTATAAAATAAGGCGAATGAAGACACAAGGTTACCATGATAACTAAGTGGAAATACTATTCATGAAAAATGGCTAAAATTTAGTCTCCGCCCACTTCATACCGGTGGATGATCCTGACATGTTAATTGTGTCTTCTTTTTGTTTGCAAAGTCACTGGCATTAGTCCTATTTTGCAGATGAGGTAAGTCAGGCCCAAGATGTTTAAAAACTTGCTCAAGGCCATTCGGCCAGTAGATGATGTTGCCTGGTTAGGACCTATATCTATGGAACCCCAAAAGTGCTCCCTTGTTCCCTGACACTTAGTGTAGCACATGGCAGATGTTCCAGAAATGTTTCATGAATAAATACCTGTTGTGAGGAAATATATCGAAGAAGACGAAGACACCAATTTCATTTTCCTGAGAAGCTTTGTAAACTTCTTAAAAGAAATGTGCACCAAATAAATCACTCCCAAAGGCCTTTTTAAGCCAGAAAAAAAACAAATAAGCAAAATCATTGATACTGTGAATGTTGAGATTTACTCATTCAGGAAACATCCTTTGAACCCATGTAAAGTCATTCTGCGAAGCACTGATTCATGTATCTGACATAATAGTTTTAAAAGGTCGAGGTTGCCTATAATTTTATGGGACATATATATGCTTTATGGACTGATAGGGCTTCTTTTGTAATTCATGTGGACAGTATATTTATCCCTGTTTTCTGGGATTTAAAATTATTACAGAAGAGGTTTATAGTTTGTATATACTGTATTTTGCTTTAATGTTTACATTTGGCCCCACCTACAAAATGCCAAATTCTTGATCAAAACTGTGAATCCTGCATTTTTTACTACATTGTTTCTGCAGGAATAAATACGATCGCCTTTTAATAATTTACTTTAACATATGCCTATGTTATGGGGGAGGGGGAACATTCCATAGCTCCTCACCTGCTACAGGGGGAAGGGAGGGGAGAAGTAGGGTGTGGGTGTTGTCTTGCCTCATTTAGTTTTATATGATCCCAAGGTTTAAAAATTAACTCCACTGCTTTCATTGATAGTCCGGAGTGGGTGTGGGGTCGGCAGGGGTGCGGAGGCAGTGGGGAGAAAAGAGGGATGGGTTTGCAACATTTTGTGAGAAAAAGTATCTCCAAAGGAGTTCAATTAAAAAAGAAGACAATGGGGCACCTGGGTGGCTCAGTTAGTTAAGCATCTAACTTTGGCTCAGGTCGTAATCTCAAGGCTTGTGGGTTCAAGCCCAGAGTCGGGCTCTACACTTATAGCTCAGAGTCTGGAGCCTGCTTCGGATTCTGTGTCTCCCTCTCTCTCTGCCCCTCCCCTGCTCATGCTCTCTCTCTCTCTCTCTCTCTCTCTCAAAAATAAGTAAACATTAAAAAAATAATTATATTAAAAAATAAAAAGGAAGACAATGAAGGCCAGCAGAGAGTTGCATTTTAGGAGTTAGGCTTCTAAAGCATGCTGGAAGTAAAAATTGACCTGAAAAATCCCATAGGCACAGAGTGGGGCTACATTTTTTTTATTCATTACTTACATATAAAACCCAGTGGTCATCCCAACAAGTGCCCTCCTTAGTACCCATTACCCATTTAACCCACCCCCCACATCCTCATCCCCATCAACTTTGTTTGTTCTCTGTATTTAAGAGTCTCTTATGGTTTGCCTCCATCTCCATTTTCATCTTATTTTTCCTTCCCTTCCCCTATGATCATCTGTTAAGTCTCTCAAATTCCACAAACGAGTAAAATCATGGGATAGCTTTCTCTGACTTATTTCATTTAGCATAATACCCTCCAGTTCTATCATTGTTGCAAATGGCAAGATTTCATTCATTTTCATACCGAGTTGTACTCCATTATATATATATATATATATATATATATATATATATAAAACCACATCTTTATCCATTCATCCATTGAGGGACATTTGCGCTCTTTCCATACTTTGGCTATTATTGAGAGCACTGCTATAAACATTGGGGTGCGTGTGCCCCTTCAAACCAGCATTTTTGTATCCTTTGGATAAATTCCTAGTAGTGCAATTGCTGGGTCGTAGGGTAGCTCTGTTTTTAATTTTTTGAGGAACCTCCACTCTCTTTTCCGGAGCAGCTGTACCAGTTTGCATTCCCACCAGCAGTGCAAGAAGGTTCCCCTTTCTCCACATCCTCGCCAACATCTGTTGTTTCCTGAGTTATTGATTTTAGCTACTCTGACCAGTATGAGATGGTATCTCATTGTGGTTTTGATTTGTATTTCCCTGATGATGAGTGTTGTTGAGCGTCTTTTCTTGTGTCTGTTTGGAGAAGGGCTACATTCTTAAGAGGTCTGTGGTAACTAAAACCATCCAAGGGACAGCAAATTTGCATCTCCCACCTTGTATCAGAACTAGGATTTATGGTCACTGAGACCTGAAAGATACCTGCCCTGTTGAAATCGGGTCAAGCTGGCACAGTTGAAATGCCATCAGTTAAATGTGTATGTGGCACGGCTCTCTCCCTGAGTTCCTCACCCAGCAGAGTGGCACCTATGAGTGGTTTTCGTATCATGTTCCTTGTTACAGCTGAGGGTCCAGAGCAAGGTAAGAGGAGTCACCTCCTCCCTGGAAACCACTGATACGCACCAAAACTGCTGCCTTTCACCTCTCTCTCTTCCCTCTCAATGTGTTTGGGAAATGTTACTTAGTTTCTCTGGGTTTGGTCTCCTCATGGGTGACGTGAAGGTATTAGGCTAGATGCTCTAAGTATAAGATACTTCACTGAGAACCAGCTAAGTCACAGAAATTTTGAAACATTGTTGTCGGCATAACTCTGGTTTCACTGGTACTGAATCCTAGTAACGGTACATTCGCCACTCACATGCCTGGAGTTACTAAGATAACAAGGAAATCTAACTCAGGAGCCATTTTTCCTTTAGCTTCTTCATTAGTGAATAAAACAGAAATAATGACCCCAGTGACAGAACACAGGGGGATGTGCCATAGTCTCCATTCCAGGGGATTCTCTTTCCTAGAACAAAATTACATTATTTAATGAAGATATTTTTATCTTGACAGAAAATGAATAAAATGTGTATCTTAGCAGTTGGCTAACATTTCTTCAATGACTGTTTGGCTCTTTAAAAAAAATTTTTTTTTTAACATTTTGTTTTATTTTTTGAGAGACAGAGTCAGAGCAGGGGACAGGCAGAGAGAGAAGGAGACACAGAATCTGAAGCAGGCCCCAGGCTCTGAGTTGTCAGCGCAGAGCCTGATGCAGGCCTCGAACTCACGAACTCACGAACTGCGAGTTCATGACCTGGGCCAAAGTCAGATGCCTAACCGACTGAGCCACCCAGGTGCCCTGGCTCTTTTTTTTTTATAGAAACATTATTCTTTTAAAAAATTATCTTGGATCAATCAGTCTTTTAGGTGATTTGGAAAGAGGCTGGGCTTTGTGATACAGAGCTTTCAAAGGAGCAAAATCTGAGCCAGACATTTTAGTGTGGCTCAGAAGTAGCATTCTAAAATATCTATTATCTGACATCTTAATTAAGACATTTGCAGGTACTTTCACAACAGCTAATAGAGATTTTGACATTGGTAGCCAGTGTCAGATTATATGGTTTATGAACAGGCGCCCTTGCATGCCCTTGCTTTTGCTTCACACTTTCCAAAACATCTCTTTATCCTCAACATTTGCCTCTTTGGCTGTTTTTCCCAGAGCTTCCAGACGCTTCCATCACCTGATTTCTTCTTAGGCCTGGGGAATTTGAGCAAATCAGGGCTGAGTGTATCAGGAGCGCCCTCTTGAGGACAGACTTGTTGAAGGAAAACTAAACTTCTCATTCGCTTTGACACTGCACACTGTTACATCTCAAGGCCAAGGGTGAAGGAATGGATTTTATGAGACACGAAAGTCAATTAATTTTTTGTTTTCTGGATTTTACTTCCATTAGGTCAGCCACCATCCACCTATCTCTGCATGTCACGCTGAGTCTGGAAATTTTGTTTTCTGGCAAGGTAATGTGCTAATATATTTGGCCTCCATCATTTTTTGTAATGTTATAGATTTGTTTTAATCAGGAACTATGGCAAGTGCTTGTTAAGATCAAAAGTATGCCCTGGACTTGGGCTTTGTCAGATGGATTTATACCACTTGGTGTTCATGCCTTCATCTCTGAACAGTTACTGATATTTGTCTACTTCATAATTAAGGATTTAGGAGGATAATTTAAGTTGTTCCCTTAAAAAAATTTTTTTCCATCTATGTCTAGGCCACCACCATTTTATTCCTGTAACTTTTTTCTCTAATTCCACAGCCACTTGAAATGCCTTGTGTATTTCAAGAGACACTAAATACTTACAGGCATTTATGAGTCTAGACAACAGGGTTCTTTTTGCTTTTGAAAAATTTAATTTTTTTTCTAAACATCACATTTTATTATTAAAAATTTTTTTTAATGTTTTTATTTATTTTTGAGACAGAGAGAGACAGAGCATGAGCAGGGGAGAAACAGGGAGAGAGGGAGACACAGAATCGGAAGCAGGCTCCAGGCTCTGAACTGTCACCACAGAGCCTAACACGGGGCTCAAACTCACAGACTGTGAGATCACGACCTGAGCTAACGTCGGACGCTTAACCGACTGAGCCACCCAGGCACCCCTAAACATCACATTTTATATTGCTGACTTTTTTTTAGTTGGGGAGTTGTTGTCCCTATATTCAGTTTATATTTTGGATTTGGGAGGAGGGTGGGTTGTTCTGAAGAATAAATAAGACTGAAAATATTTCCTAAATGGATTAATTAATTTTGTTAAGTTATATATGTATTCAAAAGGCAGAGTGTACTTTAGGAGGAGAATTTGAACATCCTGGGTTTTCAAACAATGATTTTCAAACAATGAGCACACATCAGTTTTTAAAGCATTTTTCTCTGCTCACAGTGATAACACCTGAGTTACCACATTGCCTTTTCAAAAAAACTCTGTAAAAGTTAAAAGATATAAAAGAATATTTTGCAAAAAATAATAATAATAATAATCCCCTCCCTCCACCCCAACCCCCAGCCACTCAGTTCCTCTCTCTGGAGACAATATCGCTTTAGGTTGCAAGTACCGTAGTTCCCTTTCGGAATCTTTGCCAGTAAAGTTTAGAATTGAAGCTTGATTAGAAACTTCTCTAACTTTCACTGAAACCCTCTGGGAAGAATTCTTATAAGATCTCTAACTTTCTAATTGCTAAGAGTCACTGACCACGGAAGCATATTATGATGATGATGATGTGATGTATTATGTGATGGGAAGGATTTTCTCCCAAGTAGTTTCTGTGTGCCCCTTACCTTACACAACAGTATTCTCTTCAGCCTCCATTCTCCTTTCTCATCAGCCTTTTCCTGGGCAATCCCACCTATTCCCATAGGCTCATGACTCCCAAATCTTGCTTTTTTTTTTTTTTTTTTTTTTTTTAGTTTATTTATTTATTTTGAGAGAGAGAGAGCAGGGGAAGGGCAGAGAGAGAGAGAGAGAGAGAGAGGGAGAGAGAATCCCCTAAGTAGCCTCCATGCTATCAACACAGAGCCCAATGTGGGGCTTGACCTCACAAACCTGTGAGATCATGACCTGACCCCAGATCAAGTGTCAGACGTTGAACCAACTGAGCCACCCACGTGCCCCTCTTGCTTTTTAATCCAATCTGACATTTCTCTGCCTTTTAATCAGGTTGTTTAAACCAGTTACACTTATTATGATTATTGATGTAGTTGGGCTTAAATGTGGCCTCTTATTATCTGTTTTCTGTTTGTTGCATCTGTTCTTTGTTCACCTTGTTTTCTTTCTCTGCCTTCTTTGGGACTGAGTACTTTCTATGATTCCATCATACCTCCTTTGTTGGCTTATTAGCTAAAACCTCTGTTTCATTGTTTTAGTTGTTACTTTAGGGTTTATATTATGTATCTTTAATAGTCTATCTTCAAGTAATATGCCACTTCACATATAGTGTAATAAACTTACAAAAGTATACCTCCATTTCCCTTCTCCTAACCTGTGACCTCTGTGCTACTGTGAACATAACATTTTATTTACGTACATTTTAAACCCCACAATACAACATTACTGTTTTTGCTTTAAACAGCCAATTATCTTTTTATGGTAACAACTTTATTGAGATAAAATTTGTATGTCATACAATTCCCTATTAAAAAGTATAATTCACTGAGTTTTAGTATATTCACAAAGTTGTCCAGTTACCATCACAATCAATTTTAGAACATTTTTTAATATTTATTGTCCAATTGGCTTCCATACAACACCCAGTACTCATCCTAACAAGTGCCCTCCTTAATACCTATCACCCGCTTTCCCCTCTCCCCCACCCTCATCAACCCTCAGTTTGTTCTCTGTATTTAAGAGTCTCTTATGGTTTGCCTCCCTCTCTCTCTATTTGTAACTTTATCCACCTTTCCCTTCCCCCATGGTCTTCTGTTAAGTTTCTCGGGATCCACATATGAGTGAAAGCATATGGTATCTGTTTTTCTCTGACTGACTTATTTCACTTAGCATAATCCCTCCAGTTCCATTCGTGTTGCTGCAAATGGCAGGATTTCATTCTTTCTCATTGCCAAGTAGTATTCCATTGTATGTATCCATCCATAGTTGATGGACATTTAGGCTCTTTCTATAATTGAGCTATTGTTGAAAGTGCTGCTATAAACATTGGGGCTCATGTGCCCCTATGCATCAGCACTCCTGTATACCTTGGGTAAATTCCTAGTAGTGCTATTGCTGGGTCGTAGGGTAGTTCTATTTTTAATTTTTTGAGGAACCTCCACACTGTTTTCCAGAGCAGCTGCACCAGTTTGCATTCCCACCGACAGAACAGTTTCATCACTCCAAAAGAAACCACCCCCACCTACCTACCAGTACCTACCCCACCCCAGCTTCTAATTTCCATCAACCTCTTCCATCCTTAGGCAATCCCTTACCTACTTTCTATCTCTATGGATTTGCCTATTAGGAATATTTTATAGACGTGAAATCATGTGGCCAAGGGCTGCCTGCTCCCAGCCCTATCACTCCCCTGCATCATGACCATGGCCCCCTACCAGCCTCCCTCCTTTCACCTTGCTCCCCTATGGTCTGTGTATTGTCATGCAGCAGTCAGAGGGATCACCCTCTCTGCCATTGTTTTTCTATTCCTTTTTTTAAAAATTCTGTTATTACTCTATTCTTTTTCCATTTGTGTCTTCCAGTTGGTGCCACCATTTATGCAAATGAGAAAACTATGAGACCATCTACAAATTCTCCCTGTCTGTCACAATCGGCATCTAATTTGTCAATTTGTCAGCTAGTTCTATTCCTACTTCTTTCCTGGTTTTGGGATCATTCCCTTCTACTCTGTCTGCTATGGCCTTAGGTCACTTCACCCTCACTTATCCTTGGAGCAATTACAGCAACCTTGTAACCTGTCACCTTGCTTCTCATCTTTTGTGCTCCTGGTCCATTTTCTGTATTGGTCCCAATTGCCTCTGCAAAGTCTGTATCTAATCGCATGAGTTTTCTGTCTAACCAAACATCTTATTTTCCCCCAGCATATACACACCAGATGTCTTAGCCTGGCTTCTAGAGCCCATTGTTTTTGTACTCAGTCTGTCTTTCAGCTTGTCTTGCTGAACAATCCAAGACCTGTGGGACAGAACCACACCATGTTCTCTTATACCTCTCTCCCTTTGAACAAGCTGTCTTCTGCCTTCTTTTGCTTTTTTTCCTGCCTAGTGAACTCCTGCTTATTCTTCGGAGCCCAGTCTAAGTGCCCCCTTCAGACAGGCCTCTTCTGATGCTTTCCCCCAAGCATGTTGGTCATTCCTACTTCTATGGTTCCATTTCTTAAATATACTCAGTTACAGCCTGTGCCTCTCTTTGTGGGCATTACTTGTTTTCACTTTTGTCTCCCTTTCATACTGTGAGTTCTCCTAAGGGAAGGAACTTACCTTATAATTTCAGTTCCCCGATTCTCTTCCAGATACTCAATTGGTACATATATTGAATGAAAACTTATCCTGTATAATAATGAATTTTATTATGAAGAGGTTCTATATAGTGGTTGATCATTCATGCAGCCTAAGAATTCTCTGATCTGTATGGCTCTCCTTTTAAATATGTACTAATTGGTATTTCATTTCAGATGTGAGATGGAAAAACAAATTCTGGGGCAAATCCATGGAAATTGTCCCCATTGGCACCACCCACGTGACTCTGCCAGCGTAAGTTCTTCTGTGCTTAGGAACTTTATAGAATTTAGGGCCAAGATACAGCTTTAGGAATGGGACTCCCATTGTCCCCCATGGTGTTGAGTATATGTTTTTCCCTTTTCATTGGTTTGACAGTAAGTTCAAATGTACCTCATTTTGACAAGCTCACATTTTCTCTCCTTCAAACAGAAATGCCACCTGGAAACCAAAGTTCATTGAACAAAAGCTCTTTTAAAACTCGTTTCCACTTTCTAACAAAATTAAGAATGGTGGTTTGCCTTAACATTGTTGTCCTACCTAACTGTCAGAATTCCTTTAAAGAAAGATATGGACTTGATCCTACAGAGATTATTGGTACTCATTTATAAAGCCAAATGGCTGTGAGTGTGGCCTCTGGGACTGGGCTAATAGGACTCATGTACTCACCCTGCCACTTACTAATTGCAAAGCCTTGGGCAGGTTACTTAATCATTCTGATCACTAGTTCCCTCATCTATAAAACACGAGAAATAAACCACCTACTTTGCAGGGTTTATGAAGATTAAAGGAATAATGTACATAAAGCACTTTAAAGAGTACTTGGCAAATAGTATATGCCATGTAAGTGTTTGGTCTTATTATCATTATCCTCGTAAATTATATGACTCTGTAAGTCTGAATACTTTCTCATTGTAAAAAGATTTAAGATACGTGTAAGATTTATATATAAAATAGGGGCGCCTGGGTGGCTTAGTTGGTTAAGCATCTGACTTTCGCTCATGTCATGGTCTTGTGGTTTGTGAGTTCAAACCCTGCAACCAGGCTCTGGGCTGACAGCTCAGAGCCTGGAGCCTGCTTCAGATTCTGTCTCCCTCTCTCTCTGCCCCTCCCCTGCTTGTGCTCTGTCTCTCTCTCAAAAATAAATAAACATTAAAAATTTTTAAAGAAAGATTTATCTATAACATAGATATGTGTCTTTGCATATACATATATACATATTTATGTGTGTGCACATATATACACATATGTGTGTATGCATGTGCATATGTGTGTAGAGAGCAGATTGTAGAAGATGCCCCCACCTTCCCCATTGCCTCTTCCGTTTTCTAGTTTGGTGACTTTCGGCAAGTCACCTCTGGCTCTCAGTTTTCTCCTCTGTCAAAGGAGAGAGTGGGTTGTTCGAGGACATCACCAGCTTCCAGTGAAGGCCCTGTCAGCTTCCAGAGTGGCCGTCTCTGACTGCTGCTCCCCTCTGTGACACGGATGACTCCTGGGGGAGTGGAAGTCAGAATGCCCAACATGGCTTAGGCACCCAGTTGGTTCTGGAAATGAAGGAAGGAGTAATTCATTATGTGACTTTTTTTTTTTTTTTTAAATAGCAATATCTGTTTGCATTTGCTGCTGGCTCTTCTGGGAATTGTTAATGTCACCATTTCCTCCTTTTTAGCTTTGGAGATCATTTTGAGTGGAACAAAGTGACCTCTTGCATCCATAACATCTTAAGTGGGCAGAGATGGATTGAGCACTATGGGGAGATTGTCATCAAGAACCTGAATGATGACTCCTGCCACTGCAAAGTGAATTTCATAAAGGTAACCGCCAGAAAGGCCTTGGCAGAGCAGGGCCTCCGGGCACAGGACATCCCAGGGAACTTTTCACCTTCACCCTTGTGCCATCAGGCAAGCAATGCCGGGGGATCCCTGGTGTTCCCCCCTCCCAACCCCTCTCACCTGGACCAGGGTTGTGGCCCCTTCGAGCCTCCCTCCTTCCACTCTTACTCCCCTGTGGTCTGTCCTCAACTGCAGCAGCCAGAGGGACTCTTATACAATGTAATTCATCATGCTACCTTATGGAGGAAGCTTGAAGACATTATGCTAAGTGTAATAAGCCAGACACAGGACAGGTATTGTGTGACTCCACTTCTGAGGTACCTAGAGCAGTCAGATTCATAGAGACAAAAAGTAGAATGGTGATGCCCGGGGCTGGTGGGTTGGGGAATGGCAGTTAGTGTTTCATGGATACACGGTTTCAGTTTGGGAAGATGAAAAAGCTCTAGAAATATAAAATGATGATGGTTACACAACATAGTGAATGTGCTTAGCGTCACTGAATTGTACACTTACAAATGATCACAATGGTACATTTTGTTATTTATGTTTTACTAGAATGAAAAAAACAAAAGTCACGCTGTATTTTCCTAGAGTAAAAGCCTGCCTCCTGACAATGGCCCACAAGGCCCTGTGCACTATGCACTGCCCACCCCCACCATGTTCACACATGCACACAAACACGCACACTGGCACATACACACACATGCGAACACAAGTGCATGCACACACACCTGCACACACACAGCTGGCCGCACATATATGAACACGCACATGCACACATACCTGCCTCTATATGGATATGTGTGCGCGCGCACACACACACACACACACAAACACACTCATTCCTCTCCGATTTCAGCTTCCACCAACCCTTCCTCCCCTTCTGACCACACTGGCCTTTCTCTCTCTCCATTTCCTCCTGCTTGGAGCCCTTCTCCACAGATCCTTCATCATCAGCCCTGTCTACTTAGTCAGTCTCTATCATATCCCATTTTCTTCAAAGTTTTTATTCCCATCTATAGTTAGCTTGCTCACTGTTGGTTTACTTGTGTGTTTTCATCTTCTGTTCCCCACACCCGCCTCACCATCCGTGACTCTGGAGAAGCAAAAGCCTGGTCTAATCTTGCTCACTGCTGTAGGCTGATGTCTGGAAAGGCTCATGAACATTCATAGGGTAAATGAACAGATTGGCCAAAGGCAAAAGTGTGGAATAGTCTGCTTACCTTTCCAAATGCCTCAATTCCCTTAGATTCCTCTTCCCCTTAAAATTATCATGTACTTAACATGGTCTTAAAGGAACATTTGCATTTAATTACGGTCAAAATCAGAAGCCAAGAGATTAGGCTCTAATTGTGGCATTTCATGCAGGACCTCTCTACACCACCTGTAGCCTGTAGGGGATATTATGGAGAGATAGATGGAGGTCTGTATTATATCCTATAAATCAGACTAGTAATGTTTGAGGTAATATAAAAATGACTCTGCCTTGAAAACTTCATGTAGCTCAGCACCCTGAGCCAGGTGAAGGCCACCTGGTTCTCAGCACTTTCCCCAAGGAAATGTGCTTGAATCCCATTTCTACCATCTACTTAGTACTCACACACTTAGGGCCAGAGAATAGATTTCTGTGGCTACAAGAAATGAGGGGATTGGCACACTGGACGTACCTCTGGTGTTGAAAGAGAATCTGAAAGATGTGGCCCTTCCCAATGGAGCACAGCCCTTCCTCTGTGGCATCCCCTTGTATTGCCAGCATTGGATTTGTCAGCAAATGTCTATAATAGAAAACCAGACTTCTGCTTCAGAATACACTTAAGAGCCTGGACGGTATCTGTTGCCACTTTCCTCCATTATTACCTGAGTAGAGACCTCAGGTTTACATTTCTGATTCAGCTGTGTGATGCTGCTGTACTCTGTCCTTCCTTCCATCTTCCTCGTAGACACAGAAGGGGGAAACCAAACCACCAGAATATGGCCCCAAAATGCCACTCAACTTTATTGGTTTCCAAATATGGATTCTGTTTTGGCTGAAAATAGCACTGGGAGTTTTGATTTATGAAGTAATGCCTTCCGTTCTTTTTTAGAGATTTTTTTTGGGGGCAGCCAGGTAATGGGGAGATTAAAAAAAAAAAAAAAAAACCCACACAACTCTAGGGAGTTAGACCACCCTCTGCTGGCCACCTTGTGGTACTGTATAAAACCCACAAGGCTGAGCTGAGCTGAGCTGCTCTCTCAGCCCAGGACCATTCCACAGTGTAAATAAGGGTTGCCTAACGTTCCAATGGATTCGATGAACAAATCTAGTTTGGGGGAGAAATAATCGGAGAAACTGAAAATTGGTTGCTTTATTATGACCAATGTTAACGAGCCTCCTTCTTGGTTTACAAAAAGCTATCTAGTTACCATCTAGAAAAATAAAAAAATACAAGTTATTTCTCTCTTAAATTGCAGTAGTCAGAGCCACAGGGACATCCAGGGAATGGCTATTCCAGAGGAGGGGCTTAGAGGCCAACCACATTATTTGGCCGAAGTGTGAGACCTGAGACTTTCCTTCTGACGTTGCATGTAGCAGAAGTAGGGAGAAAACCCGTATCTTTCACAAATGTTGCTTGTTCAGTTGCACACTGTAAATAAAGAGTTAGCTGTTAATTTCTATGAAGTAATTAAAAGTATGATTTGTTTAAAAAGCCAGAACCCAGAACCAGCACACTATATACAATGCAGAATCATTCTTTTTTTTTATTTTATTATTTTTTTTTAATGCAGAATCATTCTTGTGGTTTTTTTCTCTTTCCTTTGCTTTTCCTCTTAATATCTGTAATAAGTTGACCCCAAAGTACTAAAAACAGATAACTTATATTTGAATCCTAGGCAAAATACTGGAGCACTAATGCCCGTGAGATTGAAGGTACGGTATTTGACAAGAATGGAAAAGCCGTGCATCGGCTCTTCGGGAAATGGCACGAAAGCATCTACTGTGGGGGCTCCTCCTCGTCCACCTGTGTCTGGAGAGCAAGTTAGTATTCGGGTTAATCAGTTCTGGGCCAGGGGTGGGGGACATGGCCAGAGGAACCGCAGGCGGGCTGGCAGCAGTGTCTATCTCGTACCTCTAGCCTCTACCTGCTTTGAACTCCATTCGAGCGGCCAGCCCTTCTTTCATTCAGTAATCATTATCTCAGCCTCATCCTTATGCTTCTCAACAACACCTCAGTTGGCCTGCTAGGTCCTGGGTTCTTAATCCTGGAACAAAGCCATTGGTCACTTAATCCGTGGTCACTCTCTCTGAGGAAATCTTCCAGGCCACACACATCACTCCTGTGCCTATCTTGGGCACTAAGGAGTGTTAGTGAAGCACAGGAAGTCATTCTAGAGTAAGAATGAATAAAGAGGAAACTGTCAGTAGACAAGAAGAATGACCTGGGGCTTCTACAAAAGTCAGGGGTCTCCCGGATTCACCCAATACCATTAGCCACTCTGATGTCTCTTGTAATTCTAGAAAAATAGCCCTTGAGCAGCTGTGGGGAGAAAGGGCTAGGGAAGCCAAACCTTCATAATATGTCCCCAAAACCTTTTAAGACGTTTGTCCATCTTTTAAGTGTTGGTCATATTATAAAACCATCATTTTGAGATACCACCACGAGAATGCTTTGGGCTGATCAAAACAAAACAAAGTAAAACAAAACCATTCTAATAGTGACTTAAATCATTAGGATGTGTGCTATTACTTAACAAGGAAGGGGTAGGATGGGCCTGTGTTTGTTATACAGGCAACTTACCTGTGTCAAGAGCACAGACCATTGAGGACACATTCTGTCACTCCCAATGTAGCAGTGATACATTGCAGGGGCCCAAGGCTCTGGGTGGTGGCAGCCTGGCAGCTTGAAACTGTGGCAGTGGCCCCATCCTTTGAAGGGTAGAGGCATCCTTCCCCCACTGGGCCTTGTCGTCTGGGCCTGTGGTGGCAGTGGTAACCCTGATGATCTCTGAATCACCTTCCCACTCATTCTTCCCTTTGCTTGAGGGTTAACACATGTTTGCAGCTGGGTAACTTGATGGAAGCATCCTGTAAAATGCCAGTGGTCCAACAGCCTTACTTCATTCGGTCCCCTTGACATCCAGCTGGCGGTATTTCTGCCGGTATAATCCCACGTCTATTCCCGGCTTCCACTGAGTTAGTTTTAAATATAAATGTGTAAGATATGGAGGGACAAGACTTGGTAAAAGGAAGGGCAGGAATGGAAAAAAGAATAACATTGACCACTTGCTATGGGTTCAACACTATTTTAGGTACTAGACAGAGTTCCAGGAGGATTTGACATTTCTTAAATGAAAAATGGATTCTCCAGAGTGAGAGTGTTGTTAGTCAGGAAAACATGGACCCAGAGTTCTTTTTCACATGTTTATTTTTGTAACAAATTATTTTTATAACTTGCACAGTATAAAAACTTCACAGCATTACATAAATTCCCTATCTGACCACACAAAAGAGGTCTTATCCTTGTAGGTAGAAGAAAACTTACAGAGAAAAAGATTTATGGAGGAACATTCAACACCTATTTGTTAGCCAGAATATTTTAATAGAAATGGAAGAATTTAGAGCTGAGAGAGAAAAAATAATAGCTGGTTTGAGTTGAAAAAGGTGAAGGAATTAAAATGTAATGTAAATGAAAGGAAGTTGGAAATGAATGATTTCTTTTTCTTTTAGATCCCATGCCAAAAGGCTATGAGCAATATTATGGCTTCACACAGTTTGCCCTAGAATTAAATGAAATGGATCCATTGTCAAAGTCTTTATTACCACCTACTGATACTCGATTTAGACCAGACCAAAGGTAAGGACTTTTTAAAGATCTTTATCTCCAGAGATGTAAAACTCTTTATAAAGAGTCTTACTAACAACTCCCAGGCCATCAGAGGAGCTCGAGAGAGACAATGTCGTTAGGAGTAGAGGTCTAGGAGGACTGAAAACAATCATGTCATGGAAGGTATGGAGCCCAGCTTAATTCTATGTGTGGCCTGGCCTTTATTCATCAGTAAAGCCTTATTTCTATTGAAATATCCCCCCAAAGTGTTTATTTTTAAGAGTTTTACTGTCTATAATAATATAGAACTTATAACTGTATTTGAAAGAGTGAAAAGCACCCAATTCCTTTACACTTCAGATTTAAATTATTTTGGTGCACAAAACCTAACTTCTCATTCTAGGTTTGCTGGCCACAAGCAGTGTCAACTTTCTTAGTCTCAGTTTCCTATTCTGTATAATAGAAATAATTATCTCTGCTCTGGGGCCTAATTAAGACTCAAAACCCAGAAAGGAAAAAGGAAAATTATATATTTGACTTTATTTAAAAAAAACAAACAAACTTCTTCATGGCAAAGTAAAAAAATATTTTTATACCCAGAGTCAAAAAGACAAACGACAAACTGGGAAATCTATATTTCAACTCATTTCATGAATTGGTTTCAAAAATCAAGACTAACTCACTAAAAAAAAAAAAAAAAAAAAAAAGACATAGGAAAATGAACTGTTCACAAAGTAGGAAATGCAGATATCCCTTAAACATATGAAAAGATGCTTAGTCCCACTGAAAGAAATGCCTATTTTCAAAATTTTTTTTAAAAGTTTATTTTGGGGGGGGGGAGAAATAGAGAGCAAGCAGGGGAGGGGCAGAGAGATAGAGAAGAAAAAAAAAAAGGAAAAAAAAAACCCAAGCAAGCTCTGCGCTGTCAGCATGGAGCCCGATGCAGGGCTCAAACTCACGAACTGTGAGATCATGACCTGAACTGAAATCAAGAGTTGGATGCTTAACCGACTGAGCCACCTACGTGCCCCAAGAAATGCATATTTTTAAAAAATATATAGACATACTAATTCTTAATGTATCAGGTAGCAAGATTCAAAAGTTTGATGTACTCTGAGGCTACAGGCAAAAGGTATGGTGAGGAAACAGGTGGGATGAGAGATGGGGATGAAAGGGACAAATTCCTTTTTATAGATCTGATTTTTTGAGCCATGTCTATGTCACCAGTTCAAAAAATAATATCTTGGGGCACCTGGGTGGCTCAGTCAGTTGAGCGTCCGACTTTGGCTCAGGTCATGATCTCGCAGTTCATGAGTTTGAGCCACACATCAGGCTCTGTGCTGTCAGTGCGGAACCCACTTTGGATCCACTGTCCTTCTTTCTCTCTGCCCCTCCCCTGCTCACTCTCTGTCCCTCTCTCAAAAATAAATAAACATTTAAAATAATAATAATAATAATAATATGATGATGATGATGTCTTCCCTAACTACCCCAAAATACTGTTTTAAAGGTTGAAGGGGGGTTCTTACCTATAGGGAAGCATTTTGAATATCCAGTCTTAGATACAGAATTCTAGAAGTAATGATTACAGTATTTTCTCGGAATTTGTGTTGCTTTTTTTCCCTAATGCCTCAGGTTCCTAGAAGAAGGGAACTTGGAAGAAGCTGAAATACAAAAGCAGAGGATTGAACAGCTACAGAGAGAAAGGCGACGGGTCTTAGAAGAAAATAATGTGGAACACCAGCCGCGGTTTTTCAGGTGTGTGCGCGTATTGTGTGGGTCATTGGTGGATAGGTACTGGTGACACCTGATGCTTCCAGTATGAAGAGAGTAAATGGGCTGTCCCCTCCCCAAAGGAGAGCCTTCTTGGTGTTTTTCTTGCTTCAGAGTGCAGAAACTTCTCCCCTGGAAAATGGAAATTCTGAGTGGTCTAATTCTTTCTTTTTTTTTAATTTTTTTTTTTTTTTTTTTTGAGAGAGAGAGAGAGAGCACAAGTTGGGCAGAGGGGCAGAGAGAGGAGAGAATCTTAAGCAGGCTCCACACTTAGCACAGAGACCGATATGGGGCTCGATCTCATGACCGTGGGATCATGACCTGAGCTGAAATCAAGAGTCAGGTACTCAATGGACTGAGCCACCCAGGTGCCCTGCAAGTGGTCTAATTCTTGAATTGCAGAAGTTACAAAACACTTCAGTTTGGATTTGGAACATTTACTGTTAGTTTTAAAATAACTTGCCATTAAAGTCCTGTTAAAAATAGACTTAAAGATCTAGAAGGGGCATCAGAGATCATCAGCCCTTTACCCCCTCTTTTATATTAACTGGGCAGAAGCAAAGGCCCAGGGAACATAGGAGGCCCCAGTGAAATGTCCTGGACTGGCACCTGGCTCTCCTGGCTACTGGCCAGGGCTTTGTATGGTTTTAGGGGCTTTTTTATTGGTTTAATAAAAAAAAAAAAAAATCAACATTAAAACAGGCACACACAGAAAAGCCACAGGCTTCTGCCCTACCCCTTCCACCCCAGTCTTGCTTTCAGGGAAGCCAGGGTTTTTTTGTTTGGGGTTTGTTGGTTGGTTTTTCGTTTTTTTGTTTTCTGTTTCTGTTTTGTTTTGGTTGCCATTGTGTTTTAATGGATAACATGAACACTTCTAGGAGGAATTAGCTACTGATCTGTCAGCAGCAGAAATAAAGTCTGTATTCCAAAATAGCAAAAAGTACTATTCATCCCCAAAATATAATGCTTTTTCCCCCTGGAGTCAATGTGGGTTTTGCCAGATCCCTTCTGATCATTTCCCCAGACTCAGGAGATAAGCAAATGAAGATCAACCAGAGTTTCATCCCAGAATATTCATAACTTTGTTTAAAAATTTTAAAAACAAGACATCTTTAACTATTTTTTAAAGGCAAGAGATAGATAAATGGATAGATTAACAGACTGATCAGTTGATTTACTGATCAATTGATAGATATACACATATACCTTTAAGTAGGCTAATTTTTTTTTTTTCTTTCATAAATCATCTAGGGTCTTGTGTCTGGTTTTTTTTTGTTTTCTTTTTTTTTAAGTAGGCTTCATGGCCAGCATGGAGCCCAACATGGGGCTTGAACTCACAACCCTGAGATCAAGACCTGAGCTGAGATCAAGAGTCAGACACTTCACTGAGCAAACCAGGTGCACCTCATGTCATTTTTAAACAAGGGAAATTACATTTATAAAGATGTTCATTGCAGTATATTCAGGATCATTAAAAACTGTAGGTAACTAAACTGTCTCAAGAACTAGGTAGGGAGATTCATCAATTTTACCTAATGTGAAAGTCCACAAAGTCTGTGGAGCTCTATGGGAAATAAATTAACATTTAAATGCAAAATATAAACCATTATCTAGGCTGTTGTTGAAACCATCTAGAATTATGTCTGGAATGGAAAAGGACAGAACATGGATGCAGCCAGGTGGCTCTTTTTCCTCTTGATTGTCTGTTAAATTATCACGCTATTAGATGTGGCAAATAAAGAGCTGGAGAAAAGGCAAGAATTCTTCAGCAGTAGTGGTCCTGGCAAAGAGGTGACAGAGGAATGTAGGAACAAGGGAAGTGTCCACAGAAATTCCAAGTGGCAACTACAGTTCCTACAGAACTGGGCTCCTCTGTTTCATAGTCAAGTACTGGGTATGCAGACTGGCTTATTTTAGACACATCCCTTTATTAGAATAGGGAAACAAGTGTGGTAAGAATCCCTGTTCCTGGGAGGTTGAGAAACAGGCACTCTCCACTTATGCTTTTGAAGCATATGAAATATCAGTCAAAATTATAAATGTACACCCTCTTTGACATAGTTCTACTTACTGGAATTTTTTTTTTTTTTTTCAACGTTTTTTTTTTATTTATTTTTGGGACAGAGAGAGACAGAGCACGAACGGGGGAGGGGCAGAGAGAGAGGGAGACACAGAATCGGAAACAGGCTCCAGGCTCCGAGCCATCAGCCCAGAGCCTGACGCGGGGCTCGAACTCACGGACCGCGAGATCGTGACCTGGCTGAAGTCGGACGCTTAACCGACTGCGCCACCCAGGCGCCCTACTTACTGGAATTTTTAATGTGACTATACTCACATATGTATAAAATTACATATTGTTATATGTTTATCATATTATTATTAACATATGTCTGTGATAGCTAGAGATTAAAAACAACCTCCTAAAGGCTCACCAGTAAGATACCTGTTAAATTGTGGTCCATTTCTACAATGGAATATCATGCGACTGTTTAAAAAGAAATCAGGGTCACCTGGGTGGCTCAGTCAGTTAAGCATCTGACTCCTGATTTTGGCTCAGAGCATGATCTCACAGTTTGTGAGTTCAAGCCCCAGGTCGGGCTCTGTGCTGACAGTGCTGAGCCTGCTTGGGATTCTCTCTCTTCTTTGCTCTCTGCCCCTCCCCTTCCTCAAGAATAAACAAATAAACAAATAAACTTAAAAAAAAAATCAGGATTCCCTATTGCCACAGAGTCCCCAAACTTTTGGGGACTATAAAATACAAATGGTAAATATTGTTAGCTTTGCAGGCCATAAGGTCTTAGTTGTAATTATTCCATCCCACTGAGCGGCATAAAAGCACCAATAGACAACCGTTAAACAAATGGGCATGGTGGTGTTCCAATAAAAAGGGATTAAGATTAAAGGGTATCTACTTATAAAATAAATACGTCACAGAGATGAGAAACACGGCATAGGGAATATAGTTGATAATATTGTAATAATGTATGGTAACAGATAGTGACTACGCTTATTATGGTGACCACTGATGTAGTGCTGTGTACAGAATTGTTGAATCAATATATTGTACACCTAAAACAAATATAACAATTTATGTTAATTATACTTCAACTTAAAAAAAAAAAAAACAGCATTACAAAGATAGGCAGAAGCCTGGATTTGGCCCTTGGGCTGTAGTTTGCTGAACTTACTGTGACAACAGAAAATGATCTCCAATATGTATTGTTATGTCAAAAACTCAAAAGGTAGGACACCATAGAGTGCTGTCATTGTGGAAGAAATGGGAGAGGAGTGGAGTATGTATGTGTATGCATGCGTGCTCACACATGCATGAAATTTCTCTGAAAGAATGAAGCTTATAAGATCATCATTGCCTCTGAAGAAAAGGACTGGAAATCTGGGAGATAGGAATAAGAAGAAAACTTTTAGCTATCTACCCTTTTGTACCTTTTGAATTTTCATCTATTTAATATATTATCTATTCAAAGGATAGTGAACCAAGGCTATTCTCTCCTGACTCTTATGTCTTCCATTTCCTTTTGTTTTTAATGTTAACTTATCACTTCATTGAACAATCTAGTTGATTTGTAGCTTTTCCATAGTCACACCCAAGGTGTGGCTGTCATCCCAGCCATGTTTTATATATGACAAACTGTTCCCTTATCCATGCTTCTCTCAAGCACCATTTTTTCACAGCCTCTAAGTTTGAGAAGTCAAAGTCAGAAGTGACAAAATGGCCTCCAGGCTTCCTGTTCCCTCATAGTTCCCATATGAGATTATCAGGGACATTGTATGTCTGTAAGAATGATAGCCTGGCCCAGGGTTGGGAGGAAGAAAGGAGGGAAAGGGAAGGAGAGAATATGACAGTGTTTTCAGTAGCCTTCAAGAAATTCTTTTATCCTTCACAGGAAATCCAATGATGACTGTTGGGTGAGCAACGGCACCTATTTGGAACTTAGAAAAGATCTTGGTTTTTCCAAACTGGACCATCCTGTCTTGTGGTGAAAAAGGAAAGAAGAATGATACACCTGTACTTCTCTTGTGTTTGCTTTCTGAAGCCACAAACCTGTGTCTATATATTTAAAAGAAATTATCTAGAATGATTACCTGTGCTTAGCATTGTATTTAAGTATGTATTTTCTTCAATAGTTTCCTTTATAATTTCAAATGTTACCACAATTGTTTATATGAATGTAGAACACCTTGATATTTCATTTTATATATAAGCTATTTAATAAAAATGAAAGACTGAATGTTAATGTGTGGGTTAAAAAAGAAGCTTTAACACTAATTTTCCAAAGGTTAGGAAAATTCAAATTAAATTCATGCCTTATGAAATTATGTTGGAGAAAAAAAATTTATCTCTCCCAGGTGCATTAAGAACTAAGAATACCCAGGGTTACTCACTCATGCGTAAGCTACCCAAGTTTAATTTGGTAGCTCAGATATCTTTTTGCCTCCGACAGCTCTTGAATTGCTCATCCAGAACAATTCTGCTGGTGCTGGAGTCCGAAGAATACTTCCATTTTGGTGGTTGGGAGGCTGGTAGGAGATTAGTAGGATGTACGTTTTTATATGACATAGATACGGCACCTTCCTGAAGAGGAAAAGCATTTGAGCTCATCCCTCCCTAGAGTTCTTATTGCCTTATGTGCAAAACTGTACCCTGTTACTCAGAGAAATTGTCAATCTGAGAAATGCCCATTAGTTAAACACTATAATGGCATCCCAGAGACATAGTAGGAAATCTCTCCTTAGTGAGAACCAAATTCTTGACAAGAAACTGTTTTCTGCTTCCCTCCAGCCCCACCCCTAGATTCCCCACTCCCTACTTTTCTGTTGAGTATGGAATGTTCCAGTTTAGCATAAAACATATGGTGCATTCCACACAGCAGTTTGACTTTCTAAAAGTTTAGCAAAATAACTGATTGTTTTCAAGAACTCAACAGTTTTTTCTTAAATACTGTTTTGGTATTTTCTACCTCTTAATAACACCATATTTTAGATCTTGTATAAGAAGTTTGACCATCTGCCTTATAGACAAATGTAGAGAATTGATGTTCTTCCTTTGTGTTGTGTTCTGATGAAGCTTTGTCTTATCTCTTTCCTACACTTTCTTCTTACTCATTTCCCTCTTTTGTGAGTCTTGCAGCAGTCTTGAATAATACAGATTATAACTCCTGAAAGGGGAAACTTTGTCTTTTTAAATATGTTATTTTAAAGTACGATAATAGAATCTGTGCAGTAGTTGAAGTGTGTTATCAAAGTAGTTCCAACTTCTGCCCAGATTACATTAAAACCAAAGCGTAATTTTTAAGTCTTTGACTCTATTGTCCATAACAGTCCTATGGAATATCACGTATAATGGTGTGTTAAACAGTTTTCGCCAGAAAACACTTACAGATATTTAAATAATTTCAGAGCATGTAGAATTCCAGGAATGAAAAGGAGAATAAGTATCGGGAAAAAAAGAACACATGATTTTTTTCAGTTTACACCAAATAATCAACTAGTTGGACAGTATTGCTCTTTCAAAATGTAGAGTTACTGAAAGTGAGTCATGGCCTTTTGGAATTTGCAGATGATTAGCATTTTAAAACAACAAATGATTCCTTAAATATTTCATTCATTCATTCCATTTTATCAAGAAGTCAAGATGAACACAATGTGAATGTCATTTCCATTTCTAAGCAGTTAAAGGACACAATCAGATTCTTTGGTACGTGCTTTGTTCTTTTCTTTTCAAGCATATATCCAAAGTCTGCTCACAGAGAGGAAGAAGCAGGCTGTAGATGTAAGGATACTCTAGGGGAAAACAAACCTAGTTTTCACAATGTGAAGGAAAATGTGGACTTTTAGCCATATCGACTATGAAATAGGCCTCCTCCAGAGGCTGGCTCAAAAAAGAAACAACAACAACAAAACCAAGATGGGCAGCCTGAATGGGTGTAGCATTGTTATATAGTATTTGGAAATTTTTTCATTGTCCCCGTGCTGTTATTTCAATTGATTTTATGCTTTATATTGGAGTCACAAAGATAAATGGACCAAATATCACCTTTGTAGTCCTCTTATTTGAGATGGAAACAGAGGTGAATTAGAATATAGTACAGAACTATATGCAAATTTAAAAAGCTATTAGTACCAGCATCTGTAAAGGGCTTTTCTAAAATTTAAACAGTTTAGTGAGTCATACTGTTATAATCTTAAAAGTACCTTGAGGGGGAAATGGCTTCTTTTTTCCTTTAGTCCCTATTCTCAAAAGCACCTTCCCATGTCATCTGTAGCTCAAGGGTATTTCATATTTTTAAGATAAAGAAAACAAACGTGGCATTCTTTGGGAAGAATTGAAGTAGAATCTGACTTTCTGAACTTTGAAAATCCCAATTAAACAATTGCAGTCACTGCACCATCTAAGATATGCTGTAACCAACCTCCATTTTATTCCTGATGATTCTATCCCAAATCCATGGGGAATTACACAGATACTCTTGGGAATGGGACTTTGCACCATCAACCACATTGTACTTCAGAAGTTCCTATGGCCACTATCGATTACCCCAAGTTGCAGGTGATTCATTCAGGAAGAAACCAGCACTCTCCAGTGTATCCAGACAGCACATGGCTTCCCTCTGCTGACCCCAAAGCACAGTCTGGTATTTCCCGAGTCAAATGTAATAATCAGAATCACAGGGCGGCTCTCCATGCCATTTGCCTCCCAAAAGTCAGGCCAGTTCTGGTACTAATTTAACCAGAGTTCACTTTAGGACAACAGTCCAGTTATCTATCAAGGAAAGTACCCCAATAGCCCACAATCTTTGCTTCCTGTGGGGCTCTCTGGAAGAGAAAAACAAACCTCAAAAATACTTGATTGTTTATTTCATTTGAGCTGCTGCCTTTCTCACATTCTGCTTATAATTACCATCAGTAAATCATTTACTTGAACTTCAAGTATTGTCCCTCATCCGTATTTTCCAGATTTATGATGAGTGGTCTTGTTCGACCATTAACAGTGTCAACCCTAAAAGAAAAACCATAAAGTTTTTATTTCGCTGTTGAATTTTGTTGTAGGCTTACTAACATATTCCAGAAGTTCTATCATGCCCTCAAACTATCGTATAATTTTCTCAGACCTTTTTTTTAAAGTTATGAGTAGGAGCAATAAAGTTGTTCTTGTGATGTTAGGAATAATAGTTCCAATGTATTGGCATAATTTATTTGAATCTTTAATTTTGATATTAACATCAGCATAAATCTATTTTTGCTACCAGATGATAGCTATTTTCATGTGCTCAACTTCCCTCTGCATATATGAATCTGTTATTCGGTGTTAGTCTTTATTTCCCTGTGTTGGAAATATGTATCACATAAGTATCTGTAAATCATGACAGAAAATGCAAACCACTTCCTGAGACTTCTGTTTGGGTTATGCAATGATAAAAAGTTGCTAATTTATTTTACTCATGATGGTTTTATCTTCCTCTGTTACCCTCAGAGGATACTTAAAAAAAAAAAAAAAAAAAAGGATGTCTGTAAATCTTCTATCTAGCTGTGTATAAGATTATTTTCTGTTTAAATCCCACCCTTCCACCCATACCTCATTATCTCCACAAAGCTCCTACTAATTTGTTTATCCCCCTCATGTAGCTAGTTGACTGGGAATAAACAACATGGAAAAAGGCCAACTTTGTCTTTGTTTTTCCAGATTAATGGGTATTAGTGGCTGCTGAAAGGGACAGAGTAAGACTTTAAACTAGGTTCTTTGGAGGAAGAAACACACCAGGTTACCTAAAATGATAGAGATTTGAAATAAGAATACCCTGAGACATAAACTGGGAACCCAAAAAGTTGCCGCACATTTTCAGGATGTACTACAAATGTAGGTCCCCCAGCCCTCAGGACAAGGGAGCCCTGTGTTTACCCCAGCACACTATGGAAATAAGATTTTCTGCGGGCCCTAACATGAAAAAGGAAAGTGCTGACTGCTTACACCAATTTAACGGCCCTTATGAGTGACTGGCTCCTCTCCTCCTCCCATATCCAAGTTGTGTCCTTTGCAATGCTAGGAACATTCTTCGTCTTCACTAAAGGCCCACCTGGTTCACTGACAAGATAAATACATCATGTTCCACAAGGCACTGGATCGCAGTTATGTGCATAAACTCACATCTCTGTATCCCTAAAAATACTTAGACAACCAAAGGCAATTTATGAAACTTGGTTGGATCCTGGCTTAAAAGAAAAATAAGCTATAAAAGACATTTTGAGGATAATTAGTGAAAATTGGATAGAAGCCTAATGAAATTATTGCTAATTTTCAAATATGTGTTGTTGATATTGCCTGTTGATCTGAATCAAATCTGCCATCAAAGGAGGACTATTTACCAACCTTATTCAAAATAATGGGTTATGAACACTAACGGAAATCTTAAAAAGCAACCTGAGACTATTTTAACATGTTGGCCATTTAACATGTTGGCCATTGCTGAAATAGGTCTTAAAGCATCTAGAAGTGTCGACTTCAAGGAGGCAATAAAATTTGAATCTACGAGTTCCAGGCCATTGGTTTACAAACTTAGTCCTATTATTTTCTAGCTGTACCAATAGAATACCAGCATTAACGTGATGAATGGACACCAGTGCCCTGCACCTCAGGACATCACTGTCCTTTGCACACTCAGGTAAGGGTTTCTTATTATGGACTTATTACTAAGGGTCCCTGCAGAAAACCAAATCTAATTCCAGTACTTAAAGAGACGAAAATGAAGGGGTTACTTGAGGGGCTTCTCACAGGTTAAAGGCATGTTAGCAACAGCAGGAAGTTGTTACTGCCGCCCTGAAGGAGCCGAAGCTTCAGAGGAGGGAGGGGCCATCGGGCTATGGGGAGCTGTGGTGGAGGGACGGCTCTGCTAGAAGATCCAGCCCAGAGGAAGGAAGAACTGTCCCAACCTCAGTCTCCAATGGCCTCCATCCTACCTGGTGGCTGAACCCAAGCAAGCAGGCAACCCCAGTTCTTAGAGTTCAGCTGCTGGGGCAGGGGGAGGGCAGTGGCGAACAGAAATACAAGCACCTGCAGGGGGCCCTTAAAGGGCTCAGTCAGCTGAGCTTCTGACCCCTGATTTCAGCTCAGGTCATGAGCTCCGGCTCTGTGCTGACAGCGAGGAGCCTGCTTGGGATTCTTTCTCCCTCTCTCTCCGCCTCTCCCCAGTGCCCCCTCTCAAAATAAATACACATTTTAAAAAAAGAAAAGAAATACAAGCACCTGGACCTTATATTCACTGGAGGAGTTCACATCTGGGCTTTCAGAGGAATTTTCAGTAAGTAAATAGCTTAAGAGCCAATTTTTCTTTTTTGAGAGGATAGAATTTATTAAATCATTTTGACTCTGAGTTATTTTACCAAGGATGAATTATGGTTAGTTATGCTTTGTAACAACTCTGGTTCTCTGTGATATTTTTTGTTGTTGTCACATTTTTTTTAAGTTTACTTATTCATTTTGAGAGAGAGAGCATGAGCAGGGGAGGGGCAGAGAGAGAGAGAGAGAGAGAGGGAGAGAGAGAACCCAAGCAGGCCTGCACTGTCAGTGCAGAGCCCGATGCAGGGTTCAAACTCACAAACCATGAGATCATGATCTGAGCCAAAATCGAGTTGAACACTTAACCAACTGAGCCACCCAGGTGGCCCACAGCTGCGTGTTTCTTTTCACGAAATGTTGTATATTGCTTTTATACCTTCTTCAAAATGTAAAGGTAAGGGCCTTGCCACTTCTTTCTCCTGTGACACCTGATGGGTGCTTTAAAAAGGGCTTGCACAGAGGCAGCAGCCAGCAGCTGCCGTGAGAGATTCTTTGAAAAACATTTGCTGAGCCAGGAATGGTTGCAGACACTGGGAATATACAGTCCTCCCTCTACCTTGGAGCTTCCAGTCTGGTGGGAAGCCAGTGGGTCGGTCAACAACCAGTGTGGTTAAGAAGGCTCAGTACAGAGGATGCCCAAGTGACTAGGGGAGCGGCAGGTGTGCCCTGAGAGGAGGGACAGACCTCAGACAGCGAAGAAAACAAGAGGACTTGGCAACGGTGGAGGCTGGGGGGTGGGGAAAATGCCACATGTGACTCACGGTTCCTCTCCATGCCAGTTAAGCCACAACTCAGCTTCCCAACTAACACCACAGTGAAAGTTTTGATGTGTAGCAATATCTGGGGTTTCCTCAGCCAGGAGCTATGAGACAAAGGGTGGTGAGCCCTGGCAGGCAGCCTCCAGGGACCCCTGGGGATTGAAGAAGGCCAAGGAAGTCATATGCCAGGACCTCACTCTTCCTCCTCTGCTGCAAAATCACATAAGTTGCCATCTCCAGTGTTTCCCCGCACCCACTCACCCACTTACATAACCAAACACAGTTTTAGTGAGGGAAAGCAAGCCTAAGCCTGAGGAATCTGAGGGGTTGATCATCTTTCCAAGAGTGATTAAGCATTACCAGAGTAGAGCATGTGAATTATCTGAATAGATAAAGGTTTTTTGTTTTTTTTTTGAAAGAGAGAGAGAGAGAGGTCATGTGTGAGCAGGGGAGGGGCAGAGGGGGGAGGGGCAGAGGGAGAAGGAGAGAGAGAACCCCAAGCAGGCTCTGTGCTGTCAGAATGGAGCCTGACTCAGGGCTCTATCCCATGACTGTGAGATCATGACCCTAGCTGAAATCAACAGTCGGATGCTTAACCCACTGAGCACCAGGCGCCTCTATTTTAATTTTTTATTGTGGAAAATATACATAAAAATTACCATTGTAACCATTTTTAAGTGTATAGTTCAGTGGCATTGAGGGCATTCATGTTGTCAGACCATCACCACTCCCCATCTCCAGAACCTTTTCATTGTCTCATCCTGGAATTTGTACCCATTTAAACTAAGCTTTACACAAAATTGGATCTTGACTTAATTTTTTTCTTGCCAATCAATCACTGAAGGGCTCATGAGGAAAACCAGATCAGTTACTGACAAGATGAAAGCCTTGTGTTTTCCTCACTTGTAAGTGGAAGTGTGGGTTACAGTTTTGCAGCCGCACTGCAGAAGCTTCACGGCAGCCCCATTTAGGTAATCCCTGCATAACAGAATGGTTCGCTGAGGACCAGAAGTTAAGCGACTTGACCAAACTCTCACACAAGTAGTTAATAGCGGGATGGGGACATAAGCAAGCTCTGGTCTGAATCCAGCTCCTTCTGCTACAGAATGAGAGGCAAACAATGGGACCCCAACACCCCTGTCCCTTCCAAGAATGAGAACTTGTTCTCCAAAGCTTTCCTCAGGTCTCTGAGGCTGACACAGGCAATTCAAGGATGGGAAAGAAGCGTGGGATGGGACTTGGGAAACCTAATTCTGGTTAGTGGTGAGACCTTGGGTAGGTCACTTACCCTATACAAGTCTCTTTCAACCCCAACGTAAATGGAAAGATTATTCTTAAGTTTCTCTCTATGCTGCCACTGTGTGGTCTCAAGAACAGGGGGAAATGTTCTTTGGTCAATCAACAAATATCCATGAGCACCAAATAGGTGCCAGACACAGTCCCTGTCCTCATAGAGCTTACCTACAAATTGCAGAATCTGTTTTAAAGTATTCTTTTTGGGGGCGCCTGGGTAGCTCAGTCTGTTAAGCATCTGACTTCGGCTCAGGTCACGATCTCATGGCTCGTGAGTTCGAGTCCCCACATCAGGCTCTGTGCTGTCAACGCAGGGCGCACTTTGTATCTTTTGTCTTCCCCTCACTCTGCTCCTCCCCCACTCATGCTCTCTCCCTCTCTCTCAAAAATAAATAAACATTAAAAAAATATTCTTTTCTATTTTATCCTGAAAGTGGGAATTATTTGGCTGTATGGAACAATGATGATCACATATTTAGCAAAAGCTGCCAGCTTCTGAATCATCATGCTTTTGTAGAATCAAAATTATCCAAGAGTGAGCAGTTGTCACAAACCTATCGAGATGGTCCTTTGCCTCTACATGTTCATCCAGCCAACAATACAGGGAATGCAGCAGAGAGAGAAAAAATTAAGTTTCTGTTCTCCTGGAGCTTAGAGTCTAGTGCGCAGAGGGTGGGGGTGGCACGTAAACGGACAAGTGTGTGATACGGCAGACAAGAAAGTGTTGCAGAGCTAGATTCTCCAGGATGTGGAGAGGCAAGCCTGGAGGGTGTTACTACTGTATGTTACAGGGAGTGGTGAGAGAGGGTTTCACTAGTCCAGGACTTGAAGGGACTTGAAGTGAATGCAGAGGAAAAGCAGAAGAAAGTTCTGGGAACAGCAAATATAAGACTGAAGCGAGGCGCTGTGGCTGATGCTATTGGAGAAGTGGCAAGGGAGGCCAGTGCAGGTGGAGCCATGAGTGGAGGGGGCAGGATGGTAAGTCAAAATGAGGGCTGGGAGATATTGGGGATCAGAGGGCTTGGGTTTTTCCTCTGAGTGAAATTAAAAGTCAGTGAAGGGTTTTGAGCAGAGGAACATGATTTAACTTATGATCTGGCTGCCTGGTGGAGACTAGCAGGCACAGGCAAAACCAAGAGCCCAATCCAGAGAGAGACAGTGGTGGTTAGGACCAGGGCAGAAGTGGTGAAGGTAGAGGGAAGCAGTAAGAAACTGGCGATCCTTTGAGGATAGAATCAGTAAGACTGGCTGAGGAGTTGGATTTGGGAGGTGTGAGGAGAGAGGTCAAGGGCAACTCCAAGTTCTGTGTTGTGATCTACTAGAAGGATGGAGTTGCCATGAGCTGAGATAAGGAATGCTAGGGACAGAGTCGATCTGGGTGCTCTGGTAAAAAAAGTTAGGCGGTGATTTTTTCCAAGAGGTACTCTTAAGTAAGCAACTGGATATAGGTGTGTGGTAAAGGGTAATGCAGCAGGCTTGGCTTGTTTAAACCCTGCACGTGTGAACAAAGACTGGCCCTTGCCCATCTCCTGGGAGATGCCCTCCAAGCCTTTGGAATATCCCTCCTGATAAGAGTGGTTTGTATACCTGGGACCTTGGCCCTGCTAAATGCTCAAAATGTTATATAGTGGGGACTTTGGTTACGCTGTATCAGTTTGACCTCTGGGCAAGTCAGAGACTAAGTAACCACGGTCAGCTACATGGGTGTTCCATGCCTTTGGGACTGAGCCTGGACACCAAGTTCCCTGGTTGACAATACTCTGAATATGTTGACACACAGTTGCTGGGATGTGTTCCCTGAGAAACTGGAAGAGATTTTAGACTCCACCGTCTCCCTCATTCCCACACATTGAGACTGAGTCCTGCCCAGCCTACCTGTGAATTTCGTCCTCAGCCCCACTGCCCCTGCCTCAGGTCAGGCTCTTGTCAGTTCCGGTCTGGCAAACAGAGCCCCTGTCTGCAGTCCCAACTCCTTCCCATCCATCCTCCAAGCCGCAAAGAGAGTGATTTTTCTAAAGTCTGATCATATCATTAATCTCTTTATAATCCTTCTCTGCTCAGAACACCTCAGCATGGGGTGTGTGTAACGCAGTGGTCATAAGACCAGACATTGGGGTCAGAGAGACTAGGGTTTGAGCCCGGGACTCTGCTGTTCTGAGTGTCAGCTTCCTCAGTTCTAAACTGGAGTCAACCCCCAGGGCAGCTATGAGGATTCCAGATTGCTGCCGTCTGCTGAGCACTTACTCTGTGCCAATCACTAGTTCAACTCTCCTTTGGCATTCCTGCTTTACCTAAGAGAAAATTGGGACTTAGGTTAGGTAACTAGAGTATAGGCACAACTTCATACTCGATAAAGCCAGGATTCAGGTGCTCTTAGCTTCTAAGCCAGCGGTTCTCAGAAAGTGGTCTGGGCCCCCCTGCGGACCCTCAAGACCCGTCCAGGGGAAGTGCGAGATCTTATGTTTTCATCATAATATTAAGACACCATTTGCCTTTTTCACTCTCATTGTCTCATGAGTGTACGGTGGACTTTTCCAGAAGCTACAAGACATGAGAATGCAGCAGGCCGATGCTATGTCCAGCTGTCTGCCATTAAGCCAGACATTTAGTGATATTTGCAAAAATGTAAAGCAATGCTATTCTTCCCTGTATTTGTTTGTTTGTTTGCTTTGGCAGTGGTAGTTCTATTTCATTGAAAGTATGTTTGTAGGTCAACATATGGTATGTTTATTGTTGATATTTTAAATTAATTCATATTTCTAAATATCTCAGTTCTAAATTTCTAAATTTCTCTATTGCCAGTGAATGTCAATAGGTATAACCCACATAAATATAAGTTTTCTAGATTTCTCTATAATTTTCAAGAGTATAAAGTTTCTCTGGAGAACATATCGGTTTTAAGAGCATATTTGGTCTTGAGACCAAATTTGGTGTTGAGAAACACAGCACTAAGCTGTACAGAATATATGTCATTGCTTACCCCAGTGTCTAATGGAGAACGAGGGCTCAGTAAATGATCACATTTACTATTTTATAAGACTCTGTAAATGAATAACAGATTTGCCGACTTATGACTTCCCTGAGTCGTCTCATCACTGCCCTGCATGCACTATTCTCTCCTGAGCTATGTGCAACCTTGGGTCCCCATGCCTTTGGATACTCTGCCATATCTACCAAACTCACACCTTCTCTCTTTGAGGCCTCAGCTCAACCAGCTACACCTTTTAGATGACTGTCTTGAGTTAGACACTCCTGCTCTAATTCCTTGTCCAGTGGTCTTTCCCCTGAACCACACTGACTTGAGCAGAAACTTGGAGATTTTGTTAATTTCCTTGGGAAGGTTTTACAGAGAAAGATTTGTGACTGCCCGTTCAGTACACTTGAGAAAAAGGCCTCCTTCCGGGTGAACAGCGATTTCTCCATCACTAGAACAATATATGCAAGGAAGATCATCAGCCAAGCCTGTGTTTCCCAAAATGTGGCCTAGACTCTGGCTACCAGATCACTGAGGTACATGTTAATATGCAGATTCCTGCCCCCATCCATGATGTACTGAGTCATACTCTGGGAATAGGACCTAAGAATATGATTTAAATTTTTTTAATGTTTATTTATTTATTTTGAAAGAGAGACAGAGCATGAGAAGGGGAGGGAGAGAATAAGAAACCCAAGCAGGCTCAGTGTTGGCCTGATACAGGGCTCGATCTCATGAATTGTGAGATCGTGACCTGAGCTGAAATCAAGAGCTGGACGCTTAACCTACTGAGCCACCCAGGTGCCCCTGAGTATGATTTCTTTTTACTTTGGCAAATTTTATTGAATGGAAATTACATCTCAATAAAGCTGTGTAGAAAAATATGAATGTATTTAGTACTACATTCTATAAATATGTTCTTTGAACTGCCACCAATCATTAATACAATAGGTACGGTTTGTATGCCAGCTGTAGGTTGTTTCCCCTAATTTGTTGGACTAGAAATAAGCTTAGATGTCAAAGACAGCCAGTTTTATTTTATTTTATAGTGTATAGTGGATATTCTAGCCAAGGATATGATTTTTAAAAAGAAAGTCCTGTGTTGATTTTGTGATTCTTATACACACGAAAGTCTGAGAACCGCTCTTCTAGATACTTCTAGGTTCCAGAAGAGCCACTCACTCTGCCATCGGACAAAGATGACTACGAATTATACTACACTGGGAGAGGAAATGGTCTAGAAGGAATATTGGCCACATATGGAAGCTTAACAAAGGGAGTTTGGATCTATTGGGAAGGGGATTGGGGAGGATTTCACAGAAGATGTGATGTTGGAGTTGATTTGAATGGGCATTTTTATGCAGGGAAAGACAATAAGGGTGTTCTAGGCAAGAAAAATAATGTGTGCAATGGAAAAGAAACATGGAAGCATGTCGCACAGATATAGAAGGACACAGACCATCCTGCATCCTTTGCTTTGATGTTATGCTCAACCAAGAAACTTTCTGGATATTAATTGGGCTATATTTAGCTACTCTGTCTTGGATAGTAAACATGAGTTTTTCAGCCATTGGAGAGACATTTTGTGCATTCTGCATTACAAATAAGTTAACTGATATCCCAAGTTTTATACTGGCCTTTGATGTGTCAATTACTCTAGACAGTATCAGGTGACAAAATTACATTCATTTCCTGCAACACTAAGGAATTCAATGTGATTTCACAAGACATGTGAAGGGGGAAGGTTAGCTTTCCCCCATGAGGCTAGCCAAAAGAGCCAGCTGACCTTCAGACCCGTAGCACACACTATGAATGGTTTCCCAAAGTCACGTGTTCATCCTCCTTCTTACTTACTAACAGAACTTGGGTTCTATTTCGATATGGGCAGCCTTGTGTTTGAAAGGAAGCCAAGCCCCATCCCTGGCCCCAGTGTCTTGATGAGGTGAAGTCTATATGGCAATTCTTCCTCCAGTGACTGTCTTGGGAATGGACATGGAATGCAGTTCTGGGCAGCGAGATGAGGCAGGGACGGGATTTGCTGGCAGCTTTGGAAATGTTTTCCTTAGTTTGACAAAGGGAGTAAAGTAAGGACCCTTCCAGCCTTGGCCCATCACTTGTGTGGATTGTTTCTGCAGTCATCCTGGAGCCAGGAAAAGGTGAGCCTGAGGATGATACCAGGGGGGCGGAGATTGGCAGTGAGAAATGGCAGACAGAGCTTAGGCTGCTGATGATGTTGTCGAGTCTCTGAATCAGCCCTCCTGGAGCTGCCCTATCTCTGTACATCTTGATATGTGAAATGACAGATGTCCTTATACATTAGGCCAGTTTTTGTTGTTTGTTTTTTCCAGCTGAATGCACACGAACGACACCCCACCCACGCAGACACACAAACACAACATACCATGTTGTCACTTCCCCAACCTGGGAACTGAAATTAAGGTGTCACAGGGAATGTAGGAGCAGGCTTACTCCTGGGGCTCTAGACACTGGAACCTATTTATGGAACTGGAAGATTATACAGCATCCCACCTACTTTCATCAATAAGATTATTTGGGGCACCTGGGCGGCTCAGTCAGTTAAGCGTCCGACTGCAGGTCATGATCTCACAGTTCGTGGGTTCGAGCCCCGCATCGGGCTCTGTGCTGACAGCTCAGAGCCTGGAGCCTGCTTCGGATTCTGTGTCTCCCTCTCTCTCTGACCCTCCCCTGTTCGTGCTCTGTCTCTCTCTCTCAAAAGTAAATAAATGTTTAAAAAAAATAAGATCATCTCTTCTTCTTCAAGGACAAGTGAATCCCTCCTGAGCGCTTCTCTGCCTCTACACCTGCCATTCTAACATTACCAACAACCTCTTACCTGACTATCTTTTCTCTCTCTCATGGCGTCTGCTTGTTCAGTTTGTACAGCCTAAATTCTCTCTATATATCTTTCAACTTCTGCAACTAAATATATCCAGAATTCAATTTTTCTAGAAAAGTTCACATCCTGGTGGGTAAGACTGTCACCTCAGGCCATCTCATCAACTACTGACGACACTATAACTGACCATACTTGGGTCATAGGCCCAGCCCTCCTCTACTCAGAGAGAGCCTGGGCAGAGGGTCACGTGGTACCAGTATGACAACTTATGCAGAAAACCACTTAGAAGAGGGGTGTGGACTATAACAGGCATTATGAAGTATTATCTGCTCAGTACTATGGCAGTTTGCTAGATGTCCTACCTATATTTATTCTCCCCTTAATCCAAAAAGTGGAAGTTTTTGTTGGGTACATGGTTACCAGCTAATGACATTTCCCAGAGTCCTGCTAGGTACGGCCATGTGACTATATCCCGACTATAAAGTTGTGAGCAGAGGCGATATATCTGGGATGTGTCTTTATTGTTTTTTTTAATGTTAATTTTTTCTGAGAAAGACAGAGCATGAGCAGGGGAGGAGCAGAGAGAGAGGGAGACACAGGAACTGAAGCAGGCTCCAGGCTTGAGCTGTCAGCACAGAGCCTGATGCAGGGCTCAAACCCACGAACCACAAGATCATGACCTGAGCTGAAGTCAGATGCTTAACTGACTGAGCCACCCAGGCACCCCTGGGATGTGTCTTTAAGAGGGAATGTGCCCTCTGCCTCCCTGCTGGCTGCACATAGACATAATGATGACAACTAGAGCAGCTATTCTACCTTTCAAGGTGGAAACTGCATGTTGGCAAACCAGCAAGGTCAATGCTGATACCCAGGATCACCAACTTATCTTGATTTGCCCAAAACTTTCCCAATTTTAGCACTGAAAGTCCTGCAAACCAGGAATCTCTAGAGTCCTGGACAACCTGGACAGCTGATCACCCTACTCCGTCGAGCTGCTACACCAACTCTGGAGCACCTACTCGAACTCTTGTTTGAGAGAGAACAAAACACAAACAAAAAGCAAAATCCTTCCATCTTGATTAAACCACTGTACTGGGGGTAAAGGGGGGGAGTTCTTTGCATCACCCTCTCCTGTCTCCTAATAAATACAGACACATTTGATTTAAAGATCCTTGTTGACCACTTTTTCATTGCTGCTCAACCTGAGGTCTGATGCTCCTTGGCTGGGCTCCCACACCCTGTTGTCTGGTCTGCCCATGTCTGGGTTCCAGTCTCTCATTACTGAGCCTCCTGGGGAGGCTGAGGCCTGATCATCTTCTGGCTCTAATCTTGTCCCTCTCTTTACCTTTCTTAGCGGGAAGTGACTTTTTGAAACCTATCGATTAGTCCAGGCCAACTCCCCTACATAAACACACACACGTATACACACACAATCACATGAATTTACACACACATCCACATATACATTTTCTCTCTTTCTCTCTCTTCCTCTTCTCTTACTCTCATCCCCTTACCCTTTTATGATACTCAGACTTTCAGAGGGAGCCTTTGTGGGGAACAGATGGGAAGCTGAAGTGGATTCAAGGGCAAAATAAATTTGTTTTCTTTTTTAAATCACATCATACATGTTCTTTGTAGAAAAATTAGAAGATGGAGTTTGGTTCCATAAACTTTTTTTAAAGACAAAATAAATGCAAACAATAAATACAGCTCATTAGGATTTAATCTCCTTTGCTACCACTCTCCTATCAAAGGTACTTGAGCTGCTCTGGTTATTTGGGAGTGAGAGTGGGAGTTATGCTTCTTGGCAGTAGAGGCCTTCAGGCTCACAGACAAGTATGACATTGTTTTTCTAGAAGCTATCTGCAGGGATGGCCCCACAGAAGTCAGTGACCCTCCTCTGTATCTCTGGGATTTCCAGGAGAGCCCTAGCTTCAAGAATCCTATCCTCTGTCCCTAAGGGCCATCTAAAGACCCCCAAACTCTCAATGGTGGGATTCCTCCAACGTCCAACGTCCAACTACATTTCCTCCACCACTTCCTGCTCCCTACAGTAACCCTAGGGGCCTCTGTCAGGCCACGGCTATGGTTTTAGTTCAGATAACATGCAGAGCCACATTTTGATCTCTCCATGAGCACAGCACAGAACTGCAGAAAACTGCCAGGGTGTCCACATTTTGTCGATGGATTAAAATATTTTTTCCATTTTTCATGTATTCTGAAGCGTTCAACCTGTGGAGGGAGCCCAATATATTTCTTTTCCATAAAAGCTTCTTTGGGATTTATATTCTTCAGGGTGGACATTTTTGTTCATTTCTCTAATCCTAAAAACAATTCTAGAAATAGAAAAAAATTTAAATGATTATAAGCTAACAGGCAAGAATAAACTGGAAATTTCCTGAGTTTATACTACTCTGAGACAATGCTGTTAATGTTTTGGCATATAACTTTTCACTTTTTAGCACTACTTCTATTATACACATTTCTGTATCACACAAATAAATAAATCTGTGGTCTTTTAAGAAATAAAAGGACACAATTTGCATCAGATTGGTTTGGGAAGTAAATCATCATCTTTGGGGCAGAAGGTGAGAAAAGTGACCTAAGAAACAGTAAAGAGAGGCTAGCACTAAGCTGACAAGGCATGTTTCTAGTGTCTACCTCATGGGTTCTTTTGTGTAATAGCAGTTTAAGTTTATTTATTTATTTTGAGATAGGGAGAGAGAATTCTAAGCAGGCTCTGCACTGTCAGCACAGAGCCCAACATGGGGCTCGAACTCATAAACTGTGAGATCATGACTTAAGCCAAAATTAAGGTCAGATGCTTAACCAACTGAGCCACCCAGGCGCCCCAAGGCTTTGCTTTTAGTTGAAATTTTTAATGACCTAAAAGCAAATCTTGGTGAGGTGGTGAAGACCTGGTTATCAAATGAAACCAAGGGTTTGCTTTAAAATAAAATGGAGGTGGCGGGGTGGGAGCGGGGGTGGATATAGATGAAACAAAATTGTCCGTAAGTTGGTAATCATTGAAGCTGGTTGATGGATATGGGAGTTTATTATACTATTCTATCTTTTTTTATTTTTTTATTTTTTTTATTTATTTTTTTGAAAAAATTTTTTTAACGTTTTTATTTATTTTTGAGACAGAGAGAGACAGAGCATGAAGGGGGGAGGGGCAGAGAGAGAAGGAGACACAGAATCGGAAGCAGGCTCCAGGCCCTGAGCCATCAGCCCAGAGCCCAACACGGGGCTCGAATTCACAGACTACGAGATGGTGACCTGAGCTGAAGTCAGACGCCTAACCGACTGCGCCACCCAGGCGCCCCATATTCTATCTTTTTTTAATAGAAGTTTGACTTCTTTCTTTCTTTCTTTCTTTCTTCTTTCTTTCTTTCTTTCTTTTCTTTCAAGTAGGCTCTACACCCAACTTACCCAAAGATCAAGAGCTGCGTGCTCTACTGACTGGGCCAGCCAGGCACCCCAAGGTTTGATATTTTTCATAATAAAAAGTTAAAACAAGCAACAGTTAAACTCAGGAACTGCTTACAGTGAGAGACAAAATCTGACTCAAACCCTGCCATCTTCCCATTTTGGAGACTTCTCTTTTCTCAGAAACACCACTACCATGACTATTGTATTAGTCACATAAGATTAATCACCACGACCAACATGGCCAGCACCCAGGAGCTCTTTCTTGCCACGAGGCATCCTTAGCAAAGATTCCAAGAGGGAGGTTGGGGTCAGTGAAGGGAGGGCAAAGCAACCTTGAGCAACCCTTTGCAAGCTTGAAGAATCACGGATTTCTAGGTGTTTCGCAAAATGTATCGATTTTGCATTCTAAACAATGTTATTTTTAGGCGAATTATTTAATCTCTGAGCCTTGGTTGTGAAGTCAGTGCAATGAAGATAAGAAGTAAACAAAACAATTTATGAAAAATTCTCAAGCAGGATGTCTGACACGCAGTGGGTGGCCATTATTCATGCCCTTCCCTTTTCCTGAGTTATTAAGAAAACTGAAAGAAGGTCTTTACCTTTCTAGACTTAAAACAGAGGCAAGAAGATAATGTGTCCATATAATATTGTGTAACAGGATGAGAGAACAATTACCATAAAACCTGGTATTGGAATTCTACTGAGGCTAATTGTCTTCATTGGGAAAATTAATTTGAAAAAATACTGTGACACAGCAAAAGTATGGCTTGGCAGAAGACACACCACAAAGATAGCAAAATGCCAGGGTCACTATTGCATAATTTATAGTTGCTTGTTTTGTTTTCTTGTAAGCTCTTCTAATTTCCCTAAGTCTTTAGTAGCATCTTCCGCACACATATGCCTTGCGGGGTGGTATTTGTGTAAATGAAAGACACGGACTAACTTCCGTAACTGGATCACCTCCAAAGACAGCTAAGCATAAGCAAGTTTGCAGACCCAGGATCTCAGAAGCAGATGTGAGAATGAGATCGAAATCCTGGGAAATGCGTGAAATCTTTGGAAGGTCTTGCTTCTTTCTGGCTTGAGGGTTCCAGGTGAAATATGACTCATTTAAAAAGTCAAGCAAGTGACCATGATATTGTTTGTGTCAAGTGGCAAATGAGTGATGCGGCCAGGAAATGACTTGCAGAGAGCATCCCTGAAGAAGTCATGGTGGAGCTATGGGGGAGACAGAGGATGGACAGTGCCCGGAAGCCCCTCACTACTCAGACTGCTACAAGACAAGAGTCTTTCAGAAAGACAGAGTATTCGCCTCCTAAAGAAAGCAGGATGGGGATGTCTGGGTGGCTCAGTTGGCTAAGCAACTGGCTCTTGATTTTTGCTCAGGTCATGATCTCACGGTTTGTGAGTTCAAGCCCCATGTCAGACTCTGCACTCACAGTGTGGAGCCTGCTTAGGATTCTCTCTCTCTGCCCCTCCCCTGTGCATGCTCTCTCTCAAAAATAAATAAATAAACATTAAAAAGAAAGAAAGAAAAGAAAGCAGGATGATTTGTTTATAACCTAGATCCCACACACTTTCCCAAGAGGTTTGTGCAACTGAGACACACATCTATGTAAACACAAAAAAATTAAAAGATAAAAAGGGGAGGCACCTGGGTGGCTCAATGGGTTAAGTGCCAACTCTCAATTTCAGCTCAGGTCATGGTCTCACCATTTGTGGGCTTGAGCCCTACGCTCTCAGCACGGAATCTGCTTGGGATTCTCTCCCTCTCTCTCTGCGCCTCCCCTGCTTGTGCTTGTGCTCTCTCTCTCTCTCTCTCTCTCAAAAATAGACAAAATAAATAAACTAAAAAAAGATAAAAAGAGATCAGAACCATGAAGAAAAAGCAAGGGGATGGTTGCACTGGGAACAAGAAATGTGGCTATGGCATTCGAATCTTCTGGAAACCCCAGGAAGTAGGAGTCACAGAGCTTTCCACAGCCGACAAAGGGAGTTATGCCAACTCAGAAGGAATGTACTGGATTCCAGAAACTGTTCCTTCCAAGAGATGTTTTTGTCTTTATATACGCAAGCTCCCTGGCTCTGCAAAACCCAAGGGCCCATGACATCACTATTTCAGAAGGAACAGAAAAGCTGCTAAAGCTTTTAACTTTTAAAGGTGGTGGAGAGAGGGAGCTATACTGACAAATTACAATATGACTATGATAGTCTTAAAAATTTTTTAGATCTGCATAATATATCTGAAGCTGAGAGTCTCCATAAACTATACGAAAACAAGAACCAATTACAAATCAGTAAATGGCAGAACAATGTGAATTGCCATCAAAGATGAACACGATTAAAATGAATTAGTCATAAACTACATTAAAATGAAGGCCATGGATATATGGATTTATGATTTGCACTAAAATATGAAGGAATAATAATAGCACTTTATCTTAAGCTATCAAATTTAATTTTTTTCAATGTGCTTCAATACTGGCTATATAACTTGAGATGTCTAAATCATAAAACAGAATTGTAGCTCAAATGATTCCAAAGTGATGTGAAACTAAACATCGAGTTCATTTATACCCAAGAACTTATAAGTGCCTGAAAGGAATTGAGTTCGTGAAGAAAATAAGATGAAAAAGATTGTTTAAAATGTTTATTTATTTTGAGAGAGAGGCAGAGAGCGTGCATGCACTCCCTTGAGCAGGTGGGGGAGGAGCAGAGAGAAAGAATTCCAAGCAAGGATGTCAGCTTAGAGACGGACACAGGGCTCAAACTCACAAACAATCAGATCATAACCTGAGTTGAGATCAAGAGTCAGAGGCTTAATTGACTGAGCCACCCAGATGCCCCGAAAAATGTTTTTATTATCGCTAATGGGTTTCCAGGGGGCTCAAGACAAGCCCTTCAGAAATGGGGGTGAGGAAAGAAAAGCTTATTCTGTTGCTGAATGCTGTCTTGCACTGGTGCTGACTGTAGCCTCCCGGACCGCAAAGGCAGTTCAGGGTTCAAGAGCATGGTATCCTATAACAGTTAAATCCTGTGACCTAACCTGCACCTACTGTCTGTCTCTATCTCATCCCCACAGGTTCTTGAACATTATTGGGTGTTTTATTGTTTGAAATAACCCAAGTTCCTGGCTATTGGAGTCTTCATCTTCTAAGATTAAGTTTCTTCTCATGTTTTTTTTTTTTTTTTTAATAAGAGACATTAGCATACAGAAGGAGAGGCAACAAACCAGAAAAGAACACCTCTCTAAATTCTAGTGACCTGGATTTCTGAAAAATTACTGAACTATATGGAAACCCAGTCCTAAAATCCCAACAGCTTTTGCAAAGACATAAAACCAAGCTAGTCGTAGGAACTACTAGCATCTGTTGAGAAATACACCCATGAACTCAACAGCTATCATTTATCAGACGCCAAATATATGCCAATTGCTTAACTGTGTCATTTGCTTACCCTAGAGTTATCTCTAAGCAACAGGTACTTGGTTGTTCATTCATTTATGCATTCAGAAACTATTTGTGGAGTGCCTGCTCTGTGCTAGACATTGTTAGAGGTTCTGGGAATGTAGCAGTGAGCAGAGGTAGGCATGGCTCTCCCTGTTACAGAGCTTACATTCTAGCAGGAAAAACAGACATGAGATAGTTACACACCAATTAATTAATTGCAATTAAGGAAATCACTAGGAAGAAAGATGTGAGAATAATTAAGAGAGACCTCATTAAAGCTGTGGGTCAGGGAATGCTGCCAAAAGAAAGTGAAGTTTAAGCTGAGACCCGAAGATAAGCAAGGGGCAGCCACACAAGGAGCTGGGGACACAGTGGTCCTTGCAGATGTAGGTCCTGTAGAAAGGAGCTCAGCTGTAGATGTGGACTGGAGGCCCAGAAAGTCAGGTAACTTGCCCAAGATCACACAGTCTGTAAGAACCAGGACATCAGTCTATTTATACTCCTCCAATTGCACCAAGGGGACTGTTAGAGACTCCAAATAAACCAAAGCATTATTATTTGTTTTTATTTTTATTTATTTCTTTTAGAGAGATTGAGAGCATGCAAGTGGAAGGAGGAGGGCAGAGGGAGAGAGAGAGAATCTTAAGCAGGCTCCATGTTCAGCACAGAGCCTGACGTGGAGCTCAATCCCATGACCCAGGAATCATGAGTCTGAAATCAAGAGTCTGATGCTCAACTGACTAAGCCACCCAGGCGCCCCTAAACCAAAGCATTATTATTGTGTCCATGAATTCAAAAGCTCACAGTTAATTTGACTAAAAGGTCTCCATTGCAGGGAGGCCTTCCTGACCATTCTATGGAAAATCGCAAACCTTTCTCCCTCCTCAACATATAATTCCTTAGTCCTTTCTTTATGTTTTTCTCCTTTAGCATTTGCTACTACCTAACATGCTTTATGTTTTCTTCTTCCAAGATTGTTTTCTTTTTCTGGTTTTCTGCAGTTTGAGTATGCTGTGCTCAAATGTAGTTTTATTCTTTGTGTGGTTTGGGTTTTTTGTTTTGTTTTGTTTTCTTTTTTTGTTTATTTTTGTTGGTTTTTTTTTTAAGGTTTTTTTCTTTTTCTTTTTTGGCATTTGTTCTGCTTGATGTTCTCTGGGCTTCCTGGATCTGTGGTTTGGTATCTGACATTAATTTAGGGAAATTCTTGGTCATTATTCCTTCAAATATTTCTTCTGATCCTCTCTCTTGTCCCTTTGGTATTCTCACATATATTATACTTTTGTCATTGTCCTATGGTTCCTAAACATTCAGTTCCTTTTTTTTTTCAGTCTTTTTCCTCTGTGCTTTTTTAGTCTTAGAACCTTCTGTTGACATATCTTCAAGTTCAGGGATTCTTTCCTCAGCTATGTCCATCTAATTAGCCTATCAAAGGCATTCTTCATCTCAGTCACAATGTTTTTGGTATCTAGTATTTTTAATTCTTTCTCAGAGCTTCCATCTCTTTGCTTATGTTACTCTCAGGTTCTTTATGGATTATTTTCTAACACCAACCAGTTCACCAGTTCTTCAACACCAAGTTGGGTGTCCCACAATTCAATTCAATTTTGACACCAACTCCCAAAGGTAGCACAGACCCCACAGGTTAAGGGCTCAGTCCCACAAGATTGCCCCCCACCTCAGACACTAGTTACAAGTATCGCATTACCAGGTTACCCATACCTTTGTTTGACTTGGCCATAAATTTGCGAATCCACACAACTCCTTCCTCAGTTTTGATAATTCACTAGAACAGCTCACAGAAGTCAGGAAAGCACCTTAGTTACTATCACCAGTTTGTTATAAAGGATACCACTCAGGAACAAAGGGAAGAGATGCACAGGACAAGGTATAGGGTAAGGAGCCCTAAGCCTCCATCCTGGCCAATGCACCACTCTCCTAGCACCTCACTGTGTTCACCAGCCTGGAAGCTCTTCAAACCCTGTTGCTTATGGGGTTTTATGGAAGTTCCATTACATAGGCATAATTAAACCATTGTGGTGACTGAATGGTCACCAATTATCAACCATTGGTGACTGAAATGATCTCTAGTCCCTCTCTCAATCCCAGAGATCATGAGTGGGGTTGAATTTTCCATCCCTTTAACCACATGGTATGGTTTTTCTGGTGACCAGCTCTTATCCTAAAGCTTTCTAGGAGCTCCTCAACCAAGAATCATTTCATTAACACACCAGAGATACTCATTGCTCAGGAGACTCCAAGAGTTTTAGGAGTTCTCTACCAGCAACCAGCAACAAAGACCAAATATTTCTTCCTAAATTACAATTGTTCATCTGTTATTGAACATTTTCTACTTTTTTTTCCACTGGAACCCTCAGCATAGTTGTTTCATTTTTTTTTTTAGTGTTTATTTATTTTTGAGAGAGAGACAGAGAGAGAGAGGAGGGGGGTTAGAGAGAGAGGGAGAGAGAGAATCCAAATCAGGCTCTGTGCTGTCAGCGCCAAGACCAACATGGGGCTTGAATCCATGACATGCGATCATAATTTGAGCCAAAGTCATGCACTCAACCAGCTGAGCCACCCAGGTGCCCTGCATAGTTATTTTAAATTCCTGGTCTCATAGCAAACACCCCTGACATATTCATGTCTGATTCTGATGCTTGCACTGTCTCCAGACTGTGGGTTTTTTGGGTTTTTTTGTTTTTGTTTTTGATTTTTTTGCCTTTTAGTATGTCTTGTGTTTTTGTGTTTAAAGCTGGTCATTATGTATGTACTGGGTACAGAAACTGTGGTCAATAGGTCTTTAGTAATGTGATGGTAAAGTGTGGGTGAGGGCAAGTGTTGGATACTTCTGATTAGATCTCAGTCTTTTAGTGGGCCTGTGCACATGGGCTGTGAAATTCACAAGAGCTTCCCAGTTCCTTACCCCCTAAGGTGGGGCAGGATGGCTAGAGGGGCTGAAATTGGGTGTTTCTCCTCTACACAGGTCAATTAGGCTCTGATAAAGCCTCAACAGATTAGGCTTTGGGGAAAGAGTTTCTCTTGAAGACAGTTAAGATGTTAAGAAGAATGGGATGCCCTGGTGTATTTTTAGATGGTTACTTTTATCCTTTCCCTGCTGGAAGCAGTAGAACATTTTTCTAATTACCCCCAAAGGCCCCATTGGCCCCACCTCCAAATACCATTACACTGGAAATTAAGTTTCAGTAGATTAATTTTGGGGAGAGATACAAATACTCAGTCTATGACACAGTTTAATATATTGTACAATTGTATAATTGCTTGTATAGCGATACAAGCAATAATGCAATTTAATATAAATGCTGTTTATGCTTGAACTGCTGATGAAAAACATTTACTGAGCAAATTAATTTGGTGAACCTGGTTAACTCAGGGTAGTGCTCCCAGTCTAGGCCATACCATGGCACACACAGAAAACCAAGTATGTAATAACCAGCCAGTGACTCATCTCAAGGGCTGAAGGTCTTGATTTCTAGGTCCACTCATCACCCACATGCTGTGCCATTTGGAAAATGCTGTTTTAAGGGTAGTATTCAACCCACTAAAGAGACCAACCTGTTTGGCTAGATAGACCTATTTGAATGGTTTCCAGGGACTAAAGAGAGCCAAGGTCAAGAAAGGGGAAAATGGTGGTAAAGATCCAACTGACAATTCTTCTTATCAGCCCTCCCCCAATCTGCTCTCTGCCTATCTTTCCAGTCTCGGTTCCCCACTCCTGCCCCAAACCTTACATAATGCTACACGTGCTTGCTTCTACTCTTCCCTCTCCCTACCCATCCGAATTTGTTAGGTCCCAGGCCACAGCCAGGAAGTGTTTACCAGGCTCCCCTACCCCCCCCCCCCCCCCCACCGCTGCCTCCACCCCAGCAGTATCCCCTCTCCTGTGTTCCTGGGTTTTTGGTCCACAGCACTGCATTTTACTTCTTTAAATTTTGAAGTAATCTCAGAGACTGAGTCCAACCTTCAATTTTTAGTTGAAACGCATGGAGCCCAGAGAGGTAGAGGGATGGTGCTGTCCACGGTCTGGGGGCAGCCTAGGGATGGGTGTGTCCTGTCTCCTGTTCTTTCCATTACCCGGTTTAATCTCTCTTTTGCTAATCCTGACACTTGATAATTTATTCATGGGTGAGAACCTACTCATTGGAGAGCCTATATGATCTGTAGCAACTGCCAGATGGTCCTTAATAAAACATCAATAAAGCAAAAGCAGATGGCATTTACTAAAATGTATAAATAATAAGTATTATACAAACATGCCTGAGAGTCATCAAAAACAATTTTTTTCGGGACTCCCTAATAATAGATAATTATCAGACAAGACATAAAAGAGGAAAAATCAGCCTCTATATTGTGATCTGAAAGAATGTTTCAGGTTCTTGTAGATATTATGGATAATAAAGATTTTAAACTTAGTTTTATCCCAGAATTCTTAGCCCTACATTGACTATTATATGGCAATTTTAGAAGCAATGACAAAAGCTTTAAAATAAACAAAAGGGAGGTCCTACAACTTCTTCCCTTAAAACTTCAGCCAAAGCCAGGTGACCCAGTTTGCCCACTTCCTAGAAAAAGAGATTTCTAGAAAACATAAAAAATTCTACATTTTACTATCAGGGCAATCAAAATCACTAGGCTGGCCTGCAGGGTTGTCTTAGGAGTCAGTATTCCAGAGAACTTTTAGGAACAGAAGTAATAAGCTGTTTTGATTATTAATTTACCTGAAGGCGAACTTTCAGTATTTTGTTTAAATGTTTGACTTCTTCCCCAAGTTCACTTATTAGGCAGCAGTCAAAAATTAGGGCTTAGACTCAGACCTGAGGTTAAATCCTAATATCAACTGTGCCAGACTTACAGGCTGCCTCCCTAGGATTCAGGTTTTTTCATCGATAAAATAGGGATAATAATACTCTATGGAGTTGTACAAAGACTTACTGAAATAATGTACGTAAAAGACCATGCTGGACACAAAGTAAGCCTTCAAAGGATGTAGCAATTATGCATATCTAATCTGGTGCCCACCATTCTAACTAAGCTAAAAGTAGCCAAGTTGTGAAATAACTAGTGGTTTCCTTTTCCTAACCCTTCCATGTATCTTTAAACTTCTTGCTCAAACCCTGCTATTCAGAAAGACTCCGTTATCAATATTTATGTCTTATGTGATTGTTGCAGAGTGAATTCCCTTGGGGATATTTGCATTGAGGCCTATTTCTAATTCTAGAATGTGAGGCTAATCATTGTTGGAGGGAATGTTTGGCACTACCCTTGCACAGGCAAGGGTTCTGGTGTGGAGGGAGATAGAAGAAATACAGGAGCTTGTGAGCATGCTTGTTTGAATTCTCTGGATCCTTTTCTGCAAGGTTCTGGTCCAAAATACATTTCCACATGACTTCACCTCCCAAATCAGAATTAGTGGGTTCTTTTAAAAGCTTTTTTCAGCAAGTCAATGCTCTAATAGTTGTGAGCTTCTGAAGCCTCTTGATTGGCTGTCCAAACTGACAGTGGGATATGCTTATTTGGTTGGGTTTTAGTGTGTGTATTACAGTTCTCCCGAGAAACCAAACCAATAGGATACAGTTGACCCTTGAACAGCTCGGGGGTGGCAGGGGAGGGCTAGGGATACTCACCCCTCACCCCAGTCAAATATCTGCAAATAACTCTTGACTCCCCAAAAACTAGTAGCCTACTATTGACTGGAAGCCTCACCAATAACATAAACCATTGGTTAATGCACATTTTATATATGTGTTATGTACTGTATTCTTATAAGAAAGTAAGCTACAGGAAATGTTATTAAGAAAATCATAAGAAAGAGAAAATATATTTATAGTACCATATGTATATTTATTGAAAAAAATCTGTGTATCAGTGGACTCGCCCAGTTCAAACCCGTGTTCAAGGGTCAACTGTATATCTACATAAATATGCATAGATATATATTTGTATAGACATATAAAATTTGGGGGGGGGAATTTTTCTGTATAACTCTATAGAACTACAGATGTATATAGTTCTGCCTTATTGGTTCTGTTTTATTCTATATATAGACATCTGGATTATATCTATATATGAGGAGATTTATTTTAGGAATTGATTCACATGATTACTGAGGCTGAGGGTCCCACAATCTGCTGTCTATGAGCTAGAGAACCAGGGAAGCCAGTGGTGTAATTCAGTCAGAGTCTAATGGTTAAAGAATCAGGAAAGCCAGTGTCTGAGGGCTGAAGATGGATGTCCCAACTCAAACAGAGAGAGCAAATTCACCCTTCCTCCCACTTCGTGTTCTGTTCAGGGCCCGAAGGGATTAGTGGATGCCCACCTACACCGATGAAGGCATCGACTTTCTTCAATCCACAGATTCAAATTCTAATCTCTTCCAGAAATACCCTCACAGACACATCCAGAAATAATGTCTCTCTCTAGACATTCCTTAGCCCAGTCAAGTTGACACATAAAATTAACCATCAATGTTGATGTTTTTTGTTTGTTAAAAATGTTTGTTTATTTTGAGAGAGTGTGAAGGGGGGAGGGGCAGAGAGAGAGAGAGAGACACGGAATCTGAAGCAGGCTCTAGGCTCTGAGCTGTCAGCGCAGAGCCTGACTCGGGGCTCAAACTCACGAACCGCAAGATGGTGACCTGAGCTGAAGTCGGATGCTCAACCGACTGAGCCACCCAGGTGCCCCTGATGTTTTCATTGTTTTTAATATGAGAATGTTAGTAGAGGAAGATAGATTTACTTTCAGAAAGTGGGCCCTACTTGAGCTATGAAGTACCCATGTAGCTGTGTCCTACTGGCCATCTAATTCCTCAGAGAAAACTAGCCTTGCAGGAAGGTGACAGGTACAGTTCTTCTGGGGGAAAAGTGAAGCTTGAAGATTTCAAAGTAGACTGTTAGAAAAAAAAACCTGTAGAAACTTTGTTTCAACAGTTTCAAACAAAGTAAAAATCTTTCATGGTGTCAAAGGTGCACAGATTTGGCAGGGGCTGAACTTCTGAAGCTATTTTCTCTTCTATTGTTCAGACTAACAAATTTATTGTACTCAGTCAAGATTGAGTCAGATGCCAAGATAATTTTTTTCTTGCCAAATTGCTTTTTCCATTGTAATTAGCCTTTTTAAGAACCTTACCAAACAAAAAAGTGTGTATACAATTCCCATTCTCCCCCTTCAATTAAAACTCTGCAAAGAAGTTTTATCAGTAATAACTGTTGAAGATGAAAATCCCCCCTCACCCACTTTATCATCAGTTTCTCCCTGTTTTCTTAGATATCCTTTAAACCAGATGTAGATTAAGAAAGGTTTGACTTTTTTCATAGTATGTGTTGTATAATCTGAAAATAAATTATCTAAACTAAAACTGGTTTATTAGCTGTCTGGGTTGGCCTTACTAGGATTCTTTCTAGGAACTGGGAACATGGCCAACACCGGTTTGTCCTCTAAAAGCACTTAGAAGCAGAGTCTGCTCCTGCTCTTGGAAACCAACTGCCTTCTTTTTTTTCTTTTTTTTTTTTTTCTGGGCACAAAAACTACGTTTTCCAGCCTTCCCTGTGGTTAGAGGGACCTATGACTAATTTCTGGCCAAAAGAACGTATGCAAAAGTGCCAGGCCCATGAAATACCTCCCATGAGAGAGTCTCCAGGTTCCTTCCTTCTCTGCCTGCTGGAGATGTCCGTGCCCAGGCAATGTGGGGACCATTGGGCTGAAAATGGCAGCACCTTCCTGAAGGAACAGAGACTACCCTCCTCTATCACCACCTCCCAGACTCTGAAACTGTCTTTAATTGTTCATTGACAAAAAAATAAATAAATAAATAAAAACAAACAAACAAACAAAAGAAAAACCCAAAAAACAAAACTAAGCTACTATCATTTTGAGCCATTATCAATTGGGGGGTTGTTTGTTCAGCTTATCCTACTTGACTTTACTTGATCCTTTCTCCCTCCACCATGTTAGATGTTCTCGCCAAGCCCTCCATGGTACCTGATTGTTGAACTTCTCATCTTTTATCCTTATTGCTTATCTGTCTGCCTTCCCAGATATATTCCCAAGCTCTAATAGGGCATGAACTACATTTCCCTCTTACCATTATATCCCCAGTATCTAATATAGGGCTTGGCATATAGTACATCCTTAACAAATATTTGTTACAGTAACAAAATGTTGGATGCATGGACTTTGCCTTTCTCTGTCCTGGGTATAGCTGACTTAGATGCTGGACAATCTTTAGGAACAATGATAATGGGGTGAGAAAAGCTTGTACAGCTGAATTGCACCATTCTTGAATGTTTCTATAAACCTGACACTTGGTGGATGACTCCTGGTCTTCACTGCAAATCTCTAATGTTGACAAGGATATATGAAAAATAGACAACAATATAGGAGTGTTTACTAACTTTGTTTATTTAATGCCATTCTCTTTCTTTTTAAAAAATATTTTTGGGTGGTGCCTGGGTGGCTCAGTCGGTTAAGCGTCCAACTTCAGCTCAAGTCATGATCTCACAGTTCATGGGTTCGAGCCTCATATTGGGCTCTGTGCTGACAGCTCAGAGCCTGCAGCTCAGAGCCTGGAGCCTGTTTTGGATTCTGTGACCCCCTCTCTCTCTCTGCCTCTCCCCTGCTCATGCTCTGTCTCTCTCAAAAAATAAACTTAGAAAAAAATTTTTTAAATGAAAAAAAGATTTTTTTACATTTATTGATTTTTGAGAGACAGAGAGAGAGCACGAGTGGGAGAGGGACAGAGAGAGAATGAGACACAGAATCTGAAGCAGGCTCCAGGCTCTGAGCTGTCAGCACAGAGCCTGACGCAGGGCTTCAACTCACAAACCATGAGATCATGACCTGTGCTGAATTCGGACACCCAAACAACTGAGCCACCCTGGAGCCCCAATGCCATTCTCTTTCATAAATACAAGTGTGATATATTGAAGGTGTCTGGAATTTCTTCGCTGTTTCTCCCATTGAAAGGTAAGGTATAATTGCCCTCTCTATGAATCTGGTCTTGCTTCAACAGTAGAATGTTGTGGAAGTTGCATTCCAGGTCTTCAGAGGCTAAGTCATAAAACATAGCTTCTGTCTTGTTTCTTGCAACACTCACTTTTGGAGCCCCAAGCCTCCATATAAGAAGTCTAATTTCCCAGAGACCACCATGATAAAGAGGCCACATGTAGGGAGATATGCTTGATAATCCCAGCTGAGTGCTGCCTTCCAGCCATCTTTGCCAAGGCATTAGACATGTGGGTAAAACCATCCTGGACCCTCCAGAGTAGGTCATTCACTAGCTAAATTCTTCTGCATGATCCTCGTCAGTGCCACATGGACTGAAGAATCATTCAGCTGAGCTCTACCCAACATTCTGACCTGCAAAATCCTGAGATGTGATAAAATGGTGGTTGTTTCAAGTCATTAAGTTTTATGGTAGTTTGTCATACAGTAAATTATAATTTGAACAAGTTATTTCATTTATTTGTCCAATAATATTTGCATTGAGACTTCAAATTTTGATAATTTTGATTGGTTACTTGCTGGCCACCAAGTAAGTTTCACTTTTCTCCTGTCTGTATCTATACCTTGCAATTGAACAAGAGATGGTTGAGACCCTAAAAGAAACAGGCTGTTAATTCTGGGACATATTCAACCTTCCATAAAGCTTTTTATTTTAAAGCAGTAATTGGTAATATGCATTTGCATTACAGTTTCCAGTGAAAACACTTTTGGGATTCAGGGAGAAAATTGGTTTAAAAATACATGTCAATGTATGCCAAGTTTTTTTGTTAATTTATGTTAGTAACTATGCTTTCCTCTGGGAAGCAGTCAATATGGTAAAAGACAAAATTATACATAGGTGAAAAATTTTAGACTCAATTTAAAAGTGGCGTTAACTAGAAAGTAATCAATAAAGAAAAGGAAACTAACTTTTATTGATGGATTCCTATGTGCTGAGTGCTTTTTACAGATTTTCTCTTTTAATCTCATGACAATACTGTAAATAATTTTTTAAACAGGAAGTTGAAAATTTGCCTAAGGTCACTCAGTTGGTAAGTAGTAGGCTAGGTTTCACCCAGATCTGTCTGATCCAAAGCCTGTGTGTGTTCTTTCTCTTCCATAGTGGCTATTGATCTAAGAGAGTCCAGGTTTTTCCAAAAGTGGCTCCCAAAGAACTAGAAATAGTTATGGCAGCCATGCAGACCTAGCTCATTAATATGTTTGTTTATTTATTTATTTATTTATTTATTTTAATGTAATTTATTGACAAAATGGTTTCCATACAACAGCCAGTGCTCATCCCAACAGGTGCCCTCCTCAATGCCCATCACCCACTTTCCCCTCTCCCCCACTCCCCATCAATCCTCAGTTTGTACTCAGTATCCAAGAGTCTCTTATGGTTTGCTTCCCTCCCTCTCTGTAACTTTTTTTTTCCTTCCCCTTCTCCTCCCTCATGGTCTTCTTTCAAATTTCTCAAGATCACATGTGGTTTTTATATACAATGGAATACTACTTGGCAATGAGAAACAATGAAATCTGGCCATTTGTAGCAACGTGGATGGAACTGGAAGGTATTGCGCTAAGTGAAATAAGTCAGTCAGAGGAAGACAGATACCATATGTTTTCATTAATATGTTCATGTATACAATACACCCCATTAATGAGTTTTATCAATGTAAAAGTATATCAAATCAACATATTGTATACCTTAAATAGACACAATGTTATATGTCAGGTATATCTGAATTACAAAAAGAAACTCAGATGGTATTAAATGATCTGGACGTAAATCTTGGCTCTGTTTCTTCTCAGCTAGGTGAGGTTCCTGGCTAGTGCCTCAGTGATCTCATTTGTAACTTGAACTCCCAACCAATTGCTGTGAGGATTAGATGAGTCAGTCAATGCATGCAATGAACTAAGAACCAAGCTTTGTGATAGTAACTAGAGAGCTCCATATAAATGTTTTTTAAATTTTTTTTAATGTTCATTTCTGAGAGAGAGACACACACAGAGAGAGAGAGAGAGAGAGAGAGAGAGAGAGAGAGAGTGCAAGGAGGGGAGGGGCAGGGAGAAAGAGAAGGAGACACAGAATCCGAAGCAAGTCGCAGGCTCTGAGCTGTCAGCACAGAGCCCGACACGGGACTCGAACTCAAAAACCATGAGATCATGGCCTGAGCAGAAGTCAGCTGCTTAACTGACTGAGCCACCCAGGTGCCCCTAGAGAGCATCATGTAAATGTTAGCAGCTAATATTATTACAGGCCTCAGGCATTATAACTGAAAGGCAATGAACAGGAGTGAAATAATTTGAAGCCCCTAAGAAACTGATGCAACAGAAAGCTCATGCACTCTCAGTTATAAGTGGTAACCTATCTAGAAGGGGCTGGCGCTCTGTGGGGACTTCATGAACATGCTGTTTATAAGGATATTCTTAAGGTGAAGGGCCTAGGTGTGATAACAAGCCAGAGTCACCACCATATAATGTTATGAACACAGAGAAGCAATAACATGGATGACAAGTCTGTCAGCAGGGCCCCCACAGTGATTCTTTTTTTTCTTCCCATACCTATTAGTTTGGCAAGACAGGATCATTTGTCTGAACCATTTCTATTCACTCATTCATTCAACCATCATTAATGGGGCACCTACCTTGTGCCAGGCACTGCACGGATGGGTAGGACCCCATAGTCTAGTTGGAAAAACAAACAAAAGGATGTGTTAATTAATTTAACAAGTACTGACTATCTACTATGCATCAGATGTGTGCTAGGTACAGGGTATAGTGAACAAAACAGACAAAAGTCTGTAGCCTCAGAGAACTGACATTCTAAGGAAGAGAAAGATAGTACATGAAATAAGTAGGATGTATATTGCCTATCAGATGGTGATCAGTGCAAAGGAGAAAGATAAAGCAGATGGGGCGCCTAGGTGGCTCAGTTGGTGAAGCCTCTGACTTCAGCTCAGGCCCTGTCCCGCTCTGTGGTGACAGCTCAGAGCTTGGAGCCTGTGTCTCCCTCTCTCTCTGCCCCTCCCCCACTTGTTCTCTCGCTCTCTCTCTCATAAATAAATAAACTTTAAAAGATTAAAAAAAAATAAAGTGGGGCGCCTGGGTGGCTCAATCGGTTAAGCATCCGACTTCAGCTCAGGTCACGATCTCGCAGTCCGTGAGTTCGAGCCCCGCGTCGGGCTCTGGGCTGATGGCTCAGAGCCTGGAGCCTGCTTCCGATTCTGTGTCTCCCTCTCTCTCTGCCCCTCCCCCGTTCATGCTCTGTCTCTCTCTGTCTCAAAAAAATAAATAAACGTTAAAAAAATAAAAAAAATAAAAAATAAAGCAGAGATAAATAAAAAATAAAGAGAAAGAGACACAGAATCCAAAGCAAGTCGCAGGCTCTGAGCTGTCAGCACAGAGCCCAACATGAGACTCGAACTCACAAACCATGAGATCATGGCCTGTGCAGAAGTCAGGGCTTAACTGACTGAGCCACCCAGGCGCTCCTAGAGAGCATCATGTAAATGTTAGCAGCTAGCAAGGAACTAGGAGTGTCCCTCTAAACTGATAAACTGCCCGTACTTTTGATTTGAAGAGTCAGGAGGGCTTTTTTGAAATAAGTACAAGGAGGTGGGGTAACTGCAGTCTAGGGATATGCTTAGAACATATGGGGGCCCAAGGGAAAACCCTGCCTCTTTCCCAGGCCTGTGGAAGGCAGTAACAAAAAACTCAACATTCCCGAATGCAAGTTCTCCGAGTACAGAAATTTTGTTCTCATTCATTGTTCTCAGCCTGGCAGAGTACTGCTCAGAAAAGATGATCTGTAAATACTGACTGAAGGGATATAATGTTTAAGTCAGACAGTCCGCAAACAATTTTTGAGCACCAACTATGTTCAGCTTCCCTTGGTCACTGAGCACCTAGGGAGGGATGCTGGGCTTCGCCCTCAAGGAGACTTGAACCTAGTTGCATGAATTCCTAGTAACGTCAGGACCCAGCGTGGGCACGGTCACACCACACAAAGCAGGACACTCCCAGGCGCGGACACCAGGGGCTCCCCACAGGGTACAGCAGCCTCAGATTTGCCGAGTGGAACGGTGAAGCCGCGGTGCCAGTCCGCACCCCACTGTTGGTGGCGAGGCCCGGCAGGCTTCAAACCCCTCCGGACCGAGGGCGGGCGATGAGGCCTCGGGGAGGAAAGCCGAGCACACTGCTCTGGTGCGCCCCAGGCCTCGGATCGCTAAGACCTGGCGGGGACTCCGGCCAAAGACGAGCCCCGGGGCGTCAGCGACCCGCCAGAGCGTAGTCACCCAAAGAGAGGGAACCGGCCGGCTCTGGGCCTTCGGGCCGGTCTCGGGACGCCGCCCGCCGTCCTCGCCCCGCCTCAGTTGCACCCGCCCCGCCCCGGCCCGTCCCGGCCTCCCTCGGCCCAGTTCCCCCGGTCCCGTCTGGCTGGCTGGCCGCGGCGCAGGAGAAGCTGCGGAGCAAAGGTCCCAGCGGCCCGCCCCCTCCCGCCGAGCCCCCGCCCCCAGCCCGCCCCGCTTGGCTAATTCGCCCGGGCAGGCTCGGGGCGCTGCGTGAGCGGCTGCGGGGATCAGGCGAAGCCGGCAGGTGAGTGCGGCGGCGCGGACTCCGCTCCGGCTCTCGCCCCGGCGGGCGTTCGGCCCCGGGGAGCCGGGTCCGCGGCTCCTGTCTATCGGGGACACTCCTCCCCGCTGTTGCTCCATTCCTGAGGGAGACCAGTCGGTCGGCTGCCCAGCGACTGGCCATCGGGACGCACTGCGTTCCACTCTCCCCCATTCCCGGGCCTCTCTCCCCCACTTCCCCGCTGCCTCTTTCTTCCCGGGCTGTTGCGAGGACTGGTACCTTGTGTCCCCTCGTCCCCACCCCGTTCACCATCTCTCTCCACTCCTTCATCCTTTGTCCTCCCGTTTCCCCCTGGATGTGCAAAGGCTTTCCCAGCTTGCGGGGCGTGTGTGCGGGAAAGGAAGGCCGGAGCACACGAGTTGGGTGTCTGGGCTTGAACGATTCCCTATCTGCCTGAAATTGGGCCCCAAGCTTGGAGAGAAGGCCAAGCCCCCCTGAATGTCCTAGGCGGGGGATGGGATGACCTCATTCACAGCTGCCCGCGTGGCTTCCCTAGGCCTCGAGGTGCGGACCCCCTGGGCGCCCACTTCACATCTGCACCTGAGAGGCAACGAGGAGGGGGGGGCTCCTACAAAGGCGTTTGTTGTAAAGTGTTTTGAAACACCACTCATCGAGGGGCGGCTCTGTTCTACAGGATGGGGAGAGGGATGGAGGTCTTGGGGTCGCAGCCCTCAAGAGGCAGACAGAGAATTAGAGTGGAACGAAAGAGGTGCTGTGAGGTCAGAGAAGCAGCTGAATACATGTAGTGTGAATTGATCATTGTCACAATCAACCACCAATGAGCTCTTCCTATTAAGGAAAACATCTGTGAGAAGTGGAGCCCAGGCAATTAGAGACTTGATCTGAGAAATATGGCCCAGGCTTCCAGCTGCTGTCCCATAGATCGCCTGCTTTAAGAGGAAGTTTGGCATTTTCCAGCAGTGGTTTTCTTTTTGTTCTCTTTGAACCCTCAAGGGGACCAGAGAGTTCTTCTCTGTTAAGCCCTGTCTCTTCTGTTACCCACTCCACTTCCCGAAAGCCTTTTCTGTCTCACCCTGACTCCTTTTTCAAACTCACGCCTGTCCTGTGACCATCATTTGTGTGTTTTTTCTTTCACATACTGCTTTTTATTTTAGAAAGAAGCGATAGAGTACCTTGTCTTTAATTTGTCTTTTTATAAAATGAGCTCAGGTCCTGGGCTGTGAGCTGGGAGGATATAAAAAGATGACACCTCTGTTTTAATAGACTAAATTTTACTTTGTTATTTAGAAAACTAAAAATAATTCAAAATGTGCTGAAGTTGTTAACTATGAGACATGTACAGCAATGTCTCGTTTCCCTGGATAGTGAGGAAATAGCGTGTCCCATAACTGTGATTGTCACTTCCACTGTAACTGTAGTCTACCCTTTTGAGCACACTTTATTTTATAAAATGAATCTTATTCATATTTTAGAAAATTAATCCTATCAAAGAAAAGAGCTGACTGAGGAAATCAGCAAAGCACGGTGGTCAATGGCTCAGGTTTGGGAGGCAGTTGGACCACCATTGGAATCTTGGCTTTGCACTGATTCTCTGTGTGACATTCAGTGTCCCACAGATCTCCAGGAATACACTTAGACTTGAAAGAGTTGGGTTTGTTGCTTGTTGCAGCGAGGGCGTCCTCACAGCTCAGGGAACCCTGGGGCGTCTCAGTAAGTGGGTGTTAGAAAGGAGTTCTAGCGTTCAGGCTTGTAGGTGGTTTGGGGGAGAGTTTAAGGAAACAGGACTGAGCTCTGGATTGGATGCTGTCAGGAAGAGGGAGAATTCTATGGAGTATCTTCACAGATCTTGTCTAAAATGAAAGAAGGCTGCAGTGAGGCTAAAGCTGTGGTTGGCCAAGAAGCAGCTGTCATTTGTTAGCCACGACTGGTGGTGGTGGTGGTGGCTGTTTGGTCATTTTTGTGGTTTGGACAGTATTCGAATTTTGAGGTCACACAAGATTACGAGGGGTCTTGTTTTTGTTCTAATTTATCATGACGTCACCCAGAGTGGTCTTGCCTGATGTTGCTGTGCTGAGGCACTGTTCGTGCTCAACAGGAGCATGCCGGGCCTGCACCTGGCCACCCCAGGGCTGGCTGATAGGACCAGGCCAGCTCCCCGGTGCCAGGGCTACTTTTTTTCTTTGTTTTCTTCCCTCTTTCGTGATATGGACAAGTTGCTTAACATCTTCGAACTTGAGTTTCCATCTCTGCACAATGCCTACTCGGTGTTGTTTTGAAGATTCAATGAGGAAATGCATAGCGAGAATTTAGCCCAGTGCTGGCACAGCACAGGTGCTCTACAGCTCCTCTCTTTTATCTAGTGTATTTTGATGTTGAGGTTTCTTCCTCAGAACTACTCAGAACTTCCTCAAAACTAATCAGCCAGAGCTGCTCCAGAGAAGCATCCTGAACTGAGCATGAAGAAGAACTGGGTCCTTTCCAACTCAAAGATTTGATCATTCTGTCACTTGGAACCATTATGAATGGATGCTAATTATGCGTGTTCTATTCTCAGGCCATCATGACCTTGGTGCCTATTTTACCTTTGCTCCCAGGAGCCAGTGGCCCCAGTTGGCCGGGTGCTTTTCTGACTTGGTATTGTCTTGCTTTCATAGTCTCTTCCTTCAAAATCTGTTGTCCAGGAGTCTGATTCAAACTTCCGTATCCTTACCACATTTGCTTTTGCTTTCTGAGTTCCAATTGCTTTGAGCTGGGTGAGTAAGGACCTTTTGCTAATGGAATTTCTTTTTTTTTTTTTTTAAGTTTTTATTGAAATTCCAGTTAACATACAGCGTAATATTAGTTTCAGGTGTACAATTTAGCAATTCAACACTTCTTTGCAATACCCCATACTCCTCACAAGTGCATTCCTTAGTCCCTATCACCTATTTAACCCATCCCCCCACCCAGCTAATGGAATTCCTTTTTTCTTTTAAATGTTTATTTATTTTGAGAGAGAGAGAGAGAGAGACACAGACACTCCCAAGCAGGCTCCTGGCTGCCAGTGCAGAGCCTAACGTGGGGCTCAAACTCACGAACCATGATATCATGACCTGAGCTGAAATCAAGAGTCAGATGCTTCACTGATTGAGCCACCCAGGTGTCCCATAGCTAATGGAATTCTTAAGGCCTTTTGTGAGAGCCAGGATCTGGAGTACAGCTGTGAAATGCAATGGGTTTTTAGGCCTTGAGCCATTAAGCTAGATCTCTCATGAGGCCATTTTTGTCTCCTTTGAGATTGGAGCACACTGGAAATTTGAATCTGAATTCTGACTAATGGTTGAATTGAGACTCTATTGTGCTTGTCTGTCAGGCAATGTGGGTTCTAGATCTTTCAGTTGGCTTCCAGGCATAGTATTTAATGTTTCCTGGCTAGACCGTTACTTTAGATATTTGAGAATGGTATGGCAGCTTATTGTTTCCACTACAACATGATAAACTCGACTGTATTAAATTTCTATCCTGTGTTTTAGCTGGCCTATTATATAAAAAACTCCTAGGAATAAAGAAAAAAAAAATAGAAAATGGACCAAGGACACAAATGGTTAAGAAAAGGAAATACAAAAATCGTTTAAACAAAAGATGCTTGATTAAATTCATATTAAAATAACATATCCTAAGACTATACTGAGATATACTGTTTCTCACCTATGATACTGACAAAAATATAAAAGTTTGAGAACTACTGCTGAGACTTTGATACCTTACTGGTGAGACTGCAAAATGGTACAGCCCCTAAAATTATGGATGTATTTACCCATACGTCTAGCAATCCCTCTTGTAGGAATCTTCCTTTGGATTCTCCTACCCATGTATGAAGAACACATGTCCAAGAGTATTTAGTGTGGTATTCTTATGCTAAAAAACGTAGACGTAACCTACGTGATCAGCCCTACAAGACAAACAGTGGTACAGCCACATGATGGAGTATTCAGCTGCAGAGATGAAGGTACTAACATGGGAAGATTTCCAGCACATCTTGTTACATGATAAAAAAAATAAGATGTCTGCAGAACAGTGTGCAGACTTCTTTGAACTTGTATTTGTATAAAGAAATACTGTGGTAACATACCTGCAGGGAAGAGCTTTGAAAGGATAGATGGAATCTGGGGACAAATGAGATTTCACAGTGTATTTTTTTTTTTTTTACACAATTTAGATATTTGAGCCATGTAATATATTATGCATTTAAACATAATAATAAAAAGAAACCTCTAGCTTTAATTTCGCAAGGAGAATATATGGATTTTCTTGATCGAATTAGCCTGATTCTAATAAAAACCTATAAAGCAATAGCCACCTGCATTAGCTTTTCCTAAAGCACACTGCTCTGTCAAGAAGGAAAATTAACTGTGTTTGATGGTGGATGGAAACAAAATAATTTAGGAGTTCTTTTTCTTTAGCCTCTAATTCCTCTGGGGAGGATTAGTGTCATTACAACAGCTTTGTTATCCACAACAGATGGATTTTATTATTTATATGTTTTCCTTTCTTTCTTTTTTTTTTTTTTTTGTTCATTTATTTATTTTGAGAGTGAGCGAGTAGGGGAGGGGCAGAGAGGGAGAGAATCTGAGACAGGCTCTGGCCTGTCAGTGCAGAGTCTGATGCGGGGCTTGAACACATGAATCGTGAGATCCTGACCTGAGCTGAAACCAAGAGTCGGACACGTAACTGACTGAGCCACCCAGGCGCCCCAAGTTGTGTTTTTTAATGGCAAGTCTGATTTGGCTTTTTCAGAAACCTGTTTGACCTGAAGGGAAGTTAATGAACTCCCTTTCATGTTATACCAGAAAAGAATAGAAATTATAAAACTAGAGATGCAGATACCAATGGTGTATATACTGAGGCAGATTCTGCTGTGGCTCTGCTCTTGGACAAGCAGGATGAATTCCCACAGATCATTGGGGAGACCTTATTTTGTTAAAGGTTCTTTCCGTACGTTCGGCAAAATAAATCTTACACGCTACCCTGGGTCCACTTTCAGCAGGTATGTCCCCCACCAATCTGCTTCCTCTTGAATTTCCTTTCTTGGTACCTGGCATCTCTATCTCCTTGGCCAACCCACACCTGACATACCTGGAGACCATCCTTTGGAGTCCCTTTCCATACCACCCTCACATCCAACCAGAGTTCAGGGGAAACCACCAAATCAGCATCTTTTCTATCCTTACACCGATGACATAGTTCAGTGTAACCATTCGACGTCCATCTCTAATCTTGTTCCCTCCCAGCTGGTTTCCTGTTTTGCTTCCAGAAGATCTTGCTAACGGTCCACTCTTGATTGCATTGCTCCCTGTACAACCCCTCTGATGGCTCCTGCTGCTCTGGCCCCCAGCAAGGGAGGCACGGCTTGCATGGCCTGGACCAAGGCTTCCTCATCCCTGTCCTTTGCCCTTCTCTGCTCTAAAACCGTGCACTCCAATGAGAGAAACAATCCCAGAGCTTGAAAGGTAATTCTGTATCTGTCAAGCAAGTGGTGATGGGTATACTTACACAAAATGATGTCTCGTGGACCATGATAAGCTTGTCAGTCACAAATCTTGCCATGCACGATCTTCCCCACCCCTTCCACCACCTCCTGCAAATGCCAGGCTTTTATAATTGCTGATCTTCTGCCTGTTTCTACTTAGTCCACTAAATGCAGTTGGATCCTGCATACTTCAGGAGGACTTCTCTGACCGTATGCTTCTCTCCAGTTGGATTTAGAACCCTTTTCTTGGTTCATTTCTTATGACAATGTCAATATCTAGCATAAACCCTAGCTGTTTATGTTTCTATCTGGCCACCAAACTAGTAGCTCATCAAGGAAAGAGATTACTTTATATATTTATTGAAGTATAGTTGACACCCACTGTTATATTAGTTTCAGATGTATATGATTTGACAACTCTAACTTATGCACACAATTGTAGCTACTGCCTGTCACCATACAAGGCTTTTGCAATACCATTGACTATATTCCTTTTGCTGTACCTTTCATCCCTGTGACTTATTCTATAGCTAGAAGCCTGTAGCTTCCACTCCCCTTCATCCATCTCCCTACCCCACCCCTCTGGCAACCATCAGTTTGTTCTCTGTGTTATGGGTCTGTTTCCTCTTTTGTTTGTTTATTTGATTCCTCATATAAGTGAAATCCTCTGGTTATTTGCCTTTGTCTGATTTACTGAACCTAATACCCTCTAGGTCCCTCCATGTTGTTGCAAATGGCAAGATCTCATTCTTTTTTATGGCTGAGTATTATTCCATCACACACACACACACACACACACACACACACACACACACACACATCTTATTTATTCACTTGTCTGTCAGTGGACACTTGGGTTGCTTCCATATCTTGGCTGTTGTAAATGCTGCAGTAAACATAGGGTGCATATATCTTTTCAAATTAGCATTTTTGTTTTGAGTAAATTCCAGTAGTGGGATTACTGGATCATATGGTGTTTCTATTTTTAATATTTTGAGGGAGCTGCATATTGTTTTCCACAGCAGCTGCACCAATTTACATTCCCACCAAGAGTGCATGAGGGTTCCTTTTTCTCCACATCCTCACTATCACTTATTACTTCTTGTCTTTTTGATTCTAGCCATTCTGAGTGGTGTGAAGTGATATCTTATTATAGTTTTGATTTGCATTTTCCTAGTAATTAGTGCTGTTGAGCATCTTTTCATGTGTCTGTTGGCCATCTGTGTAGAGATAGATTACTTTTTGTATCAGTATCCTAAGTGCTTAACGCAAGTACCTGTGTGTAGTAGGCACTTAAAGACAATTAGTGAATGATTCAGGAAATGTTTCAATAAGTGAATAAGTGCTCAGCACAAGCAAGCAATTTAATATAGTGAGAGATGAATTACAGATGAGAGTCTGAGCATAGGGACTTTTCTTTCTTTGCTGTTCACTGTTTGTCAAAAAGTAACTTTTTATGTGTTAGAACACTTTCCTTAAATGTTTATTCTTACTGTTAATACACAAGAACATAGGGAGCCACACAATAATCAGAGAAAGGCACTTGAGAGAAGGGTGAGTGATAAGTAAGGCAAACATTTTCTGATGTCCTAGAGGAGGTTCATGTTAAAGCAAGCAGGTTCAACTAGTTAATGTCTAAGGCTAATCCCAGCTCTCAAACTCTGTGATTTTCTATCTGTGTGACTGCCAGACACAAAGGTACAAATACAAATAAACCACATTTCTTATCCATTGGATAATTTAATCTTTGAGCATGGATAATTTAAAAAAAAACACCTTATTTCACTTGTGCTTTTTTTGAGTAATAATTACATGTGTGTGTATTTGTATGCACATATATATATTCGTGTGTGTATGTGTGTGTATATAGTCTATACGTATATAACTAGGTGCAATTTATATATTGTGAGTTGTTAATAACGTTTGCCCTTATTTCTATTACAGTGTTTTAAAAACAATTTGTAAAAGATTTTTTACAACTATGTTTTATAAGTATTCTAGTTTTTTTTATAAATATTGTAAGTATTTTCTCAGTTTTCTGTTTGTCTTCCTAAAGGCCTTTCTCATCCTACAATTGAACAAATATTTGTATTTTTAACTAGTACTTCTATAGTTTCATTTTTCCTCAGAAACCCTCAAATCTATTGAGAATTTGCTCTTGTGTATGGCATGAGCTGGGAATCTGGCTATATATATTTTTTTCAGATGATAAGCCCATTCTTCTGACACCATTTATGGAGTAGTCTATACTTCTTCTACTGAATACAGTATTTTATATCTTCCAGTGTGTTTCTTCTTTTTCCCTACAGCTGAAGAGTGACGAGGCCTTCATTTCTGAATTAAAAAGTAATAGTTCCTTTCCATTTGTGAATAGGGGAAATCACACAGTGTGGAGAAAAAACACATGGACCCTTCAAAGAAGAGGTCCTACCTTTGTATCTTACAAATTAGGGTTGTCAGTATGTTGGTCAACAAATATTCCCATGTGTCTGCCTTCTAGATATATTTCCTGACCATTGTGGCTGGCTCAGCCCGTATGACTGCTTCTGATGAATTGTGAGTGAACGTGTTCTGTGTCAGTTTGAGGCCAGAGCAAGTAATTGCTGGTGTGAACTCTTTCCTGTTGGATGATGATTGACAGTATTCAAGAAGGTGGCTTCCCCTTTAGTCTGGACCCTTGAATGACTACAATGGCAAAAGTTTTCCTGTCCTCCTGTGTTGGAAGTGTAGCGTGGCCCATAGATAAACCTTTCTTGTTATAAGCCACTAATATTTGGAACTTATTTTTTTTTTGAAGCACAACCTAGCCTATCTTCACTTACACACCTGTTCTCTTTCAGTATTCAATTTAATTTTTTGTCATCGACTGAACTCACACTAGAGGGTTTTGTAGGGAGAAGATAGGAATGACACTAGGGAGAAATAAGGCAATTTTAGAAAAAAAATAGGTGAGATAATAACTTCCTATTTAATTTGGGGGTAACTTTTTTTTTCCAGATAATCTGGGGCTCTCATCATGTTTGCCAAAGCAACAAGGAATTTTCTTAAAGAAGTTGATTCTGGAGGTGACCTGATTCCAGTATCAACCTTGAATGACTCTGATAAATTAAAGCTTCTAGGTCTGGTGACCAAAAAAAAGAGACTCTGGTGCTGGCAGAGACCCAAGTACCAGTTTTTATCTATCACCCTTGGAGATGTGCTTACAGGAGACCAGTTTCGGAGTCCAGGTAGGTTCCTTTGGGTATATGCTACAGTTAGTCCCAGAAAGATGATGATTCATCTTCTAGGTTACATGCTGTCTTGAGTGATTGTAAGGTGACATCTTATAATGAATTCTCCTGTTTCTTTGCATACTGTTCTTAGAGATATACCCTTTCTTTAAATGAACAAAATTCTACAGGGCAGACGTGAAAAGTTATAGCTTAAGTTTTAAAAAATAATATTGAAGTTTGTAATGTAAAATTAAGACATGCCCACCGTAGGTGTTGTGGCCACTGAGCATAAATAGGTTGATTCAGATCCTACATATCTAACGGGAGGGTGTGAAAAGTTTTATTACTCACATAATGAAGCTTTCTGGTGAGACCAGGATAGGCTCTCAAGCTGGTCCAGAAATAGCTGGAGAAGAAGGGAGATAAAGTGGTAGAATTTCTGTGTAGCACTTTGTATAACCTAAGACTTCCATTTATCAGAAAATGACATTGTTCTGGCCTAAATCCAGTAGATACATTGAGTGTTTGCTATGTGCCAGGCTCTGCATTATGTGATTTAGGTACATCAACTTGTAACAGAATTCATCAGGAAGGCATTATCTCCAAATTAGATATGAGAAAACTGAGGTTCAGGGAGATGAATTTTAGCCAGTTCTTCTAGCTAGGAATATTAGAATAGTGATTACAATCTTGAGCTCTTAACGACTGTTCTATGCTGCTCCCCTAAGAATTTCCCAAAGTGTTTGTATTCCATAGGATACAAATAAAATAGGAAAAGCCTTTGAATTGAGGGCATTTTCACAGTCTTCTTATTTTTGGTGGTGGTGAGAGAGATGATTCTCTGTTTTGTAAATTGCAAAGATAATGATGGGTGATTAATTCTCATTAACCTTTGTTGAGGAATGGGTTTTCTTGACTGGAGTGAAAGAAATACAGGTGTTGGGGGCAGTGAGTGGATAGAAAGAAGCCTTTCAGACTTCAGGAAGATTGGAATGCCTTATGAAGTATAAGAGTATAAGTATAAGGAGCCCAGGCGAGCCTTGGGGCAGAGAAATGAAAAAAGCCCAGTGTGAAGTTCTGAAGAGCCTCTAAGTGTAGCCATACCAAATGACAGTGACTGAGACTATTTTTATGGTGGTATTTGGTTGGATTAGAGATGAGAACACTAGAAATCTGGAGACATGAGGCTGGCAATTCAGAGATGAAATCATCAGATGTTTATCTTTAGTGTCCAGAAAAGAAGGGTAGAGCTTGAAGGCAATGGGATACCCATCTGGATGTGACCAGATGAGATAGTAATTCATGGAGGACTTGATGGAAGCTGGGACACTTGGTGGGTGGTGGCATCTTCCTAAGTCTGGGAAGCCGGAAAGTAAGGGTAGAGAATCTGGAGCTTGTATGTTCCAGGATGGTGTTAGAGTGAGGGAGGGCGGGCAGGCATGACAACTGACTTTATCAGGAATAGAGATAAGGTATGATAAGGAATTAAATGGCTGGGTAGAGGTCAGTATAAACAGGTAAGTGTGGGGAGGGGAATTTTTTTCATAGAGATGGTAATGAAGGCCCAGGGAATGTTCTCTAAGATGGGTGGGAAGGGAAGGGAAGATGCCCAGGGTCTACTTGGCTGACCTGCTAGATATCACATAAGGCAGACCACTCTGTCATGAGTGGAGGCTGCTGTTTTCACTCTGCTTAGGTATCAACCTCATAAAGTCCCTTTGTAGTCTTTACCCTGGAAAAGTGCACATTTAAAATATTCTGTTTTATAATCTGTATAGTGTTTAAATGGATGCTTGCTTGAAATTTTATTTATTTTTAAGTAATGTCTACGCCCAACGTGGGGCTAAAACTCACAACCCTGAGATCAAGAGTCGCATGCTCTTTTGACTGAGCCAGCCAGGCACCCCTGGATGCTTGCTTCAACATTATTCGCTAAACTCTTGAGATATTTTTTGTGCATTTATCTATATACGTGTATATTGGAATAGAAATCCAAAAAAAAAAAAAAAAAAAAAAAGCACCTGGTAGAAACCCTGGCCACCAGTTCACATCGTACTGGCTCCATTTTCTTTTTCACATACACAGCATGGCTGCCAGACTTCCAGTTTGAATGCAAACTTCATGTTTCTCATGGATTTCCACAGGACTGGAAAGGTAGGTGACCTAAGCAGAGAGATGGCCGTATTATCATCAGACTCCTTTGCATGTCTCATTCACTCCAGCGGTTGTGGAGTCGGACTTTGTGAAATATGAGGGCAAGTTTCAAAACCAGCTGAGTGGGTCCATCGAGACGGCACTAGGGAAGGTCAAGCTGAGTATTGGAGGCAAAGGCCTTGTGGAAAGGCAGTCTTCATTTGGAACCCTGAGGAAGCAGGAGGTGGATTTGCAGCAGCTCATGAGAGATTCCACTCACAGGTAATGAGAATTCTGTTTGGCATTTTGGATTTTGACATGTGTCCCATTTAAAGGTCATTCATTTGGACCTTTGTAAAAAGGGTGACCGATGGGAACTTCTCCCCAAAGCAAACATTATTGAATGCCTGTTGTGCTGAAACTTGACGAGAACTTATCTTTTACTCTGGAATTTCTTTATTTTTAGCATGAGTGGTGAGACTTGGAAAGCACCATTTTTTTTTAAATAAGGTATAATTAATATATAACGTTGTATTGTTTCAGGTGTATAGCATAATGATTTGCTATTTGTGTATATTGCAAAATGATCACCACAGTAAGTCTAGGTAATACCTGTCACCGTGCATAGTTGTAAATACAATTTTTCCTGTGATGAGAAATTTTCAGATTTATTCTCTTAGCAACTTTCAAGCAGGCAATACAGAATTATTCACTATAGTCCTTGTACTGTAGGTTACATCCCCATGACTTATTTATTTCATAACTACAGGTTTGTACCTTTTGATCTTCTTTACCCACTTTACCTACCCCTCACCCTCTACCTCTGGTAATCTCTATATGTATGAGCTCATTTGTTGTGATTCCATATATAAGTGAGATCATGCTGTATTTGTCTTTGTCTGACTTAGTTCACTTAATGTAATGCCTTCAAGGTCCATCCGTGTTGTTGCAGATGGCAAGACTTCCTTCTTATATGTGGCTGAATAATATTCCATTGTATATGTATTAAGTTAGGTTCCTGACCGATTCCAACAGTGTCTGAGAATTCAACTCAATGCTGACACTGTCTACTTAAAGATAGTATCAGATTCATAGGTGAAAGATTCAGTCCTAAAAGACTGCCTTGAACCCTTACTCTGTATGAGATGCCAGCAGCAAGCCCAGGCTGTTAGTTACGCTTCTGACCACCTGGCTACAGACTGGAGGTTCCCGTGACCTCCTCCTTGGACTTTAGATGCCATTCACACGTCTAAGTTATTACCTGTACTTCTGGCCAACTGGCTAAAAACCAGATTCCTATGACTCCTTTCTTAAGTTCAATTAATTTGTTAGAGAAGCTAACAGAACTTGGTAACATTTTACATACTAGGTCACTGGTTTATTATAAAAGGATATAACTTAGGAACATCCAGGTGGAAGGGATACATAGGGTTGGGTGGGGGAAAAGGGCGTGGAGCCTCCATGCTCTCTCCAGGTCACCACTCTTTCCAAATCTTCACGTGTTCACTAATCTGGAAACTCTCTGAATGCTGTCTGGGTTTTTAGAGAGGCTTTATTACATAGCCATGATTGATTAAATCATCATCGGCCAGTGATGACTGATTCAACCTTCAGCCCCTCTCCCCACCCTAGAGATTGGGGTGGGGGTACTGAAAGTTAAAACCTTGTAATTACACTGTTGGCTCCCCCAGATAACCAGACCCCATCTTTAGGTTACCTAAGGGCTTTCCAAAAGCCACAGGAAATTCCAAGGGTTTTAGGAGCTCTATGCCAGAAACTGGATTAAAGACCAAGTTTAAAGACTATATATTTCTTACTATAAATCACAATATAACATATATGCCCTATTTTCTTATCTATTCATCCATATATGGACACTTAGATTGTTTCTATATCTTAGCTGTTGTAAATAATGCTGCAGTGAACATGGAGTGCAGATTGTTTAAATACTTTACATAAATACCTGCAAGTGAAATTTCTGGATCATATGGTAGTTCTATTTTAAATTTTTGAGGGACCTTCATACTGTTTTTCATAGTGGTGGCACCAGTTCATGACTCCACCAACAGAGCCAAGGTTCCCATTTCTCCACATCCCCTCCAACTCTTGTTATTTCTTGCCTTTTTGATATTAGCTATTCTAACAGGTGGGAGGTGATATATCATTGTGGTTTTGATTTGCAGTTCCTTGATGATTAGTGGTGATAAGCATCTTTTTGTGTGGTCATTGGCTATCTGTAGGTCTTCTTTGGAAAAATATCTATTCAGATCTGCCCATTTAAAAAATTGGATTTCTTTTTTGCTATTGAATTGTATGAGCTCTTTATTTTATATATTAACCCTGTATCAGGTATGTGATTTGCAAATATTTTTTCCCATTCAGTAGGTTGCTTTTTCATTTTGGTGATGGTTTCCTTTTCTGTGCAGAAGATTTTTAGTTTAGCTGTAGTCCCACTTGTTTATTTTTATGTTTGTTGCTTTTGCTTTTGGTGTCATATTCAAAAAGTCATCGCCAAGACCAATGCCAGGGAACTTACCACCTATGTTTTCTTCTAGGACTTTTATGGTTTCAGGTGTAACATTCAAATCTTTAACCCATTTCAGTTAATTAAAAAAAATTTTTTTTAATCTTTATTTTTGGGGCGCCTGGGTGGCTCAGTCGGTTAAGCGTCCGACTTCAGCTCAGGTCACGATCTCGCGGTCCGGTCTGTGAGTTCGAGCCCCGCTTCGGGCTCTGGGCTGATGGCTCAGAGCCCGGAGCCTGCTTCCGATTCTGTGTCTCCCTCTCTCTCTGCCCCTCCCCTGTTCATGCTCTGTCTCTCTCTGTCTCAAAAATAAATAAAACGTTAAAAAAAATTAAAAAAAAAATCTTTATTTTTGAGAGAGACAGTGAGACAGAGTGTGAGTGGGGGAGGGGCACAGAGAGAGGGAGACACAGAATCTGAAGCAGGCTCCAGGCTCTGAGCTGTCAGCATAGAGCCTGATGCGGGGCTCGAACTCAAGAACCGTGAGATTGTGACCTGAACTGAAGTCGGACGCCCAACCAACTGTGCCACCCAGGCATCCCTTGAGTTAATTTTTGTGTATGGTGTAAGATAGTGGTCCAGATTTATTCTTTTGCATGTGACTGTCCAGTTTTCCCCACACCATTTATTGAAGAGACTGTTCTTTCTCCATTGTATATTCTTGGCTCCCTTGTAATTAATTAAATGACCACATATATATGCATAGGTTTATTTCTGGGCTCTCTATTCTGTTCCATTGATCTATATGTCTGTTCTTACACCAGTACCATACTGTTTTGAATACTGCAGTTTTGTAATATAGTTTGAAATGAGGCCATGTGATGCCTCCAGCTTTGTTCTTCTTTTTTTAAGATTGCTTTGGTGGGGCGCCTGGGTGGCTCAGTCGGTTGAGCGTCCGACTTCGGCTCAGGTCATGATCTCGCTGTCCGTGAGTTCGAGCCCTGCGTCGGGCTCTGTGCTGACAGCTCAGAGCCTGGAGCCTGCTTCGGATTCTGTGTCTCCCTCTCTCTCTGACCCTCCCCCATTGATGCTCTGTCTCTCTCTGTCTCAAAAATAAATTAACATTAAAAAAAATAAAAAAAAAAAAAAAGATTGCTTTGGCTACTCAGGGACTTTTCTGGTTCCATTTAAATTTTAGAATTGTTTTTTTTGTTTCTGTGATAAGTGCATTGGAATTTGATGGGAATTACATTAAATCTGTAGATTGTTTTGGGTAGTAGGGACATTTTAACAGTATCTTTCAATCTGTTAACACAGAATATCTTATTTATTTCTTTTTCAACTTATTTTATCAGTGTCTTACAGTTTTCAGTGTACAGAATATTCACCTTCTTAAATTTATTCTAAAGTGTTTTATTTTTATGCAATTATAAATGGAATTGTTTTCTTAATTTCTCTTTTTGAATGTTCATTATTAGTATATAGAAATGCAACAGATTTTTACGTATAGATTTTGTATCCTGGAACTTTACTGAATTATTAGTTCTAACAGTTTTTTGGTGGAGTTTTTAGGGCTGTCTCTGTAATGTCATGTCATATGCAAATAGTGGTAGTTTTACTTCTTCCTTTCCTGTTTGGATGCATTTTATTTCTTTTCCTTGCCTCATCACTCTGGTTTGGACTTCCCAGACTATGTTGAGTAAAGTGGTGAGAGTGGGCATCTTTGTCTTGTTCCTGCTCTTACAGGTAAAGCTTCCAGATTTTCACTGTTGAGTATGATGTTAGCTGTGAGCTTGTCATATATGGCCTTTTAATTGAGGTATGTTCCCTCTGTACCTACTTTGTTGAGAGGTGTTCTCATAAAGGGATGCTGAATTTTGTCGACAGTGCTTTTTTTTGCACCTATTGAGGTGATCATATTATTGTTACCTTACATTTGGTGAAGGTGGTGTATCACATTGATTGATTCATGCATATTGAACCATTCTTGTATCCCTGGTGTAAATCCCACTTGATTATGTATTATCCTTTAATGTTGTGTTTTATTTGGTTTGCTAATATTTTGTTGAAGATTTATGCATCTATGTCCATCATGGATATTGGCCTGTAATTTTTTTCTTTTTTTAAACTGAGGTATAATTGACATGCAACATTATGTTAGTTTCAAGTGTACAACATAAAGATTTGATATTTGTATACATTATGAAATGATCACCACAATAAGTCTTGTTAATATCTGTTACCCTAGTGGCATATAATTTTCTTTTCTGTGGTGTTGTTGTCTATGTTCTGTATCAGGGTAATTCTGGCATTATAAAATGAGTTTGGAAGAGTGTTCTTTTCTATTATTTGGAAGAATTTGAAAAGGATTGCTATTCTTTAAATGTTTGGTAGAATTCACCCATGGAGTTATCTGGTCCTGGACTTGTGTTTGTTGGGAGATTTTGAATACTACTACAATCTCCTTATTAGTAATTGGTCTGTTTAGATTTTTACTTTTTTTCCTGGTTCAGTCTTGGTAGGTTGTATGTTTCTAGGTATTCGTTTCTTTTAGGTTGTCCCGTTTGTTGGCATATAATTGTTCATTGTAGTCTTTTATGATCTTTTGTGTTTCTGTGGTACCAGTTGTAATACCTTCTCTTTGATTTCTGATTTTATTTGAATCCTTTTCTTGGTGAGTCTAGCTACAAGTTTGTCAATTTTGTCTATCTTTCCAGAGAACCAGCCCATAATTTCATCGATCTTTTCTGTTGTCTTATTGGTCCCTATTTCATTTATTTCTGCTCTGATTTTGTTATTTCCATTCTTCTCTTAAGTTTGGGCTTTGTTCTTTTTCTAGTTCCTTGAGGTGTAATGTTAAGTTGTTTATTTGGGATCTTGTTTCTTGAAGTGTAGGCATTTATTGATAATTACTTCCCTCTTAGAACTGCTTTTGTTGCATCCCATAAGTTTTGATGTGTTGTATTTCTGTTTTCATTTGTCTCAAGGTATTTTTTTTTGTCTTTTGATTCATTTTTGACCCATTGGTTGTTCCATAGCATGTCATTTAATGTCCACATAATGGTGAATTTTCCAGTTTTCTTCTGGTAATTGGTTTTATCATAATGGTCAAAACAGATTCTTGATAAATTTACTAAGACTTGTGGCCTAACCTCTGGTCTATCCTTGAGAATGTCCCAGATGCACTTGAGAGGAATGTGTATTCTGCCGCTTTTGGATAGAATGTTCTGTATGTATCTGTTAAGTTCTTCTGGTCTAATGTGTCCTCTAAAGCTGATGTTTCCTTACTGATAATTTGTCTGAGATGATCTATCCATTGGTGAATGTGGGTTGTTAAAGTCTCATACTGTAATTGTATTGCTGTCTATTTCTTTAGGTCTATTAATATTTGCTCTATGTGTTTAGGTGCTCCACTATGTTAGATGCATAAATATTTACAAATGTTATATCCTCTTGTTGGGTTGACTCCTTTAACATTAATAACAAAGAAGAGCATTATTTACAGTTTTTTGTTCTAGTTCCTTGAGGTATAACTGGCCCAACTTTCTTTCGTTTCCATTTTTAAAAAAATTTTGTTTGTTTATTTTTTGAGAGAGGGGGAGAGAGAAACCCCAAGCAGGCTCCACACTTTCAGTGCGGAGCCCAATGTGGGGCTCAAACTCCAGAACTGTGAGATCATGACCTGAACCAAAACCAAGAGTCAGACGCTCAGCTGACTGAGCCACCCAGATGCCCCTCTTTTGGTTTCCATTTACATGCAATATTGTTTTCCAACCCTTTACTGTCAGTTTATGTGTCTTTACATTTTAAGTGAGTCTCTTATAAGCAGTATATAGATGGATCTGGATTTTTTTTTTAATCCATTCAGCCACTCTTTGCATTTTTATTGGCATATTAGTCCACTTACATTTAAGGGAAGCACTCTAAAAGGATGTTACTTTAGGAAAATATGTTCCTTTTTTTATTACAATTATACTATTTATAAAATGGTAACAAGGAGAGTATGCTATGCCCTACATTTTTGAATATTGGTATCAGAAGTGGGAAAATGACATTCCCCTCCGGCTCCTGCTAATTTTCTGCTTAGGAAAAAAAAAAAAAAAAAGCAAATTAGGGACTTCAGCAGAGGAGCTGGTCTTCAACTTTGAAATCTTGAAGAAAACCCCATAGTTTTTCATTGTTTAGCTTGTAGTAAATACATTTTATCCAGTGTAACTCATTATTTTTACTTTGTTTATTGAACACTCAATAATTTTGTCAAGTGTCTACTGTGTGCCATGTACCATTCAGCGTGCTTGGGATGCTGTAGTGAACAATATGCCAACATTTCTTCTCTACATTCCAGTGAGGAGAGACACAAACATACAATTTAGTAAAATCTATAGTGGGTTGATGGGGATTGGTGGATTGGAGAAAAATTCAGCAGGAAATGGGGGGAATTGGGCATGCTAGGAATGGGAGCTATGATTTGGAAAAGTAGCCAGAGAAGGCATTGTGGGGAAGTTGACATCAAAGCATAGATTTGAAGGAGGATAGATTCGAGTATAGGGGTATCCTGGGCAAGCATGTTCTGGGCAGAGGTCAGTGTGGCTGGAACTAAGTAAGCTGGGCAGGAGAAGGAGAGTCAGAGGGGGTAAAAGGAGCAGATGGCAGGTCCTGCAGGGACTTACAGGCTGCTAGAAGGACTAGTTCTCATGCAGAGTAAGATGGGAAGCTGCCAGAAGACTTGGAGCAAAGAAGTGACATGATGGGACTTAAGTTTTTAGAAGGATCATTCTGGCTGCTGGATGGAGAAGAGACTGATAGGCAGAGGCAGGGAGTCCCATCGAGAGGTTATTGCAGTAATCCTCATGAGAAATGTTTCGGTTTGTACATTATCCTAGGTATGTTTTCCTGTGTAGTTTTATCACCCTTTTCTTCTCTTTACCCTTTTTCTTTGAAAACAGAAAATGCATCTCCAAATAAAGAGAAAACTCACCTTTAAGTATAGGTGATTTATCTTTGCTTTTCTAACATAGCAAAAGAATTATAGGAAATAAAAATACATTCTCTAATTGAACAAAATTAGGTTTAAAAAAGTAATGTGTAAATAATACCATAAAAGTCCTATATCAAGCATTTAGTGGGTGGATTTTGTATAGACATTGAGAATGTTGGGGCAGCTGCTGTCTTCAAAACTCATTCACTAAGGTCTGGTGCTTAATGGGTACCTTGGCCAGTATCCACTTCCTTCTGGTACTTTCTAGGATCCTAAGACTCGGCAGGAATCTCCCTTTGGTCAGAGAACTTTAAGCTCTGTCTGGTGATACTGGGTGGAAGGGACAGCCTCTTCTTTCTCTGATAGTCATAGTTTTTATTTTCCTTTCCCTATGGCTTTTTTTCTTTGCTAGAGAAACATTTTCCTTTTCTACTCCAATACTTGGGACATACCAGAGAAATACTTGCTGTTTACCTGGAAATAAAATTTATTTGCGCGTTGTGCATTTTCATTTGCTAAGTCTGGTAAATAAGGGGGAAGAAGGGCAGGTGGGCTGGGAGTGTTGGGGGGCTTCTGTTTCTCAGTCATCAGACCTCTTCCATTGGTTAGCCCTGTTTTGCAGTTTTGTTATTTCTATTTTATGAACCACCTTTGGCAATGCTTATAATCACATTTCCCAGTATGGGTTTTCCAAACCCTCTTCATGATTCAGGTGTGGAAGATAGTGCCGACAGGAAGCATAAGGAGAGGGCTCAGTGAGTAGAGATGGGAGAAAATATTGTGAAGAGAAAGAAGTTATTGTCAGCAGTTGTAAGCGGGATTATAGGGAGGCACCCACTGTGTGCCAGACACTTGATGGCACCGACATAAAGTGTGCATTTGCTCTGCACAGCTCTCTTCTTTTACAATTAAGGATCTAAGGCTCAGGAAGGAAAAGTAACTTGTTTCCAGTCCCATAGCTCAATTTGGATGCTGGATCTGGGATTCATCCCAGGATTTCCTGGCTCCAGAGCTCCTGTTCTTTCTTCTAAAATTGTGTGTCAGTGACTGTGAGGCAAAGAAACTGGCAGAGGTAAAAGTCGCTGCAGTTCTAGCACAGGACGAAAGGTCAAGCATGAATTCAGGTTTCCAGTGGACCAGGTGCACGCCTTTGCAAGCCCGGTGCCTAGCTAGCCCTGTCCACCGGGAGGTGCTGTACGCAGGGGTGAGATCACCTCAGGAGCGTCATTAGAAACCCATTCATTGTAGAGGTGATGGGGAAGGGATGGCCTGGGGCCGAGGATGGAGGTGACACCAGGAACATTGTAAAAGAACACATTTGACATCTAGAAATGGAAGATGTGCCTTACAGCAGTCACCTCTTCCTTGTTCTGTTATTAGAAGGAAAGGTAAGCTGCAGGGGAGGAGAGGGATGGCAAGGGTAGACCCTCCCAATCACGGGATAGAGGTCATGTAAAGCTAATATTCTTCTTTCTTCAAACTGGAGTCATAAATTCTTATCCACATCATCTACCTGTCTTTGGACTCGTGCAACATCATTGGATTGATAAGGTGCTCTTTGCCATACATGTGGCCTTGGGAGTGGTAATTAGTAATGCTTAAGTGCTGTACATTCTTGAGGGCTTATTTGCAGTCAGTCATTTTTATTTCAGGTAATTTAGATAAGTTGTCACCAGTGTAAAAGTTATTTTAGCCCTCAGAATTCATAGTATTAGCTTTATTGTCTGTGAGATATGTGTACATCTCAAAAACAAACTTCATCTATCCTTGAAAACACAAGCGCCTGTATATGTAACCTTATCTAGCATTGTTGGGCATGAAGGTATTCCATTGGACTTAACATTCCAGACACCTGGAGCTGACCCCTTTGAATGAGAGCTCTATTTATCTTAAAACATTCTTTTTTTTAAAAAAAAATTTTTTTTGTTTTAATTTATTTTGAGAGACAGAGTGAGTGGGGAAGGGACAGAGAGAGAGTGAGGGAGGGAGAATCCCAAGCAGGGGATGGATGTGGGGCTCAAACCCATGAACAATAAGATCATGACCTGAGCTGAAATCAAGAGTCGGATGCTCAACCCACTGAGTTACCCAGGTGCTCCTATCTTAAAACATTCTTAATTGAAAATCATGCTAAGATATATCAGGAGCTGCCGCCGCCGCCGCCGCCGCCGCTCCTCCTCCTCCTCCTCCTCCTCCTCCTCCTCCTCCGCTTCTTCTTCTTCTTCTTCTTGTCTTTCTTTTTAAAGTTTGTTTATTTATTTTGAGAGAGAGAGAAGAGAAGGGCAGAGAGGGAGAAACAGAATCCCAAGCAGGCTCCACACTATCAGTGCAGAGCCTGACATGGGGCCTGAACTCATGAACTGTGAGATCATGACCTGAGCTGAGATCACGAGTCAGATGCTGAACTGACTGAGCCACCCAGTGTCCCTTCTTCTTCTTCTTTTTTTTAAATGGAGATTACCACATTTATTGATCTTTTCATAATGATTTGTATTCATGTTTTTATTTTTTTTTAAAGTTTTTTAAAAAATGAGAGAGAAAGAGCATGTGAGCAGGGGTGGGGCAGAGAGAGAGAGAGAGAGAGAGAGAGAATGAGAGAATCCCAAGCAGGCTCCACAGTCAGTGCAGAGCTGGATGTGGGGCTTGATTCCACAAACTGTGAGATCACGACCTGAGCCAAAACCAAGAGTCAGACACTTAACTGAGTGAGCCAGCCAGGTACCCCAGGACTCATGTTTTATTCTTGAGATACATAATTATTAAAAACATAAAAATATTTTAAATTAAAAAACATTTTAAAAATGTTTTAAAGATTTTATTTTTAAGTAGTCTCTACTGTGAGGCTTGAACTTACAATGTGAGGCTTGAACTTACAGCCCTGAGATCAAAAGTCACATGCTGTACTGACCGATCAGGTGCCCCAGATCTATCATTATTTTGTAATAAACTCTCATTTTTCTGCCTTGTCTTCTGTTGTCAGTGGCCATCTGTTACCACGTTAAGCCTTAAGTATAACCACAACAATCCACCCCTCTCTGCACCTGATTTATTGCTTCTAATCTCCTAGGGTCTTGGGGAAGTTTATTCCTGGTAAATAACTTCTGGAACTTGGTATGTCACTTCTGCTGCTGGCCTCAGTTTCCTCAGCTGTTGGTGAAGTCACAGGCCTAGATGATCTTTGCGGGTTTCCTCCTGGGTAAATGTTAGAAGTGAGTGGACTACAGAGTGTGTCAGCCCTTCTCCCTGAGTTCAGGCCTTGGTTTCAGCTGATTTCTAGAGCAGATACCATTCTCATTCTGTGTTGTGTTGTAAAGCAAATTCTGGTAGAACAGATTAAAATTCCGCATGAATGTGTGATAATTAGAAGTTTGGCTCTTCATTAAGAATTCCAACTTACAGGGGTGCCTGGCTGGCTCAGTTGGCAGAGCATGCGACTCTTGATCTCAGGGTCATGAGTTCAAGCCCCACGTATGGCGTGGAGTCTACTTTAAAAGAAAAGAATTCCAACTTATAAATTATAGATCTTGCAAGCACTAGTATGGCAATGACAAACCTTCATAATAATTTAAAATATTTCAAAATCACACTCAATCTTATTATATCTAAATACTTCCAAATACCAAAGTTTTACATACACAAAATTTTAGTTTTTTTTTAACATTTATTTATTATTGAGAGATAGACATGGAGCTTGAGCAGGGGAGGAGTAGAGAGAGGGGAAGAGACAGAATGTGGAGCAAGCTCCAGGCTCTGGGTTGTCAGCACAGAGCCCGATGCGGGGCTCGAACTCACAAACTGCTAGATTATAACCTGAGCCGAAGTCAGCGGCCTAACTAACTGAGCTACCCAGGCTCCCCTACACACACAAAATGTTAAATGCTATGCTTTATTATGGCCCACGTTTGACCTCTCTAAAGTTACTACAGTAGCTCTCATGAGTACTGTTTCTTTCCTTCTTTCTTTTTTTTTTTAAGTTTGTTTATTTTGAGAGAGGGAATCTCAAGTAGGTTCCATGCTCAGCATGGAGCCCGACACAGGGCTCGATCTGATGACCATGAGATCATGACCTGAGCTGATATCAAGAGAGGGATCCACTGAGCCACCCAGGCACCCCTCATGAGTTTCAAAGTGGCATCAACTGTTACCTTATTTAAAAGTTCTTTGAGTTCAGGGTTTTGAGGGCCCATATCTGTCTTTTTTTTTTTTTAATTTTTTTTAATGTTTATTTTTGAGAGAAATAGAGTGTAAGCGGGGAAGGGGCAGACACACACACACACACACACACACACACACACACACACACACACACACAATCTGAAGAGGCTCCAGGCTCTGAGCTGTCAGCACAGAGCCTGACACAGGGCTGAAACTCATGAACTGCAAGATCACGACCTGAGCTGAAGTCGGAAGCTTAACCGACTGAGCCACCCAGGTGCCCCATCAAGGGCCCATGTCTTTCTTAAAGCAGCTATGCAATGAAGTTGGAACTGGTCTTTCCAACAAGATAAATTTCCCTGTGGTCAGTAGATAGTTTGGAAATCCTTTTGTCTTAGTGCTTGTCTCTGTGCAGGCATCATTTTTATTTTAAACTTTATTTATTTATTTTGAGAGAGAGAGAACCAGCAGGGGAGGGGCAGAGAGAGAAGGACACAGCAAATCTCAAGCAGGTTCTGTGCTGTCAGCACAAAGCCCGATGTGGGGCTCAAAATCATAAACTGTGAGATTGTGACCTGAGCCGAAATCAAGAGTCAGATTCTCAACTGACTGAGCTGCCCAGCCTCCCCCGGGCATCATTATTTTAAATAGAGTTTGTGCCTAACAATTTAAAGACTTAGGACCACACATACTTAGAGAACAGGAGTATCCTGACCTTAGTCCTTTCCTTTATTCTCTTTTTTTCTTTGTTTCTCCTTCGCAGTTAGCCTTTAAGTAGTCAAACCAGGGGAGGGCATCCTGAGGTCTGGGGGTGGGAGCAGCCAGGAGCATCTCTTCATGCTTTTCTCTTGGTGTTGGTGGGAGGGGTATTTTTGGCCACTCATGGAGTGGTAAACTACAGGCTCATTTTTAAAATGAAAAAAAAAAAAAAAACCAAACTGTGGAAACATACATACAGAAGTATAAAGAGTGGTGTAACAGGCAGTCATATATCATCTTCTCCCACTCCTGGCTTAAAAGAGATCTTTTGCTTTAAACCAAGACATAGGAGCCATCTTTTTCTCCTTCGATGCCCCAGATTTCATTAATAAAATAGGACTAGTGTTCCCAAGGTATGTGTGTGAAATGAGAGAATACAAACAAAGCATGGCATGTGCCAAGTCATCTTTGCATGTTGCTGTTAGTGTGAACACCTCCATAACCAGTGCAAAAATTATTACTTGTCCCACGTAGAGCTTGGGTATTCAAGCCAGGAAGGTCAGAGCTGTCAGAGGTAAATGTGTGACTTAGTCTTTGATAATAGAGCAGGGAGATGCTGAGTTTCAGAAGAGAAATAAAGTCAAGTCCTTGGAGTTTCTAATGTGTAGCATTTCCGATCTTCACATCTTGGAGGAAACAGGCAGCCGTGTAGCCTCCATTGGGAACCCTGCCATGGAAAGACTAACTACCATCAGTGAAAGCGGGGGAGGCTCTGGTCTGTGCCTGTGGCAACAGCCTGGCTTCTCCCAAAATGAGTGTGGACCAGACATGTAGCTGTGCCATGAAGTCTGGAAAGCAGTAAGCTGTTCTTCACGTTTTGTTCCAGGAGGTGCTTGTTAAGTTCTTGAATAAAGATGTACGAAGCCCTTGAACAACATCAGTAAGACGTTAATAGCTTTGTCTTGGTGAGCTTTCAAGGACCCACCAAGTCTACTATTCTTGAAAGATGTCTTTTCTGAGACCAACCCTGCTCCCCCCGATCCCCGCCTGGCCACACCCATCTCTGTGCTCTTTGAAAGTCAGTCAACTTGTTATTTTTTTCAAATTATTCTGTCTCCTGGTTTTGATCATAGTTCTTAGAACTGGGGGCTCCTGGAAGCTTGCTTGACCTTCTGTTATTTTTATCCACAGTATAATCATAGCTAACTAATAACCCCTCATGGGGGAGATGAGGGTTTTCTGGGGATTCTTTCACATATTTGATCCTGGGAGTGGTTTGTGTGTTTTGTTTTTTGTTTTTTGTTTTTCTTTTTTTTACAGAAACCATCCTGTCCTATGAGCTTTACTTTGACAGGTTATTTCAGATCTTTGTGGAACTAGGTACGATTTAAGTCCTGAGGAGAGATGTTCAAGTACTATTCTCTTCTACAATTGGTAGACATTGTCCTATTTCATCAAATCCCAGATGTCATCTGTTGTAAGATGCACCACTATTTTGCATACCACTAAGAAAGAACACTGCAAGTTAAGCCATATCACCTGTCAATTTTAAAACATCCTGATTTCAGATATGTGAAGATGTGGAAAAAAAATGTGTGTTTTAAAATTGATGAGACATGGTATTCAAAATTGGATCGCCTGGAACAAATCAGGGTTCGAGTTCAGATGAGCAAATGTTTATCCCACCTGAGCTCTTCATGTGGGGTCTGACACATGGACTGTACCCATTACTCCTTTTTAAAAAAATGTTTTTAATGTTTGTTTATTTTTTGAGAGAGAGAGAGAGAGAGAGAGAAAGAGAGAGAGAGAGAGAGAGAAAATGTGAGCAGGGAAGGGGCAGAGAGAGAAGGAGACAGAATCTGAAGCAGGCTCCAGGCGAGCTGTCAGCACAGAGCCTGAGGCGGGGCTTGAACTCACGGACCTCGAGATCAGGATGTGAGCTGAAGTCGAACGCTCAATCGACTGAGCCACCCAGGCATCCTAAACCTCCTTCTTGATCTGACTCCTCCTGAGATGCTGGTTGGTGAGGCTTAAGTCCAGTTATCTCAGCCAGAAATCTGAGTACCAGACGTGGCTCCTTCCTCACCTTCTCTCCTACACCTAGTCCCTCACTAGTTGGTTCTACCTCTTCCTACCTGTTACTATTGCCCTAGCCTCACAACCACTTCCTGGTGCTGGCCTCTACCATCTGTTTGGTGGATGTCCACCAGGTCTCCTGGTGGATGCCCTCCCCTCTGTCACCCCTCCCAGTAGATTCTCCACAGGCCATGGGTTGGATCGTGTCCCTTCCTGGCTCATGCCCTGCTGTGCTCTCCACTGTCCTAGGATGGTGTCCATACCCTCCTCTGGTTGACATGGCCTAGCTTTTGCGTTTCAGTGTCCTCTCCCACCATTCTCTCCTCACACTCTCAGGCCAGTCCCTGGAACTTATTTCAATTCCTGGGATTAAGCCCCAAGCTCTTTTCACCTCAGGCCATGTCTGACAGCTCCTTCACTCCTGTCCCCACAGAGGCACGGAAGGACACATGTAGACTCCCCTCCTCTGCTTCTGGCCAGTTCCTCAGAATAGCCCCCACTGCCTTCAGGAGCCATGTCACCCAGGGATTTCCCTATTGGGGCACAAACCAGTGTTACTCTATGGGGTAACATATGTTGTACCTGCCTGATCCCGTGTCTGTGTTCCTCCCAGCACACCCTCCAGCTCACCTCTGGCCCTGCACAGTGTTTGCTGCATGCTAAACAGCATTTGGTTGAGAGAATAATTGGTTCATGTTCACTTTACATCTGAAGAGCCTCAATCGCTGAAGTTAATTAGTTTGCCTGGACTTGGCATTTAAGCCCAGGTCCACATAACACATGATTTTTCAGGTCTAGCTGCTGAAGCACGGAGCTCTGAAGGAGAAAAATGTCCAAAGGGCTCCTGCATGAACTCAGCTCTGTGCACCAGCTTTACTTGGTTTATCATCTTGTAGACCTGGAGCATCTCAGAAGCGGTGGCAGTGACTGAATTGGTCTGTGTGGAAGTTGAATGTCTAATTGCTCAGGAGTTTTGTCCTCTCTCCCTGGGTTGTATGCAAGCGAGATGAGGTGTCACACAGACTACAATGTGAACAGAGGTGGAACCACTGCAGTGTGGGGGTCACGTGGCCATGTTCGTAATCATGTGCGGTGAGCCTTGTGCCTTGACTTTCAGTTTTTTCGGGCAATTGACAATCCCGAAGTCACCACCAAGTGAGAGAAAGAGCGAGGCTTTTCTCATTGTATTAAAGTGGAGGCCCCAGGGTGCAGTAGTTTAGGTTTCTGAGGCTTCCTGACCCCAGCTCTGGGTTCAGTATCTCTGGTGTGCAGGAAGTTTCTTTTATGGTTGAAATAGAGACTCTTGGTTGGCGGTGAGGAGCCAGGCTATGGGTGGCTGAGAGGGCCTGCTGCTAGGCTCTGAGGAGCAGAAAGGCTGCTTGTGTGTTAACAAGCATGTATTTAGTACTTTCTGTATGGAAGGCCCAGCGGAGGTCTTGGAGGGAGAGGGAAGACAGAAGGGCACAGGGTTGCGGGGATGGACACACTCGGGTGCATTCTCATCCTGTTCCTTATTAGCTGTGTGCCTTCGGGTCATTGGCTTATGAGGCCTCCGCGCTTCTTGTCACCCTGTGAAATACAGGTGACAAGAACTTCACAAGCCTCTTAGGGTGACTCCGGTGGCAGAGAACCTCACATAGGATATCATTGTGAGGTAGGATGAGCCACCCTTAACCCAAGTTAATGGTGGATGGTTAATCCAGTGGCCCCCTGGGGCCCCAATCCCCATGCACTGCGTATCTCAGCAGCCTTACCTCTCCTCTTGGTCCCCAAATGACCGCATTGTAGACCACAAGGTCCAGAGGCAGAAAAGCAGTCTCTTTCTTGTACTTCTTTTTAAGAGGGAGGAAAAGGCCTCGTGGGATCCCCCAGCAGGTTTTCCTCAGGTCTCAATGGCCAGAATTGCTACATTGGCCTATCCTACCTGACTCCCTGCTAAAAACAATGGGGTTACCAGGATTGGCCGAGAGACTCATCTGTGGGGCTAGGCCTGCCCATTCCATCCACTAGCACCAGGCTTTCAAGGCTGAACAAACTTGGGGTGAGCAGCTGGTGGTGAACCATTCTCTGGGCCAGAGTGCCCAGTGCGGCACCTGGAGGGGCAGCACAGACACAGGTGAGGTGCCACTTTGTGCCCTTTCCCTCCAGGAGTGCACAGACTTGAAAGGGGGAGACGGGTTACCCTGGAGGGCTAAATGGGCAGATGGAAACAGCACTGGCTCCTGCATTTCAGGATTCTAGGGGAGGTTTACTGCAATTCAACTCGCGTCACACCTCGGGGGGCGTGGGGGTGTCTGGCTGCGTCTGTATACTGGAGGACACTGGTTGTCCACAGAGAAGCCAGATGTGCTTGGTGAAGTGTCAGAAGAACAAAACTAAGCTTCCAAGCACAGTGCATGGACCTCGTCTGAGCAGCCTTTGTAGTTTTCCACCAAGTCCCGTCTGTGACCCCGTACCTCTTTCACTGTGGCCGCAGCCAATGAATCAAAACTTTTTGAAAGAAAATACCTAAACTGCTAATGATTTAATCATCAGCATACATCTGTGTTTCTGTGCGTTAGTAATTCTCACTTCATACTCTCCCAATAGTAGGCCAGCCACCATCTTCTGGCTTTTTTCAATGTCTCAATCTCTGTTCCCGGGGAGATGTTGAAAAGCAGCTCCGGCCGTGTTTCTCCAGAGCGCTTGTGCACCCTCTGCCTCTCACTGTCAGTTTTCAGAGCAGTGTAGCAGAAAGAGCACTGGTCTGGGAGTCTGCAGCTGTGTGTCCTTTTGATGGAGTCCCAATAGTTTATTTTTGCTTTTATTTCCCTTGCCTCAGGAGACATATTTAGAAGAATGTTGCTATGACTGAGGTCAAAGACCTCACTGCTTGTGTTCTCTTCTAGCATTTTTATGGTGTCAGGTCTCACATTTAGTTCTTTCATCTACTTTGAATTTATTTTTGTGTACGGTGTAACAAAGTGGTCCAGTTTCAGTCTCTTGCATGTGGCTGTCCAGTTTTCCTAGAACCATCTGTTGAAGAGACTGTCCTTTTCGCATTGGATATTTTCCCCTGCTTCATCAAAGATTAATTGACCATATAATTGTGGGTTTATTACTGGGTTTTCCTTTAAAAAAATTTTTTTAATGTTTGTTTATTTTTGAGAGAGAGAGACAGAGAGATACAGAGTGCAAGTGGGGGAGGGGCAGAGAGAGAGAGGGAGGCACAGAATCTGAAGCAGGCTCCAGGCTTTGAGCTGTCGGCACAGAGCCCGATGTGAGGCTCAAACCCACAAACCTTGAGATCATGACCTGAACTGAAGTCAGATGCTTAATAGACTGAGACACCCAGGCACCCCTCTGCATTTTCTATTCTGTTCCACTGATCTATGCATCTGTTTCTATGCCAGCACCATACTGTTTTGATGATTACAGCTTTGTAACATAACTTGAAGTCTGTATTGTGATGCCTCCGGCTTTGCTCTTGTTTTTCAAGATTGCTTTATCTATTTGGGGTTTTTTGTGGTTCCATATAAATTTTAGGATTTTTTGGTGATTGTCCTCTTGCAATAGAATTAAAATTTATATATATAAAAAAGAGGCCACGTGTCCTGGTTTTGTCCATGTTGCTAAAGTGCCATGTGATTCAAGTGAGTCTGTAACCTCTGAGGGGTGACATGTTTCCATCTCAGGCCCATGCAGACACTGCCAATCAATCATGGCTTTCTTCTTCTCACTGCCACGGGCCTACACTCAGTCTCAGAATCCTTTTCCCTACAGGTAAGCTGCGATTGCTGATGGGGCCATCTCAGAGGATACTTGAGATGCAACTGGTTTTCCGTCCCAGAACTAGTAATCCCTGGGGCCCTTATAGTTTTATAATTTCTCTGTAGCATACTGGATAAAAGCTGATGTTTCCTACGCTGTCATGCTCTATCTACTTTTTGGAGAGCCTTATGAAAATTCTTATAGGACCTGTTATTACCAATGGCTATTACAGAGGGGGGATTGTGCCCGTAGTGACTGCTTTGGTCTTGTTCAGTGAGAAATCACCAGCATCTAGCCCAGTGCCTGGAACATAAGAGGATTCAGCTATTTGTGGGATTGAATGAATGAGTATGGAGGTGGTGGTCTGTGTGAGAAAGTATGCCTTTCTCTCGTCTCTGTAAGAGGGATCCTGGAGACTGGATTTATGCTTTGGAAAAGAAAGCTGCTTCCTTCCTTCTTACGGATATTATTAGAATTGTAAAAGTCTCTGGATTTCTTCTCTGTGAATTTGCATTTTGGCTTTCAAAGCCTTAGAAGTAGAATTCAAAGTAAAGCTTCAGCCTAGGAGATGAGGCAGCTTTATTGGGGCTGGGCCTGGGGAATTTTTAGGCACTTTAGGAGAGGAGCCTCTTTTTCCGCTGGCTGCCCTGGTCCCCAGCAGCAGCCCCAGCTCTGAGTTTCACTTCCCTGCCGGCTTCCCTGCCTGCTACTTCTTAGAGGCTCCTGCCTGGTCTTGTCTCTCAGTCAGCTCCCATTCTGTATCTGTGTAGCTATTTCTTAATTGCTTTGAGGGTCCACCTCCTGACTGACGGCTCACCACATGAAGCACCCTGAAAATTGTCTGCATGTGTTTGACCCTCCTGGTAAGGGTTCTTGATTGGGCTTTCCCGCCAACAGTGGAAGAAAAGAAACATTTGCAGACGGGTGCAGTGTGGTCACTGTATGTAAGCCCTCATTAAATATAAGCTTCATAGCCAGTTCTCATTTTACAGATGTGCAAACTGAGGCTCAGAGGAGGTAATAACCCAGTGAATAGGAGATAAAGCTAGAAAGCATCTCCAGAAGGAGTACAGGTGTCTGTGTTGACACAGAGCGGCCTGCTACACAGAAGTAGGATGATCCCTCAGGAGAATGGGGGCAGGGAGGGTCCAGCAAGTACACTGAGTGAGGAAAAGGCACTCTTCTCCCCATTTAGTGTTACTTCCCTTCACTTGCCTCTGGATGTGTTTCTTTGGGTCTAACCCTTGGAAGAGTGATTATATGGTATCTCACATCTCGATGGCCTTCTGTTCTTGCTTTCATATTGTCCCCCAGGAAGAAAAAGGAACCTTGGGCTGTCCTTAAAAGTATGTGTGAAGAGGACAGAGAACATCTGGCTGTTCATTTTCTTACAGGAGAGCTTTTGTCTCCTTCCTCCTATCTATGGACATTGATCTCTGGCCGGACTGGAGAAGAGAAAGTTTTTTTTTGTAATTTCTTTATTGAGGTATAATTGACACATCATATTATATTAGTTTCAACTCTACAATGTAATGATTCAATATTTGTATACATTGCTAAATGATCACTATAATAAGTCTAGTTAACAGCTGTCACCGTATGTAATTACAAATATTTTTTTTTCTTGTGGTGAGAACTTTGAAGATGGACTCTTCTAGCAACTTTCATATATGTAATATAGTGATCCCCCTTACCTGTGGGCAGTATGTTCCAAGACCCCAGTGGATGCCTGAAACTGTGGATAGTACCTAACTCTGTGTATAATACATTTTTCCCTATGTATATGTACCTATGATAGAGTTTAATTTATAATCCCTTAAATGCTTAATTTATAAAGAATAATAAAATAGAACAGCTATAACAATGTTCTGTAATAAAAGTTATGTGAATGTGGTCTCTTTCTTTCAAAATATCATATCTTATGTACTGTACTCACCCTTCTTATGATGATGATAATCATGAGAGATGGTAAAATGCCTGTGTGATGAGATGAGGTGAGGTAAGGTGTACGATGTAGTACTGTGATGTAGCCTTAGGCTACTCTTGACCTTCTGATGATTCATCAAAAGGAGGATCATCTTTCAGACGATGGCTGACCATGGGTTGTTGAGACAACACATAAGGGGGGGCCTACTGTACAGTGTTACTAACTAGAGTTCCTATGCTGTACATTACATCCTCATGACTTATTTATAACCGGAAATATATACCTTTTGCCCCCCTTCACCCATTTTATCCATCCCCAACCTCCCACCTCTGGCAACCACCAATCTGTTCTCTGTACCTATGAGTTCTTGTTTTTGTTTATTTTTCTGTATTCCATAGATCATACTGTATTTCTCTTTCTAAGTCTGGCTTATTTCACTTAGCACAGTGTCCTCAAGGTCCATCCATGCTGTCCCAAATGGCAAGATTTCATTCGTTTTTACGGCTGCATAAAATTCCATTGTATGTATGTATCACATTTTCTTCATTCGTTCATTAAAGGGCACTTAGGTTATTTCCACATCTTGGCTGTTGTAAATAATGATGCATTGAATGTGGGAGTGCATATACCTTTTCAATCCAGTGTTTTGTGTCCTTTAGGTACTCAGAAGTGGAATTGCTGGATCATATGGTAGTTTTATTTTAAATTTTGAGACCTCTGCACGTGGTTTTCACAGTGGCTGCACCAATTTACATTCCTACCAACAGTACATGAGGATTCTCTTTTCTCCACATCCTTGGCAACACTTGTTATTTCTTGTCTTTTTGAAAGCAGCCATTCTCAGGTGATATCTCATTTTTTTTTTAAAGTTTATTTATTTATTTTGAGAGAGAGTGTGCGTGCATGTGCATGTAGGAGGGGAGAGGTAGAATCCCAGAACCCACATGGGACTCAATCCTGACATAGGGCTCAATCTCTTGAACCGTGAGATCATAATCTGAGGTGAAATTAAGAGTCAGATGCTTAATTGACTGAGCCATCCAGGCGCCCCTCACTGTGGTTTTGATTTGCATTTCCCTGACGATGAGTGATGTTGGCCATTCTTACATCTTTTTGGGAAAAATGTCTATTCAGATCTTCTGCCCATTTTTTAAATTGGATTTTTTTAAACTATTGAGTTGTATGAATTCTTTATGTATTTTGGCTGATAACTCCTTATCAAATATATGATTTGCAAATATTATTTCTCTTTCAGTAGGTTGCCTTTTCATTTTGGTGATGGTTTCTTTTGCTGTGCAGAAGTGAAAACTAAAGTTTGATGTAGTCCCACTTATTTTTACTTTTGTTGTTTTTGCTTTTATTTTTGCTTTTGGTGTCAGATTAAAAAAATCATCAGCAAGCTCAATGTCAAGGAATTTACTACTTACATTTTCTTCTAAGAGTTTTATGGTTTTAGGTGTAATATTCAAGTCTTTAATTCACTTTGAGTTAATTTCTGTGTATGGTGTAAGATAGTGGTCCAGTTTCATTCTTTTGCATGTGACTGTCTAGTTTTTTCTCCGCACCATTTATTGACTGTCCTTCCCCATTGCATATTCTTGGCTCCTTTGTGATAAACTAATTGACCATATGTGCATGGGTTTATTTCTGGGCTCCTTATTCTGTTCCATTGATCTGTGTCTGTTCTTATGTCAGTACCATACTGTTTTGATTCCATTGCTTTGTAATATGGCTTGAAATAAGAGATTATGATGTCTCCAGCTTTGTTCTTTCTCAAGTTTGCTTTGGCTATTTGGGGTCTTTTGTGGTTCCATGCAAATTTTAGAATTGTTTGTTCTATTTCTGTGAAAAATGCCATTGGTATTTTGATTGAGATTGTGTCAGATCTGTAGATTGCTTTGGGTAGTATCTTAACAATGTTAACGTTAATTCTTCTAATGAGCACAAACTATCTTTCCATTTATTTGTATCTTCAATTTCTTTGATGAGTGTCCTATAGTTTTCAGTGCACAAGTCTTTCACTTCCTTGGTTAAATTTACTCCTAGGTATTTTATTCTTCATGATGTAAGTGTAAATGGTATTGTCTTCTTAATTTCTCTTTTGATTATTTGTTACTAGTGTAAAGAAATGCAACAGATTTCTGTATACTGCTTTTATGTCCTGCAACTTTATTGAATTTGTGTATTCTAATGGTTTTTTGGTGGAGAGTTTAGGGTTTTCTGTATGTAATATCATGTCATATGCAAATAGTCACAGTTTTTCTTATTTGGATGTGTTTTGATTCCTTTTCTTGCCGAATCGCTTTGGCTAGGACTTCCAATACTATGTTGAATAAAAGTGGTGAGAGTGGGCATCCTTGTCTTGTTCTTGATCTTAGAGGAAAGCCTTTCATATTTTCACTGTTGAGTTTGAGGTTAGCTGTGGGCTTGTCCTATATGGCCTTTATTATGTTGAGGTATGTTCCTTCTATACCTACTTTGCTTTGTCAAGAGTTTTTGTCATAAATAGATGTTGAATTTTCTTTTTCCACATCTATTGAGATGGTCATATGATTTTTATCTTCATTTTGGTGTATCACATTGATTTGCAGATGTTGAACCAGCCTTGAATCCCTGGAGTAAATGACACTTTGTCATGTCGTATTATCCGTTTAATACATTGTTGCATGGGCGCCCAGTGGCTTAGTTGGTTAAGTGTCCCACTTTGGCTTAGGTCATGATCTTGCAGTTTGTGAGCTCGAGCCCGGTGTCAGGCTCTGTGCTGACAGCTCAGAGCCTGGAGCCTGCTTCAGATTCCGTCTCCCTCTCTCTCTGCCTCTTCCTCATTCACCCTCTGTCTCTCTCTCTCAAAAATAAATAAACATTAAAAGAATGAAAAAGGAGTGCGTGGGTGGCTCAGTTGAGTGTCCGACTTTGGCTCAAGTCATGATACCACGGTTTGTGAGTTTGAGCCCCGCATCAGGTTCTGTGCTGACAGCTCAGAGCCTGGAGCCTGCTTCAGATTCTGTCTCTCCCTCTCTCTCTGCCCTTCTCTCACTCTCTCTCTCAAAAATGAATAAATGTTAAAAAAATACATTGTTGAATTTGGCTTGCTAATATTTTATGAGGGTTTTGTGTCTGTGTTCATCAGGGATATTTGTCTTAGCTCTCTTGTGGCCTCCTTCTGGTTTTTGTATCAGGGTAATGCTGGCCTCATAAAGGGAGTTTGGAAGCATCCCCTCCTTTTTTATTTTTTGGAAGGATTTTTAAAAACATTTTTTAATGTTTTATTTATTTTTTTTAATGTTTATTTTTGAGAGAGAGAGAGAGACAGACAGACAGACAGACAGACAGACAGAGTGCGAGCAGGGGCAGTGCAGAGAGAGAGAGGGAGACACAGAATCTGAAGAGGCTCCAGGCTCTGAGCTGTCAGCACAGAGCCTGAAGCGGGGCTTGAACTCATGGACCGCGAGATCATGACCTGAGCTGAAGTTGGAGGCTCAACTGACTGAGTCACGCAGGCTTTTTTTTTCCGGAAGGATTTTTGAGAAGGATTAACTAATTGTTTTTTGAACATTTGGTGGAGTTCACCATTGAAGCTGTTTTTTCCTGGGCTTTTGTTTTTTGGGAGGTTTTTGATCACTGATTCAATCTCCTTACTAGTAATAGATGTGATCAGGTTTTCTATTTCTTTATGATTCCAGTCCTGCTGGAGATTTATTCCAACCATGCATTTTAGAATTTATGTGATAAATTATTCATCTATCCATCACCTGGTGGGTAGGATAGGCATGGAGGTAGGGGTAGGGTACTCTGGTAGGGTAGGTACAGAGGGTACTCTGTCCTCCGGGAGCTTACAGTTTTTCCAGAGGTCTTTTTTAATAAGAAACATTTTTTGAATAATTGGTGTGTTCACATGGTTTAAATGTTACAAATCAAAAGAGAAAAGGGAAGGAGTGTCCTCCCGATCTTCCAGCCATCTAGTTCCCCACTCAAGCGGTAATTACTGTGAATACTATCTTCTTTTTCTGAAGACATTCTGTCCATGTTATTCAGTGGCTCTTAATGGGGCTCAGGGGAGGTGGAGCTAATTTAGACAACCTGGGGAAAGTTTTCTAAGGGCACATTGCCACAGCCACCAGGTGATGGGGTCAGGGAGAATGAGCAGGCAGAGATATTCTGAAAAAGATTCCTGGAGGACTTGGGTATAAACCCCCCTTCCAGCCCTACCTGTGGGTCTAGCTAGACAGGCAAGATCTTTACATGTGGAAGTGGACATACTAATACAAGAGTTTGCTAGAGATGAAGGTCACATTCTGGTACAGCCAGAGGATGCCCTCGCCCAGAGGGGCAAGAAAGCAATGGTGGGTCTGCTGTGGCTGGGGGGTTGGGAGGCTTTGTGAACAGTTACCATCTACAACCTTTCTGGACCTCCATGTTCCTCATTTATGAAACTGCTAATCTAGGGTTTTAAATTTTCTTTCCCCTTGAATCCGTGTAGTGGTCTGGAGGAACCCATAAACATCTTTAAATGTGTACATGAAACATGGAGGATTTTAATGTAAATGGATTACACTGAAACCTGATGGTTTCCCCACTTAGTGGGCCCAGGGTATCCCTGTTGCACAGGGATCTATGCTCTGGGGAGGCCATGGCCATGTTCTGGCCCCCAGGAGCTGCTCTGCATCCTGAGCTGCTTGCTGCCTGCTGGTGGTAACTAGGAAAGGAGATGGGGAAAATTCCCTCTGAGCTGGCTTTGCAAAGAGTCCAATGAGGAATCCATTTCCCCCTGATAATTAGCTCCCTCTGTCTACATCAGGTCTTCTGTCCTCACTGAAGATGAGTAGGTCTGTGTGGTGTTGGGTTTCCAAAAGGTGGCAGCACTGTTCTGGGAAACAATCCCCAGATGGGTGGGGAGGGCCTGCCCTTGCAGCCCTGCCTGTGTAGCTCAGTGGAGTATTTGTGAGTCAGCCTGCGTGGGTCTTGTCCATAGTACTAACCTCCCCACTCAGCTGAGTCTCTCAGCTTTAGAGATGGACCCTGGCCAAAGCCCTGGCTTCTGTTCTTAGCTTGTGGTGGGGTCAGCCCGCAGGGGCCACTCTGAGGGCCACTAAGCCTCACAGGTGCGTGGCTGGATGGGCACACGTCCAAGGACTGGACCACCATCAGATGCAAAAGAAAGTTACGGTTCTGCAATGGACTTTGCTCCCTTTTGCTTCTGGTGTTTGGTGTGGGAGTTCTGGAGGGAGGTAGGCATTTTAAGCAATGCAGTCTTGGGCAGTTTAGGCTGATTTTTTTCTCTCCAAATAATTTAACATTGGCTAAGACAGCATCAAGCATTTGGTGGATCTGTTTAAGGCATGTGGTAGTGCAGTGATTTCTGGTGTGCCAGAGTCCCTTCAGACTCTGGGTGGCCTTCCATTGTCCCTCTGCTGTGAGTTCTGGGGTTTGGAAGCTGGAAGTTGCTGCTTCTGATGTGTGTGTTCACATGGGCTTGGTTCAGTACCTGAACTGTAATTGAAGCAGCTGATTTTCAAGAATCTGCTAGAAGATGAAATTGTCTATACTGTCAGAGTAGAGCATCAGAAGGGTCTGGTTCAAACGTATGTTTTGACTGGTGGATACACTGGTTCTCCTCTTCCAAGTCTGTGTCTCTAGAACCTGAACACAATCTTGGGAGGATTTACCTCTACATATCATTCTTTAAACTACACTGCTAACCCTCCATTTCCTCCATCTTCTATGTGTTCTTTCACACAGAGATGCATATATATATATATATATATATATATATATATATATATATACACACACACACACACACACATTTGAATGTTCATTAAGGCAAAGAGACAGAGAAGCAAAAAAAAACCCCACAAGTTTTATTCATCCATTTATTCCAAAATTATATATGATTCCCTGCTATGTACTAGACACTGTCCTGATAGTAATTGGAGGGCACAGTCCCTACTTGCATGGAGTTTAGGGGGAAGAGGAAGATAATGTACAAATAAACAAATGTGCTAGAAAAGTATTAAGTCTAAATATGCTCTCCAGATAAGTGGTCTCAGGATGTGACAGTGTGACAGAGTTGTTACCGTGCACAGGGTGATCAGGAAATGCCTGCCACTCCTGAGGAGGTGACTAACATCAGCAAGATGTAGGAATTGGGACATGGCATTAAGGCTGTGGGGCAGGCACTCGCCTGTTGTGTTTAAGGCATGGAGAGAAAGCTGGAAGGTGGGATTGGCCATGGGCAGGGGCCGGATCACAGGATGTGATGTAGTCACTGAAGGTTTCTAAGCAAGTGAGTGAGAAAGTTCCTCCAACCCAATTAAATGACTCATATTCCCTTCAAGTGCACACATTGGGGTTTATTTTGGGCACCTCAGTAGAAGAACACCAGAAGGTAGTGGGAGCCAGCTGGAGTTCGTGTGGCATTTAACTCTGTGTTCACTGCATGTCCTCTCCTCTAGACCCCACACTAGCCCCCTCGAGTAGAGCACTGTTCCCATCCATCTATATAAGAAAAGCAAGGTGCGAAGGTAGAGTAATTAGCCAGCTGGAGGGCCAGAGCTTGAATTTGAACCCCACGGGCTGGGCTCCAAGCCCCTGTTTCATTGGCCTTCCTGGAATGGACCCCTGGGCAGCTTTTTGTAGTTGTTGTCAATTTTTTTTATTACTTAATTTAAAAAAAAACCCATGATTTATTTATTTATTTATTTATTTATTAATTCTGCACCCAGCATAGGGCTCCAAGTCATGACCCCAAGGTCAAGAGTCACACACTCCTCCTACTGAGCCAGCCAGGCCCCATATTACTTACTTAACACGTGTGAAATGTTGTTATAATTTGCATTTCTTTGACACTACTAAGATTGAGCACCTTTTCATGTATCTTTACTTTTTTTGTTATAAAATATATATAACCTAAATTCTATCATTTTAACCATTTAAAAATGTTTATTTTTGAGAGAGGGAGGGAGAGAGAAGGCATGTACGTGCATGCACAAGCAGGGGAGGGGCAGAGAGAGGGAGAGAGCGAGAATCCCAACCAGGCTCTGCATCAGTGCAGAGCCTGATGTAGGCCTTGAACTCAGGAACCGTGAGATCACTACCTGGGCTGAAATCAAGCGTCGGACACTTAACCGACTGAACCACCGAGGTGCCCCTATCATTCGAACCATTTTTAAGTGTACAGTTCAGTGGCATTTCTAAAACTTTTTGTCACTTTCAAATAGAAACTGTGTAGCCATCAAGCAAGAACTCCTCATTCTCCTTCCTCCCAGCCCCTGGTAACCTTGAATCTACTTTCTACCATGATGAATTTGCCTAGTCTAGGTATTTCACATAGGTAGACTCATCCAATATTTGTCCTTTTTTGTCTGGCATATTAGACCTAGCATACCATCTGCAGGGTTGGTTCATGAGTCGGCATGCATCAGAACATTATTCCTTTTCATGGTTGAATAGTGTCCCATTGTGTGTACATACCACATTTTGTCTGTCTATCCGATGATGGAGTTTCTACCCGGGACAGCTTTTCACATGGAGATAGGACCTTACTAACTACTCACTCCTGTTCTGAGGATACTTTCTGAACCCTGGAGAATCTGTGTTTGCCCCGTGTCAGGGTGACCCTTACCTGTGTGTGGTTAGAGGTGCTGCTGAATTTTTTAAAGGTAATTAACCTTGAATTATTTAAAAAGCTCAAGATGAACACTGTAACTGTTGCTGTGTCAATATGGACTCTCCTTAGGTTCTTTCCTGTCCACCTCATAGATGTATTGCATCAGAGGAGAACTCTGCAGGGGTTATTTCATTGTTTACTTCTAAGCCTGAAATCTGTCTCCTGTACATGGATAATTTAGCTTGTCCTGGAAATTCTCCAGAGTAGCCACATAGGAGCCCCAAGTCTGTGCTGGGGGGCCTTGAGCACAGACTGACTTCGGTTTCCTCATCTGTAAAATGGCATGAAACTTCTAAGAGATTCTGTGTCCTTCCCAGACAGGTTAAGAAGCTCCTTTTTATTTCAAATCCAGTTTCTTCCTTGCTGTGGGAAGCCTGATCCTCTCTTCTCTTGAAGGAACTGGTCAGCATTCCCCCCATAATCCCACATTTCCTGTGATGGCTGTGGGCCCTCAGCTGTTGATGAAATGGTGAAACCGACTTTCCAGGGTGGAAAACTGGTGGATTTCAGCCCCTGCACTAGTTGGGTTTCTTTTCTTCGTCCTTGACAACCAGTGATGCTGTTCGGTAGGGAGCCCCCTGCCCTCCCGGGCAGCCTTTCTCTGGATGCCTGGAAGCTCCTGGGTGGCCTTGGGAAGTTTGAGTTGAGTCTTTCTGGATGAACTACCCCCTCTCTCGTGGCCAGGAAAGAAGCAATGCTGGTTGTTACCCGCGTACTCTTGAGCCGCCGGCTGTGTGAGAGAAGATCCATTTGCTGCATCGATCTCCCCTGAGGCAGGAGGCCACTCACGGCCAGTTTCCCTTTTCAGAGCAATAAATCTGGGAAATCCTGTGCTGCAGCAGGTGCTGGAGAGGAAGAATGAAGTCCTGTGCGTCCTAACACAGAAGATAGTGACCACGCAGCAGTGTGTGATCTGGGAGCACATTCAGGTGGAGGAGCAGTGCGGCGGCGTGGTGGGGATCCAAACCAAGGTGGTGCAGGTGCGTGGCCGCCCCGGGGTGGAGGCACCGGGGCTGGAGGTCTCGGTCATCGCGACCCGGGTCAGGGGCCTCTTGGGGTTGTGTCTTCGTTTGTCAGGCCTCTTCTGTAGTGAGCTAATAGAAACCCAACTCAAATTGGCTTAAACAAGAAATAATGTATTGGCTCGTGTAACTGAAACATTCAGGGGAATCTGAGTTCAGTTGCTGCTAGAAGGGAAATTGGACAGACGGTGTATGCTGCCTCCCCTGGGGTAGAGTCCCTGTCAGGTAGGTGCTCTCCTTGTGGTGTGGTGGCTCTTTGCTGCCACCCCAGGGGAGTGTGCTTCAGGGCTGGCTCTCACCATCGTCACTTGTACCCATTTCTGAAGCAGACCCAAGGCCAGGGCAACACAACCCTCGGAATGGTCAGGTGCCTTCCCCAAAAGAAAATGGGTCAAAGGAGCACTGGTCAGGCCAATACACAGATAGCTACCAGAGCCTTAAGGTCTGGTAGCCAGAGGTCTCAAAATGACCACTTTGGGATCGCTTGCCTCAAATTCTTTGTGGACTGAGCTAGGGAAAGTAAAGAGCAGTACATGTGTCTATACACAGAAAAACAGATGCTTCTGGATTAAAATAGAAGCAGTCTTATTACCAGGCTGATCCTTGAGCCAGTACTAGACTTCTGTGGAACAGGAAGCTATCAACCCCAAACTGTTTCTTCCACAGTCTACCATGGTGTCTGATGACCTATTCTCAGAGATTTGTTTCTTGGAGTGACTTTTGACTTTTTCCAGAGGACCTGGGAAAGTTGTATTTGGAAGGAGGTGGAGACAGAGGTTGGGTCTGGAGGTGGACTCTCCTTGGGGCAGGAAGGCTGGATAGCAGCGATGAAGGAGGGGCCTGATGGGAGGCGGCTTTGGCCAGCCCTGCCAGTGTTTCTGCCTGTGGTGACCCCACTACAGGCCTGGCGCCTGCCTGGAAATCAGGAAGCTGGCTGTCCTCCCACCAACTGGGATCAAGTTGCTAAAAGGGGTCTCTGATCTTCAGTGTTGAGGCAATGATCTCCCCAGGCCATCCTGGGAAGGGGTCATATTTGTAACAGTGTTGGAAGGACAGAGCTCTGCTGCCTGACCACTTGGCATCTCCTGGAAATCCTCCTCTCATGCCTCCAGCACCTCCCCTGGGCTTATTTAACAGCCAGTGTGCCAGCCACAGGGGTCTGGAATGATGCCCCTGGGGAGGTCCTTGCTCTTGGCTAGTTCTCCCAGTCAGGCACTGACATTGTTTGGGATTGTCATCATTGTCCGGGCTGTCACAGTGGTTACCATAATCCTCCGTGAGGGAAATGACAAGTTACCTTGCTCATTTATCTGCTTTATTCAGTACTGTTGACCTAGTCTCATTATCCCCCACACTCTGGAATCTCATTCCACAGAAGTTTGGCCATTTACTTCCCAATATGTGCATCACATCATGAGGCCCACAAGGATCACATCCTTACATCTGCTGATTGGCTCCTATTTTCCACTTGGTTCCTCGGGCATTTGCTCAATGTTTTTGTATGCAAGGCCCAAGGCTGGCCACAGTGGGGAGGCAGAGAGAAGCCTGGGGAAGTCTGAGCTCATGGGGGCAGCTTGTGCTCTCACTCACAGGTGTCAGCGAAGGAGGATGGGAGTGTCATCAAGGACACCAACGTGGTGCTGGAGATCCCGGCTCCCACCACCATAGCCTACGGCGTCATCGAGTTGTACGTGAAACTGGATGGCCAGTTTGGTGAGTGCCGCCTCCTGCCCTGGGTGTTAGGGGAAAGAGATGGGAAGTGTGGGGATGACAAGTGTGGATGAACTTTCACCAGCACGGCACAGGGTCTATGCTGTGGGCATGCCATCAAACAGACTGTGGATCGGCCCTGGTGCCATGGTGTCCGTGAGGCAGGTTGTGGATGTCGCTGAGCATTAACTCTCCATCTCTGGAACGGGAAAGGCATTCCCTCACCGAGCTGTGGTCAGGATTACATGCGATGAGGCATGTGAAGTGCCTGGCATAGTGGTTGTTTATTAACAGCCTCAGCTGTTAATAATACTATCAGCATTCCACCTTCCTTCCCCCAACATGAAGCCAAAAATGCCCCACTTGACCTTGCTCTGTTGATCACCAGTGTGTTCAAAGCTGGGAGATCCTGGTCATTGCATCATTCGAAGAAAACAAGGGCTTTAGCGTAGCTCATGTTTGCTGATCTTAGATGCTCACGGCTCCTTCCTCCTGCTCTTCCTGAGAAGAGGTTGTGTCGAACCTAAGAAAACTGACCACTTCTTGGGGACATGAATGAATAAATGTAACATAATAATTGACTTTTTAAGGTATGGTAATGGTATAGTTACGTTTATTAAAAAAAAGAGTCTTCTGTTAGAGATTATACTGAAGTCTTCACAGATGAAATGGTAACATGTCTGTGGATTGCTTCAAAAATAGTCCAGGTGGAATGTAAAGGGTGTATGCGTGGGGTTGGAAGAGGTAAAGAACAATTGTTGGAGCTGGTCACTGGGTATGAGGAGGTTCGTTGTACTACTCTATTCTTGCGCCATTTCACGTTTTCCATAATGAAAAGTTTTAAAAGGTGTGCCTTGATACACCATGCACATATCTCTTGGTGTCCCCTGTTCTTCTCCTGTTTGTTCTCTGAAGTGGCAGGTTAGGGAAGAGGAAGTTGTCCAGGAGGCAGCTTTTTGTGTGCACTTGGCCCACACGAGTTAACTATGGCATTGAGCTACAAGTATAGGCACTTAGAACACTGATGGTCCTTACCTGACAGTCACAAGCTCCTGGGCACGTGAGGAGCCAAAGAAGAGATGCGTGAGGCCTGGAATGCAATGGTGGAGGCTCCACTTTCTTTCCACACATGGAGCAGCCTGCATTTCAGGGAGGTGACACAGAGTGAGGGTGTCAGGTTTTTAGACATCGTTCTGCAGAGACTCCTTAGGAATGCATGAACTAACAGAAATACCAAGAATTGTGACCTACAGGCTTCAGGCCATGGTTCCAGATTTGCGTCCTTGTTTGGCATTTTTATGATTTTATTCTGTCTCTTTGGAAGTCTTCTACTTGAACAAGATTGTCGCTCCTGTTTTTGTTATCAGCATGTTACCACATGCACTTACGTGATTCCAGCCCAAGATGTTTAGGCCCGGTTATCCTGTCCAGATGGGTTGGTAGTCGAGGGGTCACATTTATTAGCCTTTGGAAAACTTGGCCTGCACCCAAGGATGCCCATGAGTGCTCTGAGGACCTTTGGTGGCCGAGACCAGGCTGGGGCTACCACTCAAGGCTGTGGGGCCTGTGGGGATCCCCTTCCTGTTTCTCTGAGGAGGTGGCAGTGCCCTGCCACTTGCAGCTCTGGTGGGGCACCTGCAGAGGGCCTCTCTTTCTCAGACAGGATTGGAAAGACACAGCCTTGTCTGGCTGGCTCTCCTGTTTACATTTCAATTTCCAGCCTTTTATCTTGGCTGGCTTCTGCTGTCTTTGAAAATATGCTCCTCTTTGTGCTGTTGAGAAGAGGTCCCCAGGGGAAATCGTGGAGGTTCTTTTGGCTCACTTCCCTCACCCCGGCCTAGGAAGCCCCGCTCCATTGCCCTTTCCCACTGCTGAATCTGTGCCTGTGCAGCCTGGTGGCCAGGCTGACTTTCTGTGCGACTCATAGCCTGATTTTTAAGCCAGTTTTGCTCCCCCCTGCCTTTTACCCCCATCTGTGTTCCACAGAATATTCTGATCTGGCTTCATAAACATAGATTTGCAGGGGCCAGAAGGGCCCTTAAGAGGCTGCCTGATGTCTCCTTCCCACCTTCTGAGAGGGGATACATTGGACAAGGATCCTGTTTGTCCTCTGAAACTTTATGTGGAGGCCGACTCCTCTGAGTCCCTTGTGGGAGGCACCATGTGGCCTGTCGAAGCCAAGAGATTCTCTCATCCATGACCCCTTCCTTCACCCATAGCTCTCCTCTTATAGCCAATCATAGACATCGTTTTATGGTTTTGAACTTTAGCCTTGTACTTCGTACAATTAGGCATTATGCCAGTGTCCTTTCAGTGCATACTTCTGATTGGATGCCCTGTGGACATGAACCTGTGCCCCTGACTCAGCCTCGGTCAGTGCACTTGTGTGCAGGTCTACTGGCCCCAATAGCATTTCCCCACCAAGTCCTGCCACACACTCTTAATTGGCTTCCCCGCTTCTGTGAATCTTTCCCCATCTGTTCCATCCTAGCAGTATAACTAATATGATTCTTTAAAAATAAAAATGTGGTCATTTCACACACCTGCGTAAACACCCTTCAAGGGCTCCTTTTGTCCCAAGACAAAGTCTGCATTTCAGGTGTGTTGTGGTCCAGCCCCAACAGGTGTCTAGCCTTCCTTCTAATCTCCAGATGCTGCTGATGTAGCCATCTGGCCAGAGTTAACCCACTGTCTAGGAACACTCGTCTGGCCCTTGTTCCAGAGCCCCATGACTGCCTGTGTGCTCTCTGCCCTCTTTGTCCAGCTAATTCTTACCAAAACTTTAGGAGGCTCCTTAGACACTGCTTCATCCAAGAAACTTTTTCTGGTTCTCTCTCTGCTCTTGCCATTTTGGCTTCAGGGACCTGTGCACCTCCTCCAGTACCCCTATGCTATGTCTTCCCACTAGTAACATACTTACTGTTGAGGCCTGGACTATAGTCCTTTTGTGTCACTGGCTCTTGGCACAGTGCCCAACACCAAAAACAATGAAAGAATTGGCAGTGTCTCCAGGGGTCTGTGCATGTGTATAGGCAAGAGTGGTGCTGATGCCATAGACTCCTAAATTACCAGCTGGGGGGCCTGCCTGGCTCTTGGCAGGATTTGAGCCTATGTTAATTGTCATGGTGGCTGTCTTGGGGGAGCAAGATTAACACCTGAAGCCTGGTTCACATTCATCTGCCTCAGTGCCTGGTGCCAAGGGCACAGTGAGCCAGGGGTGCCCCAGGTGCCCCAGGTGCCCCAGATGTCCAGGGATCGGATGAGTACATAAAGGATTGTTTCATTTGTCTTTAGATAGCCATTTGATTTTTGTCATTAGTACCCACAAGCAAGTAAAAATATGTGCTAATCCTCATGACATCCATATTTTAATTCTGTAGCCTGTGCTTAAGTACACAAATGATTAAATAGAAGCATAAGGGGCACCTGGGTGCCTCAGTCAGTTAAGCGCCCGACATTGGCTCGGGTCATGATCTCACGGCTTGTCGGTTCCAGCCCCATGTCAGGCTTCTGTGCTAACAGCTCAGAGCCTGGAACCTGCTTCGGATTCTCTCTCTCTCTCTCTGCGCCCCTCTCCCACTCCCACTCTCTCTCTCAAAAATAAACATTAAAAACAATTTAAATAGAAAGATAAAAAGAGCCCTAATTCATGAGTGCACTTGCTATTTTTGCTTATTAAGGACATAATAACTATCACATAACTGTTACCTTAGGTTCTTAAATATGGACATATTTAAGGAAATATTTTATTATTTAAAAAAACTTTTTATTATGGAAAATTTATACATGTTCAAAAGTAGAGATAATACTATGAACTCCCATGTACCAGCTTTAATAACTGGGTTGATTTGTGTTTCATCTACAACTTGACCACCTCCCTCCATCCCATTCAATAATTTCGAAACAAATCCTAGGCATTGTATTGCTCTATCTATAAATACTTCAGTATATCTGAAGATGAGCCTTTTTTTTTTTTTTTTTTTTAAGACCAGTTTTGCCTTTATATAGATTCATGGAGACTGTATTTATTTGAGTCTGGTCTTTTCACTCAATATGTTTGTAAGATTCACTTATACAATTGCAGAAATCAGAAATTCACTTTTATTTTTTATTTTTATTTCTTTTTCAATATATGAAGTTTATTGTCAAATTGGTTTCCATACAACACCCAGTGAGAAATTCACTTTTAATTGTTGAGTATTATTTTATTTATTAATGAATAAAAGACAAGACTTGAAAACTACAACCACATACCACTCGTATACTTATATTGTCAATAATACTTAATATCATCAGTTCAATCAAATCAAATTTATTAATCAAATTCAAATTTTTTGTTTCAAACATGGGAAGATGTTTGATTTGGCTTTATTAAAAAGAAAACCACTAGGGACACCTAGGTGGCTCAGTCGGTTTTGTGTCTGACTTGGGCTCAGGTCATGATCATGCGGTCCGTGAGTTCAAGCCCTGCATCAGGCTCTGTGCTGACAGCTTGGAACCTGGAGCCTGCTTCGGATTCTGTCTCTCTCTCTCAAGAATAAACATTAAAAAAATTAAAAAAAAAAAAAAAAAAAAAAAAACCACTGGCCCCAACTGCTGTCATTTTAAAATGTACTCAATTGAATTTTTGCTATTTAACAGTTTGTTCAAGTCAGGCTAAGGAAATACTTCTGATGTTGAAAAGATTGCCTCCCACCTGTTCAGAGAGGACACACTGGAGAGCTTTATGTTGAGAACAACCATTTTCCTGTATTTCTAGGAAGTGGCTGACTTTTCATCAAACAGTGTAATGTGTAGGAAGTGGGCTTATGGGGTCAGAGAGTGGATGTATTCCCCTCCACCCCCCCACTTCCCTATTAGGTAATCCTGGGTTTGAGATGTGCCAACAAGTCTCAGCTGACCCTATGCCTGGCTTGTCCTTTTCTCCCACATTACAGAATTCTGCCTCCTACAAGGGAAGCATGGTGGCTTTGAGATTCACAGAAGTGACTATGTCTTCCTGGACCTTTCGTCCTTTGAAGAGTTTCCGTTTTGGGAAATGCCAGATTCTGGACCAGGACCATCTGCCCTGGATTGGCCGATGAATGTTTTAAAACAAGGTATTGTCAGCAGGGTGGGCTGTGGTGATCTGATTGCTGCTTTAGTACTATACTTCATGAGGTGAGGTGGCCTTCAGGAGCGGTGACTCCTCAGCGACTTAATGGAGAACATTTGAGAACAGAGGGAACAATGCTTCCAAGTCAGACCTAGTCCACTCAGCAGAATGCACCTCTGTGGAATCTTAGGGAACCTCAGGTCTTGGATGCCATGTTTTGAGGAAAGGGTGGAAGACTAAGGAGTGAAAGAGTCTGGGGTTTGGCATTTTCTTTCATTTTATCCATAGAAGACTCACAGACTATTAAAAGTAGCTAGTTAGCAGCAAAGAGCGATATCCCAAATTTTGCATCTGTTTCGTTACATTCCAGCCTTCACTGCCAGCACAGGCAAGGCTTTCGTCAGCATTGCAAAATGCTCTCTTGGGGGCTCTTTATCCACGTGGCTTGAAGCCCTGCATCCGGTGAGGAGGAGGGGAGTACCTGTGACTTGCCTGCAGCAATTCCTTTTATTCTTCATAGGATTTTGTGTTTTAAAAAGTTGGCTTTTCTTGTGGTGGTGTGGGCGGGCGGGGGGTGGGGGCGGGGAGGAGTGCAGTATGTAGCCAAAGAGGAAATGGACAAGGAAAAGGGGAAACAAATAACTGGGTAAGAACTTGGTAAAAAGAGCTAGAAATAGCTCAGAATGATCTGGAGAATGGCCAGGAGGATAAGAAGAGACTGTCATCTATGGGGCTTCAGAGGGTCCCAAACTAGAAGATACTTCTCTTTCTGTAGCAAAAGCATCAGGGTTGGAAGAAATGGCAGGGAAGGATAGGACTCTTCCATCTTGCAGGGCTGCAGGCCCCTCCTCTGCCTCCTTGAGACTGACAGTTGGGTCTGACTTCCAGCTGCCATTTAAGCATGGTCGTAGGTTAGGACACAACAGAGTGGCCCTGCAGCCGTGTACTGTGCTCCAGGGAAGGGACAAGAGTTCATGGACTGCAGCTTATCATTTCCTTTCCCACCAGTCCACTCTGTCAGTTGGCCATTCAAATCAGCCTGATGTGGAGTAGGGTGGGGGCCAGCCTGGCCTTTATGCCCTTGGACTTTACACCAACCAGGAAAGCTCTTCTCTCCAGGATGGCATGGCAAAGACCTAGCTGTATTTATAGAGAAGTATTTGAATGGGTCAGTGACTGATGTGACCTGTTCCTCTCCATGGGGCTCTCTGACCATTGTGTGCTGGAATTTGCCATCAGCAGAGGTAGTGCATTATGTATTAGTATGCATTTCTGCATATGAAACGGTTTTGGTTTATCAAATCTTGTTTTTAAATCCTCACTGGGCTTAATTTACTAGAAGTATTTCAGTGTTGTTTAAAAAAATACAGAAAAGATTTTAAGGAGAGAGCCTCAAGCACCCTGCAGAAGATGTGCATAACCCAGCTGGTGGGTCTGTGTACCTGCCCATTCTCCAGGATGGGTGAAGAATAATGAATGGGAAAAATGGAATGGCTGGTGTTTGCCATAAAAATAGGGTGCCAGACTCTTTGAAAAGTAAGCATTAAATATTAAAGGATAAAAATATGCATGGTATTAAAAGAAAGGACATGGAAAATAATGGACTTTGGAGTCTGCATGGCTGCAAAGCCCTATCAAAGTATTGAGTGATGGTTAGTAACTCAGCCTTGATAATTGACTTCTGTAGAAATCATGCTAAAGAGGAGTCTAAATAATTGATTAGACTTTTCCAGAAAGTAGACTTAATATTTAGTAAGTCCTCAGAAAAAAAAAAGTCTGAAACGAATCCGGGTGGCCCTCTTTCTTTTCTCTTTTTGTCCCCCTTCTTTCTTCTTGCAGTAGTGTGAGTGGTTATTGAAAAACACGCAAGGTGTTATCTAGCTCGATGTCTTTTGCTTCCTAGTTCCATTGTGTGTTACTGCATGTGTTTCTGCATGTGTCTTTCAAAGAACTGAGGACAATTACTATAAAAAGCAAAGGCTCCTGTCCCTTGTTCTGAGACACGCATGGGAGTCACGATGCTCGGAGTGCTCTGCTGTTTTCACAGGGACTCTGCTCTTGGAGAGGGATTTCCATCTGTTTTTGGAGCTGCCAGAACAGCAACAGACAGCACTTAGTGACATACTCCAGGCGGTCCTGTTCGATGAAGAATTGCTTGTGGTCCTGGAACAAGTGGTAAGACCACAGACCTCTCAAGGCAGTGCTGCTTCTACCTGGGTTTTCGGGAGATGTGGACAGGCTAGACCTCTTGGGATGAGGCTGTGAGCTGGGATAAAATTGCATTTAAAATTTCCTCACTTCTTTTAAACCTTAAAGTTTCTTTTTTTCTTATTCCCAGATCCTTAGTTATCTAAATGCAGAAAGGTAGCTGATGTCAAGAATCGAAGTGCAGATTGGTTCCCTCGGGCTGTCATAGCAAATTACTACAAATTCTCTTACAGTTCTGGAGGCCCGAAGTCTGAAGCTGAGAAGTCAGCAGGGCCATGCTTCCCCCACAGGCTCTAGGGGAGGATGCTTCCTTGCCTCTTCCAGCTTCTTGTGGCTCCTGATGCTCCTTGGCTTGTGGCCACACTCTTACAGTCTCTACTCTGTCTTCCTATGCCCCTGTCTTCTGTGTTGATGTCTTCTCCTTTTCTGTCTCTTAAAGGACCATTGGATGGTCACCATTGGATGTAGGACCCATTCCAGCCTAGGAGCATCTCATCTTGAGATCCTTAATTATATCTGCAAAGACTCTAATTCCAAATAAGGTCAAACTCTAAACTTCCAGGTGAACATATATTTTGGGGGCCTCTATTCAGCCCCACTACAAGGGGGCTGTGTGGCAGAGTCCAATAGGTCAATTTATTCTATTTAGAATAGATTGAAAAGCAGGCCTTTGTATTTTTTTGGTTTGTAGCAGCAGGATTTTCTGGTTGAGTTCCTTAACTATTAGTTGTACAAATGGTAAAGGACACACCACCTGGCAACCTGCCAGACTTTGTACTCTCCTTCCTTAAGGGGGCTAGAGCAGATGATTTATATGATAGGTTTTTCTTTTCTTTTTTCTATTATTCAGAGATTTTGAACTCTGATTTTCTGATTCAATGCTTTTATGATTTCCAGAAGAGCATTCATGTTATTTTCCACTCTTGAAATTGGACTGTACCAAAAGAGCTTGGCCACCGGTGGGGGACCCTATAATTGTAGAGAGAGTCTAACAGTCCAAGACATCTGGGTGTTCTGGGTGATGTGCAGCTCAGAGGTGGGTGTACTAGCCCCAGGGAGAACACACATGTTTCAAAAAGCCCCCTGACTTATACTTCCTAGAATAGCTCCAAGAGGGAAATATCAGACCAGTAGTACATTTGGAAAGAAGATCAGGTGTCCTGTCAAGTGCAGGAGAAAGAAGCTTCCCAGGTAGTGGGGGCCAGTGGGCTCTTCTACGAATGCATCTGATGTGAAGGTGATGATGGAGGAGAGCTCACTCCTTACTGGCAGGGCCACCCGCCTTCCAGCAGGTCCAATGCTCATGAATGGGGCTGCCCTGCGTCTAGCTGGGAATGTGGTTGGGGGCTGCTGTGCCAAGTTTAAAGCTGGATAACATGATGGGATAATGTTTTTATGTTCCCCTCAGTGCTGCATGTAGTCACTTGTTCCTGATCTCTGGTACGACCGGACAGACCCTGCCCTGTCCTGGAAGGCTTTCCTGTATCCGTTTTACCCTTGCTGTGAAAGAATAGTACCTGGGCAAGGCTGTTTACTCTTCTTATGAGGAAATCTAACCTGGCGGATTAGTGATTTAAAAACAGAAAGGAATTAGGGTTTTGCTTTACTTGGGAGATGGTGGAAGGGCAAGGGGGTGCATGTCATGGGGCAGAGGCTCAGCTTGGCCTCTGGCTTTACTACATCCATCTCTTTTCTCTTCCTTATGCAGTGTGAGGACATATTAAGTGGCCTGTCACTCCCAATGGCAATACTGGGGAAGCTGACGCCCCCACAGCAGCAGGACCTCATGGCTTTCCTGTGTCTGGTGGGGTACAGAATGCAGGGCAAGTGTCCAGGCCCAGAGGATGCAATCAGCAACCAGGAACTCTTTTCTACAGCCTACTTCTTGGTCAGTGCACTAGCAGGTATGGAAAGAGAGAAAGAAGTGCTGTTGTGGCTTTGAATTTGCTTTGCTTATTGTTGTGGAAGATGTGGTAAATATGGTTACTTCCCTTTCAGCAGTACAGGGAGGGTAAGTGAAAGGCTGAGGAAACTTATATCATTGCCATGAAAAGTCACGGACTTGAGTGTGATGCCAGCTTCCTCTACTCTCTCTTTTCTCTTCCAAGGAGGGCTGTCTGCAGGCACATACCCTCAGCGACACAGGAAGGCATCTTCTCAAACACAGCCTGTGATTCATACTTGAGCCCTGACACTGCTGCATGGAATGGCTTCCATCTGCCTACTGCTTTTTCCTCCAGTGTTTTGGTACTTCTGACCCTCATTGCAGACTTATTGGCCACCTTGTGTACATTTGGGCAGGGAGACTGTAGAGAGTATCCCAATGCACTAGGATGCTGGGCCCAGCAGCAACACAGCTTCCACGATGGTCCTGGGATGGCCCTTCTGGAGCACAGTGGTACAGTGGTTATCTAGCAGTGGACCCTGCCCTGCCACTCCTCTATCACTCCCATCCAGGATTCACCATGCCAGAGGGTCTTGGGTATCAGAAGGTAGTCATCCTATGTAAGGAGGCTGGGCTTCCAGTTCCTTCTTGGAAAGGCAAGACCTGGCACAGCAGCCTAGGATCTCTGTCCCCACAACTTCCCTTCATGATGATATTAGTCGAGGTGTTGACTTCCTGATGCATTCATGGCTGCTCCCCAGCACCACAGACAAACAGAGGCCAAGGAGATTGTCAGGTTTTAAAAAATTAATCAGACAGGATCCCTCTTGCTAGCTCTACGTGCCAACGAATATATGTTACGTATATATGCTATGAATATATGCTGTGTTCGAAGTCATGGATACATGTTTTAACTAGGACAGGACATAAAATAGAGGCCTGTGGAACACTGCTAGAGACCCTTCCTCCCTGATGTTAACATCAGTGTACTCGAGTCTTTCGATATAGCCATTCTATTAGGGGCTAATCTACGGGCCAGAGTTTTCCAGTTTGTGAAGGGCCTTTTCTTTTTTCACACACCCTATTACTTATTGAAATATTTCTATCAATAGCCTAGTTCAGTGATGTGAAATATGCAGTATATGGCTGAAGTGGTGAATGCATCACAGTCCCCTTCTCCTTGAAACCTGGACAAAGTTTCAAATTCTCTGCAGCCTTGCACATAGGCAGCCACGGGGAGTTGACACGTAACCTGAGATTTACTTGCTGTTTCTGAAAACAAGTTGTCAGAACAACTGCTGTCAGTTGTTTTGGATGCTCAACCGACTGAGCCACCCAGATGCCCCTATCAGTTCTAGTTTTTTGATGGGAGTTTTCTGGGTTTTCTATACATAGTATAATGTCATTTGCAAAGAGTGAAAGTTTGACTTCTTCCTCACCAGTTTGAATGCCTTTTTTATTGTTGTCTGATTGATGTGGCTAGGGCTTTTAGTACTATTATGTTGAATAAGTGGTGAGAGTACACATCCTTATCTTGTTCCTGACCTTAGGGGAAAACTCTCAGTTTGTCCCCATTGAAGATGATGTTAGCTGTGGGTTTTTCATAAATGGCTTTTATTATGTTGAGATAAGTTCCCTCTAAACCTACTTTGTTGAGGGTTATTACGATGAATAGATGTTGTACTTTGTCAAATGCTTTTTCAGTGTCTATTGAAGTGATCATTTGGTTCTTAGCTTTTCTCTTATTAAAATTTTTTTTTTTTTTGAGAAACAGGGAGAGGGGCAGAGAGAGAGGGAGACACAGAATCTGAAGCAGGCTCCAGGCTCTGAACTGTCAGCATACAGCCCGACACAAAGCTTGAACTCATGAATCATGAGATCATGACCTGAGCTGAAGTCAGATCCTTAACCAACTTATCCTTCCTCTTATTGGTGTGATGTATCACATTGATTTGTGAATATTGAATCAACCTTGCAGCCCAGGAATAAATTGCATTTGGTCATGGTGAATGATTTTTTAAATGTATTGGGTTTGGGTTCAGTTTGCTAGTATTTTCTTGAGGATTTTAGAATCCATGTTCATCAGAGATAATGGCCTATACTGTTTTTTTGTTTGTTTGTTTTGTTTTTTTTTTGGTGTTTTCATCTGGTTTTGCTATCAGGATAACACTACTCTCATAGAATGAATTTGGAACTTTTTTCCTTCCTTTTTAACTTTTGGAATAGTTTGAGAAGCATAGTTATTAACTCTTCTTTAAATGTTTGGTAGAATTTGCCTGTGGAACCATCTGGTCCTGGACTTTGGTTTCTTGGGAGTTGTTTGATTACTGATTCAATTTCTTTGCTGGTAATCTATTCAAATTTTCTATTTTTTTTTCCTGTTTTGGTAGGTTATATGTTTCTAGGAATTTATCCATTTCTTCTAGGTTATCCAGTTTTTTGACATATAGTTTTTTATACTACTCTCATATAGTTGTATTTCTGTGGTGTTTGTTATTTTTAATCTCTCATTTGTGACTTTATTTGGGTCCTTTCTCTTTTTTTCTTGATATGTCCAGCTAGAGGTTTATCAGTTTTTTTGTCCCCCCCCCCCCCCAAAGAACCAGCTCCTGGTTTCATTGATTTTCCATTGTTGTCTTAGTTTCTATATCATTTACTTCTGTTCTAGTCTTTATTATTTCCTTCCCTCTGCTGGTTTTAGGTTTTGTTTGTTCTTTTTCTAGCTCCTTTAGGTATAAGATTAGATTGTGTATTTGACATTTTTGCTGTTGGGGCAGGCCTATATTGCTATACACTTTCCTCTTATGACTGCTTTTGCTGCATCCCAAAGGTTTTGGACCATCATGTTTTCATTTTCATTTGTTTCCATGTAATTTTTAATTTTGTCTTTAATTTCCTGGTTGACTCATTTATTGTTTAGTAGCATGTTATTTAACCTCCATGTATTTGTGGTATTTCCGGATTTTTTCTTGTGGTTGACTTCTAGTTTCGTAATGTTGTAGTCAGAAAAGCTGCATGGTATGATATTGATCTTTTTAAGTTTGTTGAGGCTTGTTTGTGGTCTAATATGCGGTCTGTTCTGGAGAACGTTCCTTGTGCACTTGAAAAGAATGTGTATTATGCTGTTTTAGGAAGGAATGTTCTGAATATAGCTGTCAAATCCATCTGGTCCAGTGTGTCGCTCAAAGCCATCTTCTTGCTGATTTTCTGTTTAGATAATCTGTCCATTGATGTAAGTGGGATGTTAAAGTCCCCTACTGTTACTGTATTATTATAGATTAGTTATTTCCTTTATGTTTCTTATTAACTCCTTTATGTATTTGGGTGCTCCCATGTTGGATGCATAAATATTTCAATTTTTATGTCTTCTTGCTGGATGATGGCCTCTTTATTATTATATAGTGTCCTTCTTTGTCTCTTGTTACAGTCTTGTTTTAAAGTCTATTTTGTCCAATATAAGTATTGCTACACCAACTTTCTTCTGACATCCTTTTGCATGATAAATGTGTCTCTATCCCCTCACTTTCAATCTGAAGGTGTCTTTAGGTCTAAAATAAGTCTCTTGTTGGGGTGCCTGGGTGGCTCAGTCGGTTAAGCATCTGCTGACTTAAGCTCAGGTCAAGATCTCATCGTTCCCAAGTTTGAGTCCCGCGTCGGGCTGTGTGCTGACAGCTCAGAGCCTAGAGCCTGTGTCAGATTCTGTGTCTCCCTCTCTCTTTGCCCCTCCCCTGCTTCCACTCTGTCTCTCTTTCTCTCTCAAAAAAAAAATACTAAAAAAATTTTTTTAAAAAAATAAGTCTCTTGTTGGCAGCATATAGATGGGTCTTATTTTTTAATCTACTCTGTAACTCTCTATCTTTTGATTGGAGCATTTAGTCCATTTATATTCCAAGATATTATTGATATGTATTTGTTGCCATTTTATTATTTGTTTCGTGGTTGTTTCTGAACATTTTCTCTGATCCTTTCTTGCTTTCATGGTTTACTGGTTTTCTTTAGTGATATATTTGCATTTCTATCTCTTTATTCTTTGCCTCTTTACTAGTGCTTTTGGTTTGTGGTTACCATTAGGTGTGTACATAACATCTTCTGCATGTAGCAGAACATAACATAGCATAACATCTTCTGCATGTAAGTTGGTTACTTATGTTTGAACCCACTCATTACTCCTTCTTTCTCCATGTTTTAAGTACATGGTGTCATATTTTATGTCTTTTTTGTGAGTTCCTTGACTGGTTTTTCACAGAAATACTCATTTTTATTGCTTTTGTGTTTTTGACCTTCATACTGTCATTTTTTATCTTTCCTTTCTAGTCAGAGTCCCCTTTAGTATTTCTTGCAGGGCTGGTTTAATGGCCATGAACTCCTTTAGTTTTTGCTTATCTGGGAAAATCTTTATCTCTCTTCTATTCTAATGATAGCCTTGCTGGACAGTGTTCTTGGCTGCTGATTTTTCCCACTCAGCACTTTGAATATATCCTGCCACTCCCTTCTGGCTTGGAAAGTTTCTGCTGAAAAATCCAGATAGCCTTATGGTGTTTTCTTTTGTATGTAACTGGTTACTTTGTCTTGCTGCTTTTATTCTTAAATTTTTATTTACCTATTTATTTGTTTGAGAGAGTGCAAGCAAACAAGTGGGGAAGGGGCAGAGGGAGGGAGAGAGAATCTTAAATGGGCTCCATGCCCAGTGCAGAACCCAATACTGGGCTTGCTCTCACAACCCTCAGATCATGACTTGAGCTGAAATCAAGAGTTGGATGCTTAAATGACTGAGCCACCCAGGTGCCCGTCTTTTAATATTTTTTCATTATCACTATATTTTGCCATTTTAATTACAGTATGTCTTGGTGTGCATCTGCTTTTGCTGATTTAGTTGGAGGTTCTCTGTGCCTCCTGAATCTGGATATCTGTTTCCTTCCCTGGATCAGGGTAATTTTCAGCTATTATTTCTTCAAATAAATTTTCTGGCTCCTTTTCTCTCTCTGCTTCTTCTGGAACTCCTATAATGTGAATGTCATTACATTTGATGGAGTCACTGAGTTTCCTGAGTCTATTCTTGTTTTGCATAATTATTTTTTCTCTTTTGTTCAGCTTGATTTCTTTCCATTACTGTCTTTTCTATCATTAATTGATTCCTGTGTTTTTTCCAGCCTGATACTCATTCCATCAAGAGTGTTTCTCATTTTGTTTATTGAGCCCTTTATCTCTGCTATGTTATTCCTTATCTCTGGGTTAATGGTCTCCCTAGTGTTCTCCACTCTTTTCTCAAGTCCTATGAGAATCCTTAGGATCACAGCTTTAAATTCTTTACCAGGCATGGTACTATATCTGTTTTTCTTAGAACTTCTGAGATAGCCTTGTCTTTTCATTTGGGACAAAATGTCTTCTTATTTTGTCTAAGTCTCTGTGCCTGTTTCGTTGTTAGGAAAGTTAGCTACATCTTCTGTTCTTACCCTTAGGTAAGGGCTTTATGAAGAAGAGATCCTGTAGTGCTCTGCAGTGTAATGGCCCGTTCCCCAAGGCCTGGTGATTCCAGGAGTGTTTCTAATGTGTCCTGGCTACTTTATCCTTCAGACGAGTCTGCAGAGGCTCTCTTTGTCTGTTGTGGACAGAGTTTGGTCCCTGGCCTGAGTTGGTGTGTTTAACTAGGTGTGCTCTGGTCTGCTTGTTAATGAGATCTATTGCTGCTGCCACTGGAACACAGGCCTCACAAAACGTGTAAGTCAGGAGATGCAGTGTTGTCAGGAGTTTGGGGCCCTCTTCTGAAGGGGGGGGGCCTGCTGTGCTGGGAATGAGGCAAGCATGGCTGGAAAGTGTGGTTCTTGCAGAGCATGAAGCTAGGTATAATTAAGTACCAAGTGTTGGCATTGCACTTTTTAGAACTTTAACATTTTTTTACATGTTTTTATTTATTTGTGTGAGAGAGAGAGACAGAATGCAAGCTGGGCAGAAAGAAAGGGAGACACAAAATCCAAAGCAGCCTCTAGGCTCTGAGCTGTCAGTACAGACAGAGCCCAATGCAGAGCTGGAACTCATAAACCACAAGATAATGACCTGGGCCGAAGTTGGATTCTCAACCGACTGAGCCAGCCAGGTGCCCCTTGCCCTGGTTACTAGAGGTGACTCTGCTTTTATGTTAATGAAAGGGGTAGGGGAAGGCATTTGCCAGTTTCTATGTTCTCAGAGGGGTCTCTCCATGAACACTGTCTCTCTAGAACATGCTCTCAGATGAGCAACTAACCTCCCCAGTGTGTGCCCCAAGACACTCTTCAGATTGCTATTTCATGCTGTATGTCTGCGGGCTATTTGGGGCTGCTCTTGAAGAGAAGGCAGGTGATGTCCTTTAAAAATCAGGGCTTTAAGCACCACTGGTTGCAAGAACTCAGGAAATAAGTGCCCTTTTGCTTTCCAAGCCAATTGCTGTGGGGATTCATTTTTTCTGTGTGCTCCCCTGTGTTTCACCCTTCTCTGTGACCACTGTTCCCTCCATTCTGCGGTTGCCAACGATCCATTTCTCTCTCAAGCCACAACTCTGGACTCTATCTTCTTGATGTGGCCTCTTCTCTACCTTTAGTTGTGGAGTTTATGCTGCCAGTCTTCAGATCGATTTCTGGCGTCCTTAGCATGATATGATAGTTGTCTAGTTGTTTTTGTGGGATGCAGCAAGCCTAGGTTCCTCCTACTCAGCTGCCATCTTCCCCTTCTTCTTCAAGGAGGCCTGTCATGGGAAAACTGGGGGTAGTAGGCAGCTAAGAACTCTCTCCATTTGTTACTGTCCCATGGGGCCCAGGATCTCAAGCCTGCTCACCACCAGAGCCAGGTGATCAAGAGGTATTCTCTGGCTGGCAGCCATAAAAACTAGAGCATCAGACCTGTGCAATGGCTCCCCTCCAGGCGATACTGGTGCTCTGGAGTGTGGTAGAGGAAGGATGCAAAGATGGTAAGCACTGGCAGCTATCTATCCTTACAGTGTACTCCAGCAGGCCTCTCCTCTGTTTGAGGTGTCTGCCCTTTAGATTGCTTGTTTCTTTTTAATGTTTGTTTTTGAACGACAGTGTGAGCAGGGAGTGGCATAGAGAGAGGGAAACACAGAATCCAAAACAGGCCTCAAGTTCTGAGTCTGGATGTGGGGCTCAAACCCATAAACTGTGAGATCATGACCTGAGCTGAAGTTGGATGCTTAGCTGACTGAGCCACATAGGCACCCCCAGATTGCTGCTTTCAGATAACAAGCCTGTTGCACAGAAAGTCTGGACACCTGTCAAAGGGCTGCCTTGGTGTGGGTAAGTCCATGTGCAAGGCTTTGATGAACAATTTCTCAGTTTGCTATAGCCTTGTGGGTCTCAAGGACATGAGCCCCATTGGCTTTCAAAGCTAGAGGTGTAAGGAGCTGGTCCCTGCAGTGCCTGTCTTAAAAATGTAGGGTTCAAACTTTTTGCTCTTCATAGAGAAGCTTTTAAGTTCTCTTCCAATTGTGGGTCACTGTGCCAAAGGTGGGGTTTATGGTGACTTTATGGCTCAGCTTTTCTTACCTGCTTCAATGTGGGATGTTCCTTGCTTGCCAGATGTGTAGGAGTTGCTCTGGTGGTTGCGGGTTTTTTTTTTTTCAGAGGATATTGTTCCATATGTAGCTGGAGATTTGGGGCATCCACAGGAAGAGGTGGGTTCAGGATCTTCCTACATTGCACCTTGAACCAGTCTCTTCATGCTTAACTTATCCAGCATCTTGCCTGTGTCTGGAACTCTTCCTCAACCACTTTGTGACCTTAAGTGTGAACTCCTCAGGTCTCATATGTAAAGAGTCAGAATACGGAAGAGCAGTCAAAATAAATCATTTCAACTCAAGAAATACTGAAGAGGCCTCTTATGTGTTGTAGGCACTGCTAGGTGCTGAGATAGGGGAAGATAATCGTCTGCACCCACAGGGAAGTTAAAGTAGTAAAATTAGTTGGTATGCTTTGTAAAGCAGATGCTGTTATTTCCTCCTTCTCTCCTTACCACCATTGCTCAAAATAATGAATGACTATCCTCCTAACCTGGAACTAAAGTATTTCTAAGAATCAGGGGGAGTGGATGATGACTACATGGGACTCAGGAGCCAGAAAAGTGAGGGAATGGAAGCATAAACACGGGAGATGAAGTATGACAGTGGCTCGGCCAGGACATGATCATGTTCCAGGTGACTTTGTCACTGCCCTTCCTGGTCCTGTGACCTTTCCTCCTGGGGTCATATATTTACCAGCTGCATCTTCCTGATTTGGGATAAGGGCCTGCTTGATAATTCATGGACTGTGGACCCTCTCTGTGGGCAAATGGACACACAACATTTAAATGAAATTTTAGGGGATTCTCAAGAGGGAGAACTGCCTTATCTTCCTAGCAGCATTTCTGTCTTAGAAATGAGCTATATTTCATTGTACTCTGCTGGGCCACAGCCTTGGTGACATGTTGCTATTTATAAATAAGGCTGCTAATGAATACAGGAAATGGAGGGAGTTCATGAGTGGTCCCTGGACCAGATGATGCAACAGGTGACTCATTTCTCTCTTTGCCTTTCCAGTTCAAAGGTTATAGCCTGAGGGATTTGGGTTCTCTTAGAACTGCGTCTGTTTTTATCCTGGTTGGTATTTAAAATCCATTTTGAATAACATTGATGTGGATTTCCTTTTCCTGGGACTTGGCAGGGTTCCAGTGTAGCCCTCAGCCTCATCACAGCCCTGCACCAACTCATTGTGCCATTGGTGCCCCTTGTGTCAAGCTAGTGTGGGGCGGGGGGGGGGGAGGGGGGGGGCTCTGCAGTGCCACCCCTTTATCCAGCCATGTTGCATTTTTCTCCCCAAAATGACTAGTGACCTGAGTGGAAGGAACCCTTCATAGTTTACTTGGTTCTCTGGCATATGCAGAAACAAAACTATGGTCAAATGAGGAAACATGCTCAGAGAGGTATACCCAAAGTCCTACCCTAAATATGTAGCAGAGCTCAAACACAGCTCTTATCACCAAATCTTTGGTTCTACTTTTTTTTTTTTTTTTTTTTTTTGGTGAAAAAATTTAGATTTAGCCAGCTGGACTCTGTTCAGATGATCTCAATTTCATTGGCAATAGTCAAAGCATCATAGTGAGGAGCCAGTTGAACATATGCTGCCTTCTCTCCATTGGGCCTGATGGAGGTGTTGATCTTGGCCACATCAATGTCATACAGCTGCTTCACAGCCTGTTTTATCTGGTGCTTGTTGGCTTTGACCTCCATAATGAACACGAGTGTGTTATTCTCTTCTGTTTCCTTCATGGCTGACTCAAAATTAGGGGGAACTTGATGATGGCATAGTGGTCAAGCAGGTTTCTCCTGGTGGGGGGGGCACTCTTTTGAGGGTATTTGGGCTGCCTCTGGAGACACAGTGTCTTGGCCTGTTGGAAGGTAGGTGACGTAGATTTTGTGTGTGTGTGTGTGAAATTGGATGCTTTTCAGCACCCTTTTCTTGGCCTTCAAAGCCTTTGCTTTGGCTTTGGGAGGGGCACAAGCTTCCTTCTTCACCTTTGCTGTCTTTAAGAAAAGGTAGGTTCTACTTTTCTACATAAATTTGCTTTTTCTTGAGTCTGTACAGTTTTTCCTGATTGGCAAATTGAATGTCAAGGACTATCCTCTAGTGAACACAGAGCTGGTTACCTGGTTCCCATCTAAAAGGCCTTTGCTGCCTCTTTAGCACCTTTCATTTTTTCAGTAATTACTGAGACTGAGCATGTTCTCTGCCTGGCTGATGGGAGAGCACTAAAGTATAAATTAGGTACAATTCAGGGGCTGGCCTGTTCCCATGGGTTTTTTGGACAGTGACTGATGTTTGTCTCCTGCAGAAATGCCAGACAATGCAGCGGTTCTGCTGGGTGCTTGCTGTAAACTCCAGATTATTCCTGCGCTGCGTCACTTGGTAAGTAAGAAACCTCTCAGATGAGACCTGGGGATGGGCACCCGACAACTGATAAAACACCTTTAGGATTTCTCATCCATAACAGCCCTTCAAGATAGCTTAAACAGATGTTATTAACTCCACTTTTTTTTTTTTTTTTTGTATCACACTGTCCACATCACACCACACACCCTACCCTATGGGAAGGCTGAGATCGAGAGGAAAAGGATTTGTACAAAGAACTTGTTAGCAGGGTAGGACTCTCAACTTTGCCATTAGATTCCAAATCCCATGTTTTTCCCAGTGTTTGGAGAATTTCGGTCAAGGTTTGGTTGCAACATTGCAGGGAAGGAACCTGACACCATTTGGCAGGGTTATGGTTAGGCCAGTTTGATACAGCTCTGCCTCAAATTCACCAGGAAGGTATTTAAGAGGCGACTGGTCTCAGAGTTAGGTAGTGATGACCTTAGCCCTGGAGAGTCAAGATTAAGCCTTACCTTTTTAATAGAAGGAACCATCAATACACTGCCCAGAGGTCACTTGAATGGGGCAGGTGTTGCTCAGCCTGGGGCAGAGAACAAGAGCATACCAGGCTAGATTATTTTAAGGTCTGGTTACTTACAAAGAGTCAAAACGAACATGCTTTGTAGGCTAAAAAATCCAAAGCTCAGAGCTCTGCTCCCAGATCTGGGAAGGAGGTATTGAGATTAAGTGCCTGGACAGGACCCTGAAATTTGTTATCCATCTAGTCTGAGAACTTTGAGCACCATGCTTAGTGCCTTGGGTACTTCTCTGAATAGCAAAGACATCTGAACAAGGGCATTTTTCCAAGGAACAGTTTACAGCCCATTCACAACTGAAAGCAGTTTCTACCCACTGGTAGAGGAATTCTGGTTCTTGTACTGTGACCACAATTCTGAACTACTTGAAAACGTGCCAGCATGTTTGTTCTGGGGTTAGCTAAGGGTAAAGGCTGGTGGTGTAGTTATGAAAACAGTATCATCTATTTGTCCGTAATGATGAGCATAGCAGTAACTTTGCACTTAGCATTTCCCAGGGTCCTAAGATTTACAAAATTATCTACTGCATTCAGGAAATACTTCCTGAATTGTGTGTATATTACTGCAAGGCCACATTAGCTAATTCCCTTTCCCAACAAACTCATACTTCATTGTCATCTTCCTTGTAGTCTGTGTTAGATCTGATCTTTGTTGCATCCAAGTTCTGCTTTGTTGGTCTAAAGGTAGCCACATTTAGGGTTCTAGAATGGCTGGTGTTCTACAGTGGCACAAAAGCCCACAGAGTCATTTGTGTGGTTTTTGGGAGCTGTTCAACATAGACAAAGAATTTTCCTTTTGAAGAATTTCCTGGGTATCTTCACATAATCTGCCCTAGATACTGCAGCAACGCTAAAGACAATGAGGCTCCTGCCTTCTGAACGAATTTGGGTATTGTGTTTCTTACAGGGATTTACTTAGAACAGGGTAGAAAATTCTACCTGTATTCCTATCTTATCTGGTGGCCAGAGTAACTTTGAGAGCCTTTTTCAGAAGGGCTTTTGGAAGAACAGCATCATACTAATGTGTTTGCCAAACTGGGAAGAAGGTGAGTTAGAGACTGCTAATTCTGCGCCTGCCCCCACCCTTTGGGTGACTGTAATCTTTTATACCTAGAAGGGTCTCTGGGCCCATGGGCCCGGCAGATATTCAGAGTAGGAAGCTGGATGCTGCTCAGCCCCTGTCCACTAGACTCCAGACACAGCCTGCTGTAGGCAGTCTTGAGGCTGTGCCAGTAGAGCTCATTCTTAAATCACTGGGATGTGGTGCTCAAAGAGCAAGCCTGGTCCACTCTGAAGTCAAACTGAGAGTTGATGGTCTTGACCAAAAGCTGATGTTAAGCCTGTGGTAATTACTTTTATCAAATGTGTGCTGCACTTCTGCCACTGGGGCAAGTTTTAGTAAGGTTATCATTGCTCAGGACATTTCTGGAGATTTTTTGGATTCCCTTCATTTTTTATTTTAAATTTTACTCTCTACATGAATTGGATCTGGTTTTCAATGCCTGTGTAAAAATCTGAGAACTTGCAATTAGAGCAGCAGCTGAAGTGAACTCTCATTCAGCACATTGAGGGCCCTATTTTCTGTGACAGACCAGTCTCCTAAAAACCTTAGATTTTAGAAAACAGACTAAACAGTGACTATCTTCAGAAAGACAGTAGGGTAACAGTCGTTGGCATATGGGGGTGGAGGGGAGATCAGGAAAGGCTGTTTTGACGTGGCATTTCAATGGACCATGAGAGAGGAGAAGAAAAGGTCTATGTGGAACTCTAGAGGAAGAGTATCCCAGGTAGAAGGAATAGCAAAAGAAAGGTTCTTGAGGCAGGAAGCATAACTAAACTGTGGTACTTATCCCTTTGAGGAGATCAAGCAGCTGTATAGAAAATTCTAATATCATTAAAATAATACATACTGTGTGTATGGGAAAGTTACATTCTGAACTTCCTAATCTCCTGAAGTTAAGGGATCTAGGAGAAGATACAGAGTTCAGAGAGAAGAAGGACTGTCAGAACTGCAGGCAAATTGGAAAACTCAGGCATAAGGTCAGGGCCCGGGTCACATAAATCTTGTTATTTGTTACATCTTAAGGGTGCTCCTTTTGAGGAATGTAAAAAACAACTTTATTTTTTCTCTGTGGATTTTCTATAACATTTTAAGTGAATTTGCTTAAACATGTCATTTCAGTTTCATGGTCTCTCGGCTGATGGAGTATCTGATCTTAAAAACCCAATCTTGGCTCCTCTGAAGGATCTAGAAAGGTTTGGCGTTGCACAGCGTTTGTTTGCCACAGTCAACGTGAACCTGGAGAGACTGCCGTCATCCATAAAAGTTGTCACCGAGGAGGACCCCAACAAAGTCCCACGAATTCTTTATATAAGCCTCAGTGGGCTCTGTGCTTTACGCAGAGCACATTAATAACATCACATGTGAATTAGAAGTACAAGACCATCAAAGTTAGGTATTTTTCAGAATTGTTAAGATACTACTGAGTTTAGCTACCAAGAGGCCCAGTGTCTAAGGTAACTCCAGCACCCAAAGGGTTGAGAACTCTAAGCTGGTGTTTAGTTAGAACCCTCTTCTACAGCGAGATAGGTCCATCTATCACTTTCTTTCATAAACAAAAACAGGTGAGTCTATAGAACATGTGCTGATTGAGGAAATGAACTGTAAATACCACTATAGTATACATATTCCTCTGCTAAATAAAATTAAAATGATCTCATAGCAGGACACCCTTCCTTAGGGGTCTAGCTATATGCATTTCATTTTTGTCATGCTTTGACTAACATACCAATTCTAGGTCTAGAACAATGCTGATTTCCTATGCATTCTGCATGTTTAATTTGTAAAATACTACATATTTTAATTCTGTCTTGACATTCTTCTATAAAAATGCATGGAATGTCTCTCTAGTGCCCCTGATTCCATTGCTAATATCCACTGGGGACCTGAAATCCCTTCTTTCCCTTAGTAAAAAGTAGTTAGGACCTCCTGCCAGAGGTCTGACTTTAGGAGCAGGGAGGATGAGAAGTCACAGTTGTTGAAGAGAAACATGTTACTCAGCATGCATATATATATATATTATATATATATATATATATATATATAATATATATATATATATATATATAATAACCTTGTCCTCTATTTGAATGTTAAAATGGAAGAGATGAAGCAAACAACCCTTTCATCGCTTCAGTCAAAAATGAGACTAAATCTTAGGACGCATGAGAAAAAAAATTGCACATTGTGTGGCAACAACAAAAAAAGCACCTTAAAGGAATCTGCAGAAATGGAAATAGTTGCGCTACAGCTGTGGCACTATACATTGCCTTTCTGGCTTTCTGAAATAAACTTTTATAAACAACAAACTGAGGACAGATTGTGTAAGAAGAATCTACTTGTATAAAAAATAGATACACATGTACCACAGTGCAACAGGAGCTTCCTTTAAGAGTCCACAAGAAGGGGCACCTGAGTGGCTCAGTCAGTTAAGCATCTGACATCGGCTCAGGTCATGATCTCCTGGTTCGTGAGTTCAAGCCCCACGTTGGGCTCTGGGCTGACGGCTCAGAGCCAAGAGCATGCTTCGGATTCTGTCTCCCACTGCCTGTCCCTCCGCCACTTGCACTGTGCCTTTCCACTGTCTCAAAAATAAACATTAAAAAAGCCCACAAGAAACCTGACAATGGCTCCTTGGGGGAAGAGAGAGGAGTTAGAAGTTGGGGCAAGGCTAGGGGAGTTACCCTTCTGTTCCTGTTAGAATTTTGTATGCATGAGCCTCTAAGTTGAAATGAACCAACTAACACCACCCCAAAGCAACAAAACTAAAGATGCCATCCCAGGATGTGCCTATACTGCTACAGGTATTCCTAGCCACCCCCCAGTTACTGCCATTCCTTAGCAGACCCCAATGTAATGTTGTGGACAAAGTAATGCTGGGCCTCCAAACGGCTCTTCTAACTGGAATCTTCATCACTACATATAATTATTAACTGTAAATGTACCTTTATTTACTGCTTGAGATCAAGAACTATTAAAAATAGCTACATTTGGAAACAAGTTCCAGTAGACTAGATCACCTAGAAAACAGAAAATAGGGTAATACTTCTGAAGAGGCCAGCCACCTTCACTCAGATGTTTCCATGACCACTCCTCTTTCCTAAGTGGGTGCAGAAAGAAACACATTAGCTAGTGTGGTGTGGCCCTGGAACAGTCCCTCAGAGGGGTCCATAATGTAATAATCCCTGGAACCTGTGAACATGTTACCTTACATGCCAAAAAGGGACTTCACAGGTGTTTTTCAGGTTACAGACCTTGAGATGGACAGATTATCTGGGTGGGCCCTTAAAAAAGGCAGAAGAGTCAGAGAGATACTTGGCCAAAGAAAATGCAGGAAAGATGTGGCATAAGAAGGACTCAGTGCTGTTGCTAGTTCTGGGACAGGAGAGGTCAATTCAAAAACAAGAGTGCAGTCCACCTGACAGCCAGGAAGGAAGAGGGGACCTGAGTTCTACAACACCATGGAACTGAAGTCTGCCAACAACCCACAGAAGCCTGGAAGCAGATTCTCTCTCCAGCAGTAAGAGCCAGGGCAGGCCCTGGGAAACGTCTCAATTTTAGTTTGGCGAGACCCATGTTGGATTTCCATCCTACAGAACTAAGTCTGTGTTTTAAGCTGCTAAATTTGTGGTAATATTTTTACTGCAGTGATAGAATACTGGCAGCGTAAGATGAAAGAATGAACGATAGAAGTGAGAAGTACACTGGACTAGCAGTTTCTGAAGTACAAGGTAGGGAATCCCAGAAACTTGCTTGAGAAAGAGTTGCAAAGTACCTTTTCTGGAAGCAGGCTTCATGCACTCACCCACAGTCATGCGTCTACCTCTTGGGCAGCCTGGCAGGTCCACCTCCCTTTTCCACCGCAGGCCTCAGGAGTGAGCTGTGTGCCCCAGCAGGCGTTGTCTTTCCCACCGGGGCTTCTCTTGCTTGGCTGGTCCTAGCATCTCACACTATCTAAGCACAAAGGCCTTTTCATGATCCTATATTTTAATCTTCCCTGTGTCTGCAGTTTCTTTTTCCTTGAGTACATCACCTTTGAAAGCCACCAAATCACTTGGGCTGGGACAGAGGAAACAACAGTTAGGGTTTCCTTGTTAAAGAAGAGAAGCAGGTGAAAAATTTATATATTTATTTTGGTGAGAAAAACAATGTTATTACAGGCTTTTTACAAAGATTATTAGCATTTAAAAGAAATTACCAAAGCTAATCTGATATCCTCTGTATTACCTCTAAACCTTAATTCTACCTATAAATGAAACACTGCATTCTTTGCAATATTAAATATTTATTTTTATATATACAAAAATAGTTTACCTGGAATATACAATCTCCCATGTTTGGACAGCATATGGAAATATGCAAAAAAAATTTATAGGGACAGTTTCTGAAAACTCAATACTTAATTGTACTGCAGGAAAATTTTATTTATACAAGGACAGCAGTAATGTTTCTTTTATACAGGAATAATACAATTACTTGGAAAGCAGCAGCAATCAAATTTTATTTTTAAACTTTTTCATTAGAAAACTTAAGCAGCTTGTTCAGCTTTTATTTTTAGGTTGCTAACAAGCATTTTGTCTTCTGTTAAAAAAAAAAAGTTCTACAACCATTTCAAAGACTAGAGGTTAAAAACAGCATGCATTTGTGTTCAAAATAGAGATATACCAAACTGAAATGGGGAGGGGGACCCCAAAGCAAGGTTTTCACATCAAATACTCACCATGGGCTCTAACAGAACTCAACATGCAGAAAACTACACTTGTTTTGCTGAACCCTAGTGCTCATTCTTCTCCAGCAAAACCCTAGATCCCACTTCCTTAAAAGTCAACATTACCAAAGAAACAGCAGTTGGTGGTTCTTTTTCAAAGAGGACACACAACCAAAAGGAATATTTATCTTATATTTCAATTATAGATGAGATGAGCTATTCTTCAAATTTGGTTCTACCTGAAAAGATGAAGGCATTCCTCATTTGGACCACGTTTACCAGAACAAGCTTTATGTCTTCAAAGCAACATTATTTGTCCCACTGCCCGTCTCTCCTATTTCAGAATAAGACAAAACCCACATATGTTAACTGGTGATGACTTCTGGTTTAATAGTGGTAATTTATAGCTGAGGAGTTTTGAGTGCTCTGCTTTTTTCCACTTCCTCCAAGCTCTCAGGCCACCTTGACTGATAGGAGGAAAGCTAAATTTCAGGTATGGCCTACCATATTTGTATGTTTCTGCCCCCAGAGTTTGCTGTGGCTAAAGTACAACAAAAATATCCAGTCCAACTTTTAAGATCAGACCTTTTAGCTTCTGCTTTGTGGCAACAACAATACCTATTCAGTAGGACTCAAGACAGGTTTACAAGCATGGAGTCAACTGCTCTCCCAAGTATTAAGTGGCATTTACATTAACTGTAGCTGTGTTCATTCAGTTTGTGCTAGAAATTAGAAAACAGTAAAAACTAGTAGGGGAAAAAAGGGAAGGAACTGTCACTTCTGGCTGACTGGCATGTGGAGGCAAGTCACATTCATCACAGCACAGCATTATCAGCCAACAGCCACGAAGCTACGAGAAAGAATGCAACTAAGATATCTTCATATTGGATTCAAGGTCCACTAAGTGGGTCTAGCTAAACATTTCTCCCTATAAATAAACAGAGGCCTTTTAAACTTAATACTATGGGCTAAACAATAGGGCTGCAGTGATAAATTTCAGCCATAAGAATTAAGGTAGGGCAGCTTTAAGGGGGGAAAAGATTAGAATGTGGTTGGATGTAAGAGAGTACTGGATTGCTTAAATTTTGTGAGTAACAGCAAGAATTCGCTAAAGGTTTGGACTTAGAGGTGGCATTCTAAACTAAATGACTCTCCTGACCAACGCCACTGAGAGCAGAAAAGGCCCTCTTCCAAGGCTGGAACTACAACCTCAGAGCTGTTTTAAAACCGGAGGTAAGATTCTTGAATGGTATGTACCATTCATTATGTAACCTCTGAAAGAGATGCACTTTTAAAAAAAACTAAATGGTAAACAACCTCACTATAAGTGAATACATAAAATAAATGGATAAAGCAGCCTAGCTGCTTTCCCAATCTAGCATTTACTATATCAGAGATACAAATTGCTTCTTGTAATTTAAGGTGAAGACAAATATTAAGCTAGCCTTATTTAACTAGTGGAATATTAAAAGTAAAGGGAGATATAAATTTTATCAAAGGTCAGGTGGTCAAGAATCAGAATTAGGATCTCAGCTAGAAGTACACCATCTCTATTTTTAACAAAAGAGATTATTTTAAAGAAAGTACTGCCATGTACTGCAGGAGTGGTAGAGAACCATGCTTTAAAATTCTTACCTTGGAAATGAGGTATCGTTCCTTCACTTTTTACTGTGTTAAAGACTCATTTTTGATTCTGTGCACTAAATAATTCCAGGAACACAAAAAAGTAACATAATGGATGGGAAATATTTAAAAATGAATAAAACTTGAAGCTAACAAAAAATTTAAAAATCATCTTACCTTAAAGAATTAAAGAGTTATCTCCTTTAGATATGCAATGTATACTCAAAAACTCATATACTGAATTATTAGTTGTATTCTTAAAAGTTTGTGAATAATAGGGGCACCTGGGTGGCTCAGTCAGTTAAGCGTCCGACTTCGGCTCAGGTCATGATCTCACGGTTTGTGAGTTCAAGGCCTGTGTCAGGCTCTGTGCTGAGAGATCAGAGCCTGGAGCCTGCTTTGGATTCTGTGTCTCCCTCTCTCTCTGCTCTTCCCCCGCTCATGCGCTCTCTCTCTCTCAAAAATAAATAAACATTAAAAAAAAGAAAGTTTGTGAATATTCACTTGTACTATATACAATAATGCCATTATTTAAAATACTGAATTTCTCCCAAAACTCAAAATGCAGATATTATTACACAGATATTTTCACAGCAAATCCATTGGAAGAGGAGGGCAGTTACCCCAATCTCTAAATCTGAGTCATATCACAAATTCATTTGAAAGCTTAAGTATTTCCCAAGACAATGCCATTTAGAACTCTGTCCTTTTTCCTTAAGGAAATTGTTATAGTGATAATTTTCTGATCTGAATTTCATCATACATTTTTTTCAAAAAGGAGATTAGTATCTGCCTCAAGGTAAAACCAGAGTCTTATAAAACAACATGAAAAAAAAAGTTTCAGAAGGTCTAAGAATTTGGGAGTAAACATTTAAGAACACTAGCTATAATTACATGGGTAAACACATTTAGTTTTATTATTCATGTAGTTTGGGAAAGTTTTACATATTATACATATGGCTGTATATATATTGTAATATATATGGTGACTGAGACATTAAAAAAATGACCTATATATGTACATAAAAGTTCAGGATTTCTTTTTTCATATTTAGTATAAAGATTCATTACTACAAAATTATTGGCTCCCTATCCTGTGATTTCTGGAAAATGGAGTGTTGTTTCAGAAGTCATAAAAGTACAATGTTAAGTAGATCGCTATTTTGACCAATTTTTAGAACTTGATGTTCAATATTTACCAGTTTAAAGTAATTGTACCTAACTCCATGGCTATCCATCTTGAAAATCAACTCAATTACTAGATTATGACACTTGTTGTTTTACCTAACAATAAGTAGCAATTTAATGAATTGTTAAAGCAAAGATCATCTTTTATTGTCATTGACAAAGTATGGTCAAAGCAGTTAGTATCTGGCCATAATCTATAATGCTACCCTATTGTATTTTATTGCTAATTTGCATTATTTTCTAAATTTGTGTTAATCAATTTGCTCTTTTAAAGAAAACTTGTCCTTATAAGTTACTATAAGTAAATTTACTAGATTCTAGAATCTAGATTCAGGCTACTATTGCTGTAGTCATTCATGGGCTTATGATTTCTATTTTAAAAAGCTATGTTCAGCAATTGTATAGTTAGAATTGATAAAAGTAAACAAAGTCCTGATGTATTGGATTGATATTATCCAAATATCAAACAGAAATAGAGAATGCATAATCAAGGCATGGCTAGAACAAAAGTGAAACTCTACTTGCAATGCATCGCATATATTCCACTAGTTACAGTGTTATATGGCTTACCCAGGAACATCAATTCTATGGGTATTTGTACATTTGAAAATAAAATATATATATATATATATACATAATATTTAGTTGTATGGAAATAGTCATGCCCTGAATGCTGAATGTGGACATTCATCTGTCTACAAAGAATGCTCATGTGCATTAACGTATTGGCACGTTTCCCAAAAGTATATGCAGGTGCATGTGTAGTTTAACTATTATCAGTTGTTCAGCATCACTTTAAACCATTTTCTCTTCGGTAAAGCTCATTATTTTGTATATTTCCCACAAGAGAAATTCACATTTCCTTGATTACAACTATACTCTTGTTGCCTTGGGAGACTACTGGGGCCCTTGGGACTCCTTGCCCCAGCAGAGATCTGCCAGGTCCTGCAGACTCAGATGAGACTTCAGTTTCAAGTTCAATGACTCTATTGAGATACAATGAACTTCTCTGAATTTATTCTCTTCAGCTCTGGCATCTGGACTGAAATAACTTCTCTGAATTTATTCTCTTCAGCTCTGGCATCTTGACTGAAATTAACTAAAGAGCATTATTTCATTTTATATTATGGGGAATCAAGTGTGTATTAATTAGTCATGAATACAATTTATAATAGAAATAATTCCTTTAAGTATAGACTATTTTCTAATATGCATTTTATGCTAGATGATAAAGCTAAAAATATATATGATGTAAAAATCATCTCTATCATGTCAAGACAGTTGAAATATTTTTGTGGATAAACTTGTGCTGTTACGATGATCGTACAGTTGTTCACAGAGGCTCCATGCAGCAGCATGAAGGCATACCATAGAAGACAGCACATTTCCTGAGAACATGAAAATGAAACTTAAAATTTATAGTGTGTTGAAACATTAAGTCATAAGATATTACCTTGACACTGTGCTTTGATTCAGGTTGCTTTGAGAAGCCAGAATTCTGATGTAAATATACGTCGTTTAAAAGTTACCAAAGTTATTAAAAGGGTATGATCCATTTTGCCACTGATGTCCTATGCTAGGACAAAGAACATTAATTTGTGTTCTGGATATGAAATTCTAGAAAAAAATACCTATAGATTTCCACTCTTAACCATACAGCAACTTGGGCGTTGTTTCATTGTTAAAAAGATTTAAAGCAATGTGTGCATACTGCTTACTGCCATGTATTTTCTCTTCCCTCTAAGTGCTCCTGGCTGGCATTCCATGTGACAGCTTTGCTGAGAAGAAAACAAATTCAACAGCCAGGTGTCTAATGCCTACCACTGACAAAGATGACCACTAATATTTAAGCACCTAACCTTTTAAGTGTGAATACTGTCCCTGTGAAAAGTTGGCAGCAATATAAAACATGGCTAACTTAGTTTAATGATGAGCTACATCTCTAAATATGTTTGAGGAAGAATATATACCATGTAAGAATCCTAAAGGGAGATACAAATGGAGATGAATCTTAAAAATCTGAGTATGTTAACGCATCTAAAGGAGGGGAGCTGTTTTGTTTTCCTAATCATTAAACAAAAAAGTACATTTCCTAACAGAAACGTAAAAACAATATATGAAACCTTTTTTAATATATATTATATAATACATACAATGTACATATTATATAATGTATATATTACATATAGATGAAACGGCTTACAGTTATTTGCAAATCTTATAAATTGTTCAATGGATTTGGTTCTAAACACAACAGATTTAACAAATATTCTAATAATCACATCCCACTTCAAAAAAAGCACACTGATTTTCACCAAATCCCCCACTTGCAAACTTAGAGGCATTTTAAAGCATCAAAAAAATTTGCAGAGGCATAATACATTTGCTGACCGTATCCTAATGAAAACCCGTTGAAAGCAGTAGGCTCATTTTTGTCAAATTTCTACATGTGAAAATAAATCAACTTTGTGTCAGTTTACGTGTTACAGGATAAGGCACTCTCTCAGCCTGCATGGCCTTGCTTGCTGGGGACACATTCACTCAAGCATCAGCTTGTCATGGCAACAAATGAGAGTGCCAACTATTGCTCTTCACTTTTCCCCTCAAGATAGAAATGAAGGGAAAAGAAACCAATATATTTGTTTAAATTAGAATGGATAGCCATCTATCTTTGAAATAATGAAGCCATGTAGTGTTGAGCAGACTTTCAATGTCAGCCTTGGATGGCACTGACGTTACAGTCCTGCTTCTGTAAGAACTTGTATTAGGAAAGAAGACCAATAACTACAATTTTTTCCTAAGAGTAACTGACCCTTCACTAGTTGATACTGAACCAAAGGACAGCTTTACAAAACTATTTCAAGTATTCATTATCACAGTGAAAATGGGAGACCAATATGAGAATGAAGGATTTGAAAATTCCTTTGATGAAAAAGGCAAGGGTACTAAATCAAAACATATACAAAATGCTTCAACGCATTTCTTTATGTGGTATGAATAGAAATATTATCCATAAAAAGTTAGAAAAATTAAGATAAATTATATATTAGTACACCTTCCCAACCACATTTTATATAAAAATTCAGAATAGTGTACTGGTATTTCAATCTACACAATAAAAATGCCTAAACTTGGCAGATATTGTCTACCTGTGCATGTATTTTCTCAGTAGAAGGCTTATTTGTTGCAGTCACTTTTAAAAAGTTTTATTTCCATTCTGAACCTTAGTGAATCATCAGTAAACCCAGCTGATTGGGACCCACTGTGGCTCCATTCTCAGCTTCTCTATGGCAGTTTGTAGTTTTTCAAAGGCTTTGTCTAGATTGTCGTTTACGATGATCAAATCAAAATAGTGGTTGTATGCTCTCTGAATTCGTGCACTTTCATCCACGGTTTTCTTCAAGTCAGAGTCCTGTCAAAGAGTGTTAAAAGGAAATGTTTCTATCATAAGGTATATTTACTTGCTCAAACACCAAAGTGAATGTAAGAACTAAGTACATTGGACTTTTATTTATGGTGATTAATATTAATTCTCAAAATCTAATTTATATAGTGTTGAAAAAAACATTACCATATGTTCATATCCTAGTCTTTACAGCAGAGTTCATGTTTGCTTTATGAGTATTCTCTATCTTCTATTTCACTGATCTTAGGAAAATATTCCTAATTAAACAACTGCTGATAATAAACTCAGGGTGAAATCTAAGGTAATAAAATAATTATTTTAGGTTTCTAGCACAACTATAGCATCCTCTTCAAATGATTTTTTTTTTTAATTTGAATATATGTATGACATCCTAGAAAAAGAATCCTAGAATTTTCCCTTTGTGTTTTTGTCTTGCTTCTTCATGATCCTGCATGCCAGCTGAGGTGGTCAGTACAATGAAACCAAACTGGTGGGACAGGAGATTATTCTGCCATTTTTCTAGATCTTTGAGTTGTACATAAAATCTGGGGCTGATAACTCCACAGTTGTTTAACCTGCTTATGAGGTTTGTAACAACTTTCCCAGCTCTGTGATCATGAATGATTTCAAATTTGCCAATGTAACCACGTTTCATCATCACAGTTTAGAAACTGGATAATGACTTTGGAGCATGGCCTAGTAAGAACCTGGCATTTGCCTCTCTTTTCAGCATTGTTAATGCTCTTAAGAGCATCTGCCAGGACATTCATGTATACCAATATGGCAGCACAGAAAGATGGTGGAAAGAGTTCAAAAGATTTTTATCTTACAGGTTCTGTAGATCATGGAAACCATTCTGCAGTGACTTCTAAGCTCAAAGCCAAATCTGCTGCCTAATTCTAGGAAAGAGAATCTTCGAAATGTATTTTGAAGACTAACCACATGTTTCCCACCTCCAACAACATATACTCACACACACATTTATTTCTGTAGCTAGCATTGTTTATATTTTGTAAAATATTTTGGAATAATGTGGAGAATAAATAAGTAATGGGTTCTGCATGAGCAAGTGAAGCTTTTCATTAAATTGCAACTTTAAAAATGAAATTTCACATTTTTTCTATATGTTCTTCAAATATTTATTGAGTTTCTATTAAGGTGTCTACTATATTTCATCATCTATAGATAGAACAATGAATAAGAGAGAATGGGTTCCTACCCTCCAGTGGAGGAGGCAGATAAAGGGCAAATAAACACAAAAACTTCCAAGTTGTAATGAGTACTATAAAAGAAACCAACCAAGAACAAAGAATTTTGAGAATTCTACTTTAGAAAGAGTGATTACAAAGACACTGAGTAAATGACATTTAGCCTGAGAACTCTAGTGGGGGGAAAGAGCATTCCAAGCAGGGGAAACACCAATGAAAAACCCAGGAGGGAAATGACCCTGATGTGTTTTAAGATACTGAAAGGTCAGGATGGACAGAGGGACTAAGGGTGGGGGTAACATGGAGATGAGTACAGGCTAGGTCCTGGAGGACCCACATGCAATGGAAAGGCATCTCTGGCTTGTGATGGAGAAAGAGGAGATGGAAATGACACCAGACTGGAAATATATTTTGGTGATAAAATCATCAATATTAGCTATGAATGTGAAAAGTGAGGAAAATGAATCAAGATGTGGAAGAAGTAATTGTAGAAAATGCAAAGTTGGGGGTGGGAGTAGGGAGAGCATAATTTTGGGGGGAAAATGTTCTACTTTGTGTATGTTAAGTTTAAGATGTCTTGGGTAACATCTAAGTGCTAAGTAGTGATAGGTTATGCAAGTCAGAGCTCGGCGGCCTGGATTACCTATACATGAACTAGGAATCATCAGTGTAACAATGGTACATAAAACCATTTTACCAATGGTAAAAACACCTAAAGGGAAGTGTAGAGAGACAAATGGGTTCCAAACTAGGCCTTAGGGACACTACTACTTATATTTTAGTTAACATCACTGACATCTCTAAATCAGTTTGAAACAACTAAAATATCTTTTATGATAGATGTACAGCCACAACTCACCTTGAAAATAATTTTTACCTATTACAGTCACTAGCAATCTGGTTCATTAAAAAAAAAAAAAAAAAAAAGGTTGTTTTGGGCAATAACAATCATGTAACAATAGCAGAGTACAACATACAGATGGATCTCTAGACTATATTGGTAGGTGGAAAATGCAGGCAGACTACCGTATATAATAAGCGACTTTTTATGTAAGAAATAGGGGAGAAAGGATACACACATATACACACTTGCTTATATTAAAAACAAATAGTGAAAATGGCTACCTTTGTAGGTGGGCGTGTAGAGGACAGAGAAAAGCTAGATTTTTCTGTTAAGATTTACCTTAGAACTATTAAATGTATAGAATGATACAACAGAATTAAATTCACATGAAAAAAAGAACAATACCTGAAAATAAAAAGCAAAATGAAATAAACCAGTGTTTTAAGTTGATGGTTTAACTACACAGAAAGGAATTATTTCAGTAACGTTAAAATTAAATAATACCCACTGGAATAGATCTTAGGAACAACTTTTTTAAAAGCCCAAAACTTAAAACTTTTCAATAATCATACTATTGACATTAATACTGATATTGTTACTCAGAAATTATATACATAGTAGGTTCTCAGTTTATATGTAAAGTAAGAAATTATGTTATCAGGAACCAATATTTTCAGCATAAGAAAAATGACAAATACAGAGTCAAAGAAGTAAAATAATGTAAAGTTTAAATTGGAACCATCAAATTGAACGAATGATGTGTGTTTTCTGAAAAAGGAAAATATATTTCCTATATCTGGCCACCAAAAAGGCCTAGAAATAATGAGTAACTAAGTTCAATGCACAACTTTAGTACCTATATCGTCTCTAAATACCATTTCCCACTAAAAGGAACCAGGGATTTTGGATGGCTGGTTCCAGGTCCGGGCCAATAAATGTGTAAGACCTGGAACAGTTTGTTGTACTAGAAAGAAAAGAGTCATCAAAGATTATTGGGGTTGTGTTAAAAAGACTCAGAAGACAAACTGAATATTCCCATGAGCTAAACATAGGCCAATTTAAACATCAAAACGAATGGTAACTAGAGGCACCTAAGTGGCTCTGTCAGTTAAGTGCCTGACTAGATTTCAGCTCAGGTCATGACCTTATAGTGGTGAGATCAAACCTAGTGTCAGGCTTGTGCTAAGCATGGAGCCTCCTTAGGATTCTCTTTTTCCCTCTGTCTCAAAATATATAAACATTAAAAAAAGAGTAATAACTAAGTACACAGAGAGGAAGTATTTCAAGGGACTTTAAACACAGTGATTTGACTGTATATATTCAGGGGATAAACCCTAAGGACAAAAAAAAAAAACAACAAAAAACCAGTTTATGGTAATCATACCCCGTAGTGTCAGTATACTTATTCTCACACTGCTGTGTGTGTACTGTGTGATTAAGTAAATGAGCAATTATATGATTATTTTAGGTCTAACATTCCCAGTGTTTTTGAGAACTGGGATACTCAGGGTAGGGGAATGGAGATATACATATAAAAGAGGTTAAGTAAAAACCTTGTAATTCTGAATTTGAATGGGAAGTTTCAGTATGAATTCGTGACATAGTTTGCTTCAGACATACAACAGAAAAACATATATCCTACCTCTGTCTACCTGAAAGGTATAGCTAGAAACAATGATCAATCTTGTGACAATGTACACCCCTAGTATTATGGTCTTAAAACACCATTTACCCTAAAAGGAACCAGAGCTTCTTGAAGAAACAGCTGATGCCTGGCCTAGAAAAGGAAATGTACAAGAGGAGCCTGGAATATCTGTCATACCAGATAGCAAGGAAGCTATCAGAGACTATTGGGCTCATGAAATAAGGTCTCAAGAGCCAACTTGAATAAGCTCCTATTGGTCAAAGATGGGGCAATTTGAGCATCAGTAAGAACAATAACTGCGATAGAGTAACCACATCAAAAACTCATATCATGTGCTCATAATCAAACTAAAAAAACAAAAAAAAAAAACCCTTATTTGATCACCTGTTGCCTCTGGGGGCTCTTAAGGAACAAATCCATTATTCTGAAAAGTGACCCATAAAAAGCAAAGTATCAACATATACCCTGACCTTCCTATTTGAACTCTATTTCAGAGTAATCAACTAGTTGATAAGGAAAAGTTATTTCTTAGAAGAGCTCTAGTTTATAAATTCATAAAGAATGACAAACTTTGAATACTACCATTTTACAATCCCTAAAATAAGTGATCCAGGCAAAGATGAATAAAACTTGCTGAAATCATTAGGTAAAAAGCTACTACTTCATAGACTGGGCTAAGGACATTTGAACACACTGAGCATTCTTATCACAAAAAGAGCACCTTTAATATGCCTCATAATGTAACAAAACAAGAAGTATCACTTATTAATTATTCTTGAGAAATAAAAGTGAACCTATATCTGATCCATCAGTTCACAGGAAATACAAGGAATAGAGGGAAATGACACAATGGGGACAGAACTGGTGAAAATCTAGACTCTGGAGCACTCTATAGAATAACTGACTTCATTTTTTGAACAACTAAATTAGAAGGTTACAAGAGAGGAGAGGGAGGGAAGCAGTGAGAATTTACAGATTAGAACGGAATAAAGTGATGTCTACTGCCAGCTAAGATGTAGTAACAGATATTAGACTAACCCTCTTGTCTCACAATGAAAACAGACAGAATGTACAGAAAAACAGTTTTTAAGACCTCATGCATGAGGCAACAAAAGACTGATATTTCAGGAAGCAGAAAACAAATGAAATGAGCCCTATGACCACCCCAGCTTACTGTCTTGAAAGACTTTCTAGGCTGCAGCACACAAGGTAGAACCCAGGAGGAGCCTACCCAACATTCTGAGTTGGGACAGAGCTGAGAGCCCAGGGAAACCAAGGGGGCAAGAGTTCTCAGGACAGAATACCTGAACAGAACAGCAGCATGGAGAGAGAACTTCAGAGACTTGCAAAGACCCATCCCCTTCCAGCATTCAGCTATATACCAATTAGGGCAGTGTAAACCTACCTGAGGCCGCCAAAGAACCATCAGAAAAAATGAGAGGTACTCAAGTTGAGCCAGGAACAGGACCTCTTCTCATCAGGCAGCACAGAAAACCTCGATGCACAAGCCACTCGGAAGAGCCCTCAAATGGTCTTGCCTCACAGGTGAACAATAACTGCCCATAGATCAAGAACTATTCTGGTCCTACCTAACACATTTTAAAAGCAAGACCTGAAAGGAACAAACTGTTTCCCAACAAGTGCATCTCAGAACAAAGCTCACAATGCCTGAAAGCAGCAGGAAAATAGGACCAATGTGAGAAGAAAAGTCATTCAAGTCAAAACTGATCCAGAACTGACATAAATGTCAGAATTAGTAAACAAGGACATGAAAACACTTACTATATTTCAGATATTCAAAAAGTGAAGCAGAAACATAGAGAAGCCTGAAAAAGAACAAAGCAGAGTAACACTACATGATTTCAAGGCTTATCAGCAACAGTGTGGGAAGAGAGAGATGCAGTGGAAAGGAAGGATTCTGAAGGGGCACAAGGGCATCTTTGGAGGTAATGGACATGTCTATTATCCTGACTGTGATGGCTTTATGGGTATATACATATGCCCAGACTTACCAAATGGTACACTTTTAGTACGTAAAGTTTATTGTAAGTCAGTTATCTTTTGATTAAACCGCAGGGGTGGGTGGGGGGAAGAAGTTTAGAAGACATCAAGTAAATGAAATGTGTTGATCTTGTTTGGATCTGATTTGAATAAATCAACTGTAAAAAAATTCTAACTCTTGGAGAAATTCAAATATGGATGGTATATTTGATGATATTAAAAGTTGCTCTCAGGGCTCCTGGGTGGCTCAGTCGGTTGAGCATCCAACTTCAGCTCAGGTCATGATCTCATGGTTTGAGGGTTCAAGCTCCACATCAGGCTTTGCACTGACAGTATGGACCCTGCTTCGGATTCTCGGTCTCCCTCTCTCTCTCTCTCTCTCTGTCACTCTCCCACTCGCACTCTCTCTCAAAAACAAATAACCATTAAAAAAAAAAAAAGTTGCTCTTATTAATTTTTTTGTGTTAATGGTGTTACGGTTATGTTTAAAAAAACCTTTATGTTTTAGAGATAGATACTGAAATATTTACTGCTGACATATCAAAGATTTGCTTTAAAATAATCCAAGTAAGGGAGGAAATGAAGAGAGGTCTAATTAAAACACAAATGGCATGTATTATTGAAGCTAGGTGATGGGCATATGGGAGTTCATTTTTTTCCCTCTTCTGTATATATTTTAAGTTTCCTATAATATGAAGAGAGAGAGAAGGAAAACAAAAGAAAACATGCAACAAAAACTAAAAGTCAGAACATACTACCAGTAGTAAACCTTATGATGAATATGCTTGTTAATGGTCTTGGAGCCTTTTCCTCATCGGTAAAATGAGAGACGGATTAATATGAATATTTTAGTACTGTTCCCTTTCATTTACATAGAGGAAACAAACTTGTGTTTTATGTATGTATGTATGTATGTATGTATGTATGTATGTAAAGCTTATTTATTTGTTTATTTAGAAAGAACCAGTGGGGGAGGGGCATGAGGGGCACGGGGTGTGTGTGGGGGCGGAGACAGAGGATCCAAAGCAGGTTCTGTGCTATCAGCAAAGAGCTGATGGGGGGCTCGAACACACAAACCATGAGATCATGACCTGAGCTGAAGTCAGATGCTTAACCGACTGAACCACCCAGGAGCCCCTAAAGCCACACTGTCGCAAATCCTAGTGACATCTCATGAATGAATTTTTATTCTGTAATATATCATATATTTATTTCGTGAATATGATTAGAATAAAACGTGTCCAAAATAAAACAGAAAAAATCTTAGGAAGAAAATAATATTGTTAGCCTGAAAAGAACTGCTCACCGTCAAAAGCTTAGTAGTGATGCCAGCATCCACCACTGCCTTGTGCATGGCACGTAACGTCTCTAGTTCTGGAGCAGCAATAAATACAACATAGGGCATGAACTCGGATGTCCTCAGCACTTTCAAGGCCTGTGTAGAAGAACAATTACAAACCAACTTAGATGGGATTAGAATTTATGTTATCCTTTAATTTATACTAAATGCTAAATAATCAGTCTATCTGCCCTCTCACTAAGGATTAAGGCTGTAAATTAATACTTGCCCCCTTCTATCTTTTTGATTTCATACAGTACTTTCTTAGTGATCCAGTAACTATGTTCTGACCTCAGTCACATTACTCTTTAATCCTTTTGAACAAAGCAAAGTAATTAAAAAATCATCAAGAATGATGTAAATGCTTTATATGTTATTTGTAGAATTCTGTTAATATTGAAAAAGCAGAAATAATCTCAGTGTTTATTGAGAGTGGTATATAAATTAATATACATTTGTACTATGCAGCAATTACAAACAACTAAAAACAAAAGCTCTACAGTAACTCATATGAAAACATTTTCAAGAGATACTATTTAATGAAAAAAACTAAAGAATCTGTATAGAATTTCCTATTTATATAAAAAAATAGCCCATTAAAATTATAGATATATCTGTATTTAAGGTATATAAAATGACAAAGATATATACTGAACTAAATAATTATCTCTGAGTAGGGAAGTTAGGTGGAGTTGAATGTGGAGGGGTGGGAAGGGGTCGGTGAGAAAGACAGGGAATGAGAATGAAGAGATTGTTGTGTGCGAGTATGTGTGTTGGGTGGGAAGGGGTGTGACTTTAATCTTTTATTCTTTGTGTTGCAGCTTTGTTGAAAATTTAAAATTAACATTTCCTAACACATGCATTTATATATTACTTGAGCAAGTAAGTAAATACTAAACTATCAAGTTCTATTGCTATCCAAGCCTCTATTGGCGAATTGATCAGAAATTATCATGTGGATGCATGATAAAGCTCTCTATCACCACCCTCACAATTTGAAAATAAAACAAAACAAAACAAAAAAAATCCAAAAAACAAAAAACTCCACAGAAATCAAAATTTTAAAAACAGTTTTGGAATCCATGCAGCTTACTTGTGGGTTGACATCCAAGATGCAAGTTCGTCCAGTTTGGACAACTTCAAGAATAGAATCAATTTTTGTTCCATAGAGATTTCCTTCATATTCCCCATGTTCCAAATATTTTCCAGCTTTAATATCTGCTTCCATCTCAGAACGTGACACAAATTTATATGCCTGACCATCTTTTTCATCTTCCCTTGGTTTCCGTGAAGTAACTAAAATAATGTTGAGAATTTATGCAAAGATGCAAAGTATTAAAATTGAGATTAAAATGCACAGGTAGCTTAGGATTTTTACATTTAGTGCAGGGTTTGGCAAATTATGGCCTATGGCCAAATCTGTTCTGCTTCTTATTTTTGTGAATAAAATTTGATTAGACCACAGCCATGGCTCATTTATTACCTAGGGTTTCATTCATTTCACAATTGTGTAGCAGTTTGTGACAGAGAATAGACGGCCTGCCAGGCCTAAAATATTTACTATGTGGCCTTGAATTAAGAAGTTTGCTGACCCATGGGGTACCTGGATGGCTCAGTCGGTTAAGTGTCCAACTTCTGCTCAGGTCATGATCTTGTGGTTAATGGGTTCAAGCCCTGCAGCAGGCTCTGCACTGACAATGTGGAGTCTGCTTGGGATTCTCTGTCTCTCCCTCTCACTCTGCCCCTCCCCTGCTGTCACTCTCTCTCAAAATAAATAAATGTAAAAAAAAAAAAGTTTGCTGCCCCTTGACCTACAAGACTGTTTAAAGAGGTAGTCCCCAATACACAATTTATATTCAAAAAAATGTGCTTTATAAAGTCAGCTTGAAACTCAAAATTATTTCCTAGAAGCAGAGCCCTAAATTTAAATTCTTAATTATAATGAATCCTACTAACTATGAGGTATATTGTAGGCGAATACCTTTTCTAGCTGCCACCAGCACTCCCCTTCTCCTTAAGGAATATCAATTATATTCTTTCTTTACGCTTGAACATTTCCTAATTGAGTGTCCAACAAGTGAGCAAAATTCTATTTTTAGTTTGTATTATCAATCTTCTGAAATGCAGTTTTACCCACAAATTATCTATCCTCTTTCTCACCCTAATACCAAACCTTTCTTTGGGCTTCCTGCTTACTGATAATCTGAAATGTTAATTGTTTGTTTTGTACCTCGGTGGTGGATCTAGCCAACACTTGATATTATTATGTTCTCTTAACTTACTCTACTTTAACCTAAAGTGTTTTCTTCTGAGAGAATAACAGTGGATAGACCAAGTCAAAATTTAGAGGATGCTTTTGCTTGATATTTTAGAGTTCTGAATACTTCCAGGGATATAAACTCCTTTGCAACTTGGGCTAGCCTAGGAAAGGATATTCTCTTTAAAACTATTGCAAAGATGCAGAGTTAGTGTGTGTATGTGATTTTTCCAGTTTAGCCTTCACCTAGTTTTGGCTAGATTATATATAAAAAGTATTCTTTTACTAATCAAGTACTTACACGTAGATTATCTGATGAGATCATCAAGCACATGTAATTAAAAAGTAATCCAGATTAAAAGTTGACAGTACTTTGACTACTTATAATACCCATAGCACATCAAGAAAACTTTGATAAGAACAGAATGAAATTCAAATTCAAGCTCAATAACAAGGGTCTAATTCATAAATGAGGTCATTAAGTACAACAGGACTCCCTTTCTTCTCCCATTGTTTTCCGGCTCAGCCTTGAAGGTGATGATCCCAGAAAACTGTGGAGAGCATTTATAAAGTAACTTAAAGATCTTCAAGATGCTATGATGGCATTTCATATTAAAAAATATGTGACGTCTAAGGTTTCTGAAATTATTCACCAAAGGTAGTATGAAAAAACTTCTAAAGCAATTTTAAACTCCCCAAATAAATACATACTAGGACTTAGCTCAATATTTGTGAATGTAATTTTAGAAGAGTACTATTTTTGGGTGAAGCTCTACAGTGAAACCGTATATGGGGATGTACTACTTGAAATAAATATGTATAGGTGCATATATTGCCCCCATTGCCACCTCCAATGTGTTGGGGGAATCTTAATTCTTGGCAAAATGTTTTTAGTTTACAAGCAAATATTAACTATAATCCCATTCTCTAGTGAAAACTAGAAACAAAAATCTAACAAAAGCCAGCAACAATACTGCCACATATTTAAGTTCCTTTCCATTCCCAGGACAGAGAAATTAGAACAGGGTGACTTTACTACAAATTATTCCTTAGGCTTATATACTAAGCAAACAAGTAATGTGATTTCTTAGAATTTAATTGTATGGCAAAATTCTGAATTTTTACAGCTCTTCAAATGAGAGAACAATCAACAAAGTAACATTTTTGGTGTTGTTAAACTCAAGATGTCAATGTTAAAGAGCAAACTTGATTCAGAAGGTAGCCCATCCCCCTAGATTAATAATTTTTTCTATTTTATTTTAGGATCATTTAATATATAAAGAAAAATCAACTTAATATAATGCCAGCATTTACCTCCTTCCCTATGAGACTTTCTTGTCCATACCACCTGACAATATGCAGCACAATACTATATACCAGGAATTAGGCAAACTTGTCATAATTTTTTTGGTGTTTCTTTTTTGTGTGGATTGTGAGATGTAAAAAGAAAAACAAAAAACAAAACAAAAAAACAAAACTAAGCTAGATGCTATATAAACGTGAATGATTTTAAGAGAAAACACACCTACATTATATGAAGAAGTGAGAGTTAACTTAATGTATGGATATATTTAAATCTTTCTATATAAAAATTCAGATTTGAAACTTTACTAAAGTAACAGTCTGAAGAAAGGTAAAATAAATACATCTTTCTGGAAATTAATTTGGCACTAAGAAATCAAGAAATTAAAATTATCCATCTATCTAATAACTTTAAATTTTAGATTTATGTATACACATTTTATCATCTCTTATAACAAAAATAACTACTCAAACTATATAAATGGGTAATAACAGTATACTTCTTTGCTGGAATATTAAGAAGCTATTAACATTCTTTTAGGTTTACCAGGGTAAAATAGACATAACATAAAATTGATCATTTTAACCATTTTTAAGTGTGCAATTTAGTGGCATTAATTATATTCACATTATTGTACAACCATCATCACCACTACCCATTTCCAGAACATCTTCATCATCTCAAACTGAAATTCTGTGTCCATTAAACGCTGACTTCCCATTATGCCCTCCCCTAGGCTCTGGTAATTACTACTCCACTTTCTGTCTCTATGAATTTGATTATTCTAGGTATCTCATACAAATGGAACTGTACAATATCTGTCCTTTTGTGTCTGGCTTATTTCAGCATAATGTTTTCAAGGTTCACCCATATGATAGCATGGATCAGAATTTCATTCTTTTTTAAGGCTGAATAATATTCCACTGTCCGTATATACCACTTAGTTTACTCATTCATGCACTGATGGACATCTACACTATTGCTATCTTTTGGTTATTGTAAATAATGCTATGAACATTCATGTACAAATATCTTACTCCCTGCTTTCAATTCCTTTGGGTATATTCCCACAAGCTGAACTGCTAGATCATAAGGTAATTCTATGTTTATTTTTCTGAGGAACTGTTATACTGTTTTCCACAGCAGATAACACCATTTTACAGTCTCCTCAGTAACAAACACACATTCTCATATCTCTACATCTTTGCCAGTGCTTATTATTATCTGTTTTTTAAAAATACATAATTCCATCCCCTAATGAGTATAAAGTGGGATATCATTGGGGTTTTGATTTGCATTTCCCTAATAATTAGTGATGTTCAGCATCTTTTTCCTGTGTTTACTGGCCATTTGTGTATCTTCTTTGGAGACATTTCTATTCAGATTCTTTGCCCATTTCCGAACTGGTTTATTTTGTTGTTGTTGTAGGATTAATATTTACTATATATATATATATATATATATATATATATATATATATATATATATATACATATACATACATATACATATATGTATGTATATGTATATATATATATATATATACACACACACATACATAATACATACATATAATGACTTGTGGGGAAAAGCTCATGATATAATTTCATTCATCAAGTATTTGTTGGGTGTATACTATGTGCTAGATCCTATTCTAGGGTCTACAGCAGTACAAAAGACAGAGCAGCTCTCTGTTCTCATGGGACATATTCTTGAATGTGGAGACAGTGAGCAGTCAAATGAGAATTTAAGTGTAAAACACAACCACTAAGTACTGGGGAGGCTATTTTAGATTGAATGGTCAGTAAAGGCCTCTGAGAAGGTGAGATCTGAATAAAAACTAAAATTCAAGCATTTGAAGATCTGGGAGGCAGTGTTCCACACTAAGGGATCAACAAGAACAAAAAGTTGTGAATGATAAGTTTAAGTAAGGAGTTTGAAGAAAAGAAAGAAGTGTGTTAAGTAGGGAAAAAAGTAGGTGAATTTTATGTGAATAATATAGTCACAATTCTGTGGTTAGAAGTTAGTTTGATTGTGTTCTCAATACTTATAAGCAAAATGCTGAATAAGACTTTTTTTTTTTTTTTTTTTTGGTAGTCTCGCAGTATCCCTCAAGTCCCAAATAGATGCTACAATGCCAAGGATCTACACCTTCCTCTGTCAGGGTTTACCAAAAAGTGGCCAGCATGGTCCTAGGATCATCTGCTCACCTGCCTCTGTCTAATATATACTCAGAAAGAAGTCACTGACATTATGAATCATAGGTTCAGGGCAGAATGCTTTATTTTCTTCTCCTTTACCCCACGGTAAAATGATTCTCCCTGGGGAATTGTGAAAGCCCATGAGACATATTGTAGCAGTGGAGCGACTTGTACTCCCACTGTCTGGCAAAGCAGAAATGAGCTTCCTGTGGGCTGTGTGTGTAGGGATGTGTGTGTATTCAAAAGATAGCCTGGCCTGAACTTTTCTGAAGGTATCCTGCACAGAAAGACAAAATGAAAGGTAGAGAACCAAGCAAAAGAGAATATGAGATACAGGAATGGAGCTTGGCATGGGTCTCAAGGGGACAGCTGGAGATCATAATAGCCTGGCCAGGGAATTGCAAAGTAGAGAGGTCTTTACAGAGTCTCCAAAGAACCTAGCTACAAATAGGCCTCAAGGAAGAAAAGAGTATTCAGACATTTGTGACATAAAGAACTCTAGTCCCCAAAAGGCAAGATTTTACAGGACAGCCCTTTTATCCTCACTTCTTCTGCCCTGACCCTGAAAACCAGACACAACAGAGCAGGGTATGAAGGGAGAATGATAGAACAAACTATACCCTTCCCCTCCCAATGTAGGTCCTAAGCCAAGAGTCAGGAATGAGCTGTAAGGAAGGGAAAAATAGTGAATTGGATGCAACACTGAAGTTTTGAATTGGAGTAGCCTTATTTTTCTTCCATACCCAAAATAAAATCTTATTTGACAAAATGACATAATTCTCATAACTGCAAGTGACTAGAAAGTTATAGAATCTCCCAGGGGACTGAAGGAAAAGAAGAGAGAAAGAAGATCTGATAGTGCATGTATGAAGTCAGTGACTGGATGAAAATAAAGCTCTTTCCTGTTTGTGCTCCCAAAGAGCTCAGCCATCCAACAAACCAGTTAGTTATATGCTTGCCAGAAAAAATTAGTCGGGTGACCTAACTGCAAAGGTACTAGGAAATGAATGTGTATTCAAACCATGTGAGAAGGGATTTTAGTGGACTGATAGCTGTTTCCCCAAATTCAGGAAAAGATTTTAAATTAATGAATTATTGATGGATGCTAAAACAATTGGGTAAAAGTTTGCTGAGGAGAATACTTACACAGTTTCAAAGTATTTTTGAACACATTACTTATCAATAACAAATGGGAGAAAAATTATCTTTTACAGTGAAGAAATCTATCAGACAGCACCTAAATCAATAATCAAAGTTAACATCATCAGTAGTGGGACATATCGACAAGATGTACCTCCAGATGTGATGTTCAGAGAAGAATAAAACATGACTTCTGTTTTTCTAGTAACAATAATGCATGACCAGAACCTAATCACAGGGAAACAATCAGGTGAACTCCTAGTGGGGATCATTTACATTAAATGGATAAAAGACTCCAAATAAAAGGCAGAGGCTGGCAGAATGGATTAAAACAAATAAACAAAAACCATAATCCAACTATATGCTGTCTCCAAAAGACACATTTTAGATTCAAAGACACAAATAGGTTGAAAGTTAAAAAAAAAAAAAAGGAAAAATACCCCATACAAACAATAACACAAATAGACCTGGAATGCCTATACATATGCCACACAAAATAAACCTAAAGACAAAGACTGTTACCAGAGACAAAGAAGAACATTTTATAATGATAAAAGTGTGAATCCATCAAAAGAATTTAAAAATTACAAACATATATGCATCTAACAACAGACTTCCCAAAACACATGCTGCAAAAACTGACAGAATTGAAGGGAGAAATAGTTAAGTCAATAATATTTGGAGACTTCAACACCACACTTTGAATAATGGATAGAACAAATAGGAAGAAGATCAACAAGGAAATAAAAGGCTTAAATAATACTATAAACCAACTAAACATAACAGACATCTGTAGAACACTCTACCCAAAGATAGCAGAATACACATTGTTCCCAAGAGTACCTGGAACATTCTTCAAAACAGACTGTACCTGAGGTTATAAAGCCAGTCTCAATGAATTTAAAAAAAGTGAAATCATACACTATTTTCTGACCACAATGGCATGAATTGGAATTCAGTAACAGAAGAAATTCAGGAAATTAACAAATACATGGAAATTAAACAATATGCTCCTTAACAACCAATGGGTCAAATAGGAAATCACAAGTGTAAATAGAAAATACTTTGAGATAACTGAAAACAAAAACACAACACCAAATATTGGGAGATGCAGCAAAGCAGCTGCTTCTAGGAAACTTTACAGCTGCAAATGCCTACTTCAAAAGAGCTCAACCCAATAACCTAAACTCTACCCAAAGAAAATGAAAAAATAGCAAACTAAACCCAAAATAAGAAGGAAAGAATAAGGGCTATCACAAAAATTAATGAAATAGAGGATAGAAAATCAATACAGAAAATCAACAAAAGCAAATGTTGGTTTTATGAAAAGAACACCAAAAGTGATAAGCCTTTAGAAAAACTAAGAAAAGAAGAGAGAGGAATCAAATTACTGAAATCAGGAATAAAAGAGGGGGTATTACCATGGATGCTGCAGAAATTCTGAAACTGATTAAAAAGAAATAGAAAATCTCAGTAGACCTACAACATAGAACAAGACTGAATCAGTAGTCAAAATCTACAAAAATAACCCCAGGATGGCTTCAAGGTAAAGTCTATGAAACATTTAAACAAGAATTAACATTAATCCCTTACAAACTCTTCCAAAAAAAAAAAAAAAAAAGAAAAAAGAACACTTCCCAACTCAGTATATGAGTCCAGCATTAGCACAATTATCAACATTAGCCAATGTCATGAGAAATGAAATCTAGAGACCAGTACCTCTTATGAATATAGGTGCACAAATACTCAACAAAATACTAGCAAACTGATTCTAGAAGCATATAAAAAGGATTATACACTACAACTAATTGGGATTTACCACAGGAACACAATGTAAAAGACTAAAAAACAAAACTCATATTATTGTCTCAATAAACAAAGAATAAACATTTGGTAAAATCCAGTACTTTCTCATGATAAAAAAAAATCTATAAACTAGGAATAGAAGAGAATTTCTCCAACCTGAAGGTTATCTACAAAAAACCCAGAGCTAACATCATACTTAGTGATGAAAGAGGTATCCTTCTAAGATCATGAATAAAATAAGGATGTCCATTTTTGCCACTTCTATTCCATACTGCAGAGATTCTAATCAGGGCAATTAGACAAGAAAAAAAAAAATAAATGACAGCCAGTTTAGAGTAATAAGGAACACTATATTTGCAGATGACATAATCTTGTGTATAGAAAATCCCGAGAAATTTGCAAAAAAATAATTATAATAAATGAATTCAGCAAGGTTAAGGGATACAAAACTAATGCACAAAAATCAGCTGCATTTCTATACACTTGTAATAAACAATTTGAAAAGGAAATTAGGAAAATGGCTTTTATTATAGAGTCAAAAAGATTAATATACTTAGGAATAATCTGACAAAAGCAGCATAAGACTTGTACACTGAAAATTACTGATATTATTGAAAGAAATTAAAGAAGAATAAACTAAAGTGTTTACAGAGCTATCCCCAGAACGCTGAAGAGATTGAGGACTTTGAAGCAAGAAGCTAAAAATTTGAGTTGGGGGTATAATTGTGCATTTGGAGCAGGTCAATCCATATCCTCTCCCTCTTTATCTTGTGAAAGAACACTCTCAGCAGAGGGATATCTGAAAACTCTTCCCTGGAGAAATCTAACAGCTCCCTCCAAAAATATCTTATGCCCACTTTTTGACTCCCCAGACAATACAGTTGTCTCCTTGCCCATCTCATAAATAAAGCTCAGCCATTTGCCAAGACTTGCTCAAGTATATAGAGCTTCCAATCAGTTTTAACACTTACTTTTAAGTATGGATGTACATCCAAGGATCAGTACCTAAAAGAAAAAATCCTCTAGCATAAAAGGGAAAACACACACAAACATAACATAAGCAGAAAAAGTAACCTGGAGGAAAGCAGAGATAATTTAGCCTATAGAAAAAAAAAAAAAAAACCTAAAAAAAGAATACACTATTTACTATTCTTAGAGATACACGAGATATACAAACAGACAATGCTGTGGAAAAAACAACCACCAAGAAATAGAAAATCCTAAAATGAAAAATATGATTACTTGTGATAAAACACTGAGGGAACAGAACAAAGAACTCAAGGTAATCTTTTAAAGAGTAGAATAAAAAGATAAAGGGATAGACAACATGATATAAAAGAGATTGAGAAGATGAATCCAGGATGTTCAACATTCAACTAACAGAAATTGTAGAAAACATGAACAGAGAAAATATGGAGAAATCATCCAAGAAATAATAATTTCCCAGAATTGAGGGACATGAGTCTCTAGTCTGAAGAACCCACTAATAATCAGCACAATGAATAAAAAAAGATGCACACAGGGGCGCCTGTGTGGCTCAGTCGGTTGAGCGTCCGACTTGGGCTCAGGTCATGATCTCGCGGTTCATGAGTTTGAGCTTGGCATCGGGCTCTGCTGACAGCTCAGAGCCTGGAGTCTGCTTCGGATTCTGTGTCTCCCTCTCTCTCTGACCCTCCTCTGCTCAACTCTCTCTCTCTCCCTCAAAATAAATAAAACATTTAAAAAAAATTATAAAAAGAAAAGATGCACACAAAGGCACAGCATTATTAAATTTCAAAATACTGAAAAACAACAGAATGAAACAAACAAAAGACCCTGAATATCTGTGAAAGAAGAATCAGTCATGTATGAAAGAACAAGAATTACGATGGCACTGGACTTAATAGAAGTGGATTCAAGAGTAATGTCTTTTGAGTTTTATAATCTAAAATTTCTATTCTCAGCTAAACAATCAATAGAGGGCAGAAAATATACATCTTCAAATACAAAGAGAAATTATACCTCATACACATTTCTTGTGAAGTAACAAGAGGATGTGCTCCAGCAAAACAAGGTTGCTGTCAACCCAGGACAGCAACAAAGGGAAGCTCTCCTGTGTTAACAGTGGGGCAGCCGGAATGGAGAGTGCGTAGTCCTCATTGAAGCAGGAAGACCTATGGTCCTGAGACAGGAAGCTCCAGGAAAATAAACATGACCTACTGGATGAATCTTTGGTTTAAAACAAATTTATACACATACATGCAAAAAAATCAAGGTAAAGACAGGAAGGAAAAAGGAATTCCAGCAACTGTTAGATGGAAGGAGAGAAAATCTGTTCAAGAAAGTAAAATGCAATGAACTGAAACTAGACCTATTTTTATATTGGGAAGAGTCAGCAAGTCAACAGATAAGGCCTATACTGGATAATGCAAGATATTACAGAATGGTGACATTATTAAGAAATGTGGAAGACTAACCAAATAAATAGCAACAAACATGAAAAGCAACTGTTTCTGGTAAGTAGGTTAAAGGTGGAATACAGCAAAGACTGGAAGTTAATTTATCTATTACGTATCTTTAAGAACTACTTGATTAAAATACTGTACATGTATTAACTTGACAAAAATGAAAAATAAAACACTTTAAAATACTTAAAATACTTTGGTCACAGTGAAGTTTTATTTTCTTAACTATTTAACCAGTATTTGTCTGAATTTAGTGATATAAAGTGCTTACAATGGAATCCAAAGACTTACCCCAAAGGGATTACAAATAGTACACGATTACTCTCCCAACCAATCCCTAAAAGTTTTAGCATTAAGATCACTCACTGAAAATTAAACCTCAAAACATACTAGATGCAAGCAGAGAAACTAGAAAATTCATTGACAAGAGATGGAGTGACAGTAGGCTAAGGATTAGCTCAGAACAGCTTAATGGCATTAATATACCTAAAGAAATACTGTTAATCAAAAGGGGGCTTGGTCAGCAAAAGCAGCACAGAAAGGGGAGTTATAGAAGGTGAGGCTGGCTTGTCTCCTGCGTTGTTCAGGGGAAAGAGCGTGTAAATTCCCACATGTAAAGGCCCACACATATCCAAAATAAAGACAAATGTATACTAGTTCTTATAAGACTATGATATCATCTAACTCCTTAATGTGATTCCATTCTTATTAAGCATACTTCTGACATTATTTAACTTTCCATATAAATATGCAAATAGGGAAAAAATGCAAAGATGATAAAATGAATGTTTGGCTCATTTAATGGTTATACTTCCCCTATCAGTATTTTCATTTTTTATGTCAACCTTTATAATCTTAATTAATGCTGCCTGCTCTGAAGATTCTCACTGTTGATGTGCTATCAAAAAATCAGGTTTACGACCTTGAAGGACAGAGCTACAAGAGAAAACGTACAAAATTCACAAAGGAATTGCCACACTGGAAGTGTCTGAGGATCCAGCAGATTTCCCTCTTTTCTTTATGCTAATGTGGGTAAAAAACACAACTTTTCAGATAGACATCAGCGGTACAAGAAAATACAAAGTGAATGCTGATTTTGCCACAACTCCTAGTACTTGTATTTAACTGACATCTCTGGACTCAGGAGCTTGGAGAAACAAGGGCTGCAAGGCAGCAAGCCAACATGGCTACAGCATTATTTCAAGACCGCTGTAGAGTCACCGAGTTTTTCAGTATCTTCTATTTGCTTTCATATCAAAAATTATTTAGAAATAAAAAAAATAATAATCTGCCCCACCTACTCTTTGATGTCAATTAAACAGCAAAGAAAAGGGAGAAAAAACTTACATGGCACTGTAGTTCCAAATCTAGTGGGATTCAACACTATGAACCTGTTTTTCAAGCTTCTTCGTCCCACACCTTGAGCGCCTATCAATACTAAAGTCTTTCTCTGGAAGGGAGGCATTTTGGCTACTTCCTCATATATCTGGATTTCATGACGATCAAATTCTAAATGTAAAAGGAAATGGAAAATCATCATATTCACTTACCTTTTAGATGGATGAAAAACGTCTGCAATTCTGCTCAATAAGGGCTTCGTTGTCCTGACAAGTAAATATCACTTGAACTGTACTTAGTATAGATTTATTTTTTATAAATTTGGTAAAGTACAATAAATTATTTTTGACCTTGATTTAAACATCTGTTTTCAACCATTTGCCCTTAAAAATTTGGCTAAGGAAGCTAGAAAAATGCCATGTTTTATCTTCACCATATATTCTATCCATTAAAACGTTTCTTATCAATTTGTTATAGAAATAATTCTTTTAATATATACAATCAAACTGCAAATTATCTTTTATATTTTGTTCAGCCAAAAAGTGTATATCAGATATAAAGGACAGAAGTATAACTAGTGTGACTGCTTAAATAAGCCCCATAGAATGAGTATGGCCTTCCAAAAATATCAAAGAACAAATACCATGTGCTGACTTAGCAAATACCAGTTTGATTAACAAAATGCAGACAAACATATTGATAATTAAACATTAAGATTCTGAATTTATGTACAAAATGAAATTTTGGATCCAAACTATTTTCAGTCAAAATATACTCCAAAATTAAATCTTAGTCAATGAGAAAATTGCAAGTTTTCTATTTTGCAAGAAAGCTTTAAGGACACACATTTAATGAATAATAAAGCCAAAGTGGATTTAAACTAGTATATTACCTGTCATTAGTATTATAACTCTCAATCTGTAGTGATAACACTTCTTCCTTAGGTTATTATCTTAACAGCAACTCTTTATTTGCACAATTTCTCCACCGATTAAACCAATATTGAGAGACTCTCTTTTCCCCTTTTATTATTATTATTATTATTCCCTTTAGAGTGTGCTATTTAGTTTAGTACCAGAAGAGAAGCAGCTCTGATGTCTAGCAAATACTTTAAAAAATTATCAATTTCTTTCAGAAAGCCTTTTCATTCAAAGAGCTGCATTTCACTCCTATCTGCCTCTATAACTGAAAAGAATAACTATGGTAACTGTGATTCACGTTTAAGTCTAAAAGATTTAAGAGAGAATTCTACTATATCAGACTAAGATTTGTTTGGTCTACTACTGTTTTCCCAAAAGTATCATGGACAATGCGATGACAGAATAGAGTTGCCCTGAATCATAACTCTTTTAATATCTTCATAAAGGCATTTCTTTGGAAATGACACACAGGGGCGCCTGGGTGGCTCAGTTAGTTAAGCATCCGACTTTGGCTCAGGTCATGATCTCACTGTTTGTGGTTCGAGCCCCACATCCAGCTCTGTGCTGACAGCTCGAGAGCCTGGAGCCTGCTTCAGATTCTATGTCTTCCTCTCTTTCTCTGCCCCACCCTCTCCCACTGTCAAAAATAAACATTAAAAAAAAAAAATTAAAAAAAAAAGAAAAAAAACCCACATAAATCAGTATCAAAGTTCTTTGAAGAAAGTTTTAATAAGATTGTTCCTTCACTAATATAATCATAAATCCTAACCAATTCATTTTATTGTAAATTATAGAATAAAACGCACTGGTGACATATTGAGATTTAAATAATGTCTCCTTATTATATTGGGCCATGTGTTCAAGTGACAGCCCCTTAAAATTGGGTATTCATCTGAATTAGCTTCTTTTAAAATTATTTAGAGTTTATGCCATATTAATTAATGATATAAAGCTATCTCATTCAGACTTCTCAAAAAGTATTTAAAACATACCTGCATTTCTGGTTGTGAGATACATCATCTTTTTCTTTTTTTTGCTACTTATGGTTCCACAAAAAGGTCCTGAAGGATGACAAGACAAATGTAACTTAAAACAGTGTGTTGGAATAGGATAAAACTGCCCTGTGGTATTCTAGAGGTGGGAGTGTTATGTCCTACACAGCAGAAGGGGGCAGAAGTGAGTTGAGCCACTGAATTCTGATACTATACCGGCAGGTGGCAGAAAGGGATCAAAGAGTTTACTTTTGAGGGCGTTAAAATAAAGTACAGGGGCTGGATTAGTTTAGATGCATTTTAAATAAATTCATTTGCTGATTCAGAGGAAAGAGGCAAAGAAAGGTAACCACAAAGGACTACTTGTTACACATTGTATTAAGCTCATCACCTGAATTGTCCCAGTCTCTTCTAACAAATGCCTTTCTCTTCTCTTCCAGGAACTGGCTTGGAATGAGACCAGCACTTCCTCCCTCTTTTACATGGCTAGCCTAGAATCAAATGAATGAATTGTATATCTCAGTGACCAAAATTTGAGACCATATTCTAATAAGTAGGACAGTCAATAGTCAGTAACAATATATCAAATTTGCTCTTAAAAGCTGACCTTGAGATTTAAATCCATGGCACTGTCAGTAAAGATATTTAAACACTTAGCACTAAGGAATCAATTGGCACCTAATCAATCTGCCATCTTGTGTTGAAATTTGGGGACCAAAATACAAAGGTACATAGGATCTTTAAATTATGTCAACTTTTTATTTATAATGCTTAGTCAAAGAATGGACAGGATAAACACTATTTTTAACAGGACATTTCATTTGCACTCTTAGTAAGGTATCACTACCAACCATAATCCCATGAGAGAGAGAGAGAGAGAGAGAGAGAGAGAGAGAGAGAGAGAAAGGGAGGGAGGGTGGAGAGACAAAGAGAGAGAGGGAAGGAAGACCTGAATATCTTAAATTTAAAATAGGTAAAATTACACTGTCAAGAAACTAAGTTTTGAAATCCCCAAAAGTGCTATTTTATTTATTTATTTATTTTATTTATTTATTTTTATTTATTTTTGGGACAGAGAGAGACAGAGCATGAACGGGGGAGGGGCAGAGAGAGAGGGAGACACAGAATCGGAAACAGGCTCCAGGCTCCGAGTCATCAGCCCAGAGCCTGACGCGGGGCTCGAACTCACGGACCACGAGATCGTGACCTGGCTGAAGTCGGACGCTTAACCGACTGCGCCACCCAGGCGCCCCAAAAGTGCTATTTTAAAATAGTGGCTAAAGAACTGGCTGTTAGTGGCTTATCCCACAAAATTAGTGTCTTTATCTTTATAATTAGCATAGAAAAATTTGGTATCTTTTTTCGCAATTAACATCCTAAAAAGTAGAATTAAAGTAATACATCACCAAATGCAAGAAGGGACTGAAATAATGGTGATGGTATGAGAAGAGAGTAAAAGAGGACATTCCCCAAAAGGGGGACTCTTGCAAGAAGAGTTCAATAAAGGAAACAACTACAGAAAGTTTTTTGATGAGAGTTCTAAAAAATTCAGTGGACACCTCTCAAGATTACAGACTCTGTTTATCTGTTTTTTGGTTCTCTCACCTCATAGAGCGCTTGCACATAATAATGTCTTAATTTAAATTTAAGGACACATTAGTAAGATTGGCCTCATTCTTATTATTCATTCCCCCTTAGAAGTCAATATAACTTTTCAGAGTTAATGTGAGTTACTACCATCTCCACTTAGAGTTGAGAGGTGGGTCTTGGGTCCCTTCCTCATACACCTTGCTTTTTAATGAGACAGTTTAAGGAATTTTAAGCTTTCTGATCTGTCAGTTTCTCCAGCTCTGAATACTGTGGTTGTTAGCTGGTGTCAGCAATGACAAAAACAGACTTATTACTCCTGCTAGAGATTTCTGAAAGCTGTATTAGGGGAAAGGAAAAAGAACATGATCACACAGATCTTTAGAAAATGAAGCAGAGGTGGGGTGCCTGCATGGCTCAGTGGGTTAAATGACTGACTCTTGATTTTTCAGCTCAGGTCATGATCTCAGGGTTCGTGAGATTGTGAGATCGAGCCCTGTGTCAGGCTCTGTTCTGAGAGCATGGAGCCTGCTTGGGATTCTCTCTCTCTCTCATTCTCTCTGCCCCTCCCCTGTTTGCACGTACTCTCTCTCTCAAAACAAATAAACATTAAAAAGAAAAAAAGAAAAAAAGAAAAAAAGGAAATGAACTGGGGAAAATACGGTCATAACACACATCCCTTTCCACATATACAGATTTCAATCCACGACCAACTAACACTGATCATAAAGCAAACCTTTATTTCACAATAACTGAGAACAGGTGGGGAGACAGATTTAAGAGTTTAAGAAACTATGTTTTATTTGCCATGAATGTACATACAGAGAGAGGACATGAGAGAGACGCTACTATACACATAGTATAACACTTCTAGTTAAGACAAACAAAAACAAACACTGAGAAGGGATGACCCCAATATCATATTTTACTGCAATCATTGATGTGGAAGAACCAACTGTTCTGATCCCTAAACCAATGGAATATCTCCACAGGCTAATTAATTCTGCATTTATTAACAGCTACTTGCAAATTCCCTCTCAATTTGATCTTCTGTCCACAAAATTAGCAGCCATGAAGCAGGAGCTGTTCATGTGGGAAAAATCATTGGAACAAATGCTAATACCTTCTTCCTGAATATTCAGCTATTGGCCAGATCTAAGATTGAAAATAAAAAAGCAATTGAGGAAATTATGAGAAGCATACTAACCTGCCACCAGTTTGGATCTTCTCTGTTTACAATTTGAAGAATTTCTCCTTTTGAAAACTTCAATCCTGCTTCTTTGCAGGGTATCAGGTTATCATTGTATGGATTATAATCAAAATGACATTTCACAAATACCTAAAACACATAGCACAATTTAAGATAGTATAGGTGTATCATTTGTCACTAGATTTTTGAAATCTTTTTCAAATAACTGTGATTTAATTGTAATTGACAATGCATTTAGTACTTCAACTAAGGAACTGGTTTCATTCAAATAGAAATCAATTTCTAGACATTAATACTTAGGTATCAGAAAAGAAAAAAATAAACATTAGTACAATTAAAATTTTGTTTCTATTTTAACTTCTAATTTTAAATCAACAGTTTGACAATCATTTTACTCCACCATTCTTACACTTTCCCTCAATCTTTTCACATGATTTTCTAAATAGTGTTGCATAATTTTGAATACAATTAAATGCTACTTTCTGATTAATGTCCAGAAATAATATATGCAGCTGATTTAAGGCATATATTTCAGGTACATTAGGACCTTTTTTTTTTTTTTTTTTTTTTTTTTTTTTAGGATTGACTTTATGAAAGAGCCCTGAAACCAAAGTTAAACAATGAAAGTGAATGTTGAAGTCAGACCTGAAATACAGTTAGTAACTTAAAAAAAAAAATTAAAAAACCAACTTTCATCACTGGTAATATATAGTTTTTAATCACACAGATTTACACTGGCCAAAACAAGGGTGGAAAATATTTTTTTTTTTAAATCACCTTGCTCTAACTTAAATACTTAGCATTAAATTAATTGTAAGAAAAATACTGAAAAAGACTTGAAACTACTTCCCAATTTAAATTCATTGAAATATTCATTGAATATTTCTTTAAAATATATTTTATTAATAAAAGTATGCCAATTACCACTATTAGTTATTATCTCCAATCACAGGAATATTTTGCTTATTCACTTGAAATTCTATTAAGCATTTTCAGTATTTGATGGCAATTTCAGAGTGATTATATTCTTAAAACTTTTCATGCATATTTATAAAAATTCAAATGTTATGTACTGAAGAAATGACCTGGCATTAATCAGGTAAACTGTAACAAGCAGAAAAGCACAAAATTAGTAAAAATGACAATGTTATCATACTTTTACAAATGTAACCAAACCAGATATTCAGGTAACACAAGCAGATACATAATATTAGTGGGGTAAAATGCAATGTGATGGATGCATATTAAAATCATTTAGAAGTAACTAAGTCTGGGTACATGTGACAAAATTTTAGTTATTTACAATTAGATGATTTTGATAGAACGCATTCAGAACATTTTCAATAACTCTGTAAAGTCTAAATGTTGTTTAACAACTCAGAAAGCCAATAATTCTTTTGATACACAATTTTAGAAATATTGAAGAAGCAAGCATACAAACAATATTAAGATTGCTGAAATGTGACAACTGGCTAAATTGACAATGGCATGCAGCTCAATGTTTTGGCAATGGAAAAAAAAAAAAAAAAAGCCCAAATTTTTAAGTTTATTTAATCAAGGTAAATTCAGTTGGCTGATAAGACAGAAAAACTGGAGTACCAGAAAATGTCCTGGAATGACATCATACCTGACGGACGTGTGCTGGATGCCTCTCCATATTGATGCAACTCTAAAAATATATTTTTCATTGCATAAATAAAGCCAGACTTTAAACTAAATTAATTAACAAAACATAAACAAACTACTGGACCATTTTATTACCTCACTCTTTGGTAAAGTAACTACTCCCCTAATTAATTGTCCAGAGGGTATAATCCCTGAAAATTATAAATGACAGAAGCAAAAAGATAGAGGCGCTTGAGATGAGGCAGAGCAAAAGGATGGGTATGCAAAGTGTAAAAATACTTGGATACTCCTTATTTCTCAAGAAAGCTACACCAAATGAATAGTAAGAGCATCTTGCCATCTAACCATGAATTTATCATTCTTATCTGTGGGACAACATACATTTTGTAACCATAAATTCAGACTTTCTGAGATAGCCCAAATTTCAAATATCTATTCCCTATTCCCAAATTGTTCTGGAAATGTCATTATTTGTGGAACAAAACACATCACTCAGATGTAAAAAGGTTTCTAAAAGAGAACAATTCTTATTTTTTCATTTATTGAACTAATTTTTAGAACATTACTTTCATGCTCAAAATCTCAGATTAACCTGGTTTTACTTTGAATTTTAAAAATCTATCTGAAAAATTAACCCAGGTTTTTATCTAAACATTTTGCAATGACCTTAAAAGTCATTAGAGATTTGACTGGATTTAGTATAATTACATTTTATTAAGTACACTGTAAAGTGTTTTACTATAGACCATACATTAATGGTTCATTCATTACTAAGTTACTAAACACAACCTACTAAAATATGTGAATCTCATATTCTTATCACTAAAGAAAAAACTGAATGACCAATAATCTAAAGTAGATGAAACAGAGAACAGGAAGTACAAATAGCTTTTAAACACAAGAGATATTCAACATCACTCAAAACAAAACTGTGTTTTAATAACATTTTCTTCCTGTCAGATTAGCAGAAATCCAAATACTTGATAACATTCTGTAGATAGGACTATGGTCCAACAGGCATTTTCCTAACAGGCTGATGGAAGATCTGGTTTAATCAGTTGGGAGAACAATTTGACAAAAGCTATCAGAATTACAAATGCAAAAATCCTCTGACCTAGTAATCCACCTCTGGGAATGTATTAAACAGCAATGTTGCTCAGACATATGCAAAATGACCTCCATACAAGACTATTAACTACTAAATTATTCCTAATAGCCAAAGATTAGAAGCAACCTAATTGTTTAACAATAGGTAAGTGGTTAAAACTCTAGAAAGACTAAAAAGCACGGTTTCTTTTAAAAAAAAAAAAAATTTATTTATTTTGGGGGGAGGGGAGGACAGTATGAGTAGGGGAGGGGCAGAGAGAGAAGGAGAGAGAGAATCCCAAGCGGCTCTGCACTGACAATGCAGGGCTTGACCCCACGAACCATGAGATCATGACCTGAGCTGAAATCAAGAGTCTGATGCTTAACCAATGAAGTCACCCAGGTGCCCCATAATAGCATGGTTTCTTATGGGGAGTAAGGACTAGGTTGACAGTGGATTTTTTGAAAGAGAGATTTCAATTGAATACCTACGTATATTTCTTGAATTTTGAAACATGGGAATGATTCACCTATTTAAAAATTAATTTCTTATTGTAATACAAGATAAAAGAGGACTCCTACTTCTGACTAAGATGAAGGAATAAAGGCCCCTCCAGCCTGAAACAACTAAAATACCAGACAAAATTTTACAAACCACTTTTTAATACATCAGACAATGAAGTCAGCAATCCCTAAAAAATGGAAACAAGGTGAACTATTCAGTTGCCCTAGCTAACTGCATAAAAAAAATTTCCAGGTTGCAACTCAGGAAGGAAGAATCTAGGTGGAGCCTGGCAGTCTCCAAGTTGAGGAGATGAACTGGGTGACCAGGGAGATCGGGTGGCTACAGTGTACAGAACCCAGTAATCAGTGAGGAAAGGGTTGCACAGAGAAAGGACTCAAGAACTTCAAAGTGCTTCCTTCAGTCTTCAGCAGAGCACTGATCTGTGCATGGGTATAAGGGAACTACTCAAATTCACATAAAGAACAAGCACAATAGGTAGCAATATCAGCAGGTCATACAGGGTCAGGAATAGTTTCTGTTCTCATCAAGGTGAGTGGAAAAGTCTCATAATTCATGAGGCATTGAGTAATCAGAAGGATTATGCCCTAGACTTAATCCTGCTCCGGCTGCACCTAAAGCTTAAAAAGCAAGATCTGAAAGGATTAAACTGCTCTTGAGTAACTTAAATACCCTAGAAGAAAGTTTAAGAAAAATTCTAAGATACAAAAATGTTCAGCATTTAATAAGGTAAAATTTATGATGTCTGACAGCCAATCAAAAATAACCAGGCATGCAAATAAGCAGGAAAACATAATCTAAAATGTAGAGAAAAATCAATTGATACAGAAGAAAAAAGTGATCCATGAATGATAAATATGATAGAATTAGTAGAAAAGGACATTAAAATAGTTATTTTTAACTTTACATATTATATTCTTATGTTCAAGAAACTAGAGGAAGGACTGGGCATGTTGGGTAGAAACATGGTAGATATAAAGACGACTCAATTTAGATTTCTGGAGATGAAAACCAAAATATCTCAGATGAAAAAGTATACCAGAAGTGATTAACAGATTGAAGACATTGAAGAAAACAAGATTAGTAAACTTGAAGGCATAGCAATTAGAAATTAGGATACAAAAAAAAAAAAAAAAAAAAAAAAAACAGGGAAGAAACAAGACTGAAATAAATGAACAGAGTATCTATCACTGAGCAAGGGGATAACTTCAAGGAGCCTAATATATGTGGAAGTGATGGCATCAAAGGGCAAGAGAAACAGGAATAGAAAAATAAGCTGAAGAGATAATAGTCAAAATTTTTCCAAATCTGATGGAAGAAACTGTCTCTTCAACACATGGAACTGGAAAACTGGGTATCTGTATGCATTTCCCGCTTTTGTCCAGATCTTACACCATATACAAAAGCTCGTAGAGTAAATGGATCCTAGGACTAGATGTAAAGCGTAAAACTATACAACTTTTAGAAAAAAATAAAGAAAACCTTTATGACCTATGGTTATACAAAAATATTCTACACAGAATACAAGCATGATCTATAAAAGAAAACTGGACTTCATCAGAATTGAGAACTGCTACTCTTTATATTACACCATTAAGAGAATGAAAAGATAAGCCTTTTCACTGTGAGAAAATCCTTGTAAATCATAATTCAGATAAAATACTTACATTAAAAAAAAACATAAAGAACTCTCAAAACTAAATAAAAAACAACCTGGCAAAAAATGGATGAGATCTGAAAACAACCAAAACAGACATTAAAAAATAAGCACATGAAAAGATGCTCAAAATTAGGTAGTCATTAAGGAAATGCAAATTAAAATCATATTGAGATACCACTACACACCTATTTGAGTGTCTAAAATTGTAAGGACTGATCACACCAAATGTTGGTGAAGATGTACAGTATGCTGATGGGAATGTATACGGGTGCAACCACTTTTGAGAGTGGTTTGGACACTTCTTTAAAAGTTCAACATGAAAAATAAATAAATAAATAAATAAATAAATAAATAAATAAATGTTCAACATGGACCTACCATGTAAATAAATAAATAAATAAATAAATAAATAAATAAATAAATGTTCAACATGGACCTACCATGACCTAATCCTTCAATTCCTAGGTATTCACCCAAGGAACTTACATGTAAATGTCCACAGCATCTTTTATTTATAATAGCCTCAAACTGGAAACACTTTAATTGTATAGCCAAGCAATGGAATACCACTCATCAACAGAAAGGAATCAACTGCTAATACACATAAAAAGATTGATGAATCCCAAAAGAATTATGCTGAAAGACAACATATTTTAAAAAAACACAGCAAATAAAAGATTCATGTGCATGCTTTCATTTATATAAAAATAAGGAAAAAGTAAACTAAGCTATAGAAACAGAATGCAGAGCAGTGCTTGCCTGGAATGCAGGGGAGGAGGGAAGGATTATAAATGGATACAAAGGAACTTCTGGACATGATAGATATTAACATATATATATATATATATATATATATATATATATATATATGTTGTCTTGATTGTGTTAATGGTTTCACAGGTATGTATGTGTGTGTGTCTACATTTATCAAACTGTACACTTTAAATATATGCTATTTATAGAAGCTTTATCTCAAAGATATTTTTTAAAAGTTTATTTATTTTGAGAGATAGATGAGAGTTGCGTGAGCAAGGAAGGGGCAGAGAGAGAGAGAGAGAGAGAGAGAGAGAGAGAGAGAGAGAGAAAGAGAAAGACAGACAGACAAACCCAAGCAGGCTTCACGAAGCTCAGCATGGAGTTTGACATGGGGCTTGGTCTCCCAACTGTGAGGTCATGATCTGAGCCAATATCAGAGTCAGACACTTAACCAACTGAGCCGCCCAGGCGCACCTCAAAGATATTTTTTAAAAGGAAAGATAAAAACTGTAAAAGTATGGGGTACCTGGGTTGCTCAGTCAGGTAAGTATCTGACTCTTGGTTTCAGCTCAGGTCATGATCTCACAATTTGTGAGCTCGAGGGTTGTGTCAGGCTCTGCACTGATGGTGTGACACCTGCTTGGGATTCTCTCTTCCTCTCTTTCTGTCCCTCCACCCCCTAAAAAATAAACAAACATTTTTTAAAAACTGTAAAAGTACTGAAAAAATAAGATATCGCACAGGATTATGCTGGGCCTATGCAAATGACAATAATTAACAGGAGAAAATAAATGTATGAAATGGCTGGAGAAACAGCTCTACCATGACTCTTATGTTAAGCCAGAAGGTGGCTGGTAATTTGTTTGGGAATATGTTGTCTGAACATAGAGCAAGAGTTTCTCACACACCCTCAGTCTCAACACATATTTTCAGGTCCATATGAATTTGCAATCAGAATGAGTTACAAGGTGGTGAATGCGGCAATCATAGTTGCTATGAAGTTCACTATGACAATATCAGGATGATTAAGGATGTTATTTTTCTAAAGATTTTCCAAGTACATGACCTCATCTTATTCAGTTACATGATGCCACACACATATTTTGAAATGAGCAGGGAGGCTGGAATATATGTTTGGTTAAAAAAGCTTTGAGGGACAATTCACACTCCTATTTGGTAAATATCCATCTGTGGGCCATACACTTAAGCTTCTGTCAAAAAATTTATTTAAAAAAATCTATTAAATTACACTGTTCAGGTTAATTATTCTTAATTTACATCACACTTGATTCACTGGTTCACGCAAAACCTACTTTTGGTTATTTTATTTCTTTTAATAATGTGAAAAATAGCCTTAACTTATACTCAAAACAGAGGCTACAACCCTAAGTGGGGCTCCTGCTCTCATTCCATCCATTTGATCACTCTGGCTTGCCAGCTAGGGTAACCCTTATCCTGAGTCTTGTGCTCATTAACACCTTGCTTTCCTTTTGTATAGTTTTATTGTACATATATAGGCGTTCCTTAAACTATGCAGCTATTTTAAACATAAAAAATAGCATCACACTATAGCATAAAATCTTTTGCTATTTCCAGGCTTGTTAAGATGTTTCCAGCTGTACATACATATGAATTGCTCTAGGAATTCATTTTGATATATGTGAACACTCAACTCTGATAATGCTGAACTTTCCCCTACCCAGTGTGCTTATACCAATTTACACTGCCACTAGCAGTGTAGAAGAGATACTGTAGAATCACATGTATGTTCTTGCCAACTGAATGGTATAAAATGGTATTTTACACTGTGATTTTTAGTATCTCTTCATATGTTCACCGATACTGTGTCCTTTTACTTGATTTGTGTATGTAAATTGACAGGAACACAACTTCATACATTATCCACATTTAATGACCAGTTTCATCCACTGAATAGTCTCTCCTCACTGAAAGATACATCATCAAAGTAGTACATGTGTTACCTCTCTTTCTGAACTCTTTATTCCAGTGATCATTCTATCTGTTCCTATGCCAATAATACAATGTTACTTAATTTCTACATATGAGTAATGCCACATTCCTGCTTTTCTGCCTCAAAAGTGTCTTGGCTATTCATCTTATTAAATACCAAGAACAAGCTTATTGGAATTTGTATTGAATTTCACTGAATCTAAAAGATTTTGAGAAAAACTGCTATGTTCACAATACTGTATGAACAGGATGAACATGAACAGGATATATTTATTTAGGATGATATAATAATTCATCACAATTTGTGTGTGTGTGTGTGTGTGTGTGTGTGTGTGTGTGTGTGTGTGTGTGTAGGGGCCTTGTGAATACAGTTCACAATACTGTATTCCTGTCCACGAACAGGATATATTTATTTAGGATGATATAATAATTCATCACAATTTGTGTGTGTGTGTGTGTGTGTGTGTGTGTGTGCGTGTGTAGGGGCCTTGAATATTTTTGTTAGATTTATTCCTAGACATAAATGTGACATTCTCTGACTCTGCTGTAAACGATGTTTGTCTTAGCTACATTTCTTGATGTTTGTTGATGACATACAGAAATAGAGGTGACTTTCGTATATTAATCTTATTTTCAAATATTTTGCTAAACTCTGTTATTTCTAATAATTTATAGTCTTGGGGTGTTCTTTGCAAAAAAAAAATCATGCTACTTAAAAATACGAAGTTTTATTTTCTCCTTTCCAAATTTCTTGCTTCTATAATTTGTCTTTTTGTGCTTATGAAACTCTCAATAAAATATTAAATAGAAGTAGTGTTAGTGAACATCCTTCTCCTAGTTCTTACTTTTTTAACTAGGTAAAGACTTTATCAATCATTCTTTTAAACTTCATATTCTGGCTTCTTTGGCTTAACTAACTACAAACAAATAATGGTGTATAAGCAATAACTAAAAAGCAGAATTTAAAATACTATAGGTTTCTATACTTCAACATTATATATATTCATCCTAAACAAAAATTTTTAAAGCAGTCAAAATTATTGAAGCTTTATTATTTTTTTAAACAAATTTAGTCAATTGTTTGCCTAATTATTGGAAACCTCATCAAAACCCTGAACAAGATCACCCTTCTCCCCAATAGCAAGTGGTGCTTTTCCACCCAGCCACTGCGGTGTCCTTAAGCTTTGCAATACCACACTGGTCTAAGAAGCTGGGTGGCATTTCTGTCAGCTGCTATGTCTTGACACGGCTGGTAATGGTAAAAATGTTTGCTTCTAGAAATGTCTGAACATTAGGATTATTAAAGTAGATAACCATTCCCTAGTCTGCAAATATACTTACCTCCTTAATATCAGAGATACTGTTTATTCTTAGTTTCTTTAAGAAGAACTGAAAAATGATATCACTTATTATAACAGTTATTTGTTATGTCATCTGTTACTCTGTATACCATCCCAGGGCAGTTCTTTTTTACCACTGCATAATAATGTCTGAAGTCTGCAAGCTTCTCTTAGTTTATGATAGGTTCTTACATCTTGTTGGAGTAGAAATGAGGCTTTGTGGGGGAATGGGGTTGCACCCAAATGGTCTTAGGCACACCAGCTGAGATTTCAGTTCCTGATATTAAAGAGAATGATTCTAATATTTACCTATCCAGAATAGTATTTTATCTAGTGTTTTTTAAAAATTAAGATTAAGGAACTTCCCTCTTGTTCTCAATTTACTTATCCTTTTAAAAAACATGAATATGTATTAAATTTTATCAAATTCTGCACTGAGGTTTTTCTCTTTAAATCTGCTAATGTGCTTGGTTACACATATTGATTTCCAGTATGAAACCATCTTACCACACATGGGACAAATCCAACTTGGACATATCCTGTTATCTTTTTATACATCATGAAATTTCATTTGCTAATATTTTGTTGAAAAATTTTACATGCATATCCTTGAGTGAAATGGAACCATAATTTATTTTCTTATATTTTTGGTACCTAGCTCATGGTGGCCTCAAAGATGAATAAGAGAATTCCTGTCAGTTTGGCTTTAATGAACAAATGGAATTATGAACAGCCTTTCGGAACAAACCCATTTTACTTAAGTCGAAGAACTTCAGAATTAGCTACAACTTCTAATTCACCTTGGTCTCAAATTTAAAATTATAGATCCTCAGGCCTAATGAAAAATTTTGGATTTTTAATAAGCACCTCAAATGATTCTGATAAAAATAATCTACTGCTCATGCTTTGAAACACACCACCAGGGAGAGGGAGCTCCTGGCTTCCCTTTGCTCTCACAGCAGTTCAGAGGAAGAGTTAAGATAGGCCCACCAGGACTACATGATGAAGCTTCTATTGAAAGAGTTGAAGAGGCTAAATTCTCTTGCCTCTCCATAACTTTTCTTAGGAAAGATGACCATAGTTTGCTCAGGAGAGGCACTGGTAATGCCTTTTGTTCCAACATAATTAGTAATCATTTCCTTACTCACTTTAAACATGTTTTATTTAGCTCTCCTTTGGAAGCCTTCATATTATAGTCTCTTTTCTTTTTTATCCTAGGATAGGCCCAAGAACTGCCTCAGGCTTGGATGACCTCTCCTAACCCATTAAATCTTTTCTCCCAGTTCTAAAGGCTAGTAAAAGAGTTTGAGAAGGCATGGGATGGGGATAAATTTATGCCTAAGATGGGACTAAATATACTGGCACTTCACACTATTCAGATCAGTTCACAAGGTGCAGAATCTACAAAGGAATTTGAGCCAAAGTGCTAACATGTAACATATTAATATTATAAAAATTTATCTTGCCTGTAAAAATCCAGGACAGCCTTGGTAAACTGGGAAGATTCCTGGTTTAAACCACAGGGAGGGAAAGATAATCTTTCTAGCTATCACAACATAATAAAAATAATAAATAAATCTTAGATTCTACTTTTCCATACTACTCAGGTCCAAAAGGAAATGTGCCAGTTGAGAAATGCAGGTGGTCTGAGAGGTACTACTGATGTGAAATGTCTAATTTCAAATACCCATTTCTTTTCATGATTCTTTTCTCTGAAGACAAGGTCTCTACCTTCACCTCAACCAAAGTTCATGACAAACCTATTTATTTTCAGAAGTCAAATATACATAATAAAATCCATGACTAAATATTCTATCCTATTGAAGGAGGATGGTGGAGGAGTAGGAGGTCCCTAGGCTTGCCTTATCCTACAAATACAACTACATAACTATCAAATCATCCTAAATACACCAGAAATCTACCTGAAGAGTGGCAGAACAAATTCCACAACTAAAGGTAGAGAAGAGGCCATAGTGAAGAAGGTAGGAAGTATGGAGACAAGACCTGGAGAGAAAAGGATCCTGGCCACTGCGATGGGGAGGGAGCCATGGTCATGGAGGAGGGAAGAGACAGACAAGCACACAGGGAAGCACATGGGGAAAATGAATCCCTGGAGCAACTGGCTTGGAAAGGGAGAGCATCCAAAGTTCATGAGTTCTTGCAACCAGTGAGGCCTAAATAAAGCCTGGAGTTGTAAAGGTTAGCATGCTTACCTCTGGGAGAACTCAGAGCTATCCTATCCTTCAATGAACAATGTACAACAGGTATTTAACATGTTATCCATATATTTCAAAGAATTATATAGACTTTTAAGTTCTCATATTGAAAATAAGACCATTGGCAGCATCTTACGTAAAAACTTACAACTTCACTTACTCATGAAACAATAAATTTGTGGAATAAAGTTGAAAAATTAAAGGCATCAATCTGAAACATGGATAGATATTTCCTATGTCTATATTATCTAGGTTTGAAAGTCTCCTCAGTTCCAACACCCCACCATGACTGCCAAATATTTTTCTGCAATCACATTTTTACTTTTCTTTCTCTACAATGCTATTACACCACCACTACCTCATCATCACCATCACAACAATAGCAGCAGCTATGTGTTGAGCGCTATGTGCCAGGCACGGCTATGACAGTATGAAGTATGAATTAACTCATTTAATCCTCATAATATCTTTTGAGAAAATAAATATTATCCCTAACTACATACATGAGACAACCAAGCACGAGAGAGGCTAAGCTAGTAAGTGGCAGCATTGGTATTTGAACTCAGTATTAACTTTCCATTAGAGTTGTCTCTCACAAATCACCTCCTCACATCTCTAAAATTCTGCTTCTGGGTTACACAATATCATTTCTCTCCGTTTGGAAGTTCACTTAACATGATGAAGTTAGATGAAAAGTGTCATTAAAACGTTCCCCTGTTCAATAATCTACTTTACCTAGAAGTTAGTTATAAAAATCAGGTCAAATGTGTACAAACCACGTATTCAAGGTTTTTCTCAATTTATACCCATCCTCTCTTTCTGGCCACATTCCCAATTTAGCCCATCACATGAATACTAAGCAAGAGCTAATTGGAGCTATATCTTATCCTCTCACAGGGCCTAATACAATACCCAGAACATGACAGGTATCAAAAATGTTCGCTAGATTAATGACTAAAAGGCTTCATGATTTTTCTGATACCGAGCCATAGATTTTATAATACTAAGGTTCATAGTGCTCACAAAGACATTTCTTTATCCTTCCTTTATAATAAGATAGTGTTAATTGTTTAAAAATTTAAAAATTCAAAAATTCACTCCTGACAAATTAAGGCAATTCAGAACACGGAAATCATAGTTTTCTCTTTAGCAAAAAAAAGTAGCAAGTGGCAGTTATACCCAACAGTGTGATTAAAGAAATGAAAGTATTCTTAATATTACCAAGAATTTTATTGCTAACCTGTTGAGGAGTTATGGTATCTCTATAGCTTGGTAAAATTTTTAGGGTGACACTTCCACTAATATTTTTCAATAATTCTTGTAATTCCTTTGGATTGTTTCCAACCTCATGGCCATTGACTTCTTTAATGATGTCTCCCACATGAAGCAGACCTTGTCGATCTATCATTCCCCCATGAAGGATTCGGGCAATTACCAGGTCATTATTTTCGACCCTAAATGTTACACCCTAAAGGAAATAAAAAACAGAATTATCACTGATTTTATATTTCAGGAAGAAATCTTAAGTATTCATGAATATGTATATAAAAAAATAATACTAAAAGTAGATGAGTGAATTGTTCCCATTTTTTCCGATGTTCTCTCCTCTCCCAATATCCTATTTTCTTAAATATTTTTTTAATGTTTACTTATTTTTGAGAGAGAGAGAGAGAGAGAGAGAGCGAGAGAGCATGAGTACATGAGTGGAGGAGGGGCAAAGAGAGAGGGAGACACAGAAGCCAAAGCAGGCTCCAGGCTCTGAGCTGTCAGCACAGAGCCAGATGTGGGGTTTGAACTCACGAACTGTGAGATCATGACCTGAGCTCAAGTCAAACACTTAACCAACTGAGCCACCCAGGCGCCCCAATACCTTCACTTTTTAATAACTTTCTTCTGTATTTTGATACTATAATTAGCAAGCAACTTGAGTTCATTTCTTCAAAGGGTATAGGAAGAAATGGAGTATCGTTATCTCCTGTAATTTTTGCTGCCCATTAGCAAACTTCTGGCCTCTATTCAGTTTCACTTTTTTTTTGTTGTTGTTTAATTTTGTATGCTATATTAAGTTGAGAGAGCATCAGTTGTGTATTTATATACAAGCCAAAAAACACTGATAAAACAGATAAACATGAATTAAAATTTTCATAGTAATACAAATTAGGAAAAAGAAAAAAATGAGATAGTGAATAAGCCACAAATATGTCAGATTTCAAATTTTAAAAGGCATTGATATATCTACTCACCAATGGCTCCCCAGCTCTTTTGTGAATACCAAGAATACGAATGGCATCTACTGGTAATAACTGATTATTGATAGAAGAATTATTCATTTCTGGGCTTGATGGAGGTGAATCATAACATTTTGATGCCACAATATCATGGGCCTCCAAGAGTGACTATAAGGATTCAAAACAGCCTGTGGTTATTGGTTATTGATGGAATAAGTTATTAAAAAATAAAGAGTTAATTATCCCAGTGGAGTGCTAAAATATTCCAAGGCACACATTATTAAATTCTAAAATATGAGTTAAATCAAAGTCAACAGAACCTTTTAAAGAAATATAAATAGTTTCAGTAACATAAATAGTATTATATTCCTTGCTTTAAAAGATTTGGAGAGATTGATAGGGTTTTATGATTTTTTTTTAAAAAAATGTTCAGAGGAAACTGAACCTAGTTTTCAAAGTGAGGTGCACTGAAGGCACTGGCTTTCACTGCTGCCATTGTCATCAGCAATATCATCATTCAGTATTTATCATCAATCCCTGTTTATTAGGTATCATACAAATTCAAATGGTACAGACCCTCACTTTTACTCTAAAATTATTATATTAATTCTTTACATGTACAAAATGTCTGCTAAAAAGATATCCAATAGAAAATGGATAAATATTTGCATATCAGTGATGAGATGTTCTATTACTGAGAAAGCCTTAGTCTGTAAAACATGTATTTTAAGGGAAAAAAAAACTAATGAGCTAGTAATGGTCCTAAATATAATTTTACTCCTACATTTACTATGTGCTATCATAAAGGATGACTTTGATCTAGCTTTCTAGGAATTTCTTACAATTTTTTGTGTATTTATTTTAGTTTTTCATTTATACTATAATTGTGTATACCCAACATAAAACTGAGCTAAAAAGTTATTTTTTTGAGTGGATGCAATGCAAGTTCAAAGACAAATCAAAATAGAAAGAAGGAAGAAAATGTCAACAGATTCAGAATAGAAGCAATCAAGATATGAGTTTAATTGGTAATTTCTGGTCATTTCATGAAAATATGCTGTAAGTGACTAAAGAAAATTTCCAAAAGAAAAATTCACTAATCCACATGTAAAGATTATTCTTATAAAAGCTAGAAGGTGCTGAAACCTCTAACCTGGGCTGTTTAGTTTTCATCCTATGCCCTCTTCTTAGGTAATATTATCTACTCCTGTGACTGCACCACTACTCATACATTGATAACTTCCAGAACTCTCATGAGCTTCAGATTCATAGACTAAAAATTTGTCCACAACTAGACAAAGTCATGATAACCTCAAAATCAAAAAGAGTAAGGACTGTAGAATATTGAAACATACTGAATTAATGAAAAATCCGTAACTGCACAATCCTATTTCAAAAACAGAAGTACTGAAAAACTCATCTGTTACCATTCGAGACTGCTATTTTAAACAATTCTTTACTTTGAAAATTGGTGAAGGGAAGGATCAGGCACTTCTCTTTTATGAAATGCATTATGTGATAAGTAAATAACCCAGTTGAAAAGGAAACACTCTACTCTTTATACAAGAATACCAGCTATAAAATATAAAATGAGTGAAACAGAAAAATGTCATTTTGAAGCCTCTAATGAAAATACTGATTCAGGCAAGCATTAATTTGTGTTGATAAGTAGATAAATGGTTGGATAAGAAATAGCATTTCTATAATGCTAGAATAATAACACACTAGATTATGTCCTAGTGAAGAATATTTCAAAAGAAGGATTAGACTGTCTTTGCCTTTAATCAAGGGACCAATCTCAGCATTAATAATGGTGGGCTAACTAGGTGTCACACATCTTCTGATGTAGTTTAATTCATGTTGCATCACATCACTAATGATGCATTCTAATTCCAAATAATTAACTTGAATCATCAACCTTTTAGAACTTCTATTTACAGGAAATAGAAGGGAAAACTAAGCAACACAGCAAAGAGACTACCAGACTCATCCAGACAGTGGGATATTCTGGAGGGCAGTGGCCTGGTCTCTTAAGAGGTCAACATCATAATCAAGGGAGAATAGATGGTCCAATCAAATGCCAAACATGGGTCTAGGTTGGAAACCCATAAATACAAACCAGCTGTAAAGAATATTTTGTTGTCAAATGGAGATGAATAGGATATGCATATTACATGAGATAAAGATTCACTGAAATGGAAAAGTGGAAATTAATGACAGGAAAAAAAAAGGTAAGTTACAAAATACCTTGTGCCAAAGGATCTCAATCACTAAAGAAAAAAATACGTATGTATATGCACAGAAAAAGTATGGAGGAATATGCACTAGAATAGTACAGTAGTGTTCTGGGTACTAAGAATGCAATGTCTTAATTTAAAAATTTTTGCTTGTATTTTCTAATTATATTTATTGAACTTTATATAAATTCATATACTTATTAAATTTTATATATTTATGAAAAACATATAGCATGCCTGAAAGCTCTACCAGATGCTTGAGATATCACAAACTTAACATGGCCAGTTACCTTAACATTAACATATCAGTTTCTTCTAGAGTGTTCCTCATCTCAGTGAGGGCCACCAATTATTTTTCAGAAATCTTACCCTTGTCAACTTCCCACATCCCTCTTCTGCAACTACACCACATGTAATCAATCACCAAGTCCTGTTGATTTTATGGGTTAAAACTTGAAAATCCTTACATACTCCTCTTTTTTCCCCCCTCATGGTTTCCCACTGTTCTCAGGATAAGGTCCAAATAGTTCACTCTGACTTATAAGACCTTAATCAACTAGTACCAACATAAGATGTCTCCAAAAACTGTCCTTTTTTTTTTTTTTTTTTTTTTTTTTTGTACTTAAGATCCTGATTCATGGAGAAATCATTTCACTATCAACCTTCATATTTTGCAGCCACATTGTTGAAGGGTCATATAAAGTTCCTGAGAAAAACCAAAGGGGTTTTGCCATTTGATTTTCAATGTTAAGATTTACAGCGAAAGCAGGTGACACTTTATTCTTCTATCCCAGCACCACTTATTGAACGGTCCATTCTTTCTCCCCTAAAATGCAGTATCTCTGTCATAAATCAAGCTGCCGTATATATGTGGATATATTTCTGGGATTTTTATTCTCTTCTATTCATTTATTTTTCGAACACTGTCTCAATACCACACTTAATTATGGGTTTATAAGAAACCTCCCCGCCCCCTTCCCTTTCTCTTCTGAAACTGACTCTTTGTTAAACAGGTTAACTCTTCACTGATACAGGCCAATGCTTCAATTGTATTTATTTTTTTGCACCTGTGGAGGATATGCTATGGATAAGTTTCTATTCTTACACAGTCCTCTCTTATTCCAAGGTCATCGATTGCATCTCAGTCGCAGAAGCAATACTGCAACAGCTTTAACAAGGAAGGCTGTGAAACTGGTAGTGAGGAATAAAAATCCATTATCACAGTAAGAAAAACATCTTCAGCATACGTTCTGATGGTGAATCAAGGCTGGTTTTAATTACACAAAGGAAAATCCATTCTGATGTCTTTTTGCTATACATTTATGTACTGTGTTTTAGTTATGTGTGTCTGTTTTTGTATCCTCAGTATATCAGGGTAGTAAAATACCTAAGTTGGAATTCACATATTTACAAAATATGGCTCTAAAAAATCTTAAATATATCACCTTAAGCTGGAACTTAACTATTAAAAGAGAATACTTTGGGAATACAGGGGACTTGGGAAAAAGAATAATAGGCAAAGTTTACCTGGAAGTGAGGCTCTTTGAGTATACCAACCAGTTCTGCCACATTTTCATCCACATTTATTAAAGGAGTGATATCTTCAAGAATTTCATTGACTAATTCTAAGTTATTGTCACTGACAGCTTCTAGTTTTGAATCTTCTAGCCTCTCATGAGCCTGAAAAGATAACCGTATATTAAAGTCATAACACACATTGTCTTGCTCCAGACCATGGTTTTCTTCTTGATTTTTTTCAAAAAGAATGTTTTAAAAAATGTTATTCCAAGGTTTGGTTCATTGAAACCAAATTTAATAGTCCAATCAGAGGCAATATATAGATTCTATAGTAAATGTTATCATGCAGTATAATAAATCTTGGCTTCTATTCCTAACCTAAAAGTCATGGAAAACTTTTTTTAATTAAACCATGAAAAACTGAGGAGGTATGGGGAGCCTGGGTGGCTCAATCCATTGAGCATCCACCTGTGGCTCAGGTCACGATCTCATGGTTCATGAGTTCCAGCCATGTGTCGGGCTCTGTGCTGAAAGCTCAAAGCTTGGAGCCTGCCTCAGATTCTGTGTCTCCCTCTCTCTCTGCCCCTCCCCCACTCCTGTTTTCTTTCTCTCTCTCTCTCTCTCTCTCTCTCTCAAATAAACATTAAAAAAATTTTTTTTTTAATTTTTTAAAAAAAGGAAAAAGAAAAAACTGAACAGGTCAAATGACAATTTAAAAAACATTTTCTAGCCAATATAAATTCCTCATGACCTTCTTATCTAGGCTCAAACTCTAGATGATACTACATATGCTTTATGAAAATAAATTATAAATAAAAACAAAAAAATAGGAATATAATCATTATATGGACTGCCATTAAAAAATAATAAAAACCATTCTGGGAGCACCAGAATCCTAAAGCTACCATTTTCCAACTTTGAAAATCAGCAAAATAGTGTCAATTCAGGGAAGGTAGCTCTTGAACTGGACCTTGAAAGACTGTATGATTTTGTTAGGGGAGTGACCCTCTCATATTTCTGTATTAAGTTGCCTTTTTTTTTTTTTTTTTTTTTTAATCTCACAATCTTTTCCTTGCAAAATGGACTGTGAATCACACTGTCACAGAAAATAAGTAGGTTTCAATAGTGAGGGTAAAGCAGAGTTTTAAATTCAAACTGGAGGGGCACCTGGAATGCTCAGTCAGATGAGCCTCTGACTCTTTATTTCAGCTCAGGTCACGATCCCAGGGTCTTGGGATCAAGCCCTCGCTGGGCTCCACGCTACGCCTGGAGCCTGCTTAAGATTCTCTCATCGTCTCTCCCTCCTTCCCTAGCCTTACTCCCTCTGACCCCCTCCCCTGCTTACAGGCTTGCAAAATCGCTTTCTTAAAAAAAAAAAAAAAAAAAAAAAAAAAATTCAAACTGGAAATGAATGCTAAATATTCTCTATTTTTTAAAAATGTTTATTTATTTTGAGACAGAAAGAGTGAGTAGGGGAGGTGCAGGAGAAGGAGAGAGAAAGCATCCCAAACAGGCTCTGCGTCATCAACACAGAGCCCAGTGTAGGGCTCAAACCCACAAACTGAAATCATGACCTGAGCCGAAACCAAGAGTCAGATGCTCAACAGACTGAGCCACCCAGGTGCCCGACATTCTCTCTCTTTTAACTGCTCTTTGTTTTTCTGATAAATGGTTGCTGTCTGATTTTGAAGACAAAGCAGAGCATAACTGTTAAGATTTAATGTATAAATGAAACGATGTAAGATCACAAACCTTATATTTAATATTTTAAGATCAATTTCTCTAAGTACTCAGGAAAAATCCAAGTTTCAAGTGGTAACAGTATCAGTTAAACTTTATCTGCACCTATAATACTTCAGCTGTTATTTTTACCACAGAGTGGATCCTTCAAAGACAAATACAGATTCTAATTTTTAAAATGCAATTTTTTTCATTTAAATGTATTTCCTCTAAGTGACTTACAAGAGTGAAGTAAGAGCTTAAGTAGAAGAGGCGGACATATATTAAGCAACATTTCTAAGAAATACCTCAGAAGAAGAAATTTAAGTCATATGAAGACAGAAGAAATTATAACTGTTATTAAACGAAGAAAAATGTCAAAAGACCAAGTGTAATTTAGAGAAAGCAGTTTCTATTACATTTGGATAAGAAAAAAATAGATAAAAAAATTAAGATTAGAAAACGTCACAAAGAATGAAATGGATAAATTTGTAATTTTCTGAAAGCATAACACAAGCCTAATAAGGATAAGATGATGAGGACACTCAATATGTATCATAAAATGATTATCACCATTGGAAAAAAACTAAAATAACAGACATAACTAGCTAACTCTTACAAAACAAACTAGACTTGCTTATTACTTTAATACAAATATTCGCTGTTAACAAATACTGAATTTAGCATCATTAACCTTGCTAACCTTGTTTAACCTCTTATGGTAGTATAAGAAAGTTTAAGCAAAAAAAAGGAAAGAAGCTTAACATTTATTGAGGGCTGTGTGTGTGTGTGTGTGTGTGTGTGTGTGTGAGGGAGGGAGGAAGAGAGAGAGACACCATGTTTTCAGTGCTGTGTGAGTGAATGAGTGTGTGTATATGTGTATATCAAACAAAGATAGATGTGTTATTATCTTCACCTTATAAACACTCATGCAAAGTAAGATAAAGTGATTTGCTTGAATTCATACTACTGGTAAGTGGCAGTCAGGTAGTCTAATACCAAGGCATATCTGACTTGATCACTATATAGACAGCCACTGTGGTTAATTATTCCATCTACTATATGATGTATCATTCTAACTCATTTTAACTGTGTGAGATATGCTCTCATTGACTGCTAGTTGAGTTGCTGCTTCTTGGCATGTTTTTCTAGTCCAGATGTGGTGTTAATTATGTTCTAGTACATCTGTCCTCATAGTTATTTTATACTCCTATGGTTCAGAATAAAACCCACCCCTTCAACCTGTACCCTTTGTGCTCCAAATAAGAGGTATAAAAACACCACCTATTTCTCCAGGAAAACAGATAATGACTGGCTTACAGTTTTCAGGTAGTAAGTCAGTATATTTTCTATAACATTCTATGATTATGTAACATTATCAATTCAAGACACTGGGACAAGTAAAGAAACCAAAATGATCACTGACTTGAGAACTCTAATAAACCCTTCATTTCTATGTTCATCTACCTTACTGCTCCCAAATTGGGTGAGGACACATGGGAATGTGGAAAGACCCACAAGAAAGAGGAAGTAAGTAGGAGGGCAGAATTATGTTATAAAAACAAACATACCTGAAGGTTTTTTCACATGAACTGCACAGACTGGTTCTGTAGTAGGAAAAGAATATCACCACACAATACAGAAATTCTCAGAAAAAAGCTTTTTAGTGAAACTGTAGCTGTAATTATATTAACACAGAAAGCCAATTTCTTAAAAAATATTTTCATAATGTTTATTTTTGAGAGAGAGCACAAGTGGTGGAGGGGCAGAGAGAGAGGGAGACAGAGATGTGAAGTGGTTCTCCGCTGACAGCAGTGAGCACAGTGCAGAGCTTGAACCCATGAACTGCAAGACCATGACCTGAGCCGAAGTCAGATGCTCAACCAACTAAGCCACCCAGGCACCCCGGAAAGCTCATTTCTGAAATACAGTTGGGGCTATCAAGATCAACTTTAGTTTTTCCAAGAAAGCAAGTGTAGGTCCATATTTGTTAACTACGTAGATTTTTAAGCTCTAAGATACTGTTGAAAGAAGCTGGGACCTCTATTCGTTTTAAAGTCAGAATATATTTACTAGCTTTTAAGAGGCAAGTACCAACTTGAATTTAACTAATCCAACCAACCAAAAAAAAAAAAAAGGAAATACTAAAAACTGACCAGAAGGACAGATGAATCATTAGCTATTTGAATAAATGGGTCTTGTTTCCTTTAAGAAAAAGCATTATTAGAAAGCTAGCATAATTGGGGCACCCAGGTGGCTCAGGTCATGATCTCACTGTTCGTGGGTTCAAGCCCCACGATGGGCTCTGTGCTGACAGCTCAGAGCCTGGAGCCTGCTTTGGATTCTGTGTCTCCCTCTCTCTCTGTTTCCCCCTGCTTGTGCTCTCAAAAATAAAGATTGAAGGGGTGCCTGGGTGGCTCAGTCGGTTAAGCGTCTGACTTCAGCTCGGATCACGATCTTGCAGTTCTTGGGTTGGAGCCCCATGAGGGGCTCTGTGCTGACAGTTCAGGGCCTATAGCCTGCTTCGGATTCTGTGTCTCCCTCTCTCTCTGCCCCTCACTGCTCACACACACACACACACACACACACACACTCTCTCTCTCTCTCTCAAAAATAAACATTAAAAATTAAAAAAGATTAAAAAAAAGAAAAAAAACGAGCATAACTTAATAAAAATATATTCCACTTGCCACAAGGGTTGAAAGAACATGCCACAACTGGCTTTGTAGAACACTTGGAGCTGACACAAATATGGCCTAATCTACCTGGTAGGTCCAGTTCTGAGAAACCTATTCACCACTGTATCTTAGAAAAATGACCTACAGAGAGGAAAGAGTTCTTTCAGGACTTTTAGGTATTTTATATTGGCATAGTCTAACCATGCTTGCAAGCAAATAATAATAATAACAATAATAAAAAAAAGTCTAACAGAAGCTGTGGGCTATAATAAAGAGACAAATACTACTATTTATTATATTGTATCTAATACTATTATCATTTTGTGTAGTAACCTTTTCTCCCTTAAAAGCAAGGACCAAAATACCATAAAATTTTTAAAATGTTTATTTATATTTTTAGGAGAGAGAGAGAGCGAGCGAGCACGTGCACATGCATGCACAAGGTGGGGGAGAGACAGAGGGAGAGGAAGACAGAGGATCTGGAGCAGGCTCCATGCTGTGAGCGCAGAGCCCAAAACAAGGCTTGAACCCACGAACCATGAGATCCTGACAGCCGAAGTCAGATGTTTAACTGAGCCACCCATGTGCCCCATAAATTTTGTTTCTATCTTCTTTGAATGTGGCTAAGTACTTGGTAGTTGCTCATTAAATATTTCCTGAAAAAGCTAAGTACATGAGAAATAAGTTTGGCTGTGGTCAAAGAGTTATCCTCTTCTATACTAGACATTTAGGACAAGAAAAATCAAGAGAAGCCCAAAAATGGTCAAAAATAAATAAGAATTTGAGCAGAAAGTAGAAATGAGAATAGAAAGCAATTTCTAATTTGCTTCTGCATACATTATATCAAAGAGAATGAGATTTGTTTTGAACAACAAAGATGAAATAAGTATAAATAAATTAGAACTGAATTCTCTAATGAGTAAAGAACTTGTCAGAAATTTAGTTAACCAAAGAGGTCAAATTCTTACGTTAGATAAATTGTATATCAAAGTACTCAGGGAGCTTCTAAATAACATTGCTGAGCCATTCTTAGAGGTATCTGTAGAATCAGGAGAACCACACAGATGTCAAAAAACTAGAAATGGGAATCTGTTATGCTTTTAAAAATGAGAAAAACCGTTTTTGTTTTTTTTTTTTAAAGCTTGGCTTTAACAGTATTCAGAGAAAATATAAAAGATACTTTTTATAATCTTTGAGTGGGAAAGACCTTTCTAACTTATGTTGCAAAATCTGGAAAAGCCATAAATTAAGCAAAAAAGGCCCAATAAAATTAACATTTAAAATTTCAAATTTCTTGTTAAAAATTAGCAAAGTCAAAAAACAAGTGAAAAACTAGGGTTAAAATACTTACAAATCATAATATAGACAAAGGGTTAATTTCCTTATATATAAAGGACTTCTACAAACCAATAAGAAAAAGATCAACACATTAAGAGAAATAAGCAAATAATATGAAAAATTCACAGAAAAGGAAATTCAAACTCTTAAACATATGAAAAGATGCACAGCCACATTCATGAGAAGTATAAGCAAATTATAATACGATATTCTTTTTTTTTTTTATCAGATTGGCAAAGATAAAAATTCTGGTAACATACCATGTTAGTGAGAATAGGGTAGAAGACAGACACTCTCACACATTTTTTTTCCCCCTGGTGGGAACATACTAGTGTGCAGAGTACACATTTATCTCAAGCTCACATGGATCATTTCCCAAGACAGACCACAGTAAGGGCCATAAAACGCATCTTAAAAAGTTTATAAGAATAAAAATTATATAGAGTATACTCTCAGACCACAATGGGATTAAATCGAAACTCAGTAATAGAAAAACAGCCAGAAACCCATGAAACACTTGGAGACAAAGCAACACATTTTTTTTTAATGTTTATTCATTTTTAAGAGACAGAGACAGAGCGCAATTGGGGGTGGGGCAGAAAGGGAGGGAGACACAGAATCTGAAGCAGCCTCCAGTCTCTGAGCTGTCAGTACAGAGCCTGATGTGGGGCTCGAACTCACAAACCATGAGATCATGACCTGAGCTGAGATCAGATGCTTAACTGACTGAGCCACCCAGGTCCCCCAAAGCAACACATTTCTGATAATACACAGGTCCAAGAAGTCTTAAGAAAAATTTACAAATGTATCAACCAATGAAAATAAAACTTACCAAATTTGGGGGGATGCAGCAAAGGCCATATTTAAAGAGAAATTTATAGCAGTGAATGCATAGTTAGGAAAGAAAAAAGACCTAAAATCAATAATCTAAACATCCACCTTACAATATAACTCAAAAAAGAGCAAATTAAATACAAAGTAGAAGAAAAGAAAAATTTAAAGCACAAATCAATCAACTGAAAAGAGAAAATCAATAAAAGTTAATGAAACCAAAAGCTGGTTCTTTGAAAAGATTAAAATTCCAGCTTAACTAAGAAAAAAGAGAGAAGACAGAGATTTATTAATAGCAGAAATGAAAGGGGGGGCCATTACTACTGACACTATCAATAAAGGAATAATATGAACAATTCTAAGCCCAGAAATTTGATAACCTACATGAAATGGATCGATTCCTTTAAATACACAATCCAACAAAACACACAAAAGGAAATATAGATAACTTGAATAGTCCTATATCTGTTAAAAAATTATATCAATAATTAATAACCTTCCCAAACAGAAAGCACCAGGACCACATGGGTTTGCTGGTAAATTCTACCAAACATTTAAGGAAGAAATTATACCGATTCTCTGCAATCTCTTCCAGGAAGCCGAAGAAAAATTTCTTAATTCATTCTACAAGGAGAGCATTACTCTAATACCAAAACTTGACAAAACCTTAATTTGTCATTATACAGTTATTAAAACCCAGACAGACATATTCAACACAAAGTATGAACACTAATGTACACTATGCACTTTAGCGAATTAAGTTTTAATAGAAAAATTGAAAAGAAAGTACAGAGAATTTCCATGTATCTGCCTCATCCTAGTTTCCCTTATTCACACCTTGTATTAGTGTGATATGTTTGTTATAAGTCAATTTGATATACTATTACTAACTAAAGCCTATAGTTTACATTGAGATCCATTCTTAATGTTGTATAGTTCCATGGTTTTTGACAAATGCATAATGTCATCTATGCACGTTTACAGTATCATATAGAATAACAGTTCCACTGCCCTAAAAATGCTCCATGCTCCACCTACTCACCCCTCTCTTGTACTTCCCCAAACCCTGGCAACTATGGATTGTTTTGTATTGTCTCTATAACTTTTGCTTTTTTCCAGAATGTAATATAGTTGGAATCATACAGTATATACTCTTCTAAGACTGGCTTCTTTCATCTAGAGACATGTATTTAAGGTTCCTCTGTAGTTTTTTTGAAGCTTGATAGTTCAATTCTTTTTACTGCTGAATAATATTCCATTGTACGGATACATCACACTTTATGCTATTAAAGACATCATGGTTTGCTTTCAAGTTTTGATAATTATGAATAAAGACGCTATAAACATTCACATGTAGATTTCTATGTATACATAAATTATCAGCTCACTTGGGTAACTATCAAGGAGTGCAACTGGGGCACCTGGGTGGCTCAGTTGGTTAAGAGTCTGAATTTGGCTCAGGTCATGATCTCACAGTTTGTGGGTTCAAGCCCTGCATCAGGCTCTGTGCTGATGGCTCAGAACCTGGAGACTGCTTCAGATGCTGTCTCTCTCTCTCTCTCTCTGCTCCTCCTCCCCTCGCGCGCGCGCACACACACACACACACACACACTCTCTCTCTCAAAAATAAACACTAAATTTTTTTTTTTTTAAATTAAAGGAGTGCAGCTGCTGGATTGTATGGTAATACCGTGTTAGCTTTCTAAGAAACTGCCAAAGTGTCTTCCAAAGTAGTTGTGCTATTTGCAATACTAACAGCAATGAACAAATAGCTTCCTTTTTATAATATAGGCCTACTTCAGAGATACTGTGGGTTTGGTTCCAGACTACCACAATAAAGATAACATTGCAATAAAGAGAATATCGCAGTAAAGCCAGTCAAATGAATTTTTTGGTGTTCCGGTGCTTATAAAGTTACTATAGTCTATTAAGTGTGCAATAGCATTGTGTCTGAAAAAAAATGTATATACCAACTTAATTAAAAATTACCTTATCACTAAAAACTGCTAACCATCATCTGAGCTTTTGATGAGTCATAATATTTTTGCTGAGAGACTCACACCTCGATGCTGATGGCTACTAACTGCTCAGGGTGGTATTCCTGAAGGTCTGGGTAGCTGTGGCAATTTCTTAAAATAAGACAAAATGAAGTCTACTGCATTGATGGACTCTTCCTTTTACAAATGATTTTTTTTTTTTTTTTTTTTGTAGCAGGAGATTCTGTTTGACAGTCTTTCCCCTACAGTAGAACTTCTTATAAAATTTAGAGTTAATCCTCTCACACCCACCATTGCATTATCATCTGTTGCTGTCATTTCAACAATCTTCACAGCATCTTCATCAGGAGTAGACCCCATCTCAAGAAACCACTTTCTTTGCTCACCCATAAGAAGCAACACCTCATCCATTAAAAAGTTTATCATGAGACTGCAGCAATTCAAATATTATAATGAAAAAGTGCAAATATCTTGAGAATTACCAAAATGTGATAGAGACATGAAACAAATGCTGTTGGAAAAATGATACAAATAGATTTGCTTAATGCAGGGTTGCCACAAAGCTTTTATTTTTTCTTTTCTTTTTCTTTTTTTTTTTTTTAGAAAACCCACAGTATCTGTGAAGGGCAATAAAAAGAAGCACAAGAAAATGAGGTATGCCCATGTACATTTTGCAAATATTTCCCCCCAATCAGTAGCTAGCTGTTTCATTCTCTTAAAGAGGAAATTTTAAAATTTTGATAAAATCTAATTAATGAAATTTTTCATTATGCTTCATGCTTTTTATGTTTTACCTATGAAGTCTTTCTCTAACCCAAAGTTGTGAAGTTTTTATGTATTCTTTTAGATGTTTTAAAATCTTAGTTCTTACTTTTAGATCTATGATTTGTTTTGAGGTAATTGTTGTATATAATGTGAGGAATAAGATATTGTTGATTTTTTTGCATATAAATATTCTATTGTTCCAGCAACACTTATTTAAAGAACTATCATTTCTTCATTGAATTACCATGGTATTATTAATAAAAACCAGTTGACCATACATGTGTTGGTCTCTATCTGGGCTCTAACCTGTGCCACTGATCTATACCAATATTACACTGTTTTCTTTACTGTAGGGTAATAGTAATCCTGGACATCAGGTTGTAGAGAACATCAAATTTTGTTCTTTTTTAAAACTGTTTTTGTTAGTGTAGGTCCTTGATAAATTTCACTATCGTCATGTCAGCCTGAAATTTTGACTGCTATTACAGGGATTCTATAGATCAGTTTGGGGAGAACTGACATGTTAAAGACAAATGAACCTTCCAAACCCTGTATGTATATATGTATGTATGCCTTTAATTTCAGCATTTTTTTTATCGTTTCCAGTGTACAGGTCTAGCACACATTATTAAATTTACTATTTCTTTAATTTACAATTTCTGATTCATTGCTAGTATATAAAAATTTATGTAGATCAATCTTGTATCCTGTGACCTTGCTAAACTCACTTGTTAGTTTTAGAAGGTGTGTTTTCCCCCCCGCTTCTGGTAGATTCTTAGGGTTTCAACAGAGACAATAATGTCATCCTTGAATAAAGATAGTTTATTTTTTCCTCTTTAATCTGTATGCCTGTTCCTTCCACTGGCTAGTACCTCCAGGTATAGAAGTGAATGGAAGTAATGAAGTCTGAACAGGAGTGATCACAGAAAGACGGCATTCTATATTCCACCAAGAATTATGATGTTAACTATGGTTCATTTTTAATAGATGTCCTTTATCAGGTTGAGGCAATTTCCTTTTCAATTTACCAAGTTTTATCAGGAATGAATAACGTTCAATTTTGTAAGATGCTTTTCCTGTGACATAATCACATGATTTTTTTTATGTTATCATTAAAATGCTGACATTTATTGGTTTTCAAATGTTAAGGCAGTCTTGCATTTTTGAGCCAAAACTCACTTAATTAATGGAATATTTCCTTTCTTGAAATGTCTTTAGCTGGCTTTGCTATTAGCGTAACAATAAGCCTCATAAAAGTAAATGTTCCTTTCTCTTCCTTTGAGGAAGAAATCAAGTAGAATTGGTATTACTTCTTCCTTATAAGTTTGACAGAATACTCTTGGGAAGCGATTTAGGCTGGAGCTTCGAGAAAGGTTTCAAACTGAAAATATTCAGTTCAAAAAAATAAATATAAGGCTATTCAGGTTGTCTATTCTTACATAGGTTTTAGTTGTATCTTTTAAGGAACTAGTCAATTTCACCTAAGTTGACAGATCTATTGTCAATAAAGTTCTTCATAATATTTATTATTCTTGCAATATCTGTTGGATTTGTACTGATGTCCTTTTTCATTTCTGATACTATAATGTGTGCCTAGCTAGAGGTTTACTTATTTTACAGTTATATTCAAAGTTATATTGACTTTTTCTATTTTTGTCGTTTATATGTTCAAACTTATTTTCATTATTTACTTCTTTGTCCCTATTTTGAATTTGTTCTTTTTCTATTTTTTGGAGGTGACTTATCACTTAGATGACTGACTTATATATTCTCTTCCAACTAGACATTTTCCTCCAAGCATTGCTTTGACATGTATTTTCATTTTCATTCAATTCAAAATAGTTTTTTTTTTAATGTTTGTGATTTCTGCTTTGACCCAAGGCTATTTAAAAGTATGCTGTTTAATTTCCAGATATTTGGTAATTTTTCAGATAACTCTGCTACTGAATTTTAGTTTAATTTTGCTTTAGTTTCATAGGTCTGCTACAACCAACTGGGGTGAATTCTGCCCAATGTACTGTGTAGTATGAGGACTCTCCACTCAGGCTGGTGGCAATGCAAACTATTCTCCATCCTTTGTGATCTCTGGAAATTGTTTGGCCTACTGTGCTTTCCAGGGGATCTTCCTTCTAACTCTAGAGGCTTACTTCATATATATACAGGTCAGTACTCAGCCAAAGATTTGAGGGGAGATTCTAGAGCCCTTTTTGTGTTCAGCTTCCTCCTCCCTGATTCCAGTCAGTCACTTCAATCTCCCCAGATCCTGACCTCTCTGAAGACTACTGGCCGGTTGTGTTTCCTCTTGCTGTACTGCAGCCTGAAAACTACACTCAACTCAGTTTCAAAATGCTCACTTCATTTGTTTCCTTTCTGTCAGGCATCATGGTCCTATGCTGCCTGCTGTCCCATGTCTAAAGACAGTCTCTCTCCCATCCCATATTTTGCTAACTTGTGAGGGTAATTCAAGAGTATTTTTTTTCTTCCTTATGGCTGGGGTGAACTTTATTCATCCTTATAACTTTACTTTTGGTGGTTACCCTAGAGATTTCAGCATGCATCCCTTTTTATATATCATAACCCATTACTTTTATCACTTCCTGAACAACAAAAGAATCTTACAGTTGACTCATTAAGTCTCTCCTTCCTTTTAGGCTATCATCTTAGCATACTTCACTTATATACAGGTTATAAATGCCCCCAAGACAAGGTTATTATCTCATCTTAAAAGTCAATATTATTTTATATTTACCATTAATATTCTCATTTGTCATTCTGTCAGAAAAACTCTTTTTTTGCATTTCTTATAGAGTAAATGGAGATTATTTCTTTCAGATGTTGTCTAAACTAATCTTTATTTTGCTTTCATTTTTGGAGCTACTTTTGCTGGAAAGGAATTCAAGGTTGGCAGTGTTTTTCCTTCAAAATTTTAGTGATTTTAATGCACTCTGTTTTCACATTCATAGTCCCTGTTTTATTGCTATTAGTCTTATTGTTTCTCTTTAAAGATAATGTGTATTTCTTCTCTGATTGCTTTACAAATATTCACTCTGTTTTTGATTTTCAGGAATTTAACTATGACGTTCCAAAAAATGTTTTTCTATATACTGAGGTTCACTTTGCTTCTTGAATCATCAGTCAATGTTGTTCACTAATTTTGAAAATTCTTGGCCACTGCATCTTCAGCTATTTCTTTTGCCCCATTTTCCCTCCCCTCTTTCTGGGATACCAGTTACATGTGTATCAGATCTTCTGAGTATGACTTACATATTCTCTCTTTTCTTTTTCCATACTTATACTCGGCATTTCAGTTTGCATGCTTTCCACTAACTGTACTTAAATTCATGAATCCCCTTTTCTGCCATGTTTTATCTATTCATCTCATCAAATGGGCTTTTAATTTCAGATATATTTTTGAGTACTTCAATGTCCATTTGATTGTTAATTGACACACACGCTATATTTGTTTCAAGTGTACATTTGACAAATTTACACATTCCTCAGCGCACACCATAAGTATAGCCACCACTTGTCACCATACAATATTATTTCCATATCACTGACTATATTTCCTATGTTGTACTTTTAATCTCCATGACTTATTTTTTACAACTGGAAGTTTGTGCCTCTTAATCCCCTTTACCCATTTCACCCATCTCCCACCCACCTCCCCTCCAGCAACCACCAGTTTGTTCTCTGTATTTGAGAACTATTTACAACAGCCAAGCTATGGAAGCAACGCAAGTGTCCATCGATAGATGAATGGATAAAGATGATGTGGTATACTGGGACTACGCCAAAATAAAAAGCTTTCGCAGCAAAGGAAACCATCAACCAAATGACAAGGAATCCTATTGAATGGGAGATGTTTGTAAAATGGGCAGAGGACCTGAAGGGACATTTTTCCAGAGAAGACATACAGACGGCCAACCGACACATGAAAAGATGTTCAACTTCATTAATAACAAGGAAAATGCAAATCAAAATCATAATGAGATATCACTTTATACCTATTAGAATGGCTAGAAGCAAAAAGACAAGATATAACAAGTGTTGGCAAGGATGTGGAGAAAAAGGAACCTTGTACACTGCTGGTAGGAATGCAATCTGATGCAGTCACTGTGGAAAACAGTATGGAGGTGCCTCATAAAATAAATAATAGAAGTACCACATGATCTAGTAGTTCCACTACTGGGCATTTACTGAAAGAAAACAAGCATGGTAATTTGAAGATACTGGCACCCTTGTTTATTCCAGCATTATTTACAATAGCTAAGATATGGAAGCAGCCCAAGCATCACTGATACATGAATTGATAAAGATGTGTGTGTGTGTGTGTATACACACACACACACACACACAATAGAATATCACTCAGACATTAAAAAGAATGAGATCTTCCCATTTGTAAAATACAGATGCACCTAAAAGGTATTACACTAACTGAAATAAGTCAGACAAAGAAAGACAAATACCATATGATTTCATTTACATGTGGAATCTAAAAAACAAACAAAAAGCACAAACAGACTCATAAATACAGAATACAAACTGATGACTGCCAGAGGGGAAGTAGGTGGAAGGATGGGCAAAATATGTGAAAGGGAATGGGAGATAACAGACTTCCAGTTATGGAATGCATAAGTCACGTGAACAAAAGGTACAACATAGGAAAGCAGTCAATGGTATTGTAATAGTGTTGCATGGTGACAGACGGTAGCTGCACTGGTGGTGAGCACAGCATAATGTATAGACTTGTCAAATCACTATGGTGTACGCCTGAAACTAAAATAACACTGTGTCAACCCTATTTTAAAAGGAAAAAAAAAAATTTTAATGTTTATTTTTGAGAGAGACACACAGAGGGGAGAGGCAGAGAGAGGGTGAGACACAGAATCTGAAGTGGGCACCAGGCTTTGAGCTGTCAGTATGCACAGAGCCTGACGCAGGCCTCAAACTCACGAACAGTGAGATCATGACCCTAGCAGAAGTTGGACACTTAACTGACTGACCCACACAGGCACCCCTCAAAAGAAAAAAAAATTTTTAAAAGATTACATAGTGTGTGTATATATATGTATATATGTGTATATATATACACACATTGATATCCATACAACAATGGAAAACTACTCAGCCATAAAAAAGAATGAGATCTTGCCATCTGCAAAATATGGATGGACCTAAAGGGTATTATGCTAAGTTTAAATAAATCAAAGACAAATGCCAAATGATTTCATTTATATGTGGAATCTAAAAGACAGAACAAGGGCGCCTGGGTGGCTCAGGCGGTTAAGTGTCTGACGTTGGCTCAGGTCATGTTCTCGTGATTTGTGGCTTCGAGGCCCAAGTTGGGCTCTGTGCTGACAGCTCAGAGCCTGGAGCCTGCTTCAGATTCTGTGTCTCCCTCTCTCTCTGCCTTTCCCCTGCTCACACTCTTTCTCTGTTTCTGTCTCTGTCTCTCTCTCTCTCAAAAATAAACATTAAAAAAGTAAAAAGTAAATTAAAAAAATAAAAGAACAAATGACCTTTTGATTGCTTTTTATTCTAATTTTCTAGTTATATTTTAAATGTCTTCACTTTCTCTTTTCTTCTATTAAAAAGATATTAATAAATTATTTAAAAATATTTGTTTATAAACTCTAATAAAAGCATCATCTATGGAACTGCTTCCATTATTTTTCTCGTGATTATTAGTCACATATTCCTGTCTCTCCATGTGTCTAGCAACATATGCCTCTCTGTTTCTTCAGCAACTTAACCATTTTTCCTCTACTTGTACCGGGAGTATTGGCGGGCTGTGACTTAATATCTCTTTCTTGGAAGTAGATGTCTTCCCTTCCTCCTAGAATTTCTTTTCTTTCATTGTAGGAATACTAAGTTATCATTGCTCCCATTTATTGAGAAACTGCTTGAATGTTGGATACTATTGGTTATTCTGTTCTTAATTTCATTTTTATCATAAGATTACATTACACTAGTACCTGAGCTGCTCCAAAGCCATCCAGCCATTTCCTTTATTGAAAATAGTGATCAAGATGATCCTCCATAAGGCCAGTATCAATGGCACCAAAGCCACATTAAAAATAATTTTTTACCAGAAATTCTTAAGAATACACATGCACACAAAAACCTGTGCTGTAGTAGAAAGAGCACAGAATTTAAAGAAAGAAAACCTGGTCTACACCTCATCTCTGTCACTTACTAGGACAGTGACCTTAGACAAATAATTTTTGTACTTTGAATCATGATTTTCAATTCATTAAGTTGCTGTGAAGACAAAACAATGTATTTTGTTCCTTTAATGTTTATTTTTGAGAGAGAGCGAGAGCATAAGTGGGGGAAGAGCAGAGAAAGAAGGAGACACAGAATCCAAATCAGGCTCCAGGCTCTGAGCTATCAACATAGAGCCTAACATGGGGCTCGAACCCACAAACCATGAGATCATGACCTGAGCCAAAGTCAGACGCTTAACTGAGCCACCCAGGTGACCTCAAAACAATATATTTTAAAGACCTCTGTAAATTATAAACACATTTTAAGATGTCTTACATAATATTATTATCTAGTTTCTAAATCTACAGATCAAAAGCTATAAATTAAACAAATACAGAGACACAGGTATAATAGATATGCTGATAATAAAAACTGACAACTAACACCAAAGGAAGAGTCAAAAACTATTTTAAAAGTACCAATTAGAACTAAGGGTGAGTTAGTCAATATAGCCTAAGTAGCCCCTACATATTTCAATGGACCCTGAAGCTATTAGTCTACCTTGACCTGGTACAGTAATTGGTATTTATGATAAGAAGCTTGAATTTTAAAGTAAATCATATCCTGGGCACCTGGGTGGCTCAGTCGGTTAAGTGTCCAACTCTTGATCTTGGCTGAGGTCCTGATCTCATGGTTCATGAGTTTAAGCCCTGCATCAGGCTCTATGCTGACAGCCTGGAGTCTGCTTGGGATTCTGTCTTTCCTTCGCTCTGTCCCTTCCCCACTTGCACTTTCTCTCTCTCAAAATAAATAAACTTAAAAAAAAGTAAGTAATCATATCCTTTATTATTACTATTAAAATAAAGTATTATCTAATAAACTTTAGACTGCAATCAAAAATTACTAAACTAGAGTCTCTCCTAGGAACTTCCACTACTAGTAGACTTCCACTAAGTTACAGCACATTTGAATGGTTTATTTCAACAATATTTGCTTATGGAAATAAAAGGGAGTGATGGGGGAGGGGGAGGGATGGAGGAGGGACTTGAGAAAGAGGGAGGCTAGACCACAGCATCAGTAACCTTGTGTGATGTGATCATTAACCTTTCTGGTAAATGTAGCTGGCAGTTCTCTGAGGTACCTCGTTAGAATATGAGGAAAGCCACACAGATATTGCACAGACTATTCAAAGATTATTTCATTTACACTGAGAGCTATTACTCTGCTTCCATGTAGCAGAAAAATGAGGTTACAACAATTCTTTTTTGTATTTTTTATTTTTGTGATGAATCGTCTTATCAATAGACAGAGACCAGCTAATTTGGCAATGAGAAGAAAATCAAAGCAGATGTAAGCCTCTCCATTCACATGTGCCCTTCCCCCGGAGATCTTCTCTAGCTAACCTCACCTGGTCTGCCAGAAGAGGAGTGAAGGAAAGATATTCACCATAGTGTGACTGCTTAGAAGTTCCTGTATGAAAAGGAATAATTTGAAAGCACTTGTGATGGTTTATTAGTTTTACAGGATTCTCTTTTTCCTGGTTTCTCTTTAGAGGGGAAAATAACATGAATTCAAAAGCAATTCCAGTCTGAAGCACAACTATTTGCTTGCATAACAAAAATCTCTCATCTTTTTCTACATATTAATAGTCTTAAATGAGTTAAAAAGAAAAATACTTTTTAATGTTTTAGAACTCTCTAGTAATAAAAAATACAAGAAATAAAATTTTTCTTTCATATTCCTATAATTCTCCAAAGTATTAAAATAAGTATTTAGATGTTTGGGTCATTTTTTTTTCAAAAATGCTAAATCTGAAATCAAATGCATTGACCATTTAGTTTTACAGAATAGGGATAAATTAATTGGTTCATCAATTATTTATATAGACAGACTAAGGAAGAAGCTATTAACTGCTACCAATTTTATATTATAGGCATTAATGTTTATGAAAGTATTTTTTAAATTTTAAATAATATCCATAAAGTTGTAAAAGCAAGTTTGAAATACTAACTGAAATCATTTCTGAATCTATCTCTCGTTGTGTAATTATAACAAACAAATGTTTGATTTCCTCTGAAGTCCTGTTATATCTTCCCAAGTTGTTAAATACACTCTTAATTTGTATTTATTGAAAGACAGCTCAATGTGATAAAGTTTTTATTTTCCTTTAAGTTAATTCCAGGTACTAACTTTACAAATTCTTTTCCTATTTAGAAATTTTGCTTTGTAAACATTATAGAGTTGGAGAAGCCATAACTCATTAACCCTTATTTTGTTAGAATAAAAGGTTGGGATTGGTATACTATAAAAAAAATTACTAAATTTAAATTCCAGTTGGGTAATATACACATGGATTAGTTTGTACGGAGGAGCCAAAGCCTTTCTATCATGGGATCTTAGAATGGGTAAGGTTCTGAATACAATGAGGATCTGCATCATTAATTCACTTTTACAAATGGAAAATTTTGTAAAAGTATCATTTTATACAAGTTAGAAGAAAAAAAGATGGCACCTGGGTGGCTCAGTCGTTTAGGCATCCGACTTCGGCTCAGGTCATGATCTCACGGTGTGAGATGAGAGTTTGAGTCTCACACTGGGGCTCCTCTGCTGTCAGCATGGAGCTTGTTTTGAATTCTCTGTACCCTTCTCTCTCCGCCCCTCCCCTGTTTGTGCTCTCTCTCTCTCAAAGATAAAACAAACATTAAACAAAAAATTATAAAAAAAAAAGAATAAAAGAGACTGTGGTTAAAAAATGATTATGGGAGGGGGTGAAATCAACATACTAGGTAGGAGTGCAAGAGGCAAAGGGAGAGAAAAGATGACTACACGGAGGACAGATCAGAGAGCACATGTGGCACAGAGTTCCCAAGAGCAAGAATTATTTGAGGGAATGCTAAAGAATGGGAGAGCTGGGTTGTGAAGTAGTTAATACACCACGCTTTAGTGATATTTATAAAAATTAATACAGGAAATAGTATAAATGAAATAAAACTGGACCAAAAATACTTGTAAAAGTGTATTTATGGATGAGTTAAGGACATAACTACAGAGTTCATTACAAAAAATACTCAGAATATCAGGGTTAGCCATGAAAAGACAAGATTTCAAAAAGTACTAGATATAGGAAGTCAAGAACCAGAATGAAAAACAGGTACATGTTCTAATGTAAAAGAAGAAAATCAGTATCTTGCTATTGTTGAAACGGAGATAGCACCAGGATCTTTTTCACAGGTTCTGTTACCATTTCCCTAAAACTTTAAATGTGTTAGGTTAAAACTAAGAGTCATTTTATCTTGTATTAAAAGTCTGCACAGGTGAGGCAAAAGTGGTCTAATTTTTGTGTGCATGATTTCATTATGTGATAAGTGTTACTATTTGCTAAGCAAAAGGTATATCAACCAAGTCCTAAATTAGTAATATCTAAAAAGACTTCTGAAAAGACAATTTTAAAACTAATTGAGTAATCTTATGAATAAACCACTATACCTTAGCAAGTGATTTTACAATAGGATTCTCCATAATCCCCTTCAGGAAAATAAGGTCTATTTCTTCTGCTCCTGTAGATGAGGGCAGCTCTGTAAGGTTATCCAACACTTGCTGCATTGCTGCTAAGATAAAAGCAAAAAACAAAACAAAACCAAAAAAACTTAAATTACAAGCCATTATGAAATATAATTATAAAATAAGATATATTTTATATATGTAAAATAATTTAAATAAAAAGACATTAACAATTAACACTCTTTTGGAAAGTTATGTTTTAATAAAATGAGTTGTTAAATGCTGTAAGTTTCAAGTTGAATTCCCATGAGGACAGTTTTTTGTATGCCATTTGGGCTTTATCAGACTACCTTATACATACTTACCACTTTGCAGTTGCTTTATATATTTTTTTAATTTAAAACTTACTCAAGAAGAAATACAAAATTTTAATAGATCTATAAAAAAGTAAAGAGATGGGATTACTAATACAAACTTTCCATAAGCCCAGAATTAGATGGTTTCACTGGTAAATTCTATCAGACTTTAAAGAGGAATTTAAAACAATACTTCACAAACTCTTCAAAAAAAAAAAAAAATAGAGGGAATACTTCCCAATTATTCTATAAGATCTTGATACTAAATCCACAAAAAAGTATCACAAGAAAATTACAGTCAATATCCTTTATAAATATAGATGCACAAATCTTTAATATAATACTGGCAAACTAAATCCAGCCACATATGAAAAGGACTGTACACCATGACCAAGTACAACTTATCCCAGGAATATAAGAGTGGTTCATCAACAAATAAAAGTCAATCAGTGTAATACACTGTATTAACAGAACAAAAAAAAAACATGGTATCTCAAGAGGCACAGAAAAAGCATTTGACAAAATCCAAACCCTTTTCATGATAAAAATATTCAACAAACCAGGAACAGAAGGGAAATTTCCAAACTTCATGAAAGGTGTTTATGAAGAATCTATAACTAACATGATACTTAATGGTGAAAGACTGGATGCCTTCCCATAAGATCAGGAACAAGGCAAGTGTGTCTACTCTTGCCACTTCTATTCAACATTATAGTGGAGATTCCAGCCAGGGCACTTAGGCAAGAAATAAAAGGCATCCACACTGGAAAGAAATAAGTAAAACTATCTATTGTTGCAGATGATAATACCTGGTATACAGAAAATCCTAAACTACACACACAAAAAATTACTGAGTTCAGCAAGTTATGTTTTGTTGCAGGATACAACCGGAAAATACAAAAATCAAATGTATTTCTAAATATTAACGATGAATAATCTGAAAATGACATTATGAAAACATTCTTTTTACAAGAGCACTAAAACAATAATTACAAATAAATGCAACAAAGGAAATGCAAGATTTATACACTGTAACTATAAAACATCATTGAAAGAATTAAAGAAGACTAAAATAAATAGAAAGATACCTTATTTCCATGTATTGGAAGTCTTAATGTTGCTAAATTGGCAAACTGATCTACAGACTTAATGCAATCCATGTCAAAATCTCTGCTGCCCCCTTCCCTTTTATTGCAGAAACTGATAAGCTGAATGTTATAAAGTTGTCAAACATTCCCAAACTAATTTGTACATTTAATGGAGTTCTAATCAAAATGCAACAGACCCTCCCACATGTTTTCAGGCCAGGTCTGGCTTGTTCCCCACCCCCCCACCCCCCCCACCCCCCCCAATAAGGAAATGGCCAGGGAGTTCCAGGAAACCTGGGCTAATGAGGCAGGGGAGTGGGAAAAACCAATGCAGTTCTCCACAGGTTGGGGAGGCCACAGTGTTTGGCAGTAACTGGTTGTCCTGGGGCAATGTTGTGCTAGTGAATGTCTACAGGAACCTGGTATACATTGTCAGTTTTAGTAAAAAGCAAATCATGTGCTTTACAAGGAAATCTTGAAAAGGACCTCAAGTCCCTTTGGGACCCATGCTTCTACCCGATATTCCACTATTCAGGCTTCATGATATGCAGTATGAACCCTAGCTCCTTGGGAATGATGATGCAAGGCTGGTACAATGGAAACCCAAGGAAATCAGAATTGTTACAACTATCTAACCAGGATGAAAGCTCTGGATGCCATCCATGCCTATGAGATCCCGTTTCAAGCTGAGGCTGGTATCCCCCTTCCATTATGGGTGAGAACTCCCCCCCCCCCCCCCACCTGCTAGAACTTTGAATCAGTAGTACTCCTTTCATGGAGTACTTGAAGCCCTCAGCGGTACCCTGTTCCTGCTGGATGGCTAGATGGCCCACTATGGGATATGGGTCGGTAGCAAGTACTGAGAGAGTACTTGCTCTAACAGGAGACCCTGACCAAGCTGGCCCACCATGGTCAAGGCACAAATTGGGAGCTGTCTGCAACACCAACAGTCAGCAGCTAGAGACCTAACTAAAGTCTCCCCAACAGCCATCATGTAAAAAACCTCCTCTCCAGTTAGAAGAGTCAACATGCCAAGCACTTCCTTGAATTACAGAACTTTGAGGACAATGTAACACACTGGGGAGTACTCTGATAGAGCTGAAGGACTCTCATTGAAGACTGAGCCAAACAGACTGCAGTGTGCTTGCTGGGCAGGTTCAGACTGGAAGCCAAAGCCTCACTGAGTCCCAAGCTCCTAGAGATCATTCCCCAACCCCTTCTTATAGGCAGTTTCAGAACATCCACTAAGACTTTGTTTTCCCTTGGTAACACTTTTCTCTGGAGTTGAATTCAGATGTTATTTTTAACATTCCTGTCAAGGCTTCCTTAAAAGTCCTCACTTTTTTTCTTGTTCCTTTTTTTTTCCCCCCTTCTTGGTTTTGATCATAGTTTGTCTGCCTTGTTCCAGGCTATCTAATCCCAAAGGTGAGAGTTGAGATGAAGGGACTTGGTCTCTTCCATGGATTCCCCTTTTTACGTGACTGAATGAGAACCATCTGGGTTTTGGGCATCTTGGAGTAGATTAGTAGGGTAGGCAGACAGAAACTGGTGAAGAAACTGGTGAGGCAGTAGGTGTATATGGAACAACCTACCCTGGTGTTCCAGTTAAACCAGGATGTGGAAACACTAACACAACTTCCCTGACATGCAAGGATTTGCTCTGACACTTTCATTTCATACTATCATGAATAAAATGAATAATGTTCTGACCTGGCATAATCCCTTTCTCCCTCATGTATTGGGATGCTATGGGATGGTGTGAGGGAATGGTTTCCTCTAAATCAATTCATTGGTCTGACTTTATAAATTAGTTATCTAATAACATGACCTATTCAAAAAATGCCATTGTTCTTTTTAACAAAATTATCCTCAAAGCATATGAAAAAATGAGGAACTGTGAGAAAATTGTAACAAAAAATAATGAAAATTAACTCTATAAAATATTAAAACATAAATTAAACCTATCAAATCTAATGTATGTAAAACCTTAACACATTAAAGAGGAAGCTCTCTATAGTGGGGACCTAGCAAAGTTGAGTGGGAGCCAGGGAAGTAAAGTGTCCTCCTTTACTCAGAGATTCCAGGGATAAAAGAAAACCCCAAAACTCAAAAGTTTCCTACAAGTTCCACTCCTCCTCCATAATCACTATAGGATGGACCCTTTATTCAGAAGCTACATTCAATGAAAAATACAAATGGAATTCTTATTTAAGAGAAAAATATATTGAATATATATATTCACATATAAATATATGAATATATATATTCGATGACATATATAAATGGAATTCTTATTTATGACATATATGACATATATATTCAATGACACATATAAATGGAATTCTTACTTAAGAGAAAAGTATATTTAATCCAGATCATCCCATTACAAAAATGAACAAATCAAGAATCATCAAACACTTACGAAAGCTAGCAGCATGAATATGACTCACCAAATTCAACAAACAGAAACATTAACTGCCAAAGAAACAGAATTACTGGGGTGGGGAGTGGGGAGGAGAAAGAGTAAAAGTAAGAAAAAAAGATGAAATTATAATGTGTAGGAAGATCAAACTGAAAAATTCTCCCACTAAAAATTTTCTTTATGAGAAGAAAAACATAAAAAAACCCTGCTGTGGATCACAAAGACCAAAATTTACAAGATGATGGGAAATTCATTAATAGACAGAAGGAATTAATAAAAGGGAAAGCAGCAATCGATAAAAAACAAAACATAATTTGATCAATAAGCTGGCTCTTTCAAAAGACCTATAAAAATAGATAAATGCTTGGCTAGTCTGATTAAGACAAGACATAAGTAACACTAGGGATGCAATGAGAAAGTAACTGCAGGCAAAAAGAAGATTAAAAAGAGAATGTAATAAACAACTTTATTTTAAAATCTAGTCAAGTAGAGATTTTTCCTGGAAAATGTCAACGACAGAAGTGTAGGAGAAAAAGATAAAAATAGAAATAGATTATAATAGAAGAAACTGAAAAGGTTTTCAAAGATCTACCTTCTTAAAAAGACACAGGCCAGGAGAGATATAAGAATAAATTCTATCAAACCTTCAAGAAAGAGCTACTTCACATTTTTAAAAGAAAGTATAGAAAGGACTGAAAGCATTCCAACTTCAATGCAGATTTCAAAACTCAAAAAAAAAAAAAATGATATATTAAACTAACGAGCATATATGCAAATACCTTAAACAACGTACTAGCAAATTTAATCTAACAAGGTCTTAAAAAGTAACAATAGCCAAGTAGACTTTATCCTAGTAATATAAAGATGACTTAACATTAAGAAAAATATAATGTAATTTGTCACAGTATAAGAAAACCCTATCATCTCAATGTTTTGAATACAGCACATCAAATAAAATTAAAAACCTAATCCTGATGGAAAACTGCTACCATAATAAGAATAGAAGAAAGTCATTTTATACCAGAATCTATATGAACTATCATACTTAATGGAGAAATACCAAAGGCTTTACCATTAAAGTCAAAGATAAGACCAGAATGCCCACTCAGGCCAGTACTTTTCAAAGCTATATTGTAAGTTTTAACCAAGGTATTAAGACATGACATTTAAAAAAACTACAGATGTTAACTATCTACTTGGAAAAGTCTCAAGGAACCAGCTAAAAAATTATTTAAGTCAGGAGTTTTAAGTTAAAGGAGTTTTGCTAAGTGACTAGACATAAGAGCAATAAAGAAAAAAAAAAAAAAAAACTTTCCTAATAGTAATAACCAACTAGAAAACATCATTGCAGGGAAAAAAGAGATCCCATTCACAATAGCAACAAAATCTATTTTGCAAAAATAGTAAAAAATGCTAAAATAAAAATTTTCATCCAGATAGGTATGAGAAAAACTATAAAATACAATGAAGAATGCTTAAAATAAATAAATGAAGAGACCATGTCCTGGGATAGGAAGATTTAATACTATAAAAATGTCAATTCTCTCCAAATTTTTCTTTAAAAAAATCAATAAATCGTAATAGAAATCCCAACAGGATTTTTTAAATAAAATTATTCCAAAATTTATTTGAAAGAGAATATGGGTAAAAGTAGCCAATAATTTTAGAAAACAAAAGCATAAATATAAAGGAGTAACCTGCATTATCAAGTATAAAAACAGTATAAATTAAAATAGTGCAGTATTGACACAGCAATGGCAACAGACAAATCTTGAAAGAAATGAGCTTGGGAATGTAAACTGGTTGCAGCCACTCTGGAAAACAGTATGGAGGTTCCTCATAAAATTAAAAATTGAATTACCCTACGACCCAGCAATTGAACTACTAGGTATTTATCCAAGGGATACAGGTGTGCTGTTCTGAAGGGACACATGTACCCCAATGTTTATAGCAGCATTATCAACAATAGCCAAAGGATGGAAAGAGCCCAAATGTCCATTGATGGATGAACAGATAAAGAAGAGGTGGGGTGTGTGTGTGTGTGTGTACAACAGAGTATGACTCAGCAATCAAAAAGAATGAAATCTTGCTATTTGCAACTACATGGATGGAACGAGAGGGTATTATGCTAAGTGAAATTAGAGAAAGACAAGTATCATACGACTTCACTCATATGAGGACTTTAAGATACAAAACAGATGAACATAAGGAAAGGGAAGCAAAAATAATATAAAAACATTATAAAATAATATAAAAACATAAAAGACTCTTAAATATGGAGAACAGAGGGTTACTGGAGGGGTTGTGGGAGGGAGGATGGGCTAAATGGGTAAGGGGCATTAAGGAATCTACTCCTGAAATCACTGTTGCACTATATGCTAATTAACCTGGATGTAAATTTAAAAAATAAATTAAATTTTAAAAAATAAAGTAAAAAAAAGGAAATAAAATCTTTTAAAAAATTAAAAATGAAAGAAAAGAAAAGAAAAAAAAAGGAAAGAGATGAGCTACCCAGGATTTAATATGCTAAAGGTGACATTTCAAATCAGTGTGGGTAGGGTTCAGTTAAATATGGTAGAATAACTACTTGAGTTTATATTCTTTCCCTTCAGAACTTCTATTAAAGTAGTAGCAAAGTATTAATAAAGGTAAAGCCCTACAAAAATAAAGAGAAAAAAAACAGGACAAAAAATAGCAAAAAAATATTGGAATAATACAAAAAGAAACTAACTTAGAGCAAAGGTAGGCTCTACCTCCTAAATACTTGTGGAATATAACAACTTCTTTCCATCGCCCCCTCATGAGTCCTAGCCATCATCATTTCTTGTCCAGACTACAAGAGCCTCTCTTGTGTATATGTGTGTGTTTGTGTGTAATTAACTGAAACCTAGATTTTATGGCCTGTAATACATTGCTAGATTCAATCTGCACCATCCTTTATAGCTTTAGCTATATCAATCCTATCCCTGTCCTGATGCAAAGTCCTCCTTCCACTTACCACCCCATATTCACAACCACTTTTGTGTACTTAATTCATACTCACCCTTTAGGAGCAGGATTTCTATGTCCCTGGCTGCCCCAATTAGGATAAATTCTCCTAACATATATTTTCACAGTATTCTATACATTATAACTCTGATAAACCTATAATTAAGTACTTTGATATTGGTTTAATGTACAATTTCTTTTCTAAACTCTAATTTAGCATAGAAATTGTATCTGTTTTGTTCAAACCCATATTCCCAGCCCACAGTCTGGTACATCCTACGTTCTTCATAATACAGTTTCAGTCACAAAAATGTACCATTTTTCTCCTACTAAAATCAAGAATAGGGGGTGCCTGTATGGTTCAGTTGGTTAAGCATTTGACTCTTGATTTCAGCTCAGGCCATGATCCCGGGGTTGTGGAATCAGGCCCGCATTGGGCTCACCACTGACAGCACAGAGCCTGCTTGGGATTCTCTCCCTCTCTCTCTCTCTCTCTCTGCCCCTCCCCAGCTCATGCTCTCTCTCTCGCTCTCAAAATAAACACCAAAAGAAAAAAAAAATCAAGAATAGTTTTAAATTATGTGTTGTTATTTATAAACAAAATATCTGCCTACTGCTTGGAATTGGCAAAATGTGGTGTAGTTTACAAAGCAGTAACCTTAAAACTACTAACTTTCCACAAATTGTATAATAAGCCATAAAGATAGAAATGGTATCTTTCAATGCTTAGTCTACTTAAAATGGCTTTTTCAGTAATCCTTCTCTATATTTCTAACTTCCTAGAATATAATTCAGTATGTAAGGTAAATATAAAAAATAAATTTACCCACCTATATTCTGTTTCAAAAACTCTTTAGAATTGTTTTATGTAAGCATTTCTAACTAGTTTTAGAACTATAATTAAATGAGCTATCCTTAATAAATTAGGATTAGAGTCTTAAGATAAAAAATCCTTTTGTAACCACACTTGGTGGTATATTCACTCCCATTCAACTCAACAAACTAGATTTCCCATTGAAAATTTGACAGGTAAGGGGTGTTTGGGTGGCTCAGTCGGCTAAGCATCCAACTTTGGCTCAGATCATGATCTTATGGGTCATGAGTTTGAGCTCCACATCAGACTCTGTACTGACAGTGTGGGGCCTGCTTGGGATTCTCTCTCTCTCTCCTCTCTCTGGCCCTCCCCCACTCACACTTGTGCGCGCTCTCTCTCTCAAAATAAATTAAAGTTAAAAAAATATGACACGTAAGTTAAGTTTTCATAACATGTTAAAATTTATTTCTGTTGTTATATTTTATAGATAAAACAACAATTATTTCAGCAGAACCACCCTGGATAATTTATAGAATTCCTGAAATGAAAAACAAAATCTCCTCCTATGTGCTTTTGGAAAGGTTTAATCAAACTTTTAAAGGAGGTATCTAAAAAGTCATTTGGACTACTTCTCATGTAGTTGCAACAGAGCATCAAAATTCTTTCTAAAAATATATTTCTAAGACAAATTTCTACTGAGGTTTGGACCAAATCAGGTTTCTTTACAACTAAATTGTGACACAGTATTTCCACACAACTAATTTAACCATCACAGCAGAGTTCATGCAAATCATTAATGTTAAGTCAATAACAATTGTTTTCCATAAAATGATAATATGCTGTCAATATTTTAGCTCTCAAACTAATATCTTGAAATTCTAATTTAGTTACAGTTATACCAAATCAAAGAAAAAAAACTTTGAACGTGCTCAGCTAATTTAATCAAAATTAGCTAAAGGCTTATAGGCTAGGTATGATGTTACATGTTGAAGCGACTACAAACATACTATTTTTGCTCCAAAAAACTGAAAACTAGCAGACCAAAATGTGTAAACATGTGTACAAAACACAATAGTGATAAGAACACTCTGAAGGAATCACAGTTCCGACTCTTGATTTTGGCTCAGGTCATGATTCCAGGGTCATGGGATCAAGCCCCACATTAGGTTCCATGCTGAGCATGGAGCCTGCTTAAGATTTTCTCTCTCTCCTTCCCCCTGCCCCTCTCCCCAACTTGTGCTCTCTCTCTAAACAAACAAACAAACAAACAAACAAAAAATGGGGTGACTGGGTGGCTCAGTCAGTTAAGCATCTGACTTCGGCTCAAGTCACAATCTCACAGTTCATGAGTTCGAGACCCACATCGGGCTCTATGCAGATAGCTCAGAGCCTGGAGCCTGCTTCTGATTCTGTCTCCCTCTCTCTCTCTGCCTTCCCCCACTCATGCTCACTCTCTTTCTCTCTCTCAAAAATTAACATTAATTTTTAAAAATCTATTATCTACCTATTTATCTATATGAAGCTGTATTTCCTAAAGTATTCCTAGAGAAAATCTAAGCTTGAAGTCAACAAAAGCACAGGCACAGTGAAGGGGCAACCATACAGGGTAAATAAGGAATCCCATACACAAGAGCATACATTTTAACCTAAGTACCCATACATTTCTTCACAGAGACAGTGGGTAGGTGTTCTGCATGGGAAGGGTTCCTAACACAAATGTTGGGACCTGAACAAAGAAGCCCGGAGGCCAAGGTAAATCTGGTTCTTCATAATGGACTCTAAAGAAGAAGGGGTGGAGGCAAGGCTACGATACAGGAGGGAATACACAAATACACAGTGTTTCAGGAAACAGGAAACTATTAGCATTTCAGGAACAAAAAATACTTTTGGCACAGGATTGTTCTCTGCCAAATGCCTATAGTGTTCTACAGTTATTATGACAACCGAAAGTTCCCCTTACTGCATTTTCTGACACATCTATAGGTGGTACCATCTTCTCCCCTTCTGTTCTTCCAACAGAAAAGCTTGCACTAATATGTTTTATCTCCAGGGTAAATTCTTCCCTCTCAATTTAGCTATCCGAGGGTTCCTAGCTTGCTCACCTGCTCTTTGCCTTCAAATCTCAAGAAGAAGCCTGCCTGAGGCTCGCCACTCAGCCCCTGCTCAAGCCCTCTCATTCCAGAGAGAGTGGGGCAGGTTCAGGGGACAGCCTATACACTATAGAGGTTATCCTCAGTAGATACATATTCTGGATTAATCAACCTAGTCCTTCATTTATCAATATAAACCAACTGCTAAGATCACCAGACATCTGAAGAAAACATCAGTGACAGTGGACAAAGCTGAACAAACTCAACTAAGGAGAAACAGATGGTGCTGAGAATACAATTTAAAATTTTAATTTTTATTAGCATTCTCAGAGATACATGAGAGACTACTGCATTCATAAAGGAACAGGCAACTAAGAAGGAGAAAATGGGGCATCTAGAGAATAAGAAAAAGTTCCTGGCAATTAAAAATATTGTCAAATTTAGAAAACTCAAACAGTAGACTAAATGATAAGACTGTTAAGGTCAAAAGTGCTAATCTGGAAAATCAAGTGAAGATAAAGTCCTAAATGCAGAAGATGAAAACATGAGAAAAAACACATAAGCAAGTCCAATAGTGCCTATCAGGAGTTTCATAAGACAAGATCAAAGACAAGGATGAGGAAATAGCTGTCAAACAATAGGAAAAAACGTCCCTGAGTTTAAATGACATGCAAACCTTCAGAATGAAAGGCTTTCCAAGAACAGAGCAGATTGTATGAAAAAGATCCAGATCTGGCCACATCTAAGTGACATCTCACAATGCCGAGGATTAAAAATGGGGGGTAAGTGGGTATTTCTCAAAAGAAGAGTTGTGTAAAAGGAACAATAATCAGACTTCCATGCCATTTATTACTGGTAATATTGAATGCCAAAAGATAACAGAGTAAGAATGTCAAAGTTTTGATGCAAAATAAGTTTAAAGAAACATTACATACATGCACACACATATATACATAAAATACGTTCACGTATGTGTACATACGTATGTGGTAAAAGTTTAGTTATGTTGAAATATTTAACACAATCTCTTCCAAAGAGCTTTCTAGCCTTCTAGACAAAATTTATGCCTGTATTTAAATATATCCTTTATTTATGCAAATGTGACTGTTTTATTAATATCTTTGTGATCTTTCCATATTGGAGCTCACCCATTCCAATATATCTAGTACTTCACTAGATGCATCAACATCTATTTAGTCTGTCCTCTACTGAAAGATATACAGGTTGCTTCCACTTTCTGCAGTTATCATTTATAATCAGCATCTACAGATCTATATCCATACACATATACATATATACATAAATGTATGTACCATAAGTGAGTAAATACTAAGAGTAGAATTGCTAGTTCAGAAGATATGTGATTTTTCAATTGTCAGATATTGTGAAACTGTTTTTTAAACAGGGTCTATCAATTACATTTCCATCAGGAGATCCTCATTTCATTATCTTTACAATAATAATGAATTGCTTCATAAAGACATATCAATACAAATGCATAGAACTTGTGCAGCAAAAGGAGTGGTTTTAGAGAGAACCAAATTCTGAATGCTAATCTCATTTTTCCTCCAACGTGGCATCAAAATAAACCTAACAGCACCTTTATTTCCTTATCTGTAAAAAATAAATGACAATGATCCAGCTCATATGGTTATTCAACAAAATTAAATGACTCACCTACTAAAAACATGTAAACGCTAAATATTCTGCTCAGGCTAATATTCTGTAACTCAGTCTCTTCATCTCTCATTGTGACTATTGCTAATTATTCAAAGTGTCAATGAAAAACAAATCCCAATAACAGCAATTTAAATATATTTTTTCCTACCTTGAAAACATGGTTTAAAAAAATAGTTGAGGGTTTCCCTAATTTCATTATCTTAACTGACCACTTTGCACCTTGTCATCGTCTGATAAATTTAATTCAGAAATGAAAGTGAACTACCATTTGTAAAGAACTTATCAATATTCCTATTATAAATCAAGTGTCTTATAAAAGCAGCTAGTGTAACTTTCTGGCATTCTTAGTTAGAAAAGACTTTTTTCCTCCAAATTTTTATTTAAATTCCAGTTAACATGCAGTGTAATATTAGTTTCAGGTGTAGAATTTAGTGATTCATCACTTCCATACAACACCCAGTGCTCATCACAAGTGCCCTCCTTGATCTCCATCACCTATTTAACCCATCCTCCAGCCCATCTCCCCTCCAGTGACCATCAGTTTGTTCTCTATAGTTAAGAGTCTGTTTCTTGGTTTGCCTCTCTATTCCCTACCCGCCTTCCCCCCCCCCCCACCACTATGGTCACTGGTTTCTTAAATTGCACATGAGTGAAATCATATGGTATTTGTCTTTCTCTGATTGACTTATTTCACTTAGCATAACACTCTCTAGCTCCACCAACACTCTTGCTAGAAACAATTTCCTATTATGGGCAATGCTTTAAGAAAAAAGTCCTCTTCAAAAACAAAAAAAGATAAGAAACAGGCAGCATCTAGATATTTTCACTAAATAAGGAATTCTGGACTGATATATCCCCTCCCTACCACCATGCTTAAAACTGTTTTACTTCCTTTTGGTCTTTATAATCTCTGATGAGAAATTCCCATGAATTTAAATCATTCATCTATTAGTGGTTTTTGCTTTCAGTATTTTTTTTTTTTTTTGTCTTGTTTCCAGCAGTTTGATGATGTGACTGGGCATGTATTTCATAGAACTTATTGATAACTGAGGTTTGTTGAACCTCTTGAGTCTATAGGTTTATGCCTTTCACCAAATTTGGGAAGTTTTCAGCAACCATTCAAATAGTTTTTTCTGCACCATATTCTTTCTTCTTTTCTTCTGGGTGTCTGATGAAACAAAATGTTAGATTTTCTGGTATTACCCCACAGATCCCTGAAGCTCTGCTCATTATTTTTTTCAAACTTTTTTTCTCTCTTGTTCAGAGGTTGGATAGATTTCTATTGATCTCTAAGTTTACGGATTCTTTGTCATTTCCATTTTGCTATTGTACTTGTCCAATGAGTTGTTATTGTGTTTTTCAGTTCAAATTTTCCATTGTTTTCTATTTCTTTACTGAGACATTCTACATTTCCATTTGCTTCAAGAGAGCTCACCGTTGTCATAGCATATTTATAATAACTGCTTTAAGTCTTTCTCAAGTGATTCCCACATCTGTGTCATCTCAGTGTTGTGTCTGTTATCTTTGCACATGTGAGTTGAACATTTTCCTGGTTGTCAACGTGCCAAGTAATTTTGGAATGTATGCTGTATATTTTAACATATGAGACTGAATCTTGCTGAAAACTTATGGAGAGTGTTGATATTTCTGTTTTAGCAAGCAATTTAGTCAGTTGAGGGCAGGCCTCAGATTCTGACCTTTTGAGGTATTATGGCCATTTTAGTTTAGTCTTCCATGCTTGTTTATGAATTTAAGTTTTCATTTCTCCCCAGTAAATATCTAGGAGATTGCTGGGTCACATGATCAGTATATTTTTAACATCATCAGAAACTATGAAACTGTTCAAAACTTTCACAATGTTATCTGGATCTGTCCCACATAGGCAACATGGGACTTAGGTGGTAGTCTATCAGTGTTTCAGTACTCAACATCTATGTATGCTCTTTAGGTTCAGATTGACACATGCACAGTTCAAGGGCGAGTCCAGGAGTGCATAAACAACTTTAAGGGGTCCCTTTCTAGACTACTTCCTCTCCATAAATATGCCTGGTACTTCTAGTTCTCTGGGATGCTCTTTACCAATGCTCCAGCCAAAAATCAGGGGCTCTGTTTAACCTACTCTGCCATGTACTTACTAAAATCACAACTCCTTCAGTAGAAGAGGAAGGTTTCCTTCCTTGGAGTTACTGTCTTCTTGGCTGTTGCAGCTGCTTCAACAGTGCTACCAAAGGATTTCCTGGGGACTGGGGGGCAAGAGAACTCAGAATAAGAAAAAAGAGATTTCTGCACTCTGAGTATCTTGCTCTTTAAGCCAGAACTAGAAGGTTTTGGAAGTTCTCACTGTTCATTCTGATGCCAACTTTCAGGTTTGGGGCTAGTTCAGGAGATGCCAAAAGTAAACTCAACATAAATTCAGTGGTATTTAAATACCTGGTTGTCTTCTCAACCTGCCTGCTACTATCACCCTTTAATCTATAAATAGATACTCCTATATTCAGTTCTGTTTTTATAGATGCATTCACTGGGAGAGACAGGATATAGCATGTTTATTCTACCATACTGGAACCCTTTGTGAGTTATATTTTCCACCTAATTTGGGGTGGTTTGGTGCCTTTATTTCTTCAAAAAAATTTTTTAATGTTTATTTCTGGGAGAATCTGGGGGAGGGGCAGAGAGAGAGGGAGACACAGAATCTGAAGCAGGCTCCAGGCTCTGAGCTGTCAGCACAGAGACCGACGATGGGCTTGAACTCACTGACAATGAGATTATGACTTGAGCCAAAGTCATACACTCAATCAACTGACCCACCCTGGTGCCCCTTTTTCTTTCTTTTAAAGTTTATTTATTTTGAGGGAGAGATAGAGAATGCGGGAGGCGCAGAGAGGGAGAAGGAGAAAGACAGAATCCGAAGCAAGCTCCACACTGTCTGTGCAGAACCCGATGTGGGGCTCGAACTCATGAACCATGAGATCATGACCTGAGCCAAAACCAAGAGTCAGACGCTTAACTGACAGAGCCACCCAAGCGCCCCCAAATATTTTTCCTGTCCCTTTCTCCTCTTCCTGTCTGGAAATCACATTACATGCATGTTGAAATGCTTGACATTGTCCCAAAGGTCTCTGAAGCTCTGTTTACTTTTCTTAACATCTTTTTCTCTTTCTCCTTTGGGTTGAATACCTTTTACTTATCTTCATGTTTTTTCTGCTACCTCAAATCTGCTGTTGAGCCCATCTAATTAATTTTTTAATTACTGTACTTTTCGAATCTAAATTCCTATTTGGTTCTTATTTTCTAAATTCTCTATTGAGATTATTGAAAATTAACAAACTGTCCTATAATTCTCTGAACCTGTTTAAAATAGCCAGTTTGAAGTCTTTGTTAAATCCAACATCAAGCTCAGAGTGCGTTTTCCATTGACTATTTTTCCTGATTATGGGTCATATTTTCCTGGCTTTTCTTTCTTGCCTTTATTTTTCCATGTCCAGAAGTTTCTGCTTGAAAACTGAATCTTTAATATATTACAGTAACTGGGCATTCATTTTATTTTTCAGAGTTGTCTTTTTTAACATCTCAAGCCTGTACGATTTCCACCATCTGCCAGTTGATTGTATATAGAGTGGGGAATGGATTCAAACCTAGACTCTAGTCTCCCTTGCTTTGAACTTTTTGCCAGACTCCCTCGGTCTCCCCTCCACATATGTAGTTTCCCAGGCAACCAGAGCTATATGGAGAGCTTATCTCAGCCCTTTTGTGGCTCTCTCATTTCTAGGATTTCTCTGGGAAATTTCTATTGGTCCACTACTCACTCCAAACCATTGTCAGCAAGGCAGCAGGTTTTCTTTGTTCCTAACCAAAGCTACCACTTTTCACCAGCAAAGCCGCAGGTTTCTGTATTCCCTCTTAGTCCCCCATTCCCTAAGTCACATCACCCCCAGTTCTGGAAGCAAAGCTGCTAGTTTTCTGTCAGACCCAATCTGGTAAAGCTTCAGTTCTCACCAAATGAAGGGACAGAGGGGTGCTAGGAAGGTATCTATCTGGGAAGGTATCTGGGAAGATATCAGGCATGAAGGCCATAGACTCACACTATTCTCACCCCAAGCCCTAACAGTTGTGCAAGATCAATTTTTTAACTGCCTTTGGTCAATTTCCAGTACTCCTAAATGGCTGTTTTTGATGATTTTGTCCAGTTTTGTATTTACTTTTTGCACAGGGGAACTGCCAGCCTTTTCATGCCATTATTATTAGAATTCAAATAATGTTTTTAATAAAGATTTTCAAAGTTTAAACCTTCACTGTCCCAAGTGAAAAAGATAATCATAATTGGTAATGCTGCTTCTAATGAGGCAATTTTTTAGGATGCACATGGTGATATTATTCAAAAACATAGGAAGAAAACAGAAACAACCTTTAATGTTACTTCGGAAGAGAATGGGTAAATATCCATCCTATATGAATAATGTGCAAACATTTAAAAGAACAACATGGTTTTTCACGTACTAACATGAAAATGTTCTCCAAAACACATTTTTTCTGTGGGAAAAAAACAAGTGTGGTATTTATAGAAATGAAGTACACAAAACTGTATTTTCCATAGGTACAAATATGTTAATATATAGGAATAAGTCTGAAAAGATATAAGTGTAACAGGTGTTACCCCTTAGGAAAGAGCAGAAAGATTGAAAGAAGGGTTGGTTAAAAGGCTCTCGGCTCTATCTGGTAATAATTAAAATTGTTACAAAATTAACATATTTACATATACATGTTTAAAAAAACAATAACTTAATAGGTTGCTCTAGCTATAAATTGTATATTTGGTAAATCATTATCAAGAGAGTTCCTAGAGATTTCTGTACAGACCCATAAGGATTAAAGAAAATCACTTCACCTAATAAAATTAAGTACTACCATCTACAAGATTTTATTAGGGAAAAATGCTTAGCCTCATTCCTCAAGTCATGAATTTGCCAAAGATAATCTCCTTATAGAGAATACTGCATCCCTTAAATATCCTGTTCCTTATGTATTAGTTTGTACTTTTTATCATGGATTTCTTTCTGAGTAAGCCATTTCCGGCTATGTCACACTAAATAATACCTTTTAAAAACTTTAGCAGGTTGGCTTTAAATTAAAAGATTTCTTTAAGGCCTAAACAATTAGAGTAAATGAAACTCATTAACAAATCCTACAAATCAGATATTTTTCCCATTTTTGCCCTAATCAAAGCCTTTACAGATTTCAAAAAGAAAATGGAGGCTTCAAGACACTGTGGGTATAGATGAAAACAACTTATCTTTCACTTTTACTCACACACACTGTAGTTCCCACATGTAGCTCTAAGGGTATTTGATTTGAGACTGCTAAAAATTAAGTTCTATATTGATTCTTGATAAATATTGATTTATCAAGATATCTTGATATTGATTCTTGATTTATCAGGCTAGAGAACTTACTCTCCTATAATATTATATTACTCTCTCACAATTATAAAATGATAAAACAATCTTTTGTATTTATACTAAGTGACTTGGGAAGAATTTCTTACTATTGTTGCTTTAAACAGTCCTCTTATAAGAGCTCTTTTAGACTTTTCTAATATAAACATGCACCTACACATGCTAATTTAACCAAAAGTCATCAAGTGGTATTGGTGGCAGAAGTCTTAACAATGTGTATTCTTCACAACTCCACCACTTTGAATCTTGCCTAAATAACACTATAGATACAGAGACTATCTTATTTCCATTTCATTTCTAGGTCAGTTGTCCATTGCCTCCCAACCACATTAGTCAACTCAATAAATATCTTTGCATTTTCCCTAAGTTGGTGAATCCCTAACCACCTTATGTGTAGATTATTATCCCTTCCTACATTTTCTAACCCATTTTAGTCTTTTAAACATGCTGTGGGGGGCCTGGGTGGTTCAGTTGGTTGAGGGTTAGACTCTTGATTTTGGGTCAGATCCTAATTCCAGGGTTGTGGGATGGAGTCCCATGTAAATTTTCTCTCTCTCTCCCTCTGCCCCTCTCCCCGACTCACGTGCATCATCTTTCTAAAATAAATAAAAAGTAAATAAAATATTTAAATAAATGCTGTAAGCTGGATGGGTTAGGTATTATCTCCACTTTATAAATGAAAAAAATGAAGCCCCAAAACTAAGTGACATGCCAGAAACAGATCAACAGGAGAAAAAAAATTGAGAGTTCAGTTCAACTGACTGGTCTCAAACCATGCTTAACTTTTGCAGCTGTAATCATAGATTATAAGCAACCTTCCTTGCAAGGAACTGACCATAAGCATAAGAACATGATAAGCTCATTTCTATCACTGAGGGTCTGCATTTTAACAAGTGGCAGGTATGAAGAAAAATCATGCAACAATCTAGTTTGGGTAGTGGAGAGGGCACTGGGTATGAGAAAATGGCAGTTTCTAGTTCTAGTCTTGCCATTGTGCAATATGACTTTATTATGATTTTAGCCCTGAAAGAGTAGACACACAAATTTCCACAGGTCAACATCTCTCAACATTCCTACTGCCATGCCAAGTGTTTGGACATGCTAATGGAATTAGAAATAACCTGCAAAAACTTGGAGGCAGTTACAAAGTTTAGTAAGATGGAAGAAAATGAGTTGCCAGTAATAATGTGCTCAGAAGCAGCAGGTGACGGAAACAAATGCTTGCAAGAACAGTAGATGACTGAAATAAAGGTTAATGGTCAGAAATGGCCATTAAAAACTATTTGCAGTCAAAAGGATCCAGAGATGCTGGATGCTACAATTAACATTGAGTTAAGACACTTAACTCATTCTATTTTATTATTTGTCTCCCTGGATTGTAATAGATAAATAGCCACTGAATCAAATGTATTTACTGAAAGGAAAGAAAAGGATTAAATATAAAACACCTGCTTTTTAAAAAAAAATGCCTCTTTCTTCTCTCATATTCTTCACTTGCAGTAATTTCCTAGGATTAAAGGAAATTATCAAGTGCAAGAAATACTGAAGGAAGAGTGATAATGGTTAAAGATTCAAATTATGTCACTGTACACGACATAATTCCAAAAAGGACTATTATAATAATTAATAATTGAAGCTAAGCTAAGATCCAAAGGGAAAACATACATCCATAATTTCTTTTTTTTTAATTTTTTTAAACATTTATTTATTATTAAGAGATGGAGAGAGACAGAGAATGAGCATGGGAGGGGCAGAGAGAGGAGGAGACACAGAATCCGAAGCAGGCTCCAGTCTCTGAGCTGTCAGCACAGAGCCTGATGCAGGGCTCAAACTCACAAACCACAAGATCATGACCTGGGCTGAAGTCAGTTGCTTAACCAACTGAGCCACCCAGGCGCCCCTACATTCATAATTTCTTATTTCCCCAGATGTTTTTTTATTTTTTAAATGTTTATGTATTTTGAGAGAGAGAGAGAGAGAGAGAGAGAGAATCCCAAGCAGCCTCTGCACTGTCAGCACGCAGCCCCACATGGGGCTCGAACTCCCAAACCATGAGATGACTTGAGCTTAGATGAAGAGTGGGACATTTAAACCATTAAGTCACCGAGGCGCCCCTCCCCAAATGTTTTAAAATATCTGGTAAAATGAGGGGAAATAATGGTTTTTCAGCATTCACTAGGTGTTTCCTGTGTGCTCCCTATTCTCTTATAACCTCTCAAAGAACAAGAGCATTCTCTTCTACATAGCCCAGTATATTACCTTGTGTACAATAGGTACTCAAAAAATGCTCAACTAATGCTCTGAATTATTTTTCCTTCCATTACCCAGCTTTCAGCCCAAATTGGAGATAAAATTTTGTACAATCAACTGATACATGCCAAAGTAAAATATGAAGTTATTTTGGAATTACCTTGAGTTTGTAATAATACCAGCATGTCAAAGGAGCCAATTCATAGGTCATATTAACACTCAAGAAATCTAAATAAAAGTTCAAATTGAAGCAAAGTGTAGATGACTGCAGTGACTCTTAGAGAAAAAAAAATATTTTGGGAGAGAAAGCTGAATGAAGGGTGCTCTTTATCAAAGATCTTTGTACCTAAAGCATAATTAAAAAAACAAAATTAAAGGGCTCCTGGGTGGCTGAGTCAGTTAAGCAGCCGACTTCCATTCAGGTCATGATCTACCAGTTCATGAGTTCAAGCCCCGTGTCAGGCTCTATGCTGAGAGCTTAGAGCCTGGAGCCTGCTTCGAATTCTGGGTCTCCCTCTCTCTCTGCCCCTCCCCTGCTCACACTCTGTCTCTCTCTCTCTCAAAAATAAACATTAAAAAAAATAAAAAATGAAAATTAAATTAAATTAAATTAAATTAAATTAAATTAAATTAAGGGGTACCTGGTGGCTCAGTCAGTTAAGTGTCCAACTCTTAATCTCGGCTCAGGTCATGATCTCATGGTTCATGAGTTTGAGCCCCACTTTGGGCTCTGTGCTGACAGCATGGAGTCTGTTTGGGATTCTCTCTCTTTCCTCTCTCTCTCTCTGCCCCTCCCTTGCTCATGCTCTCATGCTCTCTCTTCTCTCAAAATAAATAAAATAAAATAAAATAAAATAAAATAAAATAAAATAAAATAAAATAAAATAAAATAACGAATGGTTTTTTAGCAGCTCTTCCGTTTGACAGGCTCCAAACTTTTGGTGTGCTTGGATTTGACAAAATCAAGTGTCAAGCTTGAAAGAAAAGTAAACAGAAATACACAAGTAAATAAAAAAAAAAAATTTTTATTCAAGAGGACAAATATCAATATTTTCAGGGAAAGGTAAATTGAACATATCTAATTTTGTTCTCTCCCCTCTAAAATGTAATAAATGTGTATCTATAATTTTATTTTACTTTTAACAGCTTAAGTTTACAAAAATGGAAAGAATGAGTGAAAAGTTGATTTTGGAAGCTATAAAACCTGTGAGCAAAGGAGTGAATGGATTGAGCAAACCCAAAGAGGCTAAAGTTTAAACAAACTATGGGTAAAGTAAAAAAAATCATCTCAATTTTCCAAAGGCCCAGGGATTAGCAGAACAAGGTACCTGAGGTGAGGGGGGCTATAATAAGGAGACTTAGATAATATTAGTTCAGGATTTGTTAGATGATTCATTAATAAACTGTAGCTGCCTTTCTCCATTCCTGAATTTTGTTTTCTTAGAGTTATATTTATTTTCATACACTACTTATCAATAATTCAACTTCACCCTCCTTGCAGGGTGTTTGCCCCTTACCCTCCACCATGGAGGACCAAAAACTAGAGGTTTATTTTCTAGAGACGCTAAGGTAAGAACTGTCTCTGGACAAAGGGGATTGAAATCATATCGAAAACGGAATTACTGAATAATGAAACAACCCCTCCATCTGCTTCTCCCTTTTGACTATCAGAAGACTTTATTTTAGCCTATACTTGACCTTCTAGGCAGATGTGAAGAGTTTTCTCTCAAGATATGACCAACCTAACAGGAAAGACATAGATATCAAGCTCACGTATTAAACCCCCAATCAAGTCATACAATGTCTACAGAGAAGCTCAAAATGCAAAATGTGCTTTATGTTTTTAGTTTTCCACTCTTAACAATGAACCAATAACCTTGGGATATTAGATGCTGAGAAAAGCCTATAACATGAAAGATACAGACCAGAATAAACAATCAAACAGGTAAAGTTGACTTGGAATAATGAAACTATTCAGGGCAAAGAAAATCAACATCATTAACATTCTCAGAGAAAGAAGAGAATATTGCATTCATGAGATCAGAATAAGATTGCTCTAGGAGAGGAACATCCAGAGGAAACAAAAGAACTCTTAGACAACAAAAAATGCAAAAGTAGAAATAAAAAATTCAGTAGAAATCATGGAAGATAAATTCAGGGAAAAACCAAAGAAGTAGAAAAGCACAGAGGCAGGAAAAATAGAAGAGAATTACACGACCTGATAGAGGGCATCTAAGAGGAGTTACATAAAGAAGAATAAATTTTCCTCCTGGAGGGGAGGAAAATGTTATTGAAATACTTACTGCTTCTGGTTCTGGAAAACATTATGTTGCTAGACTAAATGGGGCATATAGCTCCCAGTGAAACAGATGAAAATAGACTTATAGCACGAGACATCACTGTGAGATTTCACAACACTAGGGACAAAGGAAAAACAAAAACCACACTCACATGTCAAGAATCAAGAATCAAAGTGCTTTTAAACTTTTCAATAATGACATCTAAAGATAGAAGATAATTAAGTGATGCATTTAAAAACATTTCCATCCTAAAATTCTTTACCTTGACAAACTATCAATCAAGTGTGGGGACAGTTAAAAATTATTTTCAGACTTGCTTATACGGTTTCATAAAATTAATCTACCACAACACTTTTTCTACGATTTAAAGACAAACAAAGGTGTGCTGCTCTGTAAGCATGAAACAAAGGAGCAACATAGAAAAGGAAAGACGTTAGATACCAAGAGATACTAGAAGACGCAAACTAGGAGAAAGGCAAAAGTAATTCTCAGGAGAAGATGACAAGTGTGTATCAGGTATAGAGAATAATGAGTCCATATTCAACAGGTCAGAAGCCTCCAGGAGTGACATCTTCAAGAAAATAAAATTGATAAATTTGAATGAACATACTGAAAGGTGATTTAGAAAACTAGCAGAGATTTGGGGATTGGATTATCGATAAGTAGTATATATACAGAACTAAGCAAATAATAACTTGAATAAAAATATAAGAATGGAGAAAGGTAACTATAGTTTACTAATGGATCAGTTAATAAATACTGATCTAATAAAAATTACTAATATAATTACACTGGGAGAATTGAGGAATCAAAAGTGTGTATAGACAGAGAGAGTAGGAGGAGAGTGGGAAAGAGCTAAATCCTCATCTTCAATAATGGTTAAAATCAACAAATCAAGAAGCAGCAGCATAAGCATGACATCTTAAAAAATTCAAGTAGTAGCCTCTGGGGAGCAAGAAATAGAGATAAAATTGAGAAGTACTGTCAGTCTTTCATCTATATGTACACTAACAATTTTAATTTTTAAAAAGTACAAAAAATACAACTCTCATGTATAAGTCGTAATGCCAGTTTGAGTCCAGAAAAATCAGAGAATTATAACCATTCTTTCAGAGTTAAAAACAAATAGGACTTTTTCTTTGAAGGCGAGGATGACCAAGTTGTCCTTGGAAAATAAGCTTCATTAAACATATTTAACATATTTAAATATATTTTAGTAAAATATTCCACTCAACCTAACAATAAAATAAAACCAACATTTAAAAGCCTACAAAGAATATTTTCAATTTTCAAAAGGTATGAATATTCTTTACATCTTTAAGTATAAAGATTTAACCTAAATAAAAGGGAATTTTTTAGTCAATCTTATTTGACTCATCATAAAACTGCTTCTACTTACTGCCATGTGTATCTAATGTCAACCTAAATCATTGAAAAAAAATTTTTTTTATGTTTATTTTTGAGAGCGAGCGAGTGAGAAGGAGCAGGGGAGGGGCAGAGAGAGGGAGACACAGAATCCGAAGCAGGCTCCAGGCTCTGAGCTGTCAGCACAGAGCCTGACGCAGGGCTCAAATGAACCAAATGCAAGATCATGACTTGAGCCAAAATCGAACGCTTAACTGACTGAGCCACCCAGGTGCCCCTCAAATCATTTTCTTTAACTTGTACCTACCAATTCCACTCTAACAAAAAACTGGGACTTAAAAATCATTGACCTGTACTCAAGTACAATTCAGATTATAATATAATAAAATGACACAGATCTCTCTATGCAAAGATATTTTACAAGCTACTAGAATTAGCCATCAATTTGGAGTATTTTTGTGTCTTAGCACTCTCAGATTGTGTCCATTTGTACTTACACCAGCCTTTAAAGCACTGAGCAAAACATTACAAGGCACTGCATTAAAGCACAAAACTTTATTTTTGATGGTGAAAAAAAAGTGGGAAATATTCTCAAAGATATAATGTCACTCAGTCATGTCCTCTGGGCAGGAATGCTCATGTGAAAACACAGAGGGACACCAGCTCCCCACATGGGGAGTCCTAGCAACAGGAATGTCAAAACATAGTTCAAATATTAGAAGATTTTGATTTTACAGGTCCAGAAGAAAACCTTGCCTAGCCTTAGCTTTACTAATTATTTAACAAAATTTTAGAAATTTACAAAGTCCAAAGAGGCCCTACCTTGGTAAGAGGAGCAAATTATATCCCATCCAAAATGAAAATATTATTTTAGGTTGTTACCTCACATTTATTATCTGGAAGACTTTCTGGTTATAAGAAACTTAAAGAACATGCAATATATTCAAAGTGGTGAAAGAGTACTCCAAATAGATGAAATAACAATTGAACACTGTTACTATTTAAATCTTATTGTGTATTTCCCTATGGCAAGCATAAACACTGGACACAACTGGATATCCTTACCAGACTTCATTTCTTAGCAGCTAAGGATTGAGCTACATACCATGTTTTGAGAATACTGGTAACAAAATGAACTAAAAATATGGTAATTTAGTCTTTCATAATTCTTTTTAAAGGTTACATAATAGTTTCAAATATTGCAGGATGTTTTACAAGTCCTTTTCTGTAATGATAGTTTTCTGCTTTAACAAAACTTCCCTCATATGCTCTGATTTGATAAAATGCTATTAATGATGTAGTTTATTTACATTTAGACTTAGTGAAAAGAGTCACCCAGTGTTCTGGCAAGCTTGCCGTCATTCATTTCAAAATAGGTAGCCCTAGACAAAATCATCAGGGAATCAAATTTCTCTTCCTCTCTCTTCACTTCTGATGTCCACAGCTCTTTCCCCCATTTTAGTGTCCTCTTATGTATTCTTCTCCCCAGGTTTTCAAACTTCCCTGCTTCTCCAAAAAAACAGCAAGGTCCCAAATACTGCTGCACAATTCCATTATTTTGCCCCTTCGTGGGTTCTCCCATACTCCCATTTCAAACATTCACTACACTAAACTGCCAACAGATGATGTTTTTAGAAGACAAAAGGAAAAAAATGGTATCATTTATGATTTATTGAAATTTCCCTCCACTTCTAGAATCAGATATGTCAGCACCATTCTTTCCTTCCTTTTTTCCAAGGTCAGAAGAAAATATGCCCCTCCTCTCCTACAAGGCTGCAATGAATCAAATCCTTCTCGCCCACTGTGGGACCATGAAACAAAGGTCATTTCTCTCCTACACTGTCACTATTTTTTCCTCACTTTATACTTAAACATTTTGTAAATGTGCTAACATCTACCTCATCCTTCAGTAATAATTCTTTTAAATAACTATTTAGAACCCCACTTCCCTCTTCCCTAAATCATACCCTCTCTCTGTCCTTTTCCTACCCCACCAAGCTCCTCTAAAGAGTAGTTCAGTTCTCTACCCTTCCCATCTCAGCCACTGCTTTCTGGCTTCCCCAGCCACTATTCTCTCCAAACTTTGTAAATAAATTTAGGAATGACTTTACTGATAAATCAGTTACATAATCTGTCCTCATCCTGTTTGAGGACAACCATCACTGCTTTTAACATCCTTCGGGTTTTCATTCTTTTCTTGAGTGATCTCATTCACTTCCAGAACTGTAACTAGTTTCTATATGAACATGATTTTCAAATCTTAGTGACAGCACTCACCTTTCTCTGACTGCCTTAACATACTTTCTTTGGGCGTCCCAAAGATGGTGCTTTCGATTTACCATTTTCAAAACTACTCACTCACCTAACTGAGACCTACTCTTCCTACTATATATTCTACCTATTATGACATTACCATCCACCTATTCTCCAAAGCTTAAAATCTCAAAGCCATCTGATTTTCTTTCTTCTCCCTAACTTCTAGATATCTGATTCTCTTTCAAATATTTTTATTCTGCTTCATCAAAGTCTCAAATTCATCATCTTCAAATTTTCCACTCTCAGACCTTTGGTTTAAAGTTTTTATCTTCTTTTGCACAGACTATTTTAAAATTCTCTTAACTAGTCTACCAAGCCCCAATCTTTCCCCACCCTGGCCCCTGCTCCAGACTATGTCTAGAAGTATCTGGTTAAAGTGCAGAGCTCATCCAGAGAAAAGCTAGATCTACAGAGATTTATTTTTTAAACAGCTCAAGTAAATAGCGCTGTCCCTAATTTACTCTCACAGTGTAGTAGTCCTGTTTTGAATATTTTTACTGACCTCACCACTAATTAACAAAGCAGGTCAAAGTTTCATTACTTATTGTAAGAAAATATGTAGTTGTTATAACTAAACTAGTCGAACTATCTGAAAATGTTTTTATACAATAAGCACTAATAAACCTGAAATATGACTGACTATAGGATCACTGCTCGATCTTATTAAATATGCAAATTTGAATATTTTTTAGTATCTGAAAACTAGGTTATTTTATGGTAATAAATTTCATTGAGTTTCTTTTTTCAAGATAATACACTTACAAAAATACCTAGAGTTCATAACAGAACCAGTAATAAAATGGTTTTTAAATTCAGCCATGACGGAGGTGATTGAAGAAAAGTAATCTTAAGTAATGGACTTAAAACCTGACCTTCTCACAGCTCCACTGCCATCACTACTCTAACCACCATCACCTCTTGCTTATTTACTGCAGCAGCCACTCAACTGGTCACTTACTTTCACTCTAGTTCTCAACAGTATTTTCCAGAGGGGCTAGAAACATTATTTTAAAACATAAAAAAGATTTTGTTATTGTTCTGCCAAAACTGTCCAATTGTTTCTCACTGCACTTATAAAATGCTCTAAATCCTGACCATGGCCTACACCAGCCTTCACGAGTTGGCACTCTGTGTGCCCCGCTGAGTTCACCCTTGACAATCTCTCCCCAATCTGCTTATCCTCAGTCGCACTGGCCTGCTTTCTGTACTTCAAACAGGCCTAGTTAATTTCCCATTTCTCATCTTTACCATTTTCTGTTCTCTCTGCTTGAAAGGATTCCCAGATAGCCACACATATATCCTTCCTCTCTCATTTGTCTCAGTATGTTACCTCCCCAGAAACAACCTAAACACTCAATCCTAACTAGCCTTTTCCACATACACACACACACTTGGGCACTCTCCCTCCTACTAGGTTTGTATCCATCAGAGTGCTTATCTGAAGTACCTTTGCTTATTGTCTGTCTCCCTTCACTAAAAATTCAGTCATTTTATCTCCTCTGGCGCTAGGGCAATAACTTGACACACAGTAGGCACTCAGATATTTATCAACCAATTCAGAAATATGTGCTAATGCCGTTCAAAGTTCTATTTCTTGAGTTTCAGACTCCTATCTCCTTGCCTACCTCTCTGTAAAGATGTTCTATGGGTACTATAAACTCAATGTACCCACGTATTGCATTACTTCCTAAATCTGGTTTGCTTCCTATATTTCCTATCTCAGGTAATGACACCCAGGTACACCTTGTCAATCTCCTTTATTGTCTCTAGCTAACCTGCTGCCAAGACCTTTCAGTGTAGTATCTTTCACATATATCCCTTTATCTCCACAGTCAGTGCCTTAGTTCATTCTCTCATCTCTCACCTTAACTTCCACAACATTCTAATTATTTTCCTTCATCTATCCCCCATATCACCATTAGAGTGAGCTTTCCAAAAATATAAATATAAGGGCCAGCTGGGTGACTCAGCTGGGCGAGTGTTCAACTCTTGGTTTCAGCTCAAGTCATGATCTCACAGTTTGTGGGTTCAAGCCCCTCTTTGGGGCCTGCTTGGGATTCTCTATCTCCCTCCCTCTGCTCCTCCCCCATTCACGTTTTTTTCTCTCCCCCCCAAAATAAATAAATTTTAAAAAATACAAATATGACCATGTTTATCCCCAGGTTAATATCACTCACTGGTTCCCTATCATCTATAAAATACAAATTCCTTAACATGGCACAAAGCCCTCACATTTTCCCCTGTAACTGTTCAAACATGCTCTCCTGCTCCCCCTTGGAGGGGCCCTTTTAATTCTGGCCACGCTAGGCCATTTGCTAGTCCCTAAATCCACTGCTTCATTTTGCTGTAACTTCATCTTAATTGTCTCAAATGGAGCCTTTTCTGACCCATCCTAGCAGATTTAGAATTACAACACTTACTGTATAAGTATAGTCAATCCTCATTATTCATGAATTCTGTATTTATGAATTTGCCTATTTGCTGAAATTTATTTTTAACCCTAAAGTCAATACTTGGAGTGCTTTTGTGGTTACCTGCAGACAGGCACAGAGGCAAAAAATGTGTCCAGTGTGTGCATCCCCAGCATAGGTCCAACAAGGAAACACTCTGCCCTTTTGTTTCAGCTCTCACACTAAAAACAAGGATCCTTTTCACAGTTTATTTAGTGGCATGTTTTTCACATTTTTGTGTTTTTTTGTGGTGATTCTGCTGTCGAAAATGTCCCCCAAGCATAATGCTTAAGTGCTGTTTAGTGTTCCTAAGGACAAGAAGCCTGATGATGTGCCTTGCACAGAAAATACATGTGTTCAATGAGCTTCCTTTAGGCATGAGTTATTGCTGTTGACCATTCAATGTTAATGAATCAACAACACGTTAAGGTGTCTTTAAACAAAAAACACAAATAACACGGTTATGCACTGACCAGTTAATAAAAATGTGATCAGAGGCTCATAAGAATCTAACCCTGAAGTTTCCTCTAAAAGCAGTATTTTCTAATTCAGTGTTCACAAAGAATTTCTAAAACATAACTACCATGAATAATGAAAATTGACTGTATTTTCATTTACGTGTCTCCACCACAAAATTAGTGGGCTGAGGGCAGAAATGCATCTTACTTATCTTTGAACTCTAATTCTTAGTATTATGCCAGACATGCATACTGAAGTTACCATTTACTGCACATAATTTTACAACTATGGTTTCTCATTTTTGTAATGTGGATATGCCGTGTACATTTAGACATTATGGTAGGATCCTCGACTGTTCCCCAGCCCAGGAAGACCTTGCTCAACTTGGACAGTGAATGGTCTGAACTTTATCTTCCATCCCTGCCCCTTCACCTCTTTTATAACCAAAGATCATGCTCTTCAAGTTCAAACTTAAAAAATCAAAGTTAAATGAAAAGGCATTTATAGAGATTTACTTTTCATCAGTTAGCCCTAATGAGCTTAGATCTAAAAACAGAGAAGCTGCCAGCCAAAATGGAAGACTGAGCACACATGCCCACATTTTCTCCTCCTGAGGTCACAGTGAAATGACAGGAAAAACACTTTTTAAAAAGAATAAAATGCCAAGAGGGGCTTCTGGGTGGCTCAGTTGGTTAAGCATCCCACTTCAGCTCAGGTCATGATCTCACAGTTCTTGGGTTCAAGCCCTGCATCGAGCTCTGTGCTGACAGACGGTGTGTCTCCCTCTCTCTCTGCCCCTCCCTCCCACTCTCTCAAAAATGGACATTAAAGAAAAAAAAAAAAAAAAAAAAAGAATAAAATGCCAAGAATACTGGAGGTGAGGTGGGAAAGAAGTCAAAGAGGTTAGCCAAACCAGAAATTTTAGGAAATTCCCGGAAGTTAGAAAACAGATAACTGAGGCCTGGAGGTCCAGCAAAAAATTAGGCTTGATAATCTGAAAATAATTCCTTCATTTACAAAACAGCTAGAAATGCTAAATACCAAAAACATCCTCTCAAATACAAAACAAATCCCCAAGAAAATCTCCATGAGCCCACATGAAGAGGATAAAAGACCGGTTGGCTCCTCTAGGGTTTGCAGATGTTAGTACCTAGAAGTTCAGAGGCAGCAGCTTAGGCCTTAGTTTGCTCAAAATGGAGAATTGCATATGAGACCCTCCATATAAGGCTGGGACCTTACAGGGTTAACCCCCACCTTGTAAAAGAGTGGCCTAGCAAAGACGTGCCTGCTGGTCACGACAATGAGGGCATTAGCTTGTCTTAGCTTGGATTCCATATTAGGGGAAAATATTGCCTGAGAATTTGTAACCACAGCCTACTCTCAAGGATTCAGGGTTCCAATACACCTACCAAGTTCAGAAAACCATGAGCTGAGAATTTACAAAGATGCCAAAGAAAAGCCTTAGCAAATCTTCCTTGGAGGAATGTGCTCTTTAATCAGGCTGTACAGAAACCTTTCAATAAAACCCAGCCAAGCATGAGCTCACAACTCAAAAACCACAGAACACTCAAAAAAAAAAAAAAAAAAAAAAAAAAAAGTAATTGAAAACACAAGACAGTAACACTGTCATAAAGGAAAGCAGATAAGATTGAATAAACATTGTAATCTAAGACATTCAGTTCTTCCCAAGAAAAAGCCTCCCTTGAGAAGTACATGTGTGCTCAAATATTCTTCTTTTATACTGGAGTCAATATAATTACTGTGTAAAATGGAAAAAAGACATGTTTTCTAAGACACGTGGAATAATTTTAATAATGACAATACTCTCATCCAGGGTAAGTTCCACCCCCTTTCCAAGGAGCATTTGGAAGTACGTGAGGGCATTTTTGATGCCCCAATGGCTGTGGCAGAGAAACAGGGGCACTAAGCATTAAGGACAACACCATACAAAACAGTACTGCCAAAATGCCAATTATGAATTGTTGAGAAACACTTTACTAACTAAATCTAAAACTGTTATCAATGATTAACTCTATGAAGACCGGGAACAGAAATTTTTAGCTTTCACTGCACATTCATTTTTCTGTATTATTTTAACTCTTTACCATGTAACAGTATTTTTCAAAAGTTGATTAAAACAAGTTTATCATAAATTACTAGGGAGGAAAAGCTGTCCTGTTCATTGGCCAACATAAAATCCCTCCCTCCATATAAACTGGATTGATCAGAATATGAACACTGTGTACTCGACTACCCTAGAATTCCTAGACTCAGAAGGGAAATCTCTTTAAATACGTAAATGTTTCCTAGCTAACACATCTCCACAATTAAAATAAGCTTACTGATGAGGGTTGTGTGCTCATGCAGTGAGGACATGATGCCTGTGAACAGGAAGATCAGTTTTAGATTTTATAAAGGCCAATTAATGAAATACTTGCACAGATGAAAATGGAAGATGAAAATATAATTTATATGTACTAGAAGCAGACAAAAAGTTGTCTACTAAAAAGAAAACCTGCACTTACTCCACGACTTTGAGAATTTGTCATCTTTGAGGGGCAATGTTCTCTCGCTCACTCTTCTCTCTTTCTCCCTTTTTATCACCACACCCTGACCACTACAGAATAGTTTTCTCTATACTTTTGCTTTCCCTCTCAATTTCTTTATTTTACATAGAGTAGCTTGTATACAAGGTATACTTCACTTATATTTTACTAAAAGACCAATATGTTTAGATCAACACCAAACTAAGATGGGTTAAGGTTCTTTCAAAGTATCTTTCTCCATCAGTGATATGTTCATTCAACTTTTATCTTTATATTCCAATGAATTATTTTGCACTGTTTAACAATAACACCAAATAAAAAACTTTGCATACCTTCACTCCAGAATTTCAATGTTTTCCACTTATCATTATAAAACTATTCTAAAACCTTTTCATATATAGCTGTTTGTATGTAGGGCAATCTTTACCTCTAAGCAAGGATAAAATTATTCTAAAAGAAATAACTCCTAAGTGATTTTTTCTTTGCAGTTAAGAATTTTATTTAAACAAACTTCTTGTATATAGAAAAATTAGAAAAGGCTCAAATGCTGCCAGAAAAAAAAAAAAAAATCCTGCATAAAAAAGTTAGAACAGATGCAAACACTATCAGAAAAAACCTAGACTCAAGAACTAGCTCAGCCCAAACCTGGGACATAAAGCACCTTAAAGCACATAAAAATCCCTGTTAAAAGAAAGTACTTAGGAAATCACATCAAGAGGCTCTCACAATTTGGAAACAGCGATCCCTCAAGAATTAAATTAATGAAAGGAAACAAAAGATACACAAGGTTAGTAGAAAAAAACTACCCCAAGAGGGGTAGAACTACTGGAAATATTTGTCTAATTAAAGTGCTTAAGATATACCCTTAGGATAAGAACATAATAAGGAAAATAGTGACAAGTGTACTATAAGCAGTTGAAAAAAAAGTATGTTAACAGCAAGACAGTATCTGGTCAATCCTAGAAAAAAAGAAGAAATTGATAGGTTTCTAAAATTGCCCACAGGAGAATTTGCCTATTCTGTATTCCAGGATTTCTCAATTTTGTCACTACTGACATTTTGCAGTCAAATGCTCTACCACTGAGCTATACCCGACACTACTGACATTCTGATATTTCCTTGTTATGTGGGGTTGTCCTATAAATTATTTAGCAGCATCCCTGGCCTCTACCCACTAGACACTAACAAGCATCCCCACTCCCACCTCCACCCCAAATGTGACAATTAAAACTGTTTTCAGATATTACCAAATGTCCTGTGGGAGGCAAAATTGCCCCGGAATCAGTTGTATATTTTAAATAACGCAAATAGATGCACAAAGCTAATACAGTTTGATATTTCTAACATCAAAATCATCCAATTTTCTTGCTCACCTAGTAAATGTCTCATAATCATTTAGCTCTATACAGAAAATAAGTACTTGCTATATAGTGTTTAGTGAAATAAAAAAAAAATGTCAGAGAGGAAAGCCCATGACCATACTTTACATGTGTTATCTAATAATAAAAATCAAGTCACATACTTCTCTCATTTGCCCACAACTTCTAACATTGTTTTAATGTTAACATTGTTTATTTATTTATTTATTATTATTTTTTTTTAATATATGAAATTTACTGTCAAATTGGTTTCCATACAACACCCAGTACTCATCCCAACAGGTGCCCTCCGCAATACCCATCACCCACCCTCCCCTCCCTCCCACCCCCCATCAACCCTCAGTTTGTTCTCAGTTTTTAACAGTCTCTTATGCTTTGGCTCTCTCCCATTCTAACCTCTTTTTTTTTTTTTTTCCTTCCCCTCCCCCATGGGTTTCTGTTACGTGTCTCAGGATCCACATAAGAGTGAAACCATAAGGAAATCAAGATACTGATAGGAAGATTATAAGAATACTAAAGAATTTTAAAACATTTTAAAAGTATTCAAATACTTGAAAGATGCATTAAACAATGTTAACATACACATTGTTTAATGCATCTTTCAAGTATTTGAATACTTTTAAAATGTTTTAAAATTCTTTAGTATTCTTATAATCTTCCTATCAGTATCTTGATTTCCTTTTTAACTTTTAAAGCCTATTTATTATTGAGAGACAGAGACAGAATGTGAGCGAGGGAAGAGCAGAGAGAGAGGCAGACACAGAATCCGAAGCAAGCTCCAGGCTTTGAGCTGTCAGCACTGAGCCTGACGCAGGACTCGAACCCATGAACCGCGAGATCATGACCTGAGTTAAAATCATGAGTCAGCCGCTTAACCAACTTAGCCACCCAGGCACCCCTAAGCATCTTGATTTTCTAAGTTTCCCTTTTCCCTAATATTTACAGTTCCTTTGCCCCTCCCTTCCATGGCAACCACATAGCTCACCCATCATCCTTACTGTAAATATCTTTCCTTTGAACTTAACAGTATTTTATGCAGGGATAAATGAAATGTGACTAATACCCAGGTAAGTGATTGCAAAAGACATCTCCATCCTTTAATAATAATAAAGCGGTCAAATATAGTTAAGAATAAATTGCTTAAATCTAAGGAGTACAAAAAGTTATTTAAAAAATAAGAACCTAAATGAACCTTTAAGCAAGATCAGGGCTTACCTTGGGAAAAGATCCCCAAACCCTGAAGATCCAGGGACTGTCCTTTGCCTAGGAATTCCTTGCAAACTTCAAGACACCCCTTTATGTCATTTGGACACAGGGAACTCATAATTTCCCTGTATCCAACTCTCATTCCTCATTCCTTCTGCCACCACTTTCAAGCTTATTTCCTTTAAATTACCACTCCAAGAGGGGTGCCTCAGTGGCTCAGTCGGTTAAGCGTCCGACCTCCACTCAGGTCATGATCTCACGGTTCGGTTCGTGGGTTTGAGCTCCCGGTCAGGCTCTGTGCTGACAGCTCAGAGCCTGGAGTCTGCTTCAGATTCTGTGTTTCCCTCTCTCTCTGCTCCTTCCCCACTTGCTCTCTCTCTCTCTCAAAAATGAATAAACATTAAAAAAAGGTTTTTTTTTTAATTATCACTGCAAGTCTCTTTCCACTATTCTCTTCTTCACTGTAACTCACCCAGCACAAAACTATCACACAGATCATGTAAAAATGTCATTTTAATGATACTAGATTAGAAAATTTTTTTATTATCTGGGAATGTTTAAATTTTTCTTTTAAAAATCTAGCTTTTTATCTATTCAGCCTAATTCCTCTATTCTCTAATATAAACTATTCTAACCATTGTTCTTTTTTACTTTGTATACGCATAAACACATCTCTTCCTACTTAAATGCCTTCACTGATGTTACGCCACCCAACAGTGTTCTTTTTTCTTAGTTATTCAATACCTAATCGATTTATAACACACTTCTTGCTCTTTTAGAATCAAAGGTTTAGAGCTGAAAGGACTCATCTCAAAATTAATTCAATCAAGTGAGTAGCAAAGTCCCTCCCTACAGATGAGAATTTCTTTTCCTAAACTTCAAACTCTTTCAGAACTTAGCTGCACATGATAAAATGCTATTTATATGGTAATTTGTGCTTCCTAATTTCAGTAATAAATATTAAACACAACCTATGAGCATGGGACAATATTTGGCTGAGCGGATGCAAAGACAGTTTCTTTCTTCACATAAACCATATACAGTAACCTTTTTATTGTGTGAAATTCCAGTATATACATATATACACACATTTACTTTCAGTGAAAATTTCTACTTGACTGTAATGAGTTCTAAGGTGCTCTTTTTGGAGGTATTTTGGGAAAAGGGGGAACTGCAGGTTTGGAAGATAAAAGAGAAGGGAAATAAAGAGACGACAGAGTAAGAGAAGGTATTTTCAGTGTGCTCTTAGAAGAGACAGAAGAAGGAGCAAAACAAATTTCCAGCCTTCAATCTGAAAAGTCTTTGGGGAAGGAGAGAAAGGATATGAGAATGAGAAGGACAAGCCAAGTCAGTGTTACATTATGTTATGTTCTGATGAGTGCTAGCATGAAATTATCATGGGTAGAACTATAAATACCCACTCAGCTCTAGCAAGCTGAGTTAAATAAAGGTTACTAAAAGCTTATTTTTTTAATTTAAATATCCAAGTTATGCTATCTCTAGAGCAAACAGTTGGAACTACAAGTTGGAGTAACTTTTAAGTGAAAATAAGAAAGACACTTTTTTATAAGACACCCTAAAAAATGCTTAAAAATTTTAAGAAATGCCCAGCCCATTCCCCCTAGATTGGAAATCTGAAAAGTTTCTTTCAAGAAAGTAGGAGTAAATGGAAAATAACTATATAGTACGTGGTATTTCCAAATTTAATTGCATAAAATGTTGATAATCTGTTTGATATATTTTATTTAAGGTTTTAATTGGATGAACATTAGAAGTCTATAAAGATTTTTAAAGGGTTCGTTCACAATCACAAACTCCTTAACCTTATTTCCCCCATAACATCTTAAATTCCTTCAGGGAATATCTGTCTACCTTTGGATTTTCAAGAACCTAATGCTAAGAATGATGAGGCATCCAGGGAGTACTTTGCCTACTTTTGCCTTAATAGGTGTTCCAACCTTAACACATTGTTTAAAGTGTTTTTCATTTATCCCCCATTCCAAAAGATTACTCGGTTGAGAAAGAAAATGAAAAACATCTGAATCAACTTACATACAAATGTGCATGACCATTGTTTAATTTCTGAAATAAGGAACTTGAATGAATTAAATTTCTTTAACTCAGTTACCTACGTTTCTTACATCAAAGTCCCAAATAGAAGGGCATTTACCAGATGAATAAAAAGGCGTATAATTTTATGTAAAGCTAAATTTGCCATAAAACATTTTATATGTACACGGACATATATATTCTAGGTAATACAAAAAGACAAATCCACCTGAAGACACCCACATTCATACAAGATACTAAAAAAATTCCTATTATGTGATAATGAACAATTAGGAACATATTACAAGCACGGTCATTCTCTTCATTCAAAAAAAAAAAAAAAAAAAAAAAAAGGCTACATTACCAAACACTATTTACTTCTGTAGACTTTTAGAGGAAAAGCAGGAAGAAAAATAAGGGCTATGTGAGTTTTATAAACTCTTCAGATTATGTTGGAAGGATCTTTGAGTTCATATCTTCATCTTGTAAACACACTTAAATGTCATGTAAAAATAAGACTTATTAACTTTAGTTAACAGCACATAATTCATTGGACTACTTTAAAAGCAAAGCTCTTTTAAAAAAATATTTACTGAATGACACATAGCTCATAGCAGAGTGAAAAAAAAAAACAAAGTTATGAATCAGGCAAAGGCAACTGAAAACATTATTCAACAAATATTTTTCAGTGTACATATAACACTGAACCTAATGGTAGGTGATGGAAAGGATACTGACATTTACTGAACACTTAAAATGTACCAGGCTCTGTGCTGGACACTTATATTATCTAATTAAAATCTTATAGTAACACTATAGATATTCTAACCTCTGTTTTAGAGACGAGGTATATTGAGTTCAGTGGTAACATGAGACATGTCTGCCAGCAAGCTTACTGTCTGGTACCAGGTAAAGCTCTGTGTCCTGAACAAAGTAAAAGAGCTGTAAGTTAGAAAAACTGGGATTACAACCCATGCCTCAAGCTCTTTTGCCACGCTAATAATAAACTATATAAGCAGTGAAAATATTTCGCTAATAAGCAAAACTCCAAATAATAATGAAAAGCCAGTGTTTCCTTTAGTAAAAAAGTAACCCAAGCATTAAGTTGGTAATAACAATAAAGTATTTATAGTAACATCCTATAATTTATAAACTGTAATTACAGTATTAAAACAGAATTTTCTACAACTTCCAAAAATTTGGAAGCAACTAGGATATGAGTTCTCATCATACTGCCAGATTAGAAGCTATGCAAATTAGCTGCAATGGAGAGTAGTATTCCCAGTATCTTGGGGAGCTGTTAGACAAAACAGAATTTCTTTATATATAACATATTACACATACGTATTACTTCTATTACATATATATATGTGTGTGTGTGTGTGTGTGTGTGTAAAATACATGCACACACACAGTTGTATTTAATACAAGACCATGGAGTTATATTGTTCTTCATATGAGAATCAAGTTGAATGCTTTGGAGAGACCCGAAGAAAGCAAATGACCAAACAACAACAACAAGAAAACCAAGAGTGATCTGTATAATTAAACATAAAACAACTATAAACAACTGAGGAGTAATAAAACATACAAGGATCCTACACTCAGATTCTTTCATAAACTTTTAAGTTCTTGCTCCAAAGCTAGGAATTGGTGATAATGCGCTAATTTATAGAAGAATGATGACCCAGGGCTCCAGGCAAAAGATACATACTCAAAGAAGACTGGCACATGAATGTATATTTATATTTTTAAGTAAAAATATATTAAACTACATGTGAATCATTTTTTAATGACCCCTCACTTAAGTCAACTTTCAATCAACCACAACCACCACTAGTCATAATCAACTCAGATTAGGGGGTTTTACTCATAACATGTGCTGATACAAATATATAGCTTTTTTCAAGAATGATAGATACACAAGAAAATCCTGGCAATAGTTAACTTTAAAATAGTGTTTCTCAATCTCAGCACTATGACATGTAGGGTTGGATAATTCTTTGCCATGGCAGTCTGTCCCATACACTGATGGGCCAGGCCCATCCCTGGCGTCTGATAAGTGGCCTCCCAGTTATAACAGCCAAATGTCCCTGGGGGAGTGAGAAGGCAGCAAAATCTATCCCTGGCTAAGAAATACTGACTTACAAAGAGAGGGACGGAATGGGGCATAAAGACTTTTACCAGCAATCCTTTTCTGGACTACTTAAATTATTACTATAGCAGGCTGAATAATGGTCCCCCAAAGATACTCAGGTCTTGGTCCCTGGAACCTGTGAAACGTTACCGTATTTGGAGAAAGAGTCTGCATATGTGATTGGAAATCCTGTGACATGGAGATTATTAAGGATCATTATGTGGGCCCTAAATGCCATTATATGGGTCTTTATAAAAGAAAGGCAAAGGGAGAGGTTTCCTTCTCTCATGCACACAGAAGGTGGTAAGAACAGAGCTAAGAGACTTGAAATACTGCCCTTGAAGACTAGAACAATGCAACCACAAGCTAAGGAATGCTGGTAGCCATCAGAAACATGACAGAGGCAAAGGACAGATTCTCCTCCTGAGCCTCTGAGGGAGCACAGCCCTGCTGACACACTGATTTTGGCCCAGGGATACTGATTTCAGACCTCTGGCCTCCAGAAGTGTGAGAGAATACATTTCTTTTGTTTTAAACTTATTAAGTTTATGGCAATTTCTTATAGCAGACACAGAAAACTGACACAATCATATATAAGAGTTTTATTTTGATTTTAAAAATCTGTTTCTGATGAGCAGATGAAATGTGTGGACAGCATTTAGCATAGTCTTAAAATATAATAAGCATTCAATAACATTGTTCATGCCACTGACACTATGACTAAGCTCCAAGCTCTTGGTACTGAGAAGAAAAATTAAGGATGTTCAAACAGTAAAACTGGGCATACATATGCACAAGGCTCATGTGAGCGAAAGCACATAAATCAGCCATTATATGATGTGTTCTTGACAGTTATGTAAGTGTTGTGCTACAATCTGTCCTGTACTGGAAAGATAAGTTGTGCATGAGGACAGCCAACGATAGCTTCTTGGGAGAGGCAAGCTTGAACATTTATTAGTAAAGAACAAACAAGGTTACAAAGGGAAGAGTATGAAAGTGAGCAAAGCAATGGAAATCAATTTGATGCTTGTAGAGATACCAATCTGACTAAAGTAAACATCATGGTAAGAGACCAAATTCTAGGGTTAGCGTTATGTAAATGGTATAGGACCCTAAAAGCTATGCTGATTTGGTTATTAAAGAGAATATTTTACAGAATGTATTTTACAAATACTGGCTTTCAATGACTTTAAAAATATAAACATAATCTGGCCCTACACCAGACCTACTAAATTAGAATCCTTTGGTGTAGAGTAACTCTAAAGGATTTGACGCCTGCTAAGGTGGAGAACCTCTGTACCAAAGTCAAATCATGATAAATGACCTACAGAATAAAAATATTATAAAGTATATGTCATATCCTTGAAGTATGTACTCAGCTAAACTAGCTTAGCATTTTCCTAGGTGAAAATTCTTCCTAAGATGTAGCCCCTCTGGGTTCTACCACATACTTTCTCTAAACTAATCCCTCAACACTTTTCCTTTCCTAAGCATATGCCCTTGATCTGCTCAGTCATTTCCCTATTTTCTCACAAATTTTTCTAGAAAAATTCCATGCATCTTAAGCTGCCCTACCCACTTTTAATATCTAATCCAACTAAGATCTGACAATATTTTATAGAACAAAAGAACCATGTAAAAGTAAAGTTCCACTAATGTATTAGAAACAATTTGTGAAACTGTCCTGTTGACCATTTATTATAATAAAACCTTAAGTACATTTATCAAGTGAAATTCTAAATCACTTTTTACAAAAGATTTCCAAAAGCATAAAATTGTGAAGGGAGTCTATGAAGAGCCACAGTTCACTTGAATCTACTTAAGTGTTTACTAAGTAGTTAACAAAGTGCTAGGCTCTGAAAGATACAAAGTATATGAAAATCTCAGTGATTTGGAAACAAACTTGAGCACTAGGGTAAAAGATAGGGGTGATCTGGGAATAGAAACTGAATATGATCCTAAAAGGAATCTCCTTTGTTGGTGGGGGGGAGAAGGGTAGTGATCTTGTTGGCTTTACCCTAGCCTGGGCTTGTTTCATGACTAAAGCTAAATATAAAACAATACAAGTTAGAGTGCAGATAATTAAGTTGTACATTCTTTCCTCTCCCATAAATACCTACATTAATTTATGCATATTTCCAGGTATTTCTGTTTACCTCAGTACTCTTCAGAAACTTCAATCACATCAAATTCTATTCATTTATATTTCCACCAGCAACAAAAGAGAGCACCTTTTAGTGTCTATCCTCCTCAAAAGTATTATCAAATTCTTTTGGTCTAATTTCTGAAAATTGTATCTCATAGTTTTAATTTAATTTATATTATGTATGAGTTTGAATATACAGTAAAACCTTGGTTTGTGAGCATAATTCGTTCTGGAAACATGCTTGTAATCCAAAGCACTTGTATATGAAAGCAAATTTCCCCCATAAGAAATAATGGAAACTCACATGATTTGTTCCACAACCCAAAAATATTCATATAAAAATGATTACAATACTATAATACAAAATAATAAAGAAAATACAAAATATAAAGAAAAATAAAATACCCTTCACTTACCTTTGACAACCTGTGTGGCTAATGTGAGGGAGTCATGCAGGATGACTTTCATTATTATGTATGGAATCACTGATATCTATTAGCTCAATGGAATCTTTTTCTTTTCATGCAGCTTTAACAAGGAACCTATCCCATGACACTTGCTTTTTGTCTCCTTTTGAAGATTTCGCAGAAACGAGACATTGTGTGGTCGTTAAACAGATTCATCACTTGTATGCTACAGCCTTATTCGAGTGATGCTTTTCTACAAAATTTTGCACTGTTTCCCACATTTTACACATCTCCCTAACCTCATTTGAAGTGAGGGATTCCACCACCTTCTTTTCCTCTACAGATGAGATGCAGACATAGAAAATCTTCTTATAAAATCTTACAACTTCAGCCACTTGCATACCTCGTTCGTACTTCTTGATGATTTCCCTCTTAACTTCCATCGTAGTCATCTGCTTCTTCTTACCGGTAGCCTTTCTTATCAACCTTTTTCTGCATGGGGGCCATTTTATAGACTTGCACAGATGTTGACTACAGTAAAGTACTAACAAACTCTTGTCATTTACTCTATTTAATGAAACTGGCAATAAGGCAGCAAAGGGTCTATATCTGCAGGCAGCCTGACCTAGAATGAAGGAAAGCTTCATTCCTAAGCTTACTCTTGTATGGAAAAGCAAATGACTGTCCATAGGTTCTTTGAAGTGACAAAAAATACACCACTGCCAGTTGAGGGCACCTTCCAATGCTCTGAAAAATCAATGATTTCTGCCAAACACCGCAGCCTGAGACCAAGTATCTGAGCATGGGAGACGATCACTCATAATCCCAAAGCGAGTGAGAGAAGAACCATTGGCTCAGTTGTGATCGTGTGACATTCGGTGTCACGTACTACTTGTAATGCAAGACATCACTAGTTTATCAAGTTAAAATTTATTAGAAATGTTTGCTGTCTTGTGGAATACTGGCAGAACAAGTTACTTGCAACCCAAGGTTTTACTGTATGTGCTTAGGAATCATTCAGATTTCCTTTTCTGTGAATTATCTGTCTATAATCTTTGCCTAACTTTATGGTTGTTCTTTTTCTTATTAATTTGCAGATATTCATTATATATTAAGGAAGTTTGCCTTTTGTCTGCAATACAAGTTGCAAATATCTTCTGCAGCTCCTATATTACCATCATGCTGTGTTTGATCACTTCTTTCCTTCACGTATATATATTGTCCTCAACCAAACTGTAAATTCCTACCATGAAAGAAAGGACATTTCTTTTGAATATCCCCACAACAGTGCTTTTCAGATCTTCTAACTTTATATACCAGCAAAATTTAAAAGAAGGGAAACCAAACTTCTAGGGGTAGTAAAGGGTGAACGTTAATTATCCTTGTAGCATCTACTTGGGCTGTCTCTCCAATCCCTTTTCACATGGTTACAGCAAATGCCACCAAGTTCTAATAGTACGACATAAGTTGTGGAACTGGGGAGAAATGGGTACTAGATGAATCTCCTTCCTGTCATCCAGGATGGTACTGAGAAAACTCAGGAGATGCTGCCAGCCACGTATTCCGTTAAGAGGATGAAAAAGTGATCCTCCACAGCAAGAGAAGAAATGAAGCAAATGTGCATGAGGAATAAAGAGATGAAGTGTATCATTCTGGCACCAGATGGAGTCCTTTGTCTCAACCTTTGGATTTCATCAGATACTCCCTGCATTTTTATAATAAATCTTACTTCTTGTTTATACCAGTTAGATGAATTTCTATTACTTAGAGCCAAAAGTAGCCTACCATCTACTCAAATCATTCCATAAAGGGACATTTTAACACCAAAAGCTGAGTAAGGAGAGAACCTCAGATTCTTAAAGAGGGAATATTTATTTAATAGCAGCTGTGTGCCAGGAACAGGTTTAAGTCCTTGAAATATAGTTAAACAAAAGAGATACAATTACTGTTTCCATGGGACTTACAGTCTAGTGAGAGTAGACAGATAATATAAAAATACAATGTCAGATAGTGATAAGCAGTTGGCAGGAAAAAAAAAAATTAAAGGTAATGAGATAGAAAGAAATAAGGATAGTGTTATTCTACGGGGTGGTTAGATAATACTGCTTATCTGAGAAGATAATATTTGAACTGAAACTTGAAATGATGAAAAGGAGCCAGTCATGTAATGTTTTAGGAAGAGAATTCCAGGCAGAGTGCAAAGTCCTAAGTTAGAAACAAACCATTACATTTCTGGGACAAAAAGTAGGGCTATGTACATAGAATATAGTGAATAAGGAGGATGTTAAAGAAGTGGTAAAGGAGTAATAGATCTAAGAAGAAGAGATATGAGATGGTGAAGTACATAGGGATGAGTTCATGTATAGGAACTAGTAGGCAGGAAAGGATTTGAAAATAACAAGCTTTATGAAAAACACACTGTATTTCTCATATTGTCTTGAATCATTGATAACTTTAACAAAACAGGCCTTTAGAAATCACCATCCCCAAGTACTCAACACAATCTTGAAGTTAGCTAGAAATGAACACTTCCTAAGCAGAAAATATCCTGTTGAACATTTTTTTTTTAATTTAGAACAAAAGCAAAGCCATTTAAAAAGAATCTAGGATGATAAAATTATAAAGGCTACTCCACATTCTATCCTATTTACTATGATCAAGGATGTACAAAGGTCTTAGTTAAGGAAGAACATAAAAATTTAAGTTCTTTCTAAGCTACAATAAACACAACATACTTCACTATTACTAAATTGGACATTGCCTAGGTTAAATACTATCAGAGGAGAAAAAGTGGACACCAGGCTTCTAAGAACAGCCACAGCATAATTTAACAAAGTCAACAAAGTTGTGAATTTTAATCTTATCTTTACTACTACAAAAAAAGGAAGAACTTCTCCCTTTGTGGTGAAATTGGGTACAAGGGGTGCCTTAATATCTCTTCCTCTGAAAGCTTTTTAAAATAGAAGACCAACCTGTTTGAAGAGGTTCAGATATGGAACACCTCATAGAAAAGAGTTTTCTCCAGATCCTTCCAGACAACTTCTGTGTAAACTAGGCAAGTAATCAAGCCTACATGGCTACTAAGATTAACGTCAGTTAAGTCAGGCTTTGAAAGCTCTACTGTACTCATGAATCTCATCTTTCATTATGTTAGTTAGCCCACTTAACAACAGACCAAAAAGTAGACTGTTAATAACACAATCTATAAAGAGAGGTACTTTGCGAGTGTGGTGTGAGTTAAAAAAAAAAAAGTCATTAGACACCTTGATCAAGACTTGATTCTAAGCGCATCCTCCTCAACACGTTGCCAGCAGTTTGGCAAAGTGCCCGAGATGATTAGCAGCCAGTGTACGTAAGGGAGTGATATGGTCAACCTAAAGTGTATAGTCTCCCCCCAGTGGTCATAGACAAATAAGAAGAGTGGAGAAATCATTGCAGCTTCTGTGAGAATGACCACAAGATTCACTATGCAGAAACTGGTTGCTACAAAAATGAAAGAAAATCTTTAATTCAAAACTAGCAACCTATCAGTAAAGAGATATTTTACGTTTATATGTTCTTATGATATTCATAAATGTGAAGCCTAGTTTTGGAAGTAAAGAACTGACAGGTAAAATAAAACTAGCATAATTTTTCTCAGTATAATTTTTTAAGGAATAAACAGTATCTTCAGACAACCCAATATTTGTGTTATTTAAAAACAGGCAGGTGTTCATTCTTCCTGAAATAAATAGCATATCCCTTGTAAGTCAACCACATTTACCCAAAGTAGAGTTCTGATATAATTTAGTCACTTACCAAATAAATTACCTTGGAAAAGAAAATTATCAGTGTTATATACCTAATGTCTACTCTGCAAAACACTCTTTCAAAAACCACCCAGAACTACTATAATTTATATAAAGTAAGTGATGTAAAACATACAAATGGGTCCTCTTGTTTCTTTGAATATTTATTTCCTTGGTGTTTTTACAATTAGATAGCCTATGACTAGCACTTACCCTGTATTATTTGCAACTCTCAGTAATAATTTGCTGTTACTCCCTTCTAACAAAGCTTCGACGCCAAAAATGTCAAAGGTATTTAATTAAAGCATCTGCTGTCTTCTAACCATCAATTATTAAAATGGTAAAATATATCTTAAAAATATAGTAAATACTCAACTTCAATTTAAAAGGAGCCTTTTTAAAAGGTAACACAATTATGGTTGTCTTGGTTATCCCAAGCTAAAAAGAAGGGGAGTGGGGAAGGAGGGAGAGAAGCAGGCGGTGTAGTCTTCTGGAACAATTTCAGCCTGAAATGAGACTCAGGAAAAAAGCAAACTGCTCCCTCAAATGTTTAAGAAAAATATGATTCATTTCTAAAAAATCCAACAGTTGGCTCTGAGAACAAAAAAGGAGTCTGTCTTATATAGTGCTACCAGACTTGCTTAAGCACCTTAATTTTATTTAATCTAGAATGTAAAATAATCCATTAAAAAAAATTCCAGGTGAAAAAGGAATTGAGTAGCATCAATGAGGACACACGGATGGACAGATGGACACACGCACACACCCGTGGTGTTTTTTCATAAAGATATTTACTGTGTAACCCCACAGGACAAAATAGAGCAATTAAAAGTGTTACCATTTGAATATTATGTAACCCTAGTCTAAAATAAAAGAAACATGGACCTTAAAAAGTAACATGTAGTGCAAACATATATTTAAACAGGTATTTAAATATATGATAGATTTCCGATACAAATGACCTCAAAATGACACAACCCACAAAAGTTCTTTGTTTACTGTAAAAAGGCCTCAGAAGATATGACTACAATCAGGCCTCATACCTTACCACAACTCCACAGTAGATACCTAAAATAAGCATTTATTACCTGACGTCCGTTGTTATACGTATGTACCGCAACTATCTCTGCATTGATAGTTACCTTGCCTAATATATTCGACATACATAAGTTTCCAAACGACCATTTCAAAGATTCCAAGGATAGAAATGGCTGCTAAACCATACTCCAATTGAAGAGCATTTTTACACACCTCAAATGTTGTGAGCCATATTACAAGAAGACTAATTCAGGAAGCATAAAGTAAAATTCCAACAATCCCCCAAGGCGTAGGAAAGAGTAAAACGTGGCTAGCTTCTTGACCTTAACAAGCTGTTTACAAGTAATGCGGAGAATTTTCTGAGCTTCCCCATCAGCCTTCAATTCCCTTCCTCGCCTGCCCCCAGCCCCCTTACATAAATGCATGCCCCAAGTGATGGAAGTTTAACGGCTATAATCTCCAACTGTAATCTCAGGAGCTGGTGAGATTGAGACTAAACTCCCAATAAAGTGTTAAAAAAGTCCTTCTGGGGGGAGGGGGGGGAATCCACCAACCAATCCACATCCTGCCATCATACTGGCCTGTTTGAGCCCTCAATCGACTCCCTAGGGGCCCTTCACCCCGCCAAAAAAAAAAAAAAAAAAAAAAAAAAAAAAAACCCAAAAAACAAAAGACACCAGCACCTTTCTGGTTCCATATTAACGTACCGAGGATCGAAAAACACTGCCTCAGCAACGAACGCCTCCGGAGCAGCGTGTGCACGGCCCACAACCACTTTGACCAAAGGAGTCTCGTGCCTCGGAAGTAGCAGCAGTAGTTGCAGAAAGCCTCCTCCCGCAAGAACTTGGGGCTCGGGAGCACGCCAGAAGCCGGCGGAATCGCCCCCTCTCGGCACTGACCCCGGAGGTGTCAGTCACAGCAACTACCGCCCCCGGCGCGGCTCTCCATTCATGCCTTAAACGCCACTCCCGCCGCAGAGGGTGTCGGCGCCCGCGCACCGCTTCCAGAGCCTGGAGGGGGCCCTGCGCGCCCCCAGCCCCAGCCTTGCCCCAGCCGGGGCCGCGCCGGGGAGCGCGTGGAGAGAGCAGGGAGCCGCGCGCCGGCGGGCAGCATGGGCCAGACACGTTGCCGCGCTCCGGCCCGCCCGCCCGCCCGCAGCCCGGGAGCCAGGGGCCCGGCAAATCGCGCCCCTTCTGCGCCGGCCGGGCCGGGCCAGGCGCGCGAGCAGTCCTCCCCACCCGCGCCGCCTCCGCCGCCCGGGCCCCCGGCGCGCCGAGCCCAGGTGCTGAGGGGGCGGGGCGGGCCAGGGTCCCCGCGTGGCGCACGGCGACGAGCAACAGGGCGCCCCCCGGCCGGCCGCGGCGCGCGGCGAGACCGTTACCCCAGAGGCATGGGGGCCCCGGCAACTCACCGGCTCGCACCTCGGCCGCCTCCGCGACGCCGCCGCTCCCCTGCGCCCGCCGCCGCTGCTCTCCCTCAGCCGCAGGCGCCGCCGAGCAGCCCCATCTACAAACTCGGGGCTCGTAGTTGGGAATTGGAAATGCGGCTCTCACTCCTCTCCGCCTCCCCTCCCTCCGCCCCCTCCCTCGCTCCCCACTCCGCCCCGGCTACGGTCGCCGGAGCCGGCGCCACCACCGCCACCACCGCGCGCTCGGCCAACCTCCCCTCAGCCGCCCTCCTCCCCCTGCTCCTCTCGCCGCCGTTGCTGCCGCCGCCGCCGGGGCGCGCGCCTCCTCGGCCTCGCGCGTGCGCCGGACGCCGGGGAGCGCGCGCTCGGGCGCGAGGAGGCGTCGCCGCCTCCGGGAAGCCGGGCTCCGCCCCTCCGGCCGCGGCGCGGCGGCCAGGTGGAGCCCCCCTCCGAGCGCCGGCAGACAGCGCCCGCGGCGTCGGGGCCTGACGGCGCCGCCTGCGCCCGGCCTCCTCTCCCGGGTCTCCTGGCCCCGGCCCGGAACCGCGCCCGCAAGAGGGTCGGTCAGATCCAATCGGCGCTGTTCTTCCGGGCCGAAATCGCCGCTGTCATTCAGCATTTACTAACAGGCAAGGTACTTCATGGGACGTAAAAGAGGCTCCTCCCTGTCCTTTCCAAGAGTTTACATGAAAAGAACCCAGTCTTGGGGCACAAAGGATAAACAGACTCCCGAAGGAAAGCCTCTGGAGAATCTCCTCCCTTCCCCTTCACACACACACCCATGGTTCTGATGCGTATTTAGCAGGGTCTACAACGCTGATGGTGTCCTTCGTGAATTTTTCTCCCGAAGGCCCAGCCGGGGAGAGTGATTCACACCCCAGGAAATGGACTGACACGAGCCCTTTTCATAGAACCGAGGGTCTGGTATCCCGTGATAACTCCCAGAGCTATCTTTGCTGGATATTCCCAGTTCACCAGTTGTTCAGCTCCTCCCAAACATCTGGCTTCACCAGACCTTAGAAGGGGCAGCTACGCCATCCTTGCCACCTCAACTCTGACTCTGCATGGAGGATGGTGAACTGAGATGAGTGTCCGGGGGTGAGATGACACATTTTGACAGGAGCGCAGATTGAATTTTTCAGTTGAAAGGAACTGAGCAATGCAGTGCAGCAGAGGCTCTGGCTAGAAAAACACAGCAAGGCAATCAGAGAACTTCTGATTCCTTTAACATCTAGCTCATCCCAAAAGATCTCTGAACCGTCAGACCTGTGATGGGGGCTTTTGAAAAGCTGTTAGCGTTTTTCCTAAAACAATTTTTTTACAACATGTTTACCGCAGTCCTTTCAAACCGTGAATGTAGAAAGTGCAAGTAAAACTTGACATGTGAGGACTATCACATCAGGAGCCCTCCTCAGTGCAGCCTTTCTTGGCTTCTCTTGGGCTCGTTGCACAGTCCTGCACAAAGCAGGATGATATATAACAAATGTTTGCAGACTGAGTAAATGCATCATGGTCCTTTGGACTCAGGGATGGAGTTTCAAACTATATAGCCCTCCCCCCCCCCAACCCCCCGTGAGTGTGGTTATTATGAAAGAGAGGGAGAGAATACTATGGGTGAGGTGTATTAAGAAGGCCTAGTTCCCTACACAGTGGTTTTTCTCCTTAGCCTCAACCAAGCACTCAAAGATTAATTTACTTTTCCAGTAGGGTCATTAATTTTACAAACCAACATGCAAGGGGAGTTTGTCCAGTATTAATTGAGAGCCTTCTTTCCTGGAACAGCAAATCCGAGGAAGGGAAACTGGAAGCATTTAAGGAGACCTGAATGTACTAAAGGGTACAGAGTGGCTTTGGACACATGTTTTGTTCCCCTCCCTGTAATCAGGCCAGCTATATGAAATCAAGTAGAGTGGCTGGTGTGCCCAAGAGTGAGGCAAGGTGGAGGCGGAATGGAAGAATCAGGTTTCTCTTCTCAGAGACTCAGCATAACTTTAAGTCTTCCCTTTCCCCCTCACTTGCTTCCACAGGATACCTAATGGCTCATTCCTGCTGCACCCCACCCAGGCCTCTGAACTTTGATCCTCTTCTCCCTTCTGACCCCCAGCTTCACCACATCCCCTCCTGCCCAGCCAGTGCCCTGGACTCCTCTGAGGGAAAGGGGGTGAATGTTATTTCGTGGTGTGTTTTTGATCCCTATAGTGCAATTTATTTCCTCAAGGGTCTTCTGGAAAAAGTGTCCTAACTTCCTACTCTACCTCCATTCCCTGCAAATATGAGGAAGTTTTAGGGAGGGAGAAACAGGGGAGACTACTGACTTGCAGCTAGGAACAGCCCTGGCCAGCCCCCTTATTTCTGCACATACCAGGGACCCAGCATTTGGGAGCAGGAATCAAGGAACAATTACATTTCACTTACAATTCCAAGTTTCTTCTCTAAATAATGACAGCAGCTCTTAGATGTAGGCTTATCACGGTTGTAAGACAGCTTCATTCTCAGAGCTAGAAAAAAATGATTTTGCTCCACAACTATTGCTTCAATTGCTTCTCTTCAGGATTCTCTCACCAATGAAGTTTTTCTTTCAGCATCTATATTTTATCAAATACTCATATACAGGTTATATTATGAAACACCACTTTTTTTTTTAAATAAATAATATGCCACTTCAGGACATTCTGCCCTTCCTCTAAACTTTAAAGGTGGGACATGCCAGAATAAATTTAAAGTGATCTAATAGGAACATCGGAACTCTCATCATTGCTTGCCAGCCTACCTTTCTGAGAGGTCATAATTTCTGAGACACTACCCATCCATTTCCCATATCTGTTACAACTTCTTCATTCCAGAAAGGTGAATGTTATGATTGAAAATGATGGGGAATCCTTCTCTTCAGTGTCCTTAATAGGCTGACTTTTCATTTCCTTCAAGGTTACTCTAGAGGGATAATTTTACCACAGCCCAATATCTCCTAACCATAACTCAATTTGAAGTCTGAATTTTGATTCTTAATTCCGGAGCATCCGTCATTGGCTTTATTTCATCCTTCCAATATAAACAAAAGCTTCCATACTTTTAACATGATTGTGTTTTCTTTTCTCTTCAGACCCATTTCGCTACTTCAGAAACTGAGCATTTTACTAAAGAACAAGCCCCAAATTTTAGCAAAGCAAGTTACCTGCTCATTTTCCAACTAATCTATCATAATAAAGAGCAGTGATGCTCCTGGAATATAGCTTTATGAAAAATTGCAACTGACATGCGTCACAAAGTCCAACGAAGCTTTCCTCCAGAATACTTTATTTAGCTTCACCCCTTTTATCTCTGTTCACTAAGCTAGGTCAGACTCCAATTTCCAGCCTCCATGCTAACCTTTCTAATTTCAGTCTCTTGCTTGCTTGCAATTTTCCCTACTCTTAGAACAGTGCTTCTCACTTTTGGCTGTTTACTGGGATCATCCAGAGAACTTTTTAAAAAATGCTAATAGCTGGGTCCAACCTCTACATTTAATTGTTCTGGGGTGCAGCCTGGGCACCAGGATTTTTCAGAGCTCTGCAGGTAATTCTAATACGTAACTAGAGTTAAGAACTACTGAAATGAGTCATCTTCCAAACAACATTTATACCAAGTCTTCTCAGAACATTGGGGTGGCTCCAAATTACCTCAAGTAATCAAATTAAAATACCTAATCCTGTGCTTTAAGACTCTTTGCCAATTGACTAGAATAGTCCCCTTTCAAAACAGCTTAAATTTATCTCCTTCCTAAAGCTTCTCCAGATTAGTCTCACCTGGCTGCATAAAGATCGCTGTTCCCAATTCTCTGAGCATTCCATCTGGCACTGGTTTACAAGCCCTTGGACCACAGTTGATTGCGTATATTATTGTTTTAATCCAGCTTTCATAGATACCTGTCGGAGGCTTTTCTTGTCATCTAAATCTCTCTGAAGTCCCACTAGGTCAACAGACAATCTCAAAATAAACAGAAATGTTATACTTAGCAGAACTTCCTCCTACCTATCCGAAATCAGAACATTCCCTGACACAATGCAGTTCATTTTTCGATCACCACAATTAAAGCCGACACTTATAAAAATTTATGTGTTTGGGGTTGTTTCTTGTTTCTTACAAAATAAAAACTATATATCTCAGTATATCTCCCTGACTCTCCTTACCACAAGCAAATGCAATTTGTTTCACACCCACCTCTCTATTGAAACTGTCACAACTGACATTTTCATTCATGTGTTTTCATTCATTTACTCATTTGTTAGTGATAAATGCTGGAAATAAAATAATAATATCAAATTACACCTACTTTATGGGGGAGAATAATAAGCAATTAAAATATAACATAAGGGGTGCCTGGTGGCTCAGTCGATTAAGCATCCAACCAGCTCAGGTCATGATCTCACTGTCTGTGGGTTCGAAACCCATGTCAGGCTCTGTGCTGACAGCTCAGAGCCTGGAGCCTGCTTCAGATTCTGTGTTTCTCTCTCTCTCTCTCTCTCTCTCTCTCTCTCTCTCTGCCCCTCCCCTACACACTCTGTCTCTCTCTCAAAAATAAATAAACATTAAATATTTACAAAAATATATCACATGATAAGTGCTATGTCAGGAGTCTTAGACACAGTGGAATCGGGGGTGGGGGTGGGGAGAGTCTTAGTGTTCAAACAATCCAGCTTCTCTGCAGTATTTGAGGAGGCTGACCACCACACCCCCACCTTTTAAACCTCTCCTTTCCTTTCATTCCCCTAATACTATTAACCCAGAAACTTCTCAGATTATTCCTTGTGTGACCTCTTGTTGCATCATCTCTTCCCACTTCCTAAATAAAAATATTTCCACTAAGAAGGAAGAGATTTTTGAGGGAGACAGTGTAGAAAAAGAGACCGTTGCTTCTCTCAAGAATGTCATGACCCTTAGGACTCTATCTTCAGTGCTTCCACATCTGCATCTACAGTTCTACCCTCCCCTGAGGCATGTTTTCAACTTCCTGTTGAATGTCTCCATCTGGATAAGCCATTCATGCTCAAATTAACATGTCTAAAATAAAATGTATTGCTTCTGCCTCCCTACTCAATCCACTCTCTGTGGGTTTCTCTTACCCCTCCCTTTCCTCACCTCTCTTTACCTTCTCCAGAACAGACACAGTCTGCACCCAGGTCCCTTGAAGTTCATCTTCTCAATGTCACTGCCATAGATTCTCTTGGCCATTTCCTCTGACACTACAGAGTTGTCTTGCCCAATCTCATGTGCAACTGAATGCTAGCCATATCATCCCAGCCTCCTGTGGGACTCCTTTCACAAGGTCACTCACAGCGATCTTCAAGGCTCCCCGTCTGCAGATAGTATACATCCATCATATTTTGCACCTTCATATTTTCACCCCTCTGTTTTTTGCAGGAATGCCTTCCCTCATCTCTGCTGGTCAAACAGAAACTTTTATGCCCCTCTCACATCCCCCTCTTCCATTAAACCTTTCCTGCCCCATCCCAAAAAAAGGCAATTGCTTTTTTTTAAATTTCTATAACTTCTTGATTATTTCTCATGGCCCTTTTCCTATTCTGCTTCATAATAGCATCATTTATGTTTCTGAATATCTACCTTAGCACTCTTTTTCACCACCATCGGTAGCCTCTTCTTGTTTGCAAATAAGAATCCAGCATACTGTGTACAGGAATGCCTGTGGAACTTGGCACAATATTGCGCATAGTAGCGGCTCATTTATGGAGACAGATAAATTCATTAGTTGGTGAGCTTCTAAAATTAAAGCAAATTAAGTGGCAAAAATGTTGCTAATTAGAATTGAACGCTTTTTCTTTAATAGGCAAGTTATGGCTCTATGCAGGGACAATTCGATTTCAGGAAGGGACTCTAACACAGCTACTTTATCCTATCAGTAGCTAACCTCTACGTTTAATTAACCCTATGGGGTTCTCCTTTAAAATTAACCTGTAAATTGCATGTGTCCAATTTATATATGAGCTGAGAAAAAAATAGCCCTCGTACTCAGGTATCAAAAGAAGATTTAGAAAGATATGAAAACGGGAAAAAGTTAAATATATGTAAACATATAAACACACACACACACACACACACACACACACACACACACACACACACACACGTGTCTTCACTGGAGAAGCAGAGGCGGCCTTTCTGAGGAGTTTTATGTCATTATAGTTAAAAAGAGTATCTGAATAGCAATTAACCACAAAAGCAAATGATAAAACTCTCTGAGTCTGATGCTCCTCCAGAAGACCAGAGAGCGGGCATGAAGGTAAAACCAAGTCATGAGCTTGCATAATAGGCACTTAAGACATTTTTTGTTATATAAATGAATGTAAGATGGTCAGGACCAGAGGAGATGGAACAAAGATACAAGCAGGTGTATATGTGTCTGCATAGGGGGTGGTCAGGGCAAGCTGTTTTGGCTGTTAAAAAGTCCAAGAACTTAATGGCCCATTCTAAAGTGATGCCATCTTCATGTTAGACAGTACAGGGCACTTTATTCCTTCTTAAGATAGCAGCTGCTTACAAATATGAAAGCCCAGATCTTTAAAAAAAAAAAAAAATCCTGTTTCGGTAATAATAGTGAATAATGACAACTACTTATTGAGCTCACACTTTGTGGCAGATAGTGTTTTATGTCTTTTATATTCCACGTGAATCATTATCACCACAACTCTACGAATGAGGAAACAAGCAAAGAAGAGTTAAGTTAACCTGCCTAAGGCTTCAGAACTAGGAAGTGTTCAAGTCAGTTCAAATGCAAAGCTCCTGATCATTCTCACACCTCATACACAGAGTGCTTTGTAACGCTCAGATCCATCCAACTGGAATGAATTGTAATACAAATCCTCACAATTAAGGGTTCTCTGTAACATGCCATTTAACTCAGATTCATCACCATGATTTTCAGACTTACCATACGTGTGTATTTGCACAATGTAGAATTTGTGGAAAGGCTATTTTTATTGTTGTTATTATAGTATAAATATATTATAGAAAAGTGCAAATTTTTTCTGGACTACACCTTTCAAGAAAAAAAAGAATAATAAAATCATAAATAAATGACATAATAAAAAAAACTAAGAAAAGTTTCTTCTATTCATTTAGAAGTACATAGCCATTGTTTAGCTGTCAACACATCAAAATGAAGATGGTTTTATAGTACAGGTACTTACCAAGTAAGAAAGGAAAGGAGAACATCAATTCAGCTTCACGATGTGTAAGTCCACTTCTCCATCAAGAAAGAATGACACTAGCATTAAGTGAAATACTTTTTAAACACAATTTATGTAAATTATCAATAGCAGTGCATTACAGAAACTATTACTGTAGTTTTTTTTTTTTTTTTCCTCATTGCCTGTTAACTTGACCATCCTTAGAGAATGCCGTGGATGCAGAGACACACTCCCCAAATCTACTTTAAGGAAAGACTTGTTACTCCAGCTGCAGTAACTGTCAGAAGAAAGGCCCCTGCTCCTGTGAGCCCTTCAGGGATCACCTGAGCTGTAGAAAGACCACATGCTCAAACTCACTGCCCAAGACCTTTCCAGGGTGATCCACATTAAACGACTGATGGAGAGGGTAGGGGATCTAAAGGTCCAGCTGTTGAGAGGCCATTTTAGCTTGAGTTCCCTATGGGGTCAGCTGAGACTGTTGTTCAAGCCTGCATTCCACATTGATTTCCCCCCTGACCCAATCTTGCTACCTTTCCTTCCTTCCAAAGGTGTTCATCCAAGTGCACCTACTGAACTACACACTGAACTCTGTCTCCCCCTCAGGAAGTCTGCCCCTCAGGGTATGCAACAGGTGACAAAGAAAGGGCACATTTTGATTCATACATCACATTTTCTTTACCTTAAGGAGAAAACATAATCAAGTCCTATGTGCTAATTTAATTGTTTCAAGGGAGATTCATGACCGACTTTGCATCTATTTAATTTTTTTTGTATATATATATACATACGTATGTATATAATATGTATATATATACATACGTATGTATATATACGTACGTATATGTATGTATGTATGTATGTATATATATATGTATGTATATACATACATATATATATACATACATATGTATGTATATATATATATATGCATATATAGTTTTTATTTATGCATTGTTTGAATATCTTCTATCCACATGGATAACTGCTTTGCTGGTTGTTATAAGGGATACAACTAAGTGAAAGAAACTTTATTGACTTAGAAGAGCTTACAATTTATGATGGATGCCTGTTATTTTTATCTAACCAATGTCCCTTTCCTTATGTTCTGACAGTTTCAGCCTCTTTTTCTTTGGGGAAATGTTTCTTCCACTACTCATTGCATTAAATTCTGGCTGCTAATCATGGTATCCTCCTCATCCTTTCAAGTCACAGGAGTGACCATGTGACACATGGCCAATCAGAGGACTCCATTCCCTCAGCCACAGTGACTGGTGCAAGAGGTAGGCATGTAACCTAAATGAAGAAAAGTTGGAATTTTTATAAAACTACAGTAAGGATAAAGGTAATGTTTTTTCTTTCCTTTAATCAACACTTGGGAGAAATTCAGAAAAGGAAGATTTAGTCATTCCTGAGGCCAGCCCTGGACTTTTCTGGTTACACAAGTTCACAAGACCTTTTTATTTATTTATATTTATATTTTTATTTATTTATTTGGGTGGGGGGAGAGAAAAAAGTGGGCGAGGAGCAGAGGGAGCGGGAGAGAATCTTAAGCAGGCTCCACACTCAGCACAGAGCCCAATGTGGGACTTAATCTCATGACCATGAGATCATGACCTGAGCTGAAATCAAGAGTCATACACTTTACTCACTGAGCCACCCAGGCATCCCTCATAAGACCCTTTTTAACTTAAGCTAATTTGAATTGGATTTCTATCATTTGTCACTAACAGAGTTCTGACTTATAGACAATTTATTTGGGGGAGAAGTTATATATTTATGAAATGTTAACTCACATACAATTAAGATATTATTATATGATAGGCAATTATGAAGATACAGACATATTGCAGGTACTTAACATTTACTTTATTAACTCATTCCAATTTTTTTAAATTAAGAAGTGACGATTATAATTCATTCTAAGTCAGTATATAATTCTTTCAAGTTGAATACATACTTAAAAAGGCATTCAAGTGTATCATTGCAACATATGGCAGTTGCCCAATCAGAGATATCCATTTATATATTTCAGAATTAAGTCAAGATAGTATTTATATAAGGCAGGTAATATGGTACACAAGAAGAGTTTTAGAATCAGAGAACTCTAGGTTCTCTTTAAGGATTGACTTCTTATGAGTTGGGTAACCTTGGGCAAGTTATTCAATATATGAAAACCTTTCTTTTTTTCATCTGCAAAACAGGTATAATGGTCCTACCTTGCAGGATATTTCAGGATTATAAATTAAACCTGTAAAATGCTTGCTCAGAGCAGAGAGAAATTATTGACTATTATTATTTTCACAGTAGTTGTAAAAGGGCAAATGGCCATTTGCTAATTATCTTTAGTGCATAATTATGAGCCAAAAATGCTCTTAATTAAATAATCTTTCCTCTCCAAGAAGACTAAGTTTCCATTATATATACTATTGTTAAACATTGATCTGGAATTTCTAGCCAGTGCAATATGATAAGACAGAGAAGAGATATGATATTAATATTGGGAAGGAGAGACAAAGTTATCATTACTTACAAATGATGAAATCGTATCTCTAGATGAATAAAGATAATCAACTAAAAGAACTAATAGAATAAAAAAGATTTGAAAGATAATCAGATCTGATCAAAATGTATAAAATGTAATTCATTTTCCATAGACATAATAATAAGATAGAAATTTAGACTGAAAAAGCAAATATCCCATTCAAAATAGCAACAAAAATGTGCCATACCAGAAACTGAAATATAAAACCAAAGTAGTTGAAACATACAGTATAGGAGAAAGAGTAGATGGATAGATTTCTAGAGCAAAACAGTCAAGAAATAGATCTATGTATATATGGAAATTTGCAAGTACAGAAGTTATTATTTATAATAACTAGAGTAAGTTTGGATACCCAAAAAGATGGTGCAAAGATAATTGGCAAAACATTTTTAAAATACTATCCAAAACATAAATTCCAGATGAAGAGTTAAATCTAAAAGATTAAACCGTTTAAGAAACTAAAGAAAATCTGCCATTATACCAGGATGGAAAACAACCAAAAAACTAAAAACTGGTTACACAAAATTATTTGGAGCAAAAGATGCCATAAGCAAAGCTTAAAATCAAACGATAAATTTAGAAATTCAAGTGAAATCCATGACAAAGTGTTGAGTTGTCATTTATAAAGAATATCTAAAAATTAGTATAAATATTAAAATGACCGGATATAGTTTAAATTAACAAATGACACATGTAAGCTTGGATTAATTGATATTCTTTAGGATTCACCTTTTACACTTGAAAATTTATGAAAGTTAGTGAAAATATCAGTAGAATCCAGTTGCTCAAATTATTCTTTAAATTTTAAACAGGGGCGCCTGGGTGACTCAACCAGTTAAGCATACAACTTCGGCTCAGGTCATGATCTTGCAGTTTGTGAGTTCAAGCCCTATGTTGGGCTCTGTGCTCTTCCTCTCTCTCCCCCCTCTCTGTCCCTCCCCTGCTCATGCTCTGTCTCTCTCTCTCAAAAATAAACATTAAAATTAAAAAAAAATAAATTTAAAACAAACTATCAGGAAGTCTTTTTTTTTTTTTTTAAGAGAGGATTACTTGAGTAAATTTGATTCTCAAAGTATAGGGATCCTACTTGTTTTAATTAAAGCTTTTTGCATGGTACCTAGCAGGATGCTTTACACAGATGGGAGTTTAATGATGATGATGCAGTCTATAATAATGTTCACACAATATGTGAAATATTTTGTAATCATGTGGACTTCTTTATGACAGCAAACATGACTGATTAGATCAATATCATTTGCATTTCATTATGGCCTGATGGTTTTTTTATTCTCTTCTTACATTTTAATGAGGTCTTAGTATGCTAAAAGAATATTAGCAGGATTACGGCAATTTTTTCATATTGTATCCTCTCTGGGATTCTTTGGATAGAAAAGGTGGTAAGGTCTTATGAGTTGTTACTATATAAACAATTTGAGTACAAATTGTTTCGAGATATGGTCCTATGATTTTTTATCCCAACTAGAGTGTAGGCTACTTTTTGGCAAACGATTTGATTTCTACTTCTTCCCTCGTAGTTATTTGCACTGGGTAGGTGCTGACTAAATTAACCATTTCAACGAATATTTATTTCAAGCACCTAACATATACCTCAGATAGTATGTTAGGAACCTTAGTACAAGGGTAACTTTGTTACAAGGGTAACTAAGAAGGCATCGTTTTTGTCCTCATGGAGCTCACAGTATAGACAGGAGACAATTAAACAAGCAAATGTATTAGATTCAATATAGGTGAGTCAATAGGGAAAGTCCAGCTGCTGTGGAAGCACATAACAGGGAGTACCAAGTTCACTTATTATTATTCTAGCACAGCAGAATTGTTTTCAAACCCTAGCAAATTATTTAAATTATGAATACCAACTATGCCCCCAGGGGAGAGGGAGAAAAATTGTAATTATCTCTAGTTTATGGGTGAGGAAGCTGTAAGTCAGATTGTTAAAGGGGTTTACTAAAGATGATATAGTGCAGTGTTAAGACATGGTGAATCTTGGCTCTGCCGTTGATGAACTGAGTGGGCAAATTTCTTTTTTTTTTTTTTATTTAAAAAAAGTTAAAAATATTTATTTATTTTTGAGAGAGAGACAGAGACAGAGCGCAAGCAGGGGAGGGGCAGACAGAGACACAGAATCCTAAGCAGGCTCCAGGCTCTGAGTTGTCTCCAGGCTCTGAGCTGTTAGCATGGAGCCAGACGTGGGGCTCAAACTTACGAACTGCCAGATCATGACCTGAGCCAAAGTCGGGTGCTTAGCCGACTGAGCCACCTAGGTGCCCCGCAAATTTTTAAATATTTTTGGGAATCAGGATTTCGACCTATAAAAATGGAGATAATGGTGAGCATAATTGAATTAATACGTATGAAAATAACTTAGTACAGTGCAAGCCACTTGGTAAAGGCTAAATAAATGGTAGCAAAAAAAAATATTGGGGCGCCTGGGTGGCTCAGTTGGTTAAGCATCCAACTTCGGCTCAGGTCATGTTCTCATGGTTCGTGAGTTTGAGCCCCATGTCAGGCTCTGTGCTGATAGCTCAGAGCCTGGAGCCTGCTTCAGTTTCTGTGTCTCCCTCTCTCTCTGCCCCTCCCTGACCTGTGCTCTCTCTCTCTTTCTCTTTCTCTCCCCAAAAAATAATAAAAACATTAATAATTATAGTAATAATAATAACTAAGAAATATGAAAAGGCCACACAGTTATTTATTAAATAACTCAGACAGTTATTATTTATTTGATACCCAGTGTGTATCAGCAGAAGCATCATGTTGATTATATACTGAAATAAAGTCCATATGGTCTACAAGCTTTTCAGGGCTATGAAAATATCTGAGAACTGAAAAGCTTCATTGTTGGTTCCCCCCACCAAAAAAAAAAAAAAAAAAAAAAGAGAGAGAGAGAGAGAAAGAAAAGAAAAAGCATAATGAAATTTAAAATAATAACTATTTTATTAAATATTTGCAAAATATTGATATTAATTTAGTATTTCATTATTTTAAAAATAATTTCTAGGTCAGGTTTAGTATTTTGAGAGGATGGGGAGTCTGCTTAATGACTGTCTAGAAATCATAGTCCTTTAAGAATTAAACCAGTTATTTATAGCTAAATAATTTTAAAAGCAAAATTATAAAATTATTTTATAATATTATAGCAAAAAAGTTATATGAATTATGGGATGTGAGTTTATTTTAACATATTCAGTATGAAGTGTGAAGTGTGGTACAGTCTAGAGGAGTTAGGGTGAAAAAGTTTCTGTTAGGTGTTGGTCATGTCTAGTGTGGGATCTCAATCCTCAATGAACTCAGAGTCTGGTAGAGAAACAGACATACAAATAATCATACTACAGTTTTATAAAGGATGTAGTTATGTTTTATACCAAGCATAGTAGTGACAAAAAAGGAGGTAAGATCAATTATAAGTAATTCAGAGAAAATTTCTTAGAGTTGGAGATGCTTTGGCTGGGACTTAGGTAATACAGCAAGGAGTGAGGTGAACAAGGTTGGGGAAAGAAAAGGATATTTGCCACAGGGCCCAGAATTGGAAGTCAGGGAGGTATGAAGATGTGTTCTGAGGAGTGCTCAGGAAACATCTAGAAGGGGAGACAGAGAACACAAGTCTGTAAAGGCAGACGGAGGGCAATAAATGGAACACCTTCTGCAGGCTTTGTCCTATGAGCAATAGTAAGATATTAGTTGCTTTTTAAAAAAAAATCAGATTTCTGATCAGAAAGGCTGCTTTTTTGTACCTGTTAGGAAACACTGATCAAACTAAAGAACAAAAAAATAAGTAGGGGAAGGAAACCAATATTTGTTGAAGACCTACTCAGTGGAGCAGCATGCTGAGCCTCTCTCACACACTATCTCATTAACCCTCAAAGTATGGCTGTGAGATGGACTTGACTCCCATGTTACAGAAAAGGAATCCTATGAAATGTCAGGGAATTGTTCAATGTCAGGCCATTAATAAGTAGTGGATGCGAGTCAAGCACAGGTCCCTCTGATACCAAGTCATTGGTGTGGATTTTTTCTGTACCATGTTGGTTTTCCAGGGGACAGATCGCAAGGGCTCAAATTAAGGCAGTGACAACAATGATGAAAAGAATGGACAGGTTTGAGAGACGTTGCGATGGTGTGGTGTCCCAGATTTAGTATCTGGATGGAGGGAATGAGGAAGGAGTTTGGGATGACTCCCAAATATGGGAAAAACATGGAAGGATGTAGAGGAGGGATTTCAGAAAGCATAGTGGAAATGACTGGGAGAGTAGCAGACCCTGCAAAGCAGTCTTTGAAGAGCATGTGGACTGAAGGTTATGCTCTTGGGGGCTTCCATCTAGATAAGCATGATGGGGATTGGAGGCATGGGGTATTAATTGCTTTAAAGTTTGACTTGCTATAATTTCTGGTTTGAAAATAAATATAAATCTCAGAAGTGGGAATTTGGTTTGCTACTTAAAAAGAAAAAAAAAAAAAAAACAACCCAACAGTTTCTAGCTCAGAGGAGAGTTTGACATTCCATTCAACACAGAGGTTATCTACAAAGTAGTTACAAGCAGGAAAGAATGCCTCTCCCAGTACTAAAGCAGAACCAGACCTGGGCCAATGATTTCAGGAGCATCTTGGATGTTCAGGAAGCCATGGAGATCTTCTGAAGAACCCGGCATCTAGTCAAGGTCTTCCTTACTTTTAAGTACCCTGAAAGAAACTGAGTGGTCATTTCTGAGTGGGGGGAAAGGTATAATAGCGAAAATTTGTCCAGAGTCTTAAGCTTATCTTAATGTGTCAGATTAATGAAACTTATTACATTAGAAAAAGGGTGAATACATCCTTTAAATTGGTTGTTACATTAAGGAATTCCAGCGTTCTCATCTATTGTTATAGACTAGAGCAGCCTCAAACTGCACCTAAGAACTTGTTAGAAATGCAAATTCTTGGGACCTACACAAGGTCACTAGATTACACTCTGGTAGCTGTGGGGGAAGAAAAGACAGTAATATGCATGCTTCAAAGGACTACCTACCCCTCCTCTCTGTTGCTAACCTCTCTCCCCACCTTGTTTTTGCTGAAAATTGTATTACTTCTCTCAAATCTAGGAGATATTCAGAATGTGTACAAGACATTTTGTGATGTTATTCTTTAAAGTTAGAGCAAATCAAAAGGTAACAGATGTTGAGGTGGGAGAGGTCTCTCTAAACTACAAACTAGAACAGAAGTTATAAAATGAAATTATTGATAAATATGGCCACATAATATTTAAAAACTCCTCGAGGTCAAACTCAGTAAAAAAATCAAAATGCAAGTTATAAACTGTGAAAGAAAAAGCTGTATCATATAGGGCAGACAATAAATCATCATGTATTTTATTTAAAAGGAAAAAAAGTCCTTAAACAAGAGAGAAGATAACCAACCACCCTACTAGAAAAAGGGCAAAAGAATAGACATGAAAAGGCAATTCACAAAAGATGAACTACAGAGACCAATGAATACTTGACCTCAAGAGAAATCAAAAAAACATATTAAAACAAGAAACCAATTTTCACCTACAAATTAGTTTAAACATTTTAATAATAAGTACCTAATGTTGAGGGTTTGGGAAGAGACATTATTGTAAACTGCTTTTAAAAATACGAGCTGGTATACATCATTCTGGGGAACAATTTGGTAATCATCAAATGTCTTGAAAATATGCATGATCTTTAAACCCATAAAGAGAATCACATTGATCTGAAAAGAATTCATCCAAATAACCATACACACACGCACAAATTTGTCTATAAAAACATTTGTCTTAGTGTGCTTATAAGAACAAAAATTGAAAACAACCTGAGCTCCAAGCAATAAGTTGAAGTTTTATTAGATATATAGATCATGTCTCTAAAATAAATTACTGCTGTGCAGCTTTTAACAACTATGGTGCGGATGAAAGTGTAATAAAATAAACTCATGTTTATAACATACTGTTAAATAAAAAGTCAACTAACAGAAGAATACATGTAGGAGTATCCCAGCCTTACACAAATATGCATGTATATTTGTATATCTCTCTTTATCTCTATCATCTATAAGAATGAAGAAATAGAATGTCTTTGAAGGCAGAGGTTTCGACTACCTAATACACAGTGTAGCCCCAAAGCTTAGAATAGTTACTGGGCACATAGCAGATACTCAAGACTATTTGACTGTCAAAATGTTGGCAGTCTTATTTCCTACTGATGAGTTTAAGGTACTTAAATACTTTTCTTTATGTTTCTCTAGATTTTCAAAAATTTCCACAATAAATCTGTATTCCTTGTTCAGAGAAAGAATACAGTCTAATTTTGAGAACATGTTAATGGATAAAATTTGCTATCTACAGGCAGAACTTGAAGAGCTAATGGGGCTCATGAAATTTAAAACATCCAATTCTTTCAAGGTGAAGCAGGCAGCATGGTAGGAAGGTTGACAAATGTGTGATTATAATTTGGGAAACAGTTCTATTAAAGTGTTCCATGTTGCCCTTGGACTAGGATTTTAAAACTTTTCCACCACGTACCCTAAAAGAAAGATCTCAAGATTTTTACTTTAAGGGTGAAATTTCTTTGAGCCTTGTCCTTTACAGTTCATTCAGATTTTTCATCGTGCTTCATAATATATCCAGTTCATTTCATGTAAAATATTTGAAATTGTTTACCATCAAATAATACCGATTCATTGGAATATTTTCTATGTTCTTCTATGGCTTATGTGCTGCCCAGTGCTCCATGGCTAACTTCAGGAGCATTGGTTAGGCAAGGGTGGGAAGACAGCATTAGCAAGCGGGATTAGCAGAGTCTGGTAAAGTGGAGTCAGAGAGAAAATTTATTGGCATGTGTTTACAAGAACCGTAGGTTGACTAATTGGCATCATTATGCCATCTGCCTGGCAGGTATATCTCTCTCGGCAGTGAAAAGTCTCACAGGGTGAGGATTAAATGAGATATAAAGTTTTGAGTACAATGCCTGACATGCAATAAGCTCTCAATAAATGCTAGCTGTTATTAATTATTATTACCTGAGAGAGTTTTCACACCCAGATGTCACTCCCACTTACATTATCAAACTAATTACTGTTTCTCTGATTCAATGTGTGCCAAGCCACATTCTCATGCAACTACCTGGGCAGATTTTTCCCACAAGGAGGGAATGATCAAAAGGGCTTCATGTAGCCATATTTGTCTTTTGAAATAAATAAATGAATCAGTCCTCAGATACTGGCCATCTTTTCATGGGCAGCACAATCAAATTTCTTTACCCATGAAACACAGTGATTTTCTTAAGGCATGGCTACCCCGTGAGGCATATCTGGACCATAATTCTTTCCTAATCAAAAAATACAGCTTATTTCCCTACCATTGACAACAGTATAATTTTCAAGTCAGTTCCTTGTTCCCCAAAACAGAAGATTTCATGGCTTATAGTAAAAAATAAATTTTATAATGTGACCTAGAATATACATTGAATGTTTCATGAAACAGTACCTACTCTTATTACCTTAATTACCTAAAACCAGAAATGTAGGCAAACAGCCACTGTCTTGGGATTTACAGATGAAACTGAGTGTGCCTCCCCACTTAGTCTCTATTTCCTTCCCTCCCTGTTTATTTTATTGCCCAGTCTGAACTGCATTGGTCTGTGCCTTATACACATTCTCCTCCTTTGCATATGAGCTCTGGCCAGCCGTCAGCTCTCAACATCAAGGTGAGCTCACCTATTGCTTATGTCCATAGCAACAGTTATTCTTGCCTGGATTTTGAAGGACAATTTTAATACTTTATTCCATGATCCCTGGCTTTGGTTTAAAATATATGTCCTTTGGCCCAAGTCTTCCTGTTTGCCATGACCCCTTAAATACTGACCTCAGCTTCACACAGAGGACTTGTAGTGACTGAGGACCTTTTTTTCTATATTAAATGTCTTCACACACTCATTTATTGTGCCAGACACTGTTCTCTAGGCCACCAGCTCTAACTTGCCCACGCTTTATCAATTCCAGCCCGCCTCCATCTCCAAATAGAACTGTCTCTGTCCATTCTTGCAGGGAGTAGGCCCTTTTGCTTAGTTCTTACAGCGTGTGAAGGAGCTACTTTATGAAGGACTGATGAATGCTTTACTGGCAGTCACAGACTTTCTTCTTGATGTTATTTTTTTCATCCTCATGATTGCTTTCTTGTAGACACAGAAAAAATAATTTCTGGAGTCAGAGAACTATGAACTCAAATCTTCATTCTACCACTTACTGGCCTTGTGAAATTGAACATTATCTCCTCATTTGTAACCTCATAAGAGTTTTGCAAAGATTAAATAAAACAAGATCTTATACTATTTAAATGCTTGCTGAAGCATCTAACAAATAATAGGTGGTAAATAAATGTTAATCTGTTCCAGTCACCATTTTTTTTAAGTTAGTAATGCATAAAGAAAAGATACAGTGTGGTAGCAGGGTAATGTTAGCACGTCTTACACACAAACTGTGCTAAAAACTTCATGTGCCTTATCCGATCTAATCTTGGAACAACTCAACGGGATTTCTTATCATGAAGAAAGTTGAGGCTTAAGAAGATTAAGGAACATAGCCAAGGCCACAAAATTAGTAAGGTGCAGAGCTGGATTTGAACCCCCTAATTAGAGAAGTGTTCCCTAATTTGAACCCCCTAATTAGAGTGTTCACACTCCTGACCCCATTTATGGTATAAGATCCATTGAGTGTGGGGCGGGGGGAGTCAGATTTCTCTACAGGTTAGATTCAGATTGCTCATTGTATATGCTTGAATAATTACATTCCTTGCGTCTCCCCAAGATGAGGATTGTAGGCCTCTTCCCATTACCCTCCATCCTCCATTAGGGAACATTTTCCATTGGACCATTTGGGAAAATCTTTGGCATGAAGTAGTTAGAAGAAGCAGCTAAAGCTCATGATAAAAAACATTTATGAATCACTTGACCATCTTTTTCACTCACATTTTTCACAGTTCTGTGGTTGTCAGTATTAAAGGTTCTGAATAACTGACTTAGCCCGAGGCCAAGCAATTGGGGGCTCTGTGTGGGCATTTATTCCAAAGGCCATTGGGCTAGTACATGCCTAACTGTGCTGCATCTGTTTGTTTTGGATAATAGCGAGTGCTTTTCCAGCTGTTCATTTTTCTATCTTCCTTCTTTGTTTCCCTATGGCTTGAGCTTTTGAGTTTTTAGTATTCATGATCTTTTTCAAGCCGCTAGACCAAACCTAGAATTATCATTCTAGCATTTCAGAGGACTTGGCTTTGTCCATTTTCAGACTTATGCTAAATCCTGAAAGCACAGCTTGCTATAGAGTACCCTTGGGGGGACACACACACACACACACACACACACAAACACACACATCAGAATTTAACACCTGGAAAAACATAGTTTTAATTACTTCCATTTAACACATGCGTCTATATATTTTCTTCTTTTCATTGAATTTTTTGAATATGTAAAACATGTACATGATTCCAAAGCAAAAACCATACGAGAAGACAGATCCAGAGAAGTCTTACTTTCTATCCTGTCTTCTCCACCTGTTCTTTCCCTCCTTTCAGAGGGAGCATGGGGCTTCATGAATTCTTATAAACTGAAAATACCCGTGTACTCACCACCCACATGCAGAAACAGAAAGTTTCTAGCACCCCAGAAATTGTCCTTTGCCCTTTCCACTGCTATGCCACTCTTCTCTGGAGAGAAAACTGCTCTCCTGAGTTCAGACACTATAGTTTTGCCAGATGTAGGACTATATTTAAGTGGAATAATACAGTATGTATTCTTTTTTTTAATGATTTTTTAAAATGTTAACTTATTTGAGAGAGAGAGCACACATGAGCAGGAGAAAGGGAGAGAGAGGGAGAGAGAGAATCCCAAACAGACTCCATGCTTGATCCCATGAACCTCAAGATCATGACCTGAACTGAAATCAAGAGTCGGACACTTAAGCAACCGAGTCACTCAGACATCCCATACAGTATGGATTCTTTTGTGTTATGCTTCTTTCATTCAACAGTGCATTTATAAGAGGGATCTGTGTTATTGTGTGAAATAGAAGTGCTCACTCTTTTTCATTGCTGTTAATGTATTTTAATGTGTTGCATATACAGCATACCATAATTTATCCATTTTGCTGTTGATGGAGATAAGGGTTTCTAGTTTGGGGCTTTAACCAATAGTGCTTCTTAGAACATTCCTGTATGTGTCTTTTAATGTACATATGTATTTCTTGTGGGTATATTCCCAGGAGTAGAATTGCTGGGTCATATGGTATGTGTGTGTTCAGGCTTTAGCAGATATTGCCAAAGAGTTTCTATAAGTGGCTGTTCCAATTTACACTTCTTCCAGCAGTGTATAAAAGTTCCATTTGTTCCTCATCTTTGCCAACACTTGACAATTTCTGTCTTAGTAATATTATCCATTATGGTAAGTATCTCACTGTGCTTTTATTTTGCTTTCCTTGGTGACTAATCATTTGTACTAGCTTCTTATTCTTCAATTATTTATTTTTGCAAAAAAACAAATATATACATCTACATATACATGTATATATACATATACTACTTTATCACACAAACAGTAACACTATATATACTGTTTTCTATTTTGCACATTGCTTTTTTCACTTAAATTATATATTCTGGAGATCTCTTAGAATATTCAGTAGTCAGGATACAAGACACTAGCAAATTTTTTTTAAAGTGAAAAATCTTTGAAAGTAAAATTTTTGATTATCTACCATGCTATAAACTCATACAAAATTTCTCATATTGAGAAATTTTAATATTTCTCAAATATGTATATATTTAAATTGAGCTAATGTAATATATATTCTTATATATTCATATAAAATATGATTTTTTAATGATAGCGTATAAATCAAGGATCTTCTAGTTGTGAGTTTAAGGGGAAAAAAAAGCATTTATTGATTCATATAACTGGGGAATCCAAAGGTAGTCCTGCTAACTTCAGGTTCAGTGAGATCCAGGGACTCAAACAATGGTAATAAGAATCATCCTCTCTCTTCATCTCTCACCTCTTCTTTCCTCTGGCTCCTTTATTGGCAAGCTTAGAGCTTGTTTCTCATTGCTCATACAGCTTACAGTCTTATAAAGCATGAGGCTTTCTCTTGTCAAACACTCTCATCTGTCTCTCCAACCCCCGAAAAGGATGCTGGCCCTGAATGAGTCATGAACACCAGAATACTTCTCCTATGTTAGAGGCGGGTATGTGTATGATGGGGGGGAGGTGTCCTTTGAGTGACAGTACTGTCAGAGACAAACAGAAAAAAGGAAGCTGAGTGCCCAAAGGAAAGGTTGTGGAGCAGCCCCCAAAAGAACAGATATCATGTGCAGCTGTAAATTCTGTTGTCTGAATACATGGTAGTTAATTAGCCCCTTGATAGTCTCTTCGTATTTAGGCTGTTTCTAGGTCTTGCTGGTATATATTATGGTGTGATAAATATTCTTATATTCTACACTTTTATTCCTTAGGATATATCTCTGTAAGTGGGGTTACTGAGTGAAAGCATAGAGATAATTGACATATATGGTCAAATCTTTACAAGGTGTTTGTTGTAGTATACATTCTCAACAGCAGCTCATGAAACTGCTGTTGTACCAGACCCCAGGGAATATTATGCATTTTAATTTGATAGGGGTTATCACATTGCTTCATGCTTAATTTGCACAAAACAATAAATATCTGTTCTCTTTAGAGCAGGTATTCAATAAACGGCTCTTCTCTTGATTAATATCTCATATTTTCCGTCCTCTCCTAAAAAATTTCTACTTGTTCTTTTCCCAATTAAAAAATTATAAAGAGAGAATGTATCTGTTAAGTATAAAAATGTCAAATTCTTAAGTTTTCTCCTTTAGATTTAGGATCTTTGAGATGACCTGAGCGATTAGCTAGGCATAGCTTATCACCAAGAGGTGGTTTGGGAGTTGGGCAACTGGTCAACATTTCTCACCCATTACAGCTTCTGCAAATAAACATGCAATCTAAAGGCAGTGTGCTTGCTATGGAAACTGGCAAGGCAAATCCCCTCTCCTTCTCCCAACCAGATTGTTACCCATGAACTCCTTTTATATAGAAATTCTGGAGCTGTCACTAACTTTGTCCATCACCATGGTTCTCACAGTATAGACACAGAACCAGCAGCATCAGAATTACCTAAGGACTTGTTAGCAATGTAAATTCTCAGACTCCATCTCAGACCTACTATATCAGTAACTTGGCATAGAGTCTGGCAATCTGGCCATGCGTATGTGTGTGTGTTTTAATTCTAGTAAAATACACATAACATTAAATTTACCATCTTAACCATTTTTAAGTGTACAGTTCAGTAGTGTTAAGTACATTCACACTGTTGTGTAACCATCACCACCATCCATTTCCAGAGCTCTTTTCATCTTGTAAAACTGAAACTGTAAACCCATTAAACAACAACTCTCCATTTTACCTCTCCTCAGCCCCTGACGGCCACCACTCTACTTTCTGTTTTTATGAATTTGACTGTTCCATGTACCTCATATAAGTGGAATCCTTCCAGTATTTGTCTTTTTGTGACTGGCTTAGCATGATGTCCTCAAGATTCATCCGTCTGTCAGAATTTCCTTCCTTTTTAAGCCTGAATAATATTCCATTGTATGTATATGCCACATTTTGTTTATCCATTCATCCATCAATGGATACTTGGATTGCTTCCACCTGGCTATGTGTGGTTTGACAACCCCTCCAGGTGATTCTCATGCACACTTAAGTTTCAGAACCCCTAGTTAATAGGAAATAAAAGACAGTGATTAATGTCACCTTGAATCATCTAGAACTCTTTTTTTAGAATGTTCTAAGCTATATTTGATACAGCAAGTTAATCTGTATGAAGCATGTGATTCAGGGCAAAGAAGTACCATACCTCATTGTTTTGCACTAATCTCACAAGGCTGCAGTATGAAATGTCATGGTGCCAAATGATGAGTGTTTAGTAATATTTGAAATAAAAACTGTGTTGCGTTAAAGCAAGAATATGTATGATGATAAAGTGTTATAAATCAGGCTAATCTGATCTTTGAATGATGGAAGAAACTGCATAGGAATGGGAACTTACCAAATTAAAAAGGTGAGGTAGATAAAAGAAAAAAATAGTGATGTCAAAGAGCACATGTCATAAATAACATAAAGGTGAATGGAAGCATTCTATTTTATGCTCCCTATGGAATTTAGTGAGCTGTTCATGGAGTTACCGTTATGACAATTCTGAATGAGCTGCATTTTATTGCAGTTACTAGGGAACATCTGTGGTTATGTAAACTACCATGACAAGGATAGACAAATCTCATGAAACAGAATATTAACTGATAGCCCAAGGTAGTCAGTCAGGTGAGGGCCCCGTGGTCATGTGCAGCATTGCATAGTGGGCTAAATAAGTTTTGGGATGGGGTGATTCAACTTTCCCATAAGAATCCCCAACTGGAGAATCCTGCTGAAAACAGAATGTAGTACTAAACAGGCTGATGATCTGATCTGATCAGATCATATTTACTCAAGAAATGAACATATGTATTTGATTCTAATATATTTTATTTGAAGGAAAAAAATGATCCAAATGGTGGTATATCTGATGTCTGGCCCAGAGTAGGTATTCATATACAGGTGATCTGAGTGAAAGAATGAGTGAATAAATAAAATAATTAATTAATTTCACAGCTATTTATTGAGTACCTATAACGTGCAGGCAAAAGGGAGGCCCTAGTGGTACGCAAAGATAAATAAGTTAGCGGACTCTTTTAAATAAATGGATAATATTCTCTATTTGTGTTGCATCTCTAGTTATCATCACTAAATTAACTACATGACCTTGGGCAAGTTATGAAGGCCCTGAATGTCAGTTTATTCATCTTCAAATTGGGTTCACGGAGGTGTCATGAGATGTTAAAATGGATGATCTTTAAGCCTTATTACAGTTTTTGAATTGTTTCTTAGGCTCTATTTGGGGGGCATGGGAGGGTGCTCTCATTTATTAATTCATTCAACAATGTGTATTGAGTGTATGTAAGGCACGGTGCTATAATTTTTCCATTGCTTATTAAAGTCACTTTCCTTTCTCATCACTATAAAATAGCACTGCTAAATGTCAGGGAGGAAAGTTTTCATAAATGGATCACTATAAAACTCACGCCAAATAGTAAGCACTCTTTGGATCCTGGCACAGCCCTGATCGGGAATTAGGTTCTCTCCTACCTTCCCAGATTTTCCAAATCCCAAGAAGTGATCCTCAGAACACCTGCGATTGGTGCCACCCCATCCTGATGCCCTCACAAAACATTCTTTGGTAAAAGTTCTGCACAGGTGTCTAGGCCTTTCCACTGATCAGCAATATTGTGCAAAAGGTTAAATCATTTCAGAGACATTTGGCTATTTAAAAGTGTGGGTCTTTATAAACACATTCATCCCCGAGTGATAGAGAAATGGGACTGGCAGATGTTGCTTCATTTTTCTTTTTACCTAGGGATTTCATGGTATCTGTTTTTCAATTTCCAATTAAGTATTAAATGCTTGTATAATTTAAGCGTTTCATTTAATTAAGCTCGAAAATGTATTTAAACTTTAGATCAGCCTAGATAACTTGAAAATAGAAACAATTGGGGCAATTCTGCTGGTTCAGGCTTGATCTACAGTGCGTTCCATTTTAAATGAGTTAGGCATTAATAAGTACAGTTCTAGAGGTTTCTGGGCAAATCATCTCCAAATTCTTGAGTCTGTCCAGGCTATGTTTATATTAGTGAAGCTATCACATGTTATCTCTGCTTCTCATAGTGTTAAAATTAGCCCATTTGTTGGGCCTGCAATGGGTGAGAAATGAGTCTTTGCTTAAAATTACAAACTGGTGCCCAGTCAGTAGCATGACATACCTAAAAAACATTTTTATTATAGCAGAAGAACGCCTTGACATCCACAATAAATATATTCCTAAAGTTCTGTCTACATACCTAGTTTGAACATCTTGTCCTATCTTTATGGGTTATTATTCTACCACTTGAAATATAATTGAATCTAGCAGTTTTTATTTGGCACAAATGTATAAAGTAGATTACTTATTGTTCGCTATAGTGAGCGATGTCCGCTAACTAGACTTAGGAGAGAAAAATAAAGTGTGGTTTACACACACATCTACGCTGATCATCTTCCTCAGAGATGCTAAGGGCAAGATTTGACAATCACAGATTTGTACAGTATGAGAGCTTTTTTTAATGAACATGTGTTCCAAACAACATTTTCTCCTTATGGGACTAGTAAACTTATACTCCAAATCATATAATTATGATAGTGATGGTAATAATTTAAGACATTTAGCAATGTGTTCTTGCCTCCCGCAGAATCCAAGCAGCCTACTTCTTTCTGCTTTTCTTTCCTTTCCAAGAGGTAGGCTCTGAGCGTCTTCACAGACCCAACAGCAGGAAGTAAGAATTTACTCAAATCCTCTGTTCTCTCTTCTCCATCCCTGCCAGCTCAATGCAAGCTTTGATGAATATCTTTTTTTTAAGTTTTTATTTAAATTCCAGTTAGTTAACATACAGTATAATATTAGTTTCAGATGTAAAATTTAGTGATTCATCACTAATACATAACACCTTGTGTTCATCGTGACAAGTATACTCCTTGATTTCCCCCATCCACCTATACTCTGGTGACCCTCAGTTTGTTCTCTATATTAAGAGTCTATTTCCTGATTTTCCTCTCTTTCCACACTGCTATGTTTGTTGTTTTGTTTCTTAAATTCCACATATGAGTGAAATCATATGGTATTTGTCTTTCTCTGGTCAACTTATTTTGCTTGGTATAATACTCTCTAGCTCCATTCATGTCTTTGTAAATGACAAGATTTCATTCCTTTTTTATGGCTGAGTAATATTCCATTGTGTGTGTGTGTGTGTGTGTGTGTGTGTGTATACATACATATATACCACATCTTTTTTTTCAGATAACACTTAAATTTTAATTAAAAACATAAACCTTTCAACATACTTACTGTTATATTCTTTAACACTGCTTGTGCCTTAGCTGCCCAATGGTCTTCCTGAGTCAGGATTTGCTCAAGTCCACACTTCATGGACTAGAAGATCAGAAGCCAGCTCTTCAGAAATGCAGATTTCTATCATGTCACAGCCCTGCATGAAATCGAAGTCGTTCTCATCACATTCAGGAGACAGTTAAAATTTCTTAGCATGTCCTTAAAGGCAGATTTTCACCTGGCTCCTCCTGTCCATGTAGCCTCATTTCCTACCCCTTGTTCACCTGTTCTCTCCTTTAGTCTTCCCTGGATCGCAGTTCTCAAGTTCACTCATGTTGTTCTTTCTGCTTGGGGGACACTTTTCTAGCTTTTTTTACTTGACATATGCAAATGAATCCCTCAGTTCTGATGGGAAGCTTCACTGATCTCCATGCTGAGTCAGGTGCCTTCTCACTCTGCTCCCACAGTCCTGGACAGTCCTCCCAATGTCCTGGACAGGACATTATTATAACACTTACCATACCTATTTATGCAACTATTCTTCTGTCTCTTCCATTAAACAAGGAGCCATATCATTTCTGTAACCACAGTCGTGAAACCTTACCCCTTACATACTATGTCTCCAGAAATGACAGCAGTGCCTGATGTGTGGTTGTTTTTCAATAAAGACAGGTTGCAAGAATTAATTCATTCATTCACTCATTCATTCATATTTTGGTTAATTTTACTTTAAAGAGAATTTTGTTACCAGAGAAACTGTTTACTAATATATGATATTATTGATACAGTATAATATATATGTATAATATAATATATGATATTAATGATATAGTAACACTGTATCTATGGTATCTGTTTCAAAATAATTCTGTGCCTAATTGGTGCCACTTATAGGATTTCATATTAGCATCACTTGGGCAACAAGTGATAACATCTAACTTGGGCAACAACTATAACATCACTTGGACAACAATACTTTACACAGCATGGCAGCTTATGCCAAAATATAATGATGAGAACAGATTCTGAAAGCTCAAGCAAAAATTTCAGAAAGATCCACTATATATTTAGTCACTTATAAAGCATTTCTCAAGGTCTGTCTTTTCATAGACTCTCCCACAGAATAGGCACTGTTTGAACAGGACTTACATCTGCAGTGTGCAATTTAAAGGTTAAATCAAATGCTTCTACCTGCATTGTTTAAAATACAGTCATGTTTTCCAAAGAACTTGTGCCTGTAATGTGTTCACATGAGCACTTTCTTCATTATTAGCTGGCAAGCAAAATGAAAGAGCCATCGAACCCCGGGCTGCAAACACCAGCTTTGACTTTGAAGAGTGTGTGCTTAGAAAATAGATTTTCCTAGTGTGCAAATTAGCTGTGCCCAAGGCTTATCTTTCTCTTTTTAAAGATTTCTCTTTGGCCCACACAGAACTCTGTGCTACAGTAGCTCTTATACTAGAATAGTAGTTCTCAAACAGAGCAATTTTACCCCTCAGGGCACATTTGGCAATGTTTGGAAACACTTTTGGTTGCTGTAACAGGGGGAGAGTGGTGACTAATAATAGCGTTTGGTTTGTAGAGCCTGGAGATGCTGCTAAACCTTCTACAGGGCACAGAATAGCTCCCTACACACAAGGTTATCCAGCCTGCAGTGCCCATGGCACCAAAACAGAGAAGCCTTGTACTGGGATGGAACAAGGAAAGGTGAAACTAGAAGCTGAAAGTGAGAGCTGGTGATGCCTACAGTTAGTTTTTCATCCATGGCATGCTGCTCCTTCCAAGGTGTGCTTCCTGGAGGCAGTTCACAGCCTGGTTGTTTGCTCCTTCAGGGCCAGCTGGAGAGTCTCTCTAGCTCTCATCTGCTAAAGGCTGAGCACTATGTAACTTAAGTGTGGGAGTGATATTCATCACCTTTGCTGTATTCTATTGATTAGAAGCAAGTCACAAGTCCCACCTGTACCAGGTGAAGGGTGTTATACAAAGGCGTGGATACCCAGAGTGGGGAATCATGAGGGCCACCCTGGAATCCATCAGCACCACATATTGTTGCAGGTGTGGTGTTTTGTGCTGCGTCAACCTGGTTAAGCTCATGCGGTTGGAAGGCAGAAGTGAAGGAATGGCCAGTTCTCTCTGCTGGTCATCATAGATCAGTGACGGACAGACACACAGGTGCCCGGCCAGTTGCAGCTGTTCCATACCTAGCTCCTCTTCCCAACTGCCGACAAACAGCTGCCCCAGGACCACCACCTGAGGCCCACCTGCAGAAGCCAAAGCTGCACAAAGGCAATGGCTTCCTGTCACCCTCCCCTCAGCTCCCCTTCTTGGCCTGGAGTCTGGGTTTCCTACACTGACTGGCTAGTGACCCCAATGCAAGACCTTCATTTCCTAGCTCATCATAACTGTGTGAAGTCAATTCTAGAAGAAGTCCCTTCCATAATACTCAGGGAACTGTTCTCCCCTCACCAACAATGACTGGTACAGATAATGTTCCACATTATAATCAGGAGAAGTAAGCATATCCTGTGTGTCTTTTACTGTGCTAGGTGCTACGGCCAGTAAAATCTAATGTAACAATATAGTCCCATTAGAATGTAACCTGTTTTTTTTAGTTTATTTTGAGAGATAGAGCGAGTGCAGGGGAGGGGGCAGAGAGAGAGGGAGAGAGAGAATCCCAGGCAAGCTCTACACTGTCGGCACAGAGCCCCACGCGGGGCTCAAACTCATGAACCGTGGGATCATGACCTGAGCCGAAATCAAGACTTGGACAATTCACCGACTGAGCCACCCAGGAGCCCCTAACTTGTTTTGTTTACTGAAAAAAAATCCCAGGGTTGAGGATGGTACCTAGCATAGAGTAGATAGTCATAAATATTATCTTCATGAATGATGAATGATACTTCTATAATTTGGGTAATATACATATGTACACGTGTATAAGTATGTATACATACATGTATGTATATGTACACATACGTGTGTGTGTGTATCAAATATCCTTTTTTATTGTTTATTTTAGTATTTAGACACCTTTGGTCTCTATCTTACCCCCAACTATTTTCCTATTGGGAAAAGCAGGGTCGACTATAATCTAAGTAGTGCACCAATTTTTTAAAATTTTTATTTAAATTCCAGTTAGTTAATACATAGTGTAATATTAGTTTCAGGTGTGCAATATAGTGATTCCACATTTCTATACAATATCCAGAGTTCATCACAAGTGCACTCCTTAATCCCCATCACCTATTTAATCCTTCCCCCCACCCACTTCCCCTCTGGTAACCATTGGTTTGTTGTCTATAGTTAAGAGTCTGTTTCCTTGTTTGCCTCTCTCTTTTTTCCCCTATGATTATTTTGTTTCTTAAATTCCACATACAAGTGATATCATATGGTATTTGTCTTTCTCTGACTTATTTTAGTTAGCATAATACTCTCTAGCTCCATCCACGTCATTGCAAATGGCCAGATTTCATTCTTTTTTTATGGCTGAGTAATATTCCATTGTACATGCATACCACATCTTTAAAAAAATGCTTATTTATTTATTTTGAGAGAGAGAAAGTGGGGGGGGGCAGAAAAGGAGAAAGAGAGAATTCTAAGTAGGCTTAGCACTGTTAGCACAGAGCCCAACATCAGGCTCGAACTTACAAATTGTGAGATCATGACCTGAGCCAAGATCAAGAATCAGATGCTCAACCAGCGGAGCCACCTGGGCACCCCTATACCATATCTTCCTTACCCATTCATCAGTCGATGGATGTTTGGGCTCTTTCCATAATTTGGCTATTGTAGATAATGCTGCTATAAACATCAGGGTGCACATACCCTTTGAATTAGTATTTTTGTATTTTTTGGGTAAATACCTAGTAGTAAAATTGCTGAATTATAAGGTAATTCTATTTTTAACTTTTTGAGGAATCTCTATACTGTTTTACAAAGTGGCTGCACCAGTTTGCATTCCTACCAACAGTGTAAGAACGTTCCCCTTTTGCCAAAACCTGTTGTTTCTCGTATTGTTAATTTTAGCCATTCTGACAGGTGTGAAGTGGTATTTCACTGTAGTTTTAATTTGCATTTCCCTGATGATGAGTGATGTTGAGCATCTTTTAATGTGTCTGTTGGCCATCTGGATGTCTTTGGAGAAATGTCTGTTCATGTCTTCTGCCCATTTTTAAATTAGATTATTTTTGAGGGTGTGTTGAGTTTTGTAAGTTCTTTATATATTTTGGACACTAGCCCTTTATCAGATATGTCATTTGCAAATATCTTCTCCCATTATGAACGCTGCCTTTTAGTTTTGTTGACTGTTTCCTTCTCTGTGCAGAAGCTTTTTATCTTGATGAAGTCCCAATAGTTCATATTTCCCTTTGTTTCCCTTGTCTCCAGAGACATGTCTTGTAAGAAGTGCTGCAGCTGTTGTCAAAGAGGTTGCTGCCTGTGTTCTCCTCTAGGATTTTAATGGTTTCCTGTCTCACATTTAAGTCTTTTATCCATTTTTAATTTATTTTTGTGTATGGTGAAATAAAGTAGTCTAGTTTCATTCTTTTGCATGCTGCTGTTTAGTTTTCCCAACACCATTCATTGAAGAGACTGTTTTTTTCCATTGGGTATTCTTTCCTGCTTTGTTGAAGATTAACTGACCATATAGTTGTGTGTTCATTTCTGGGTTTTTATTCTGTTCTTTTGATCTATGTGTCTATTTTTGTGCCATGCTCTGATTTCTAATGCCCAAGGAAAGGTCTCCAAAGTTCCTATTGCCATTTGCCTAGGAGATTATCTCTATCCATCTATCTATTCATCTCCTTTTTTTTTTTTTTTTTTTTTGACAGGAAGCAGGATTTATTGGTGGGCATGAATGGGGAAGGGCAGTGCTGAGGTTCTCATGAGTGCAGAGCCCGCCATTTGTCCAAGGGGCCACAATTAGGGATGTATTTGACCCCACAGCCATCTGGGATGAGCCACTTTTCAGCCACCATGTCTTCAAATTCGTCCGCGTTAAACTTAGTAAAGCCCCACTTCTTGGAAATGTGGATCTTCTGGTGGCCAGGGAACTTGAACTTGGCCCTACGCAGGGCCTCAATCACATGCTCCTTGTTCTGCAACTTGGTACGGATGGACATGATGACTTGGCCAATGTGGACCCTGGCCACCGTGCCCTGGGGCTTTCCAAAGGCACCCCGCATACCTGTCTGGAGCCTAGATTGGAGAAAGCATGAGGCCAACCCTCAATGTCCACTGGCACAAAACTGTCTCCAAGGTCCCTTAGGGCAACCCGTACAACCAACAGGCTGCATACACTACCAAGGAGGCTGCTGTTCGCAGCCATTGCACACTTATCTATTCATCTCCTAAGCAAAGTGGTTTCTTAGTCAAAGATTATTTTCAGAGCCCTCAGTGTATATATGTTTCACACCTTCTCCAAAGCCTCCATCACACAATCATCTATTCTGCCCGCTCTTTGTTATTTGTTTCCATCACTTCCCGTTTCAGATGCTCAGTGCCTGTAACTTTAATGGTTAAAAATTATAATTAGACTTATGTTATACTTTAAAAACTATTTTTATTATGTTTTCCAGTTCTAAAGGATAGCACATGATGAATTTTTCAAAAATCCATTGATTTATTATAAATTTAAAGTCAAGCATGTTTCCTGTTTGTATTCAGTGTTATCTCAGTCATTTATAAAAAATTTTTCTATAATTGATAAACAAGTAAGGGACATTAGGAACCTTGGAGACTTTCTCCAGCTGTTATAAATGACAATGTACTACTTAGACAGTACTCTACCTTGCTTTCCACATAGGAGGTTCTGAGTTGGAAAATGGTCAGGGGCCAAGTTAGGCACCAAAGGTATTTAAATGTTAAAATGAGCAAAAAGGAAGGGGATATAACACGTGGACTATAAGTAAATATACAAAGTTCATAGAAAATGAAGATAAAAATTAGGAAAGAAGGCTAATGAGTATATTTATAGATTTTGACCATAGGCATCAAACGTAATGGGAAAGCATTAGCATATAACCTTGGGAGGGACAAAATTTTTTGTGTACATTGCTTTCTTAGGAAGAGTGTATCTATTTGGGTGCAGAAATTATCATTTGCCCTTAATTTTTGTCACTTAAATTTAATAAGCTGACAATCTGGAAACATTATTAGAAGACAACTTGGTGGTCACCTGGTCCCATCCTTTTATTTTGCAGCTGAAGTAACTGGGGCCCAGAGAAATTATGTACTTGTTCAGGTCATGCTAACATATAGGGTAGAATCTAGAAGCTGAAAAAAGTCTTATTATTTCTAAACATTCTCATTGAGTCAAAATACCTGAGGTGGCCCATTCCATCTTTGATCAATTCATTAATTCATAGCCTTTTAAATTTTTGGAGCCCATTGTTAGAAGTGAAGGATGTTATCTAATAAGAAAAACTGGTCTTTCTGGTGGTTCTGTCCCTCTCATTGAGTAATGTATTTAGTTTCAGTGGGACTTATTTATTTATTCATTTTTATTATTTCTGAGAGAGAGAGTGTGCATGTGTGCTCAAGTGGGGGAGTGGCAGAGAGAGATTGGGAGACACAGAATCCGAAGCAGGCTCCAGGCTCTGAGCTGTCAGCACAGAGCAGGATGCAGGGCTGGAACTCACAAACCACGCAATCATGACCTGAGCCGAAGTTGGCCACTTAACCCACTGAGCCATCCAGGTGCCCCATCAGTGGGTTTTATTTTAATTTTTTATGAGGGTACACATTTTTGGACACTAAATGATCATATAACATTTTATAATAACTCTAAAACATCATTCTACTTCTTATATATACCTTGCTTTTCTTCTATACAATAGTTGAAAGCAAACAAGAAAACCAACCCATTTATAATAGCACCAAAAAATACTTAGAAATAAATTTAACACAAGAAGTATACATCTTAAATGCTGAAAACTTCAAAATATTGTTGAAATAAACTGAAGAAGACCTAAGTGGAATGACATTCCATGTTCTTAGAACAAAAGACTTAATAATTTTGTTAAGACAGCATTATTCACAAATTGATCTACACTTCTATGTCATTACTCCCACAATTCAGGATGACCTTTTGCAGAAATGAAAACAGATCCTAAGATTTACATGAAAATGCAAAGGACCCAGAATATCTGAACAATCCTGAAAAAGAACAAAGTTGAAAAAAATCACACTCCCTGATTTCAAAACTAATTACAAAGCTACATAGTCAAGATACTGTGATATTGGCATAAGGACAGACATACAGATTAATGGAAAAGAATTGAGAGTACTGATATAATCTCTCACATTTATGGTCAGTTTGTTTTCAACAAGTGTACCAAGACAATTCAATAGTGAAAAATAGTCCTTTCAACAAATGGTAGTAGGAAAACTAGATATCCACATGTCAAAGAATGAGGTTGTATCCCTTCCTTACACCATACACAAAAATTAACTCAAAATGGATCAAAGACCTAAATGTAAGACTAAACAAATAGAAAACTCTTAGAAAATATAGGAGTAAAACTTTGTAACCTTGAGTCAAGCAAAATCTTCTTAAATATGACACCAAAAACCCAAAGAAAGAATAAATTGGACTCCATCATAATTAAAATATTTCATACTTCCAAGGATGCCATCAAGAAAGTAAAAAAAGAGGCTTCTGGGAAGATGGTGGCGTAGGAGGACGCTGGGCTCACTGCGTCCTGCGAATCACTTAGATTCCACCCACACCTGCCTAAATAACCCAGAAAACTGCCAGAAGACTAGCAGAACGGATTCTCCAGAGCCAAGCATAGACGAGAGGCCCACGGAAGAGGGTAGGAAGGGCGGAGAGGCAGTGCGCGCTACACGGACTGGCAGGAGGGAGCCGGGGTGGAGGGGCAGCCCACCGGCAAAGCAGAGCCCCCAAGTCTGGCTTGCAAAAGCGGAGGGGCCGGATGGAGTGTGTTCGGATAGCAAGCGGGACTTAACATCTGGAAGGTTATAAGTTAATAGATCTGCTCGGAGAGCGGGAGGGCTAGAGGACAACGGGAGGGAGAGTTGTTGAGCCCTGGATGACAAAGCTCAGCTTGGCAGGGAACAAAGGCGCTCCCCAGCGCCATCTCCCTTGCCCATCCCCCAGCCAAAATCCCAAAGGGAACCAGTTCCTGTCAGGGAACTTGCTTGCACCGTGCAAACACCCAACGCTGTGCTTCTGCGGATCCATCCCTCCGGTGGCAGGTCTGACTGCCTCCCGAAGCAGATCACTGAAGGATAAGCGAGCTGAGCCTGCCCCTCCCACCCCTGTGCACCTTGCTGATCCACCCCAGCTAATATGCCAGATCCCCAGCACCACAAGTCTGGCAGTGTGCAAGTAGCCCAGATGGGCCATGCCACCCTACAGTGAATCCCGCCCCTAGGAGAGGGGAAGAGAAGGTACACACCAGTCTGACTGCGGCCCGAGCAGTGGGCTGGGGGCAGACATCAAGTCTGACTGCGGCCCCGCCCACCAACGCAAGTTATTCAAGACAGCACAGGGAAGTGACCTGCAGTTCTGCACCACTCCAGGGACTATCCAAAATGATGAAACAGAAGAATTCCCCTCAAAAAAACCTCCAGGAAATAACGACAGCTAATGAACTGATCAAAAACGATTCAAACAATATAACAGAAAGTGAATTTAGAATAATAGTCATAAAATTAATCGCTGGGCTTGAAAACAGTACAAAGGACAGCAGAGAATCTATTGCTACAGAGATCAAAGGACTAAGGAACAGCCAGGAGGAGCTAAAAAATGCTATTAATGAGCTGCAAAATAAAATGGAGACGACCACATCTTGGATTGAAGAGGCAGAGGAGAGAACAGGTGAACTAGAAGATAAAATTATGGAAAAAGAAGAAGCTGAGAAAAAGAGAGATAAAAAAATCCAGGAGTATGAGGGGAAAATTAGAGAACTAAGTGATGCACTAAAGAGAAATAATCTACGCATAATTGGTATTCCAGAGGAGGAAGAGAGAGGGAAAGGTGCTGAAGGTATACTTGAAGAAATAATAGCTGAGAACTTCCCTGATCTGGAGAAGGAAAAAGGCATTGAAATCCAAGAGGCACAGAGAACTCCCTTCAGATGTAAGTAACTTGAATCGATCTTCTGCACGACATATCATAGTGAAACTGGCAAAATACAAGGATAAAGAGAAAATTCTGAAAGCAGCTAGGGATAAACGTGCTCTAACATATTAAGGGAGACCGATAAGACTCGTGACAGATCTCTCTACTGAAATTTGGCAGGCCAGAAAGGAATGGCAGGAAATCTTCAATGTGATGAACAGAAAAAAAAATATGCAGCCAAGAATCCTCTATCCAGCAAATCTGTCATTTAGAATAGAAGGAGAGATAAAGGTCTTCCCAAACAAACAAAAACTGAAGGAATTCATCACCACTAAACCAGCCCTACAAGAGATCCTAAGGGGCATCCTGTGAGACAAAGTACCAGAGACATCGCTACAAGCATGAAACCTACGGACATCACAATGACTCTAAACCCATATCTTTCTATAATAACTCTGAATGTAAATGGAATAAATGCGCCAACCAAAAGACATAGGGTCTCAGAATGGATAAAAAAACAAGACCCATCTATTTGCTGTCTACAAGAGACTCATTTTAGACCTGAGGACACTTTCAGATTGAAAGTGAGGGGATGGAGAACTATTTATCATGCTACTGGAAGTCAAGAGAGAGCTGGAGTAGCCATACTTATATCAGACAAACTAGACTTTAAATTAGAGGCTGTAATAAGAGATAAAGAGGGGCATTATATAATAATTACAGGGTCTATCCATCAAGAAGAACTAACAATTATAAATGTCTATGAGCCAAATACAGGAGCCCCCAAATACATAAAACAATTACTCACAAACATAAGCAACCTTATTGACAAGAATGTGGTAATTGCAGGGGACTTTAATACCCCACTTACAACAACGGATAGATCATCTAGACACATGGTCAATAAAGAAACAAGGGCCCAGAATGATACATTGGATCAGATGGACTTGACAGATATATTTAGAACTCTGCATCCTAAAGCAACAGAATATACTTTCTTCTTGAGTGCACATGGAACATTCTCCAAGATAGATCATATACTGGGTCACAAAACAGCCCTTCATAAGTATACAAGAATTGAGATCATACCATGCATACTTTCGGACCACAATGCGATGAAGCTTGAAATCAACCACAGAAAAAGTCTGGAAAACCTCCAAAAGCATGGAGGTTAAAGAACACCCTACTAAAGAATGAATGGGTCAACCAGGCAATTAAAGAAGAAATTAAAAAATATATGGAAACAAACGAAAATGAAAATACAACAATCCAAACGCTTTGGGATGCAGCAAAGGCAGTCTGGAGAGGAAAATACATTGCAATCCAGGTCTATCTCAAGAAACAAGAAAAATCCCAAATACAAAATCTAACAGCACACCTAAAGGAAATAGAAGCAGAGCAGCAAAGACACCCTAAACCCAGCAGAAGAAGAGAAATAATAAAGATCAGAGCAGAAGTAAACAATATAGAATCTAAAAAAACTGTAGAGCAGATCAATGAAACCAAGAGTTGGTTCTTTGAAAAAATAAACAAAATTGATAAACCTCTAGCCAGGCTTCTCAAAAAGAAAAGGGAGATGACCCAAATAGATAAAATCATGAATGAAAATGGAATTTTTACAACCAATCTCTCAGAAATACAAGCAATTATTAGGGAATACTATGAAAAATTATATGCCAACAAACTGGACAACCTGGAAGAAATGGACAAATTCCTAAACACCCACACACTTCCAAAACTCAAATAGGAGGAAATAGAAAGTTTGAACAGACCCATAACCAGCAAAGAAATTGAATCAGTTATCAAAAATCTCCCAACAAATAAGAGTCCAGGACCAGATGGCTTCCCAGGGGAGTTCTACCAGACATTTAAAGCAGAGATAATACCTATCCTTGTCAAGCTATTCCAAAAAATAGAAAGGGAAGGAAAACTTCCAGACTCATTCTATGAAGCCAGTATTACTTTGATTCCTAAACCAGACAGAGACCCAGTAGAAAAAGGGAACTACAGGCCAATATCCCTGATGAATATGGATGCAAAAATTCTCAATAAGATACTAGCAAGTCGAATTCAACAGCTTATAAAAAGAATTATTCACCATGATCAAGTGGGATTCATTCCTGGGATGCAGGGCTTGTTCAACATTCGCAAATCAATCAATGTGATACAACACATTAATAAAAGAAAAGATAAGAATCATATGATCCTGTCAATCGATGCAGAAAAAGCATTTGACAAAATTCAGCATCCTTGCTTAATAAAAACCCTCAAGAAAGTCGGGATAGAAGGAACATACTTAAACATCATAAAAGCCATTTATGAAAAGCCCACAGCTAATATCATCCTCAATGGGGAAAAACTGAGAGCTTTCCCCCTGAGATCAGGAACACGACAGGGATGTCCGCTCTCACCGCTGTTGTTTAACATTGTGTTGGAAGTGCTAGCATCAGCAATCAGACAACAAAAGGAAATCAAAGGCATCAAAATTGGCAAAGATGAAGTCAAGCTTTCACTTTTTGTAGATGACATGATATTATACATGGAAAATCCGATAGACTCCACCAAAAGTCTGCTAGAACTGATACATGAATTCAGCAAAGTCTCAGGATACAAAGTCAATGTACAGAAATCAGTTGCATTCTTATACACTAATGAGGCAACAGAAAGACAAATAAAGAAACTGATCCCATTCACAATTGCACCAAGAAACATAAAATGCCTAAGAATAAATCTAACCAAAGATGTACAAGATCTGTATGCTGAAAACTATAGAAAGCTTATGAAGGAAATTGAAGAAGATATAAAGAAATGGAAAAACATTCCGTGCTCATAGGTTGGAAGAATAAATTTGTTAAAATGTCAATACTACCCAAAGCTATCTACACATTCAATGCAATCCCAATCAAAATTGCACCAGCATTCTTCTCGAAGCTAGAACAAGCAATCCTAAAATTCATATGGAACCACAAAAGGCCCCGAATAGCCAAAGTAATTTTGAAGAAGAAGACCAAAGCAGGAGGCATCACAATCCCAGACTTTAGCCTCTACTACAAAGCTGTCATCATCAAGACAGCATGTTATTGGCACAAAAACAGACACATAGACCAATGGAATAGAATAGAAACCCCAGAATTAGACCCTCAAAAGTATGGCCAACTAATCTTTGACAAAGCAGGAAAGGATATCCAATGGAAAAAAGACAGTCTCTTTAACAAATGGTGCTGGGAGGACTGGACAGCAACATGCAGAAGAATGAAACTAGACCACTTTCTTACACCATTCACAAAAATAAACTCAAAATGGATAAAGGACCTGAATGTGAAACAGGAAACCATCAAAACCCTAGAGGAGAAAGCAGGAAAAGACCTCTCTGACCTCAGCCGCAGCAATTTCTTACTTGACACATCCCCAAAGGCAAGGGAATTAAAATCAAAAATGAACTATTGGGACCTCATGAAGATAAAAAGCTTCTGCACAGCAAAGGAAACAACCAACAAAACTAAAAGGCAACCAACGGAATGGGAAAGGAAAAGATATTTGCAAATGACATATCGGACAAAGGGCTAGTATCCAAAATCGATAAAGAGCTCACCAAACTCCACACCCAAAAAACAAATTAATCCAGTGAAGAAATGGGCAGAAAACATGAATAGACACTTCTCTAAAGAAGACATTCAGATGGCCAACAGGCACATGAAAAGATGCTCAACATCGCTCCTCATCAGGGAAATACAAATCAAAACCACACTCAGATTCCACCTCACGCCAGCCAGAGTGGCCAAAATGAACAAATCAGGAGACTATAGATGCTGGCGAGGATGTGGATAAGCGGGAACCCTCTTGCACTGTTGGTGGGAATGCAAACTGGAGCAGATGCTCTGGAAAACAGTGTGGAGGTTCCTCAGAAAATTAAAAATAGACCTACCCTATGACCCAGCAGTAGCACTGCTAGGAATTTACCGAAGGGATACAGGAGTACTGATGCATAGGGGCACTTGCACCCCAATGTTTATAGCAGCACTCTCAACAATAGCCAAATTGTGGAAAAAGCCTAAATGTCCATCAACTGATGAATGGATAAAGAAATTGTGGTTTATATACACAATGGAGTACTACATGGCAATGAGAAAGAATGAAATATGGCCCTTTGTAGCAACGTGGATGGAACTGGAAAGTGTGATGCTAAGTAAAATAAGCCATACAGAGAAAGACAGATACCATATGTGTTCACTCTTATGTGGATCCTGAGAAACTTAACAGAAACCCATGGGGGAGGGGAAGGAAAAAAAAAGAGGTTAGAGTGGAAGAGAGCCAAAGCATAAGCATTTTGGCATAAGCCAAAGCATTATCTATTAAAAACTGAGAACAAACTGAGGGTTGATTGGGGGGTGGGAGGGAGGGAAGGGTAGGTGATTAGCATTGAAGAGGGTATCTTTTGGGATGAGCACTGGGTGTTTTATGGAAACCAATTTGACAATAAATTTCATATATTAAAAAAAAGAAAAAAAAAGAAAGTAAAAAGAATGGAAGAAAATATTTGCAAATAATGTAGCTGATAAGGGACCTGTATTCAGAATAAAGAACTCTTACATCTCAATAATGCAAAACAAACAAACAAAACTCTATATAATTGAATAGGCAATGAATCTGAACAGACATTTCTCCCAAAAGATATGCAAATGGCCGATAAACAAATTAAAAGATGTTCAACATTGTTAGCCATCTAGAGGAAAAACTAATCAAAACCAAAGACACCACTGTATACTTGTACTACGATGGCTATTATCAAAAGCCAACTCATACCAAATGTTGGTGAGGATGTGGAAAAACTGGAACTCTCAGGCACTGCTGGTGGGAATATAACCTTCATACAGTGCTGGTGGTTGGTGTAGTCACTTTGGAAAAGACTGGAAGTTGCTCAAAAGGTTAAGCATAAAGTTACCATATTCCCTAGCAATTCCATTCCTAGCTATACATCCAAGAGATTTTAAAATCATACAGCCATACAAAAATATGTACATTAGTGTTCAGAGCAACATTGTTCATAATAGCCAAAAAGGGGAACCACTGAAATGTCTGTAAACTGATGAAGGGACAAATATAATGTGGCATTTCCAAGCAGCGGAATATTATTCAGCTGTAAAAAGAATGCAGTTCTGATACATGCTACTGCATGGATGGACCTTGAAACATTGTGGTGAAAGAAAGCAGCCAGGCACACACACACAAAAAACACATATTGTATGATTCTATTTATATGAAATGTCCAGAATGGGCAAATCTCTAGAGACAGAAAGTCAATTAATTGTTGCCTAAGGCTGGGGGATTGGAGCTTAAGGGGGAGTGGCCACTAATCTATACAGGGTTGCTGTGTAGGATGATGAAAATGTTCCAAAATTGACTGTGGTAGTGGTTGCACGGCTCTATGAAGATATTGAAGACCTTAAAATTATATATTTTTATTTTTATTTTTTTATTAAAAATTTTAATGTTTATTATTTATTTTTGAGATAGAGAGAGTGAGCACAAGCAGGGGAGGGGCAGAGAGAGAGAGGAAGACACAGAACCTGAAGCAGGCTCCAGCCTCTGAGCTGTGAGCACTGAGCTCAATGCAAGGCTTGAACCCACAAACTGTGAGATCATGACCTGAGCTGAAGTTGGATGCTTAACCAACTGAGCCATCCAGGAGACCATCAAATTATATATTTTAAATAGATGAATTGTATCTTGATAAAGCTGTTACTTTATCTATATAGGGTATACATATACATATGTATGCTTTACATATACTTTAATTACACAAATTATACATATTTTTATATTAAAAACTGATGCACAGTAAAGTACAGTAAAAAGCAGTCCTGAAACAATTGCCATGTGCTTGCTGGATAGTCATATGAATATAAAGACCATACGTCCCAAACCTTTCTGCTTTGGAATGCACAGTTTCGTGAGCGGATTCACAGCTTTCTATGAGAGCTGTAGGTGAAGCCATATGCAGCAAAGACCCGTGGCTGCTGTATCCCCAGCAGACCTAGCAATCTTGTGCTAGAGGTGAATCAGACTCAACATTTACCTTGAAGTGTCTTACTTTCCTCCTTTACTCCTTTTATCTGTACCATATTGAAATATGGTACAGATAGCAAGGTTTCCCTTGCTATCCCAAAGTTTATGCTCCTTCACTTTTACAAAAGAACTACATTAGTACCTTCTCCCCCCCCCCCCCAACTAACTGAAAGAAATCCCAAAAAGATTTTCGCTTTTACAAAATGGTAATTGTTTCTTCATTTAAACCATTTTGTCTTGTGAAAGGTTTCATAGGAACACTCTGCTTTTGTATGGTGGGGGAAACCTGTATATTAAGTGGCTAAGCTTATCATAAACTTAAAAAAAAAAGAGCAAACAAATAAAAAGCAATGCTGAAGTCTATGATTCTCAGCAGTAAACATAGGTAAATTTTTTGTAAAAGGAGGAATTTGTTCTTTTATTCTGGCTAGTTTTCTTCACAGCCTTTTGGTCAATGTGACACTAAACATTGAGTCATGAACAGATGAAAAATATTATTTAGTCCTAATCCATAATTTAGATCTAGATTAAAAAAAAAAGATATGTCATAGTTGAACCCTGATTGTTTCTTGTATGGCATCTGCAATAATACTGTCTCATTCATTGTTACAGAAGTATGTGCTGAGCACTGTGCTGGAGTTAAAGATCCACTAAAGAGCCCAATCCCTGCTCTCAGAGAATGTCCAACTAAGTGAGGAAGAAAGACATTTTAGAAGTTACCGTGAAGAGAAATTGCTAGATGCCGTGGGAACCGCCAACCTATAGAAGCAAAAGTATCTTATGTGAGGAAATAACTTTTACGTTGAAAACTGGATGTTGAGTAGTTGGGTGAAGGTATGAAGAGGGTGTTGGGGGTGGTAAAGGTAAGGTATTGTTGGCTGGAGAGAAGTGTTGCAGGCTGGGGAGGAGCATGTGAGATGATTTTACTGGAGGAAAGTCTAAAAGCAGAACTTTTTATGTCTAGCTGTGAGGACTGAGGAGAAAGGGTATAAGACGAGACCAATGAATTTGTCAGGCAAGGCTTTAAAGATTGGGTTGAGAGGTTCAGAGTTTATTGTAGGCCAAATGGGAAACCATTGAAAAGTTTTAAGCAGTGTAGCTGTGATCAGATTTTTAAACAGATCCCTGTGGCTGCTGTGTTAAAAACTTCTCAAATCTGCATATCATGACAAAAATTTTTTTAACTCAATTACACATCTTCACTCCAAAGTTTTCTTAATTTCCAAAACTCAGAGGAAGCTTAAGATCTTTTGTGAGAAATCACAAGTAAAACACCATATTCAAATGATCCTATTCAATCATCGGGTTATTCAGGGACAAAGCATAGAAAGTTTGTTTTCAGCAGTATTTTTCCTCATTCCAAACATTTGAATTTTAAAATCCAATAAAAACACGAACAAAGACACTTCTTAATTTCTAAGACAAATGCCACAAAAGCAAACGAATGGGGTATCAAAGAAATTATTTGAACCCAATGAGTAGGGTGGGCAGTGGATGGCAGTTTGTAGGTGTTGGTATGTGGAAAATCCAAGCCCTTCTCTGCTGGCTTTGAGATAAACTGAGCAGGACTTAATGCCTAAGTCCTAGTGGATGTGTGGCAACACCTCAGAAAATCACCAACTCTAGGCAAATGCAAAATTAGAATAGTGTTAGAAAAAAAGAGAAGATTAATTTCTCTGAGTGGCTTAAAGACATTACTCCTGAATTCCAGTCTTCTAATTAATTCAACAGATACTTAACTGAAAAGTCTGGGTTTTTTTTTTTTTTGTTTTTTTTTTTGTAAGGAATGGTACTAAGTGCTGAGGGATATAGGCAATGATGATGAGCAACAGTTGTCTGTAGATATTTCATCAGTTCCACATAAGTCACTTTTTAAAAAAGTTTTTATTTATTTTTTTTTGAGAGAGACAGAGACAGCACGAGTGGGGAGGGGCAGAGAGAGGGAGAGAGAATCCTAAGCAGGCTTCGCACTGTCAGCACAGAGCCCAACTCCGGGCTGGAGCCTACAAACCGTGAGATCACGACCTGAGCCCAAATCAAAAGTCAGATGCCACCCAGCGCCCCATGTCCCTTTTGAAAAAAGTTCAGAGAGAGGGAGGGAGGGAGAGCATGTGAGTGGGGGAGGGGCAGAGAGAGAGAGGGACAGAGGATCTGACGCGGGCTCTGTGGTGACAGCAGAGAGTCAGCTGCGGGGCTCAACCTCAGGGACCACAAAATCATGACCTGAACTTAAGTTGGATGCTTAACCAACTGAGCCACCCAAGCGCTTCCCACATAAGACACATTACAGAGAAGTCCCATAGATTATTTGGAGGACTTAATAGAACATCTCTAATCTTATTCTCCTAAAAAACAAAAAACCAAGACAATATTCTTCATAAGTTATTAATATAACAATTAGTCTATAACTCCTGTAAACCATGTTCTCAGAAATGAAATTTAGGACGTATGGTATAAAAGATATATTCATGGGACAATAGGACAAAATATTTGAAATCACAACCATCCTTGGAAATTTGAGGATGCATTGTCATTTATCTGAATGACTGCATTATTAGCATTACAAAAGTACTCTGTTGTGATTTGCTAAAGACAGAGTGACTCTGAGACACACAACTTTGATCTACACAGCACATGTCTGTCTATCTACCCATCAATCACCTCCTGCATTCAAGAAACGAAGTGACACATGCTACATATGGAAACTGATTTTCACTTTCTATTACAATTTATATTATTAAAAAAATTTTTTTAGTAATCTTTATACCCATTAGTGGGGCTTGAACTTACAACCCTGAGATCAAGAGTCACATGCTCTACCAACTGAGCCAGCCAGGTGTCTCCATGATTTATATTATTCCCATTGCACTGTAGTTTCTTTGGAAGAGTTGGTTAATATTTGTATTTTCTGCCAATTAAATTTTGCTCCTTTCCTTAACCTTTCCTCAAGTCTCAACTACAGTAGAGAACAAAAATAGAAGTTTCAACATAAAAAAAAGATCACAGAATATATGACCTTTAATCAACACTGTAATCATATGCTTCTTTTTAAAATAAGGTTTATAACTGACAAACGTCAATAAATCCAGTAATTTGTGTTTTTTCCTTGTATAAATAAAATTTGAGAAATTCGTTGAAACTGAAGATGATTAAGATTTGATAAAACTTATTAAATTTCTTTAAAGTAAATGACTAAATCTAGAGTGCTGGGATACCTCAGTAAGTTAAGTGTCCAGCTTCAGCTCAGGTCCTGATCTCATGGTTCGTGGGTCTGAGCCTTATGTCAGGTTCTCACTTCAGATCCTCTGTCCCCCTCTCTCTGTCCCTCCCCTGCTTGCTCTCTCTCTTTCTCCCAAATATAGAGAAACATAAAACATTTTTTTAAGTAAATGACTAAATCTTAACATTAACTCAAGATATTCATTGAATTCAAAGCATCCATTTTGATTAAACCTTATTTCAATAATATTGGACCTCAATATATTTCTGACTTACAGACTTCTTTTTTCTTTAAATGGGAATTTTATTTTTTAATTTTTTAATGTTTATTTATTTTTGAGAAGGGAGAGACAGAGTGCAAGTGGGGGAGGGGCAGAGAGAGAGGGAGACGCAGAATCCGAAGCAGGCTCTAGGCTCTGAGCTGTTGGCACAGAGCCCGACATGGGGCTCAAACTCACGACCATGAGATCATGACCTTAGCCGAAGTCGGACGCTTAACTGAGCCACTCAGGCGCCTCCCCCCCATTCCTTGTTTTTAATAGCAAGCATTTAACAGGTGTTTATTAGGTGCCAGGTACAGCTTTACATTCTGAAATACAAAGTTAGAAAGTCACTTTTTGTTTTAAGAAGCTTGCTTTTTAGTGAGGGAAGTAGCATGTTAAAAAAAAAAAGAGCCAGTAAAGATGTGGAAAGTGCTTACATATAATGAAAATAGAGTAGGAATTCTGAAGATAGTATCTTGAGGAAGTAACATTGAGCCGGTACCCTTACTAGAAAAAAAGGAATTTGTGAGGTGAAGGAGGAAAGGGGAAACATTTCAGGTGGAAGAAACAGCATGTGCAAGTGTCCATGAAAAGGCCTGGTGTCTTGGAGAATGTTGGCTTGAGCACAAGGTTCAGAGGGAATGCAAATGGGCTCACAGTAAACAGTACAAGACAGTAAGTGAAAAGTCACAACACCCCACTGAATTCTTCCAGACATTTGCTATGCATATTCAAATGATCTTCCTTCCTCCTTCCCTCCCTCCCTCCCTCTCTTCTTTCTTTCTTTCTTTTTTCTTCCTTTTTTTCTTTCTTTCTTCTTTCTTTTCTTTCTTTCCTTCTTTCTCTTTCTTTCTTTCTTTCTTTCTTTCTTTCTTTCTTTCTTTCTTTCTTTCTTTCTTTCTTTCTTTCTTTCTTTCTTTTTCTTCTACCTCCCTACCAACTGATCTACCTTCTACCTTCCTACCTACCTATCTACCTACCTACTATCTTCTATCTATCTATCTATCTATCTATCTATCTATCTACCATCATCATCTCTTCACCTGTCTTTCTCTTCAAGTCATATCTCACTATACATAGCTATTCTGCAACTTACCTTTTCTTAGTACATCTTGAATACAATACAAATCAGCAGATGAAGATCAGGATGCTTGCAGTTCTTTGCTATTGCAAATGATGCTGCTCAAACACCCTTATGCATCTATTTGCATAGATGTAAGGAAATACATCTATAGGATAATTGATGGTCATAGAGCATGGCAAAGATTTGGCTGATATTGCCAAATGTCTTTTAAGTTATAGGAGAATGTTGTTTCCTAATCCTTCACCAATACTCACACAGTATTATGTTGATCACAGTAGTACTTAACTTATTTTTATGAAATTTCTTATATAAGCAATTATAGTTTTGAAGAAAAAATTAGAAAATGAAAATAAAAAATTAGAAAAGAATTATCACCCTAAATCTCATTGCCCAGGGACATCTTTCATTACCATTTGGTCTGTAGCCTTTATACTCTTCACTGTGTCCTGGTTGGACCATAACTAAGCTCTAGACACAGCTGATGGGTGAAACAGAGAGATTTCTCCTTACTCCAAATTTCTGGTATTCAGCTCTATTGAGATAAGGGGGCTAGGGAGACTGCTAGGGAAAGAATTCAAAGGGTTTCTACAATGGCATTCAGATACATCCTGTGTGGTAGACAAAAAAAAAAAAAAAAAAAAAAAAGAAAAGAAAAGGAAAGGAAAGAAAAGAAAAGAAAAGAATAAAGAAAAAGGTAATCTAAAGCCAAATCAAAATGAGTGACTGAAGTTTCCCTGAGAAAGAGTCACTTGATGGCAGAAGAAAGAAATGTCTAGACCCCACTGTAGATTCTAAATATTAGAGTCCACTCCTTTTGGGGACATAATGGTAGCTGTTAGTTGAAACTTTTCTGACCCAGCCACTGTGTGGTGGGAAGGTTTCCCAGGGACAGAATGGCTACGTGTGCCAACAAAGAAAGCAGTCTTACTAAACTCTGACATCTTTGCCCAGGCCACCCAACACATAACACATAGGGGAGAACTCTTCTTTCTTATTTCACAATACTGTCCAGCAAAAGAGATACTGTAGTGTTGAATGCATCATACCTTCATATATTCAACAGGGATGTGTGACCCAGAGCAGATGGTGACATTTACAGATCTTTAGCACAGTTGCCAGCAACCATGGGGGGGCCTCAACATGGCAGAGGCTAGTAATGGTGGCAAAAGCAAGTGATAAACTGTACCCAGCCATGTCGCCCTATTCAATATACTTGAAAAATCCTCGGGTGTCAGTAGGAGAGGAGGTTCTGTTTTTCAGAATCTGTAACTATGTGGATACAGGGGTACTTAGTGCTAATGAAAACTTTTTAATGGTTTCTCATTGCCATAGAATAAAATCCCAATTCCTTGATGGTTTTCAAGAATTTTTATGATCAGGACCCTTCTTATATTGCCAAATGTTTGCTTACTGTTCTGTGAATGAGCCCCTGGCCTTTGTGTCAATAGACCTCTCTGCAACACAGCTACTGCACTCCACCTGCATAACTCTTCTCATTCCTTGCAATTCAGTTTACATATTTTCTGCTACAGACTTTTCTGATCATCCAAGACGAGGTTCATTGTCTTCCCCCTATACTATAGTTACCTTGTTCATATTCCCATTTTGTAACACTTAAGTTTTATTGTACTACACAGCACCATTGTCTGGCTCCGTCACAATGCTAGAAGATTCTTGAAGGCAGTATCCACATCTTATTGATTATTGTATCCCCATTGTCTCCTACGGTTTCCATCACATAGTGCACACTCACTATATATTTGCTGAATAGATAATGAATGAATTAGTCTCCTTATCAAACAAGGTGGAGAACAACAAGAAGTACAAATTTGTAGGAAAAGATCATGTGCCTAATTGTGGGCCTCTTCAATTTAAATATCTGTAGATATCTGAGAGGCTATGTCCAGTTGTGAACATTGAAAGAGTCTGAGGGGAAAGTAAGACTGAAGATATAAATTTAGAATCATTAAACTCCATTATTTTTCTTTCTCCCCTTTCCTATTTGTTATTTTTTTTTCTAAAATTCAGTGACATTTTTCTGACTTTAAAGATAGAAAATTTTGGAAATGCAGAAAAGTATATACAGAACAAATTACTAACAATATCATTCTTCCGCCTTCCCCAGCTGTTAACATATGTGGATATTTCCTTCTGGTTTTCTTAACCACCCCCCTCTCTCAACACAACTTGATCATGTATTTATGTACTCCTTTTTAAATTCATCATTATATCATAAGCCATTTTCCTTGCTTCCAAATATTCTTCAAATATCTGACTTTTAGTAGCCTTAAAGTGTTTTATGTCATCAGTAATTATTTTAATCATCCTTATTATTGGGTACTCCGGCTGTTTCATTCTTTCACATTAAGTATGATATATATCTCTGGGTGGTCCATAGATGTCCTTTGTCAGGTTGTAGAGGTTCCCTTCTACTTCTAATTTGCAGAGAGTTTTTATCAGAAATGAGTATTGGATTTTGTCCATATGTTTGTTCTACATATTTTGAGATAATTTAAAAATATTTAAGTTTGTTAATATGGTGAATTACACTTATTTTTTTTAAAATGTTAAGCCAACCTAGCATACCTGGGATAAGCCCCATTGGGTCATGACCTATTATCCTTTTTTTAATACTGTTGAATTTAATTTACTAAACTTTTGCTTCTATGTTCATGAGGGATATTGGCCTATAGCTTTCTTTTCTTGTACTGTATTTGGTTTTGGTATTAATGCAATGTTTTATGGAAGAGTTTCTGTAGAATTAGTATTATTTCTTCCTTAAATGTTTGGTAAATATCACCAGGGAAGCCATCTGTGCTTAAAGTTTTCTTTATGGGAATTTTTTTTTGTTTTTGTTTTTGTTTTTTAATTTTTAAAAATATTTATATATTTTTGAAAGAGAGAGACAGAGCTCAAGCAGGGGACAGGCAGAGAGAGAGGGAGACACAGAATCTGAAGCAGGCTCCAGGCTCTGAGCTGTCAGCACAGAGCAGTGGGGCCAGAACCCACAGAGCCGAAGTCAGATGCTTAACTAACTGAGCCACCCAGGTGTCCCATGTGGGAATGTTTTTAAACTACAATTTCAGTTTCTTTCACAGATACAGAGCAATTCAGTTCATCTATTTCTTCCTGAGTAAGCTTTGATAGTTTGTGTCTATCAAGGAATTTGTCTATTTAAACTAAGTTATTGAATTTGTTGGTATAAAATTGTTCATTATTTTCTCCTATTATTCTTAGTATTTGTAGAATTTGTAGAGTAATGCCACCCTTCTCATTCTGGATATGAGAAATTTGTAACTTCTGTGTTTTTTCTGATCAACCTGGCTAGGGATTAATCAGTTATTGATCTCAAATAACTAGCTTTTAGTTTTATTGTTTTTTCACTATTATTTTTCCACTTTTTATTTCATTAATTTCTGCTTTGATATTTATTATTTCCTTTCTTTTACTTGCTTTGGGTTACATTTGCACTTTTTCTTGTTGCTTGAGGTTGAAGCTAAGGTCACTGACGTGAGACATTTCTTTTCTAGATACAGGTATAAACTTTCCCTAAACATTACTACCAATTGTCAACTTCTGCTTTAGTGGCATCTCACAAATTCTGGAAGGTTGTATTTTCATTTTCATTCAGTTGAAAATACTTATGTAGTTTCCTTTTGATTTCTTATTTGGCCCAATGAATTCTTTAGAAGTTAGTTATCTAGTTTCCATGTACTGTATTTGGAGATTTTCCAGGGATGTATTGTTGTTTTCTAATTTAATTCCCTTGTGGCCAGAGAATGAAGTATAACTTGAGCTCTTCTGAACTTAAGATTTTTTTTATGGTCTAGAAAATGGTCTAATTTGGAAGATTTGGGAATCAAATTTGGAAAAATTTGTTTTTGTATTTGTTTTTGTTACATGAAGTATTTTCTAAATGTCAGTTAGCTCAAGTTGGTTGACAGTATTGTTCAAATCTTCTGTATTCTTACTGATTTTCTTTAACTTACCACAGGCTAAATTCAAGTGATATTATGACCCTTCAGACAGAGGGTGAGAAACAATATTATTGTTCTATTTTTTCCCTTCCAACCTTTGTGTTATTGTTGTCATACATTTTACCTGTACAGATGGGATAAAACCATGCTGCATTGTTACCATTTTTGTTTAAACAGCCTATATCTTTTAAAGACATTTAAATATTGAAAACAGTCCCTTACATTTATCCACACAGTTCCCATTTTGGATTTCCTCATTCTATTGTGTTACAGTTTGATATTACTTTTTGTCTGAGGACTTTCATAACTTTTATTGTAGTTAATTACTGCTTCCACCGATTAATTCTTTTTGCTTTTGTGTCTTTTGCATGTCTAGAACAGCCTTTCATTTGCTTTCATTTTTGAAAGATATTTTCCCTGGGTATAGAGTTCTAGGTTAACAATATTTTTCTTTCAGTATTTTGAAGGTGTCCTACTCCCTTCCACTAGCATTTTTTCCCAGTGACCTGTCTGCTGTCATACTAAATTTTTTTCTTCTGCATGTGACATATATTCTTTCTCTGGCTGATATTAAACATTTTTTTCTTTATCACTAGTTTTGGACAACTTTATTATGATATGCCTCATTGTAACTTTATATTTCTTGTGTTGGGGGTTAGTTGGTGTTCTTAGATCTGTAGGTTTATAGTCATCAAGTTTGAAAAAAAATTTAATGATTGTTCCAACAAATATTTTCCTGCCTCTCCCTCCTCCTTAAGGGACTCCAGTCTCAGGTATATTTGGCCCCTTGAAGTTGTCCCTTAGTTCTCTGGTGTTCTGTTTATTTTTCTGATTCTTTTTTCTCTCTGTATATTTGAGATAGTTTCTATTGCTGTATCTTCAAATTCACTAATATTTTTCTTCTGCGATGTCTAATTTGCCATTAGTTCTCATCCAGTGTATTTTTAGTCCTACCTATTGTAGTTTTCATCTTCAAGTTTGATGTGAGTCTTTTATCCATGTCTTCTATGTCTCTAACTTTTTAAATATATGGAGTATATTTATACAGTCACTGCTGTATTGTCTTTAGTTGCTAATTCTAACACTATTTTTTTTATTAAAAATTTTTTTAATGTTTACTTATTTTTGACAGAGAGAGAGACAGAGCATGAGTGGGGGAGGGGCAGGGAGAGAGAGACACACACACAGAATCCAAAGCAGGCTCCAGGCTCTGAGCTGTCCGCACAGAGCCCGACGTGGGGCTCGAACTCACGGACTGCGACATAATGCCCTGAGCCGAAGTCGGATGCTCAACCGACTGAGCCACCCAGGAGCTCTGCTAATTCTAACACTATTAATCACCGGTGTGATTGATTTATTTCCTTGTTATGTCTTATTTTCTTTTTAAGTTTTTTATTTTATTTTATTTTATTTTATTTTATTTTATTTTATTTTATTTTATTTTTTGAGAGAGAGAGGGAGTGCAAGTTAGGGAGGGACAGAGAGAGTGGGAGAGAGAGAATCCCAAGCAGACTCCATGCTGTCAGAGCAGAGCCCAATGAGGGGCTCAATCCCATGAACTGTGAGATCATGACCTGAGCCAAAATCAAGAGTTGGATGCTTAACTGACTGAGCCACCCTTATTTTCTTTCTTTTTCATGAGCCTGTTTGATTTTTCTTTGGATTCCAGTCATTGTGAATCTTACCTTGCTGGGTGCTGAATACTTTTTTTTTTTTTTTTTTTTGTCACCTGGGCTGTGTTCGGGGATGCAGATAAATTATTTGGAAACAGCTCGATCCGTTTGGGTCTACGCTTTTAGGATTTGTTAGGTGGGATCAGTGTTCATTCAAGGACCAATTTCCTGCAAGTGAGGTAAGATTCTTTTGAGTATTCCACCATGAATCCACCTGTGAATCATGAGATTTTTCAGTCTGGCTGGTAGGACAGGCCCTGAGTGAGTGCCAGGCAGTGTCTACTTCAATCCTCCTGGGGGTTCTTTCCCTGGACTCTGGTGCTTTCCTCACATGCATGTGCTGATCAGTTCTCAGTCAAAGATTGAACAGGGACCTCCCCGTCTGCAGATTTCTGGGGTTCTATGTGCAGTTTTTTCCTTCTCAATCTTCTATCCTGCAAATTTTAGATGCCTTGGTCTCCCTGGACTCTCTGCTCCATCTTTTCAACTCAGGGAGCCCCCCTGGGCTCTGCCTGAGTCCCCTTCCTGTGCCACAGCCTGGAAAGTGTCTCAAGGCAGAAGCTGGGCAATCCATGTAGCTCACCTCCTTTTTTCCCCCATCTTTCAGGAATCAATTTCCTTATTGACTGATGTCTGGTGTCTTGCAAATCACTATTTCTTACAGTTTGTTTAGTTGTCAGTTGTTTCAGTGTGAGGACAAATCTGGTCATTGTTAATACATTTGGTTGGAAGCAGAAGTCACGTCCACGCTGAAATTTTACCCTATTCAGTTCCTAGTCAGGTTGAAACCCCCATCCCAATATTTGTTAATGACTTTAATTTCTCCTATGAATTGTCTGTTATTGTTGTTTATTTTTATTAGAAATGTAATATTGTTCCTTAACAGTTTGTTAGAGCACATTATGTATTGTTTCTTGGCCCACATTATTCAGTCTAGACAGTGAGACAACAACTTGCTATTAGAAATTTATTTTTCTGTGAAAGCCTCACATGAAGGGTTATATAAATCCGTGTTTGGTTCTTATTCTTTTCTTGGCCCTAATTCATTTGAAAGGTACAATCCACTCTCATTGGTAAGAGTGGCTCCAGCAGTAATTCTCCAGAGAGGAAAGCCACCCTCTTTTACCTGCCCCTGCTCAGAAGGTGTACCAGTTTCTCCGCAGGGGCTCGAGGAAGTGCATAGCTTGACTCCCCTGAGGGGGTTTTGATAAACCTGATTAAGGTGGTTGCCTCCTCCCTGTTAAGATACACTGATATAAACACTAATTATTAGAGTCATGATTCCTTATTAGAACCCAGGAAGGTAGCAGTGCAGGTGCCTAAGCTATTTGCAGTGTCTCTAAAAGCCTAATGCATTTTTAGTGTTTTTAAATGTCTAAAGGCATTTATAGATGAAAAAGCTGACAGATAAATGTGAACATCAATTCTTTGCTTTTACCTGGAATTATATCAACTAGAGTGGTAACACTGACTACCTCATGCTAATCAGAGGTACAGATGCGCAGGTATATATGCATTTTACAGCTGTTTAGTAGAAAGTAGGGAATGCACTCGTTGTATTTAACAAGGGCCATTTGTTTGATATTGTTTAATAGATAGTACCTTTCAAAACATGCAATCCCTGAAGGAAAATAATAAATAAATGTGTTCTTGTTGGTGACAAAGCTGGAAACTACTGTACCGGCCACATCTTTGGATTTCTTAAGCACAGAATTGCACGGGGAGTTACATTCTCCAAGCATCTAACCTTTGAGAAGCAAACCAAATTTGATGGAGAGAGAATCAAGGACAACCCCTTTCTTGTAAAGACCGGAAGTGGTTGTTTTCTGTTATTTCTTAGATTCTCTTTTTCTTGCTTGCAAAGTCATGTCACACACAACCTGAGTTTCATTCCTTCCCCAGACCCTGGGTTCCAAATCTCCTTGCCAGAAAGAATCTCCACAGCATCGCACTGCTGTGCTTTTCAAGAGCATCTCACAAGCAGAGTGAAGCTTCTCCCATTTCTTAAATATCTCGGTTGCATAAAGTGGTTAAGCTCTTTCAGTTCTGGGGAACACATGTTTTGTATTAAATTTTTGTGTGTGTGGTAAGATACATAATGTGAAATTGACCATTGTAACCATTTTAAAGTATACAATTCAGTGCCATTAAGTACATTCACAATGTTGTGCAACCATCAACACTATCTAATTCCAGAACATTTTTATCATCCCAGATGGAAACCTTGTGTGCTACAGTTTTGAAGTTAAAAGATGCATACGTGGTCTTTAGAGAGGTTTTTAGAGAGTCCCTATAATTCTTCCCCCTTAAGGAGGAAGGGGTTTTTTTTATCTTTTCTTCTTCTTTTCTCTTTTTTGCTATTTTCAGCCACAGTGTTCAGAGGCATCCCATCTGAAAACATATCTTGTCTTTCTCAAAATTTGAAATCAATCTGATGAAATAATTCTAATGAAATTAATGGGTTACGATTTAAAGTATTAAAATACTAATATAAACACCAAGTTGAATACAGTCCAATAATACTTCATACGCACTCATGCTCTGTTTTCTTTTCTATTGATAGAATGCCATTTTGAATACTTGTGTAACCTCTTAAAAATCAAATAGCTGAGTGGTGCTGTTGGAAGCGCTGTCTGTAAAGCACTTCTGGTCACATTTTCCCTCTCTCAGGGAATGGAGCTGCTCACTAGACCAAGACAGGAACCTGAGTGATGGCCTCCACCCACTTAGCCTTATTCATTGGACACAGATATTTACTGAGTGTTTTACTACTGGCATCAGCCAATGCTCATCAATAGAGTGAAGAGCCAGACGCATTAAGAGCCTGTCCTTTCTCCCAATTCTTTCCCCTCATTTACAGCTGATTTCCAAGTTATTCTGAGCACTCAAGACTCAAATCCACACTTTCTTTCTACCTCTTCAGTTCCAGACACACCTTTTAACTATCTTCCTGCTATCATTCATTTATTTTAAAAATTTTTTAATGTTTATTTGTTTATTTATTTGAGAGAGACAGAGACAGAATGAGAGTGGGTTAGGGGCAGAGAGAGAGGAAGACACAGAATCTGAAGCAGGCTCCAGGCTCCGAGCTGTCAGCACAGAGCCCGATGCGGAGCTCGAACCCACAAACTGTGACATGGTGACCTGAGCCGAAGTTGGATGTTCAACCGACTGAGCCACCCAGGCGCCCAGATTCCTCATTACTTTTAGATGAACCATAAGCTTCTTGAAATTTTAGGCTTTTCCTAGGCTATTATCAACTTACCTCTCCAGAAGCCTTTTCACTTTCTATTGTCTACAGTAAGCTTATTGAATTGCCTTGCTGTTCACTGAATGTTCCTTACGCTCTCTTGTACCAGATTCTCTTTTTCTTGGAGTGCTCTTGCACCCAAATCTGTGCTTAAGGTCTTGGCTTATTCATAACCTCTCTTCTGTGACTCTTCAAGACTGGGCAGGTGTCCTTCTTATATGTTCCCATAGTGTCCTGTCCTTACTCTATAGTAGCACTTTGTCGATGTTCTTATATCTTTCCCAATATAGTGTAAGCTCTCAAGGCCAAGGATTTGTCCACATTTGAATCACCAGCACAGAACACAAGACTTGAATGTCATGCAAGATCAATATGGAAGGGATGTGTGAATAACTGAATGAATGACAGCACTCTCAAAGACCTGTTGTCATAATTAAACATGAGATCTTAGAACATTTCAGTAAGAGGGCTCTGCCAATTTTCAAGGACCCCCAAACTCAGGATATATTGGAGGACATACTTAATTAACATCGGTTCTCAGGCAATTAAACTGCAGATATCTGTAACTCCAACATTGTTCTGTAGAGTGCTGATCTCCACAGTGATTTGGAATATATAGCATAAATATTCGGACATCAGATCAAATGAGCAATTTTTTTAAGGCTAGTAAAAATTTAAAGTTTTAAATAAGCATCCCCTTTATTAAAGCAAAGAAAGATTATTTAAATCTGTAGTGGTCAAACATGTTTTACTGCTGACAGATTCCAGAAAGTTTTCTGTTAATGGGGAGTTAAAACAAACGGGAGAGTCACATTGTATCATCTAAAAACAATTAAGTAGGGAGAATCAGGGCAAAGAAATTGTAATTGGCCTAGCTATAGTTTTGGGAACGTCTGTAAGTGCTTAAGATTCTTTTATTATTTTTTTTTAATGTTAACTTATTTTTGAGGGGCAGAGAGACAGGGAGACACAGAATCCAAAGCAGCTCCAGGCTCTGAGCTGTCAGCACAGAGCCTGATGCGGGGCTCGAATTCACAAACCGTGAGATCATGACTTGAGCAGAAGTCAGGTGCTTACCCAGCTGAGCCACCCAGGTGCCCCTGCCTTCGGGTTCTTAATGGTTTGCAACAATTTTGGTTTTTATATTTCCTTCAAAATAATATCTGGATCCTTTTATGCAAAATGTAGATATTGAATTAGTGTCATTTAGATGGACTTTGAGTAATATTCTATCAATACCCTAGAAGCTCCCCTCCTAATTCTAGAAGTTTCCATGGCAAGGGTTATGCCTAGTGCTAGGCATAATGCAGAAAAATGCAGAAGGTCAGGAGCCTTGTGCATTTTTTGACTCTTCCTTTTTCACATTTTTGACTCTTCTTTTTTCACAACCCACATTTAATCCATCAGGAACTCTGTTGGCTCTAACTTCAAAGTATATCCATGGGGCACCTGGGTGGCTCAGTCGGTTGAGCGCCCGACTTCGGCTCAGGTCATGATCTCACTGTCCATGAGTTTGAGCCCTGTGCTGGGCTGTGTGCTGACAGGTCAGAGCCAGGAGCCTGCTTCGGATTCTGTGTCTCCTCTCTCTGCCCCTTCCCTGCTCATGCTCTGTCTCTTTCTGTCTCTCAAAAAATGAATAAACATTAAAAAAAAATTAAAGTATATCTAGAGGACCATATACCACTTCTCAGAGCCTTTACCAGCCCCATGTGGGTCCAAGCCATCACCATCTCTCACTTGGATTATTGAAATTGCTTCCTAACTGTTTTCTCTACATCCACTGTTACTACTCATTCCCTCACACTCTATTCTCAGCACAGTGCTAAGAACAAGCCTTTACAAAGACAAGTCAGACCATTTTACTCTTCTGCCCCAAACCTCCAATTGCTTTCCATCTCACTCAGAGCAAAAGCTAGAGACCCAAAGATGGTGCAGGTAGCCAGCCTCCCAGATGGCTGTCATTGATTCTCACATTCTGATTTTCTAGCTTTTGTAATGTTTTTGCATGCAGAATCAGTGTGTTACTAGCAAATTTAGGGCTTAAGAGTCACCGCAGTTTTCTCAGTCTTGTAGTGCGTTCTCTGAGGGAAGCCAATGAATGTGCAGAACCCTCCAGCAGCTCCCTGGAGAGAGCACATGGAGAGGAACTGAGTGTTCTAGGCAACCGTCAATACCAACTTGCTAGGTGTGTGCTAGCCATCCTAAAATTGGATCTCCCAGCCCTCATCAAGTCTTTAAATGACTGCGGGCCCTGCTGACATCTGACAGAACCTCAGGAGGAACTCCAAGCCACAGCTGAGCCACTCCCAAATTCCTCATACATAGAAACTGGTGGGGGGACATAGGTAGTTATTGTCTTTAAGTAGTTATTGGCTTTAAGCCAGCAATTTTTTTGGATGATTTGTTACACAGCAAAAGATAGCTAATACACTTTTCTTCTGGTGTGAACTTCTGTACCTTTCTAGTCTCACTTGCAACTTCTCTTTCCCTGTCTCACTCATTCAGCTTCACCATACAAGCATGCTCCACGTTGGAATATTTCTTTGCACTTACTTCCTTCTTCCTTGACTGTGTTATTCCCTTAGGTGTCCCCATAACTTGTGACCCCATTTCCTTCAGGTTTCTGCTTAAATGGCCACTGCCTTGCATAGTTTTTCTTCTCTTCTCCTTTTTGTCCACCTCAATTTTTTCATTATACTTACCACCACCTGACATACTACATATTTATTTATTTATGTACATGTTTTCTGACTCCTAGAAGGTAAACTCCATGAGGAGAGGAACTTTTTACATCTTATTCTATACTGAGTCCCCAATACCTATATATTGCTTGTTACTTAGAGGCACTTAATGAATATTTGTTGGAAATATTGAATGCAGGCAAGAATAAAGGGATGAATGGAGGAAATATTATCATTTCAGAAGAGCTGTAGAAAATTCTTATGGGTAACAAGGATTTTTTTGTTCTATCCCAATCCTACCCCTATGGCTAAGGTATACTGACGTCACATGCCAATTTCTCTCAGTTATATATTTATGTCAATAAATACTGGGGGGCTCAGTCGGTTAAGTGTCTGACTCTTGGTTTTAGTTCAGGTCATGATGTCACAGTTTGTGAAATCGAGCCCTACAGCAGGTTCCACACTCACAGCTCTGAGGCTGTTTGGGATTCTCTCTCTCCCCCTCTCTCTGCCCTTCCCCCTCTCTCAAAATAATAAATAAACTTAAAAATAAAAGAAATACTAGTTTACTATAATAATTGTAAAAATATTGTAAAAATTGTCATCCTCAAAGTGTTACTTGCAAAAAATGTTCTGTGGCTAAATAACACTTGGAAACACTATGAATTGTACCTTCCTCTAAAGGATTCACAGTGTGCGCTGGCATATAAAACGTATCTAGAAGTCCTGCAACAAAGAAACTTATTTATTACTTTTTTTCTCAGTGGTTCCCATATTTACTTGCCTAAAGAATGCTTTCTTCTTAATATGGAACTGGAGATCTAATTTATAGCCAATATTCACCAATTTCTTCCCACATGTCAGGTCCTATACCTATCACATCCGCTCAATAACCCTATGAGGTGACTATTACTATGATCATCCCCATTTTACAGAGAGTTAACTGAGGCACAGAGAGATTAAATAAATTGCTCAAGGGTAAACAGTTAAGTGGCAGGGACAGGATTCACAGCCAGATATTGGTATGACCACTACTGTGAATAATTTTGAGCTCCTTAACTACTGATACTACTTTGAAAGTTAACCTTTTCTATTAGCACTAAGAGCAATCATTAACTTTGCCCTTCATCTACAGAAAACAAATCTCAGTTTGCTTTTCTCTATAATAAGGAATTTGTGCCACTCTCCTATTAAGCCTATTCTCAAATACTTCAATTACTGATAAGAACCTAACTTATTATGTTTCTAAATTTATCTATTGTTTAACAGGAGAATGTCTTTAGCTACAGAAGTCTCCAGTGGTAAAAATTCACACAATACCAGAATATGGAAGCCTATGTGGGCTTTGGGACCAGAGTTCATGCAGAGTGAGATCTCCAGAACAGCAGCATTAGCATCACCAGGAACTCCAGAGAAATGCACTTTCTTAGCCCTACCCTGGGCTTATGGACTCAGGAACTGTGTGGATAAGGCCTAGCAATAAGTGGTTTAATAAGCTTTCCAGGTGACTCAGATGCACTGCCAAGTTTTAGGTGGTTCTTTTGTGCACTTGTATATAATTCAGCCCTGTTAAAATGAGGGGGGGGGTCAGCACTCTCTTTTCATGTGTGTGTTTGTGCCTCAATATACTAATTCATGAATTTAATGGGACTTTTATTGAATCTTTAAAATATATTTAGTCATACATCCAGTCTACTTTCCTTAAGTGATTTTCTCAGGTGGCAAAATAAAAAGAACACTTTGAAATTTCCTTGGCTTTTAAACAGAATCTATTTAAGGTAACAGATAAAGGGCCTTCTTTAGAATCCAAAAGAAATGCATTTAATTCACGGTTCAACTTTATTACAGCTAATAAGGTAGTTATGTTTCCTCTGTCTGGCAAAGTGATAATTGCCTTTTAATATCTTGCTTTCCTGTGTCGTAAAACACTCAAAAGAATACACACTGTAAAACATACAGTGGTGTGCCAGAGCTGACTGGACTGGCTAGTGAGCGTGGCTTGCACATACATCATCCTACCTCTGCCTACGGTGCTATCATACTGGTAGCTTGAAATCCAATAGTGGGAGTGTTTACACCATGGAAACTGGCAAATATTACAAAGCAGGACTGCTTTTTTTTTTTAACTCAGAGAGCCAACTGTTAAAAGACTTACCAGCATACTCCTGAAAACATGTAAAAAAAATGCTCATTGAAACCTTATTTGTGATAGAGAAAAATAGGAGGGATAAGTGATTATCTATCTGTGATTATAGGGTACTACTGACGTCAAAAGAATACTATACAACCATTAAAAAAGAATCAGGGGTGCCTGGGTGGCTCAGTTGGTTAGGCCTCTGACTTCAGTTCAGGTCGTGATCTTGCGATTTGTGAGTTCGAGCCCTGCCTTGGGCTCTGTGCTGACAGCTTGGGGTCTGGAGCCTGTTTCCAGTTCTGTGTGGCTCTCTCTCTGCTCCCCCCTGCTCATGCTCTGTCTCTCTCTCTCTCTGTCTCTTTCAAAAATAAATAAACATTCAAAATAAGTTTTTAAAGAATCAGGTATATCATCAAAAGACATTATTGTTGAGTGGGAAAAAATTGCAGAATGATATGTATAAAATGATGCTATCTTTTGTAAAAAGTAAGCAAACATATATGTGTGTGTGTATATATATACACATATGTTACCTGTTAACGTGTTACTCTTACTAAATAAGAATCATGGAGGCAGACTTCAGGGACTTTTCACTATTTACTTATATACTTCTCTAATGTCTAGGTTATTAAAAAATATATGCACTATATGCATATATATCCTTTGTGATGAATAACTTTTGGTTTTATGTGATTAAGTTTTAAAAACCATTATTTTTGATGGAGTGATTATTGTTGGTATATGCTTATCTTTGGCTCTCCCACTAGAGGGTAAATTGCTGAAGGACAGGGCTCTGTTTTTCACTTCTTCCTGCCTCCCACCCCATCTGTGTATACAGAAAGAATATAATAAGCACAAGTTGCTAAGTGGAAAAATAGATAAATCTTTAATATTTGTGATAAGTTTTTTTGGTTAGCTCTGCACAGCTCATTTGCAGAAATAAATCATTTTTATGTAGTACAGTACCAGCTTGGGATGTAAGATCCAGAAAGACAGATCTAACTGGAGAATGGAGATTGGTGGGACCTCATCAGAACAGCCCCTGACAATAGCTGCAAGATTTTAGTTTTCTTAAGTGGGCAAGGAGGAACCATAGTGTGTAAAGACAAGAGGCAGGGAGACAGGCAGGGAGAAACACAGCACTTGTGGAAAAATACAGACATGAGGTGGTGAGTACTTGGATGAAGGGAGGCATGGTATCCACCCCCCTCCTTTTGTAATTATAGAGAAAAGATACATTTTTGAGAACTTTCAAAGGGAAGAAGACTGTTGTTGCTGAATAAATAGGGAGGAGAGAAAAAATTAAAGATGATTCTGAGATTTTTGGCCTGGGCATTTACACACTGTCAAGAACTTCCACAGTTGGAAGGAAAAGCAGTTCCGGAAGATGAAGCCATAAATGTTGCTTAGACGCTCTGAATTGTAGATGAGTTAGGGGCATACAGGTAGGTCTGATTAATTTAAGCCAATTATGATAACCCCCTACTTTTCCCACCCCCTTGAAAGTTACCGGTTCAAGGTTGGGCAAACTGATGCCAATCTGAACCAATGTGGTGTAAAGGAAGAATCATCCTCACTTATGAGAGACAGAGCCATGCAAACCCAATCTCTTCCACTGGATATAATGGAGAAAGTGAATACTCTACTCCAATGAGTAGGGGAGTATCAGATTTGGGAATAGGTATCATAGATAGTAGAGCAGAGAAACAGAAACTGCTTCCTTGGTGACATCATTGACCTGCTGGTTCAACTGACACTGACACCTGTTCTGCTACTGGAATTCCTACTTTTAAGTCATTAATTTCCACACTGTTTAAGGCAGTTGGGCTTTCTGTTCCTTGCAGCTAAAGTCATCCTGGTTGATACATATGGGCTTCAGACTGGGTTTGATCCAGGTTCTCGCTGTGTGTCCTCTATAATTGTCTTGGCCCTGCTTTCTCTGTGTGTTTGCTTTCCTCCCTGGTGATAGGTGTGCTAGTCAGGGTTCTCCACAGGAACAAAACCAATGGAGAGATCTATTTACCTCTCTATCCCTATACCTATCTCTATCTTTCTCTATATAGATATATCTCTATTTATCTATCTATCCTATCTATCTACCTATCTATCTATCATCTATCATCTATCAAAATAATTTAAGGATTTGGCTTACACAATTGTAGGTGCTGGTAAATCCAAAATTTGCAGGACAGGCCAGCAAGCTGTAGACTCAGGAAAGAGGTGATGCTGTAGTCTTAAATTCAAAGACAGTCTGGAGACAAAATTCCTTCCTCTCTGGAATATCTCAGCCCTTTCTGTTAAGGCCTTCAATATTATGGAGGATAATTCACTTTATTCAAAGTCTACTGATTTAAAGGTTTGTCACTTCTAAAAAATACATTCATAGGAATATCCAGATGTTTGACCATGCAGCTGGGCACAATAGTCTTCATGTGTTGACATATAAACTTAACCATCATAATAGCAATCTGGCTTCCAGCAGTCTCTAAGAACTACATGCTTCCTTCATCATTAAGAATGAGAACATCTCTGTCCCAGTTTTCTAAGAGAGACTTTTGAATTTCCCTTAGATTACACTGGTTTAGATCACTTGCCAACATTTAAACCAATCACTATGGCTCTGGTCAAATGTGAAGATTAGCTTAAGATAGTCAGGGCCCACCTAGAGTTAGAGGTGGGGTCAGTTAGCCCAGAAGTGCAAGGACTGCATGGTGGAAGGATAGGTAACCAAACTGAAAACAGGTTTACTGATTGGAGGGGGAAATGGGAAATGGATGCTGGATAAACCACCACAAGTGTCCACTATACTGACCAAACACAAAGACGACAGATCCATCAATCATAATGCCAGCTTAATCATTTATGGAAAAAATAGAAATGTAAACAGACTAGAAAGCTTGTGTCAGCTAATCAGTACATTTTATGCTCATAAGAAAGATTCACAGGAAGCCAAATTATGATCAGAAAGTTGCTTGGTGAGCATGGAATCAAATTTAATCCAATTCACTGCAAACAAATATTTATTGAATGTCTACTAGGAAGGATGAAATCAACAGCTGATGTCATGAGTTATGATAGACGAATATACTCAGTTATATTGTTGGGCTGCACCTCCAAATCTGGAAGCTGGTACTGAAGACATACTGCTAAATGCTCACTTTCTGCTCCTACTGTTTTAGCCCCCAGGCTGACAAGCTTTTGTAGAAATGCAGTCTTTCTTCAAACTGAGTATAACACAATTGCAAAGATTGCAACTTTTGTGCATTGCAATCACCTTCATTGATTAGGAATTACAGGACTCTTCAGTCATCGCTCATACATTTCAAAACCTTGGCATCAAGATGTAGAGGCACTTTGTTGCCCCAAAGAAATTCTTCCCTGTGACTGTCATAACCGTTAATCTCCAAGCCAATTCTATACACAGCATCCAGGGTGAATCTATTTTTATTTTTAACAGATTTTTTTTTTTAGAGAAGTCTTAGGTTTATAGAAAAATTGAGTGGAAGGCACAGAGATTTCCCACATATCCCCTCCCTCCACACATGTATAGCCTCCCCAACTACCAATGTCCCTGCCTCCCAACCACCACCACCAGAATGGTACATTTGTCACAACTGATGAACCTACCATGGCACATTATTCTCATCCAAGGTCCAGAGTTCAATTAGTGTATACTCTTGGAATTGTATGTTGTATGGATTTGGAAAGATTTATAGTGGCATGTATCCAACACTATAGTGTCATACAGACTAGTTGCACTCTTCTAGGAATCCACCATGCTCTTCTCATTTATCCCCTTCTCCTCCCTAACTCCCAGAAACCACTGATCTTTCTACTGTCTCCATAGTTTTGCTTTCTGTAAAATGCCATACAGTTGTTATACAGAATGTAGCCTTTTCAGACTGGCTCCTGTCACTTAGTGACATGCATTTAAGCTTCAGCCATGTCTTTTCATAGCTTGATAGCTCATGTCTTTTTAGTGTGGAGTAATATTCCATTGTCTGGATGTGTCACAGTTTATTAATCCATTCACCTACTGAAGGACATCCTCATTGGTTTCAGGTTTTGGAAATTATGAATAAAGTACCATAAACATCCATGTGCAGGTTTTTGTGTGGATATAAATTTTCAGCTTCTTTGGGTAAATACCAATGAATGTGATTGCTGGATTATATTTTAAGAGCATTGTAAGAGTTTTGTAAGAAACTGCCAAACTATCTTCCAAAGTGGCTGTACCACTTTTCACTCCCACCAGCAATGAATGAGAGTTCCTGTTGCTCCACATCTTTGCCAACATTTGGTATTGTCAGTATTCCAGATTTTGGCCATTTTAATAGGTGTTTATGGTATCTAACTGTTGTTTTAATTTACATTTTTCTGATGACATATGATATGGAGCCAGAGTAACTCTTTAAAATACAAAATCAGATCCTGTCTTTTAATGGCTTCCTTCATATAAAGGTTTTTCAATGGTTATCCTTCATATAAAATTCAACACCTGCACATCACTAGAGGCCCTTGGTTTCCTTTTTCTTGCCCCTTGCAGTGTGAGCACCCACCTCATATTTATTTTCTCATCTCTCAGCCACATGCTATTTCCTCTGCCTAGAACACTTCATCTTCATTTGTTTAGCTTATACTCATTCCTTAGGTGTTTATTTAATTGTCATCTCCTCCAGGAAGCCTCTCTGACCACCTCATTCCCTCTGGTTATTTGTTCCTGCTATGCCTCCCCAGCCCCTAGTTCCCATACATCTACCATGCCAGCACTCAGCCCTTCTTCTATGGTCTGAGTTACTGCTAGACTATAAGCTTCTTGAAAGCAGGGGGATACCTATATTGCTTACATTTTACTCCCAATGTCCAATTGGGTACCCACCATAAAAAGATATTCAATGAGTATCTGTGGAATAGTGAAGTAGGTGAGTGAATATAAAGATGAGTGGCTCATTATTTCTGATTAAGTGTCTAAGTGTTAGGCCACTGGAAGTACAGAAATATTGGATTAGCTCCTATGGATAACCTAGTTATGTCAAAACATATAATTCATAGGGCACCTGGGTGGCCCAGTAGGTTGACTGTCTGACTCTTGATTTCAGCTCAAGTCATGATCTGAGGGTCATGGGGTCAAACCCTGCATCAGGCTCTGTGCTGACTGTGGAGTCTGCTTAAGATTCTCTCTCCCTCTGCCCCTCTCCCCTGCTCATGCTCCCTCTCTTTCTCTCTGTCTAAAACAAACAAACAACAAACAAACAAACAAACATGTGAAAAACAATTCACAGCAGAAGAGCGTCGATTTTAAGCATGGAATATAACATGTAGATCAATCATATAGAAAAATCATGTAGAGAATTTATCAACCTCATCATCACTATTGACATTTTAGTCTGGATACCTGCCTGGTTCATTGTTGGAATATTCAGCAGCACCCCTGGCCTCTACCCACTAGATGACAGTAGCACCCCCTGCCCCAGTTTTGACAACCAGAAATGTCTCCAGCCACTGCCAAATGTCCCCAGGGTGGCAACATCACCCCTGTTTGAGAACCATGAATATAGACCACGATGGATTATGGTATAGAGTGCAGATGGTAACTTCAGAGTTGGGGCAGAAGTTTGAAACTCACAAAGTGCAGGGAACACCTCTTCTGGCCAGTTCATGTGGAGCTAAGAGTGTCAAGGAGGCAAGTAAATCTGAAGACTGAAAGACTAGAGAATGTACTAGATGGGTAATGTGGAAGGAGTGGGTGGCAGTGGAAGGAAACAAGCCAGCACTCAAATCTGCTCAGTGACTGGATGACTGTAGGCAAGTTACTTAATTTCACGAAATCTCAGTTTTATCATCTGTAAAAGTGGGACAGTAACTATATCCACCTCAAAAGGTATGGTGAGGATTAGATGTGGTAATGTCATAAAGTGCTTCATATGGTTCTGGGCACAGAGCAAATGCAGTGAATGTTAGCTACCACTATACAGCTTTGAAAAAAAAATGATAAGAAACATATAAGATTAAATATGCAAACTTTAAAGTTCTAATTAAAAATTGGAACTCTTAGGTTAAAAACTTAGTCTAAACACATCTAAATAAGCTTAGTAAAACTTGGTAAATTATTATTGCAGAGAAAACACACTGCTGTGAACATTACATAGCTATAAAAATTGATGTGTGCCAAAAGGGTTTTCAAAGTGAGTAGTGTGTTAAATACCTGACTTTTCCTTTTCTAGTTTTTATCTAGACTATGGAGATTTTATCTAGACTATGGAGATTCCAGAAGTTCCAGAGAATAGGCTGCTGAGACTTGCTCAGCAAGGTAGTTGAGCGCCTGCTAAATTTCACGGGATCCCTGAAACCAGGTAGGATGAAAGTTGTGTAATGGTGCTGCTCGGGGATGCCTGTCTACCGAATTCTGAGGAGGTGTGCTGGTGTCTCAGGCATCACTGTGGCTCCCGCAGTCCTCAGCACACATACATCCTTGCATGAGGTAGCTCTATAAATGTTTGTGGAATAGAATTGGATTGCCCTAATGAACTTCAAACAAGACTTTAGGTGACTTTGAATTAAACCAAACAGGCTCCCCCAACCTCTCGTGGCTCATTGCCAAGGGGAGAGAACACGTTTCACATCTGCTGTGAAAGGGAAAAGGCTGCTGGCTTAGACATGAGTCTTGTTTTGTGCTTCAGTAACAAGTTAAAAACCCATCTCCCAATGGTCCTGTGTTTCATTTGCTTCCCAGGGTTCGTTAAATGAATTTTGTGGTTGTGATTTGCATTGTCGTCTGTTTGTTATTTCAGCAAACCAAAGAATGCCACTAAATGATTAATACAGGAGAAAACCCAGATACACGATGGCTAAAAACAGAAAAACAGACTCTCAAGTAATGGACTATGTTTCCAGGATTTGTTTTAAAGAACCGCTGAAACCCACTCCTCTATGAGAAGGCCAAAAATACCAAGCTGAGATTTTTATCACAGTATTTTCTGAATCAATTCAAGCTCTGTCGATGAGTCAGTAAGTTTCTATTATGGGCTTCATAAAAATTCAATGCATTCATGTAAACAATGAAGGGTATTTTTTTTATGAAAAGCAAATAAATATACTTTGATTGACTGCTAATTGCTTTGTAGAGGATGGATAATTTCCTGTTCTAGGATTTCCCAAGTGTCTTTCATCCCTAAGAATGTTATTTTCAAGCAGAATAAATCCATCATATTTTTGAAATTCAGAGCTGGGGAGGGGGAATGAGGTTTTCAGAGGTTTCTAATTATGGCACTTGGAATATAGTCGTGATGGAACGACTGTGTATTTCTTTTCCCCTCAGGGTTCACCACCTTAACTTCTTCCCGCCCTAGGACCGACTTTGACCTCCCTGTAGCCAAAATCAGCTCTTGAGTCAGAAGTTGACAGCCATTTACTAATCACCTTTTTCTTTTTTAAGTGAAAAGGCTTTGAATCATTTCTTAAGTGGTCTGTCTCTCATTAGGAATGTTGATTCTTTCCACTAGCAGCAACCATCCCTGCACATTCTGCTCCATCTGCTTTCCAACAATGACAGACAAGATAGTGTGGCTTTGAGGCATGCCGATGACAAACAGCCAGAGACAGGTGACAATGAGCACCAGCTCAGGATGCTTTATCACTGAGATTTTGAAATTGGTGATCTCTGATTTACTAGGAAGGGAAATAAAATCTGTAGAAAGTGCCTTGGACTAAGATGAAAGGTCTTTAACTTCCCCTGTGTGGCCCTGAAGAAAGTCACTCATTTGGGAAGGAGGCTGCCAGGAAAGAGAATTGAAAGCTAGAAGGCAGAAAAGCCCAAAGTATTTAATGAAAATGGTATCATTCAATACACAGAGCATTTTTATTGGGCACAAGTTATCGGGAACTCAATTTCTGACGAGATGCCTCCAAGGGACAAACATTTTGTGACAGGCACTCAGTAAATATTTGTTGAATGAATAAATAGATGCACTGAACTGTGGTAAAATTCATCCAGCTTGGTTATCCTGATCTGTAAAGTCAGGACACACGATGTGTCACGACAAGTTATGAGACACATAGCAACTAACTGGTTAACAGTTATAACATCAGGGTTCTGGAATGATTTTTCCTTCCTTTTCTTTTTTTCTAAGAAATTGGAGCTGATTCAAGGTTATGTTTGTAATGATACCGCTCCACTCTTCCATTGCAGCATGATTTCTTTTGATAGTTACTGATGTGCTGTGTTAGTTGTGCTTACAAACGACTGTGCAACATGTGATCCAGCTACTTCTGTTTATTTTTTAATTTTACCCATGAATAAATTTTTAACAAGCAAGAAGGCAAGGGTAGAGAAAGGGCATCTGTAAAGCACATCTATATTTGCATTTCAGGAAAGAAAGAATGATACTATGAACATATCTGTTACTAATGACACAAAAGTTACAACCACTGAATGAAGAGTAATCAAAACAGTATGGCACTGACACAAAAACAGACACATATATCAATGGAACAGAATCAGAGGCAGAGCAATGATGTAAGTAACATTTGCAATAATGCTCTTCATATTATAACATTAAAATTGTATGTTTTATTTTCTATTTTTAACACCACATCTTTATATTTGTTCTTTAGCAATATTTGCAGACTTTATTAATTTTAACTTGGGAGTGGAGAGAAAAATTGAGATTTTGCAAAATGTTCCATTAAGTAGATTAGACATATTTATTATTGGAAGCCTTTAACTGACTGATTTTGTTACTCGTGTATAAGTTCCTTGATAGATGTTTTGTTAACGATACAAAGTGGCACTATTTATTTCACGGTGGAATCAGATTGGGGGGGGGGGTTCAAAAATTGGGGCTACCTCAAAATGCTATTTTGCATGCTTATCTCATATTTTATCTGTCAGAGTGGAAAAAACAAGATTAAAGCCTTCCAAGAGGCAGTAAAGTCTAGTAGCTAAGAGCACAGGTTTTGGTGTCAGACTGCATGAGTTTCAGTTCTACCACTTGTTAGCTGTGGGACTTCAGGCAAGTTATATACCTCTCTGTTCCTCAATTTATGTATCCACAAAGTGGGATTAAGAATATACCAATACAAGAAGAACAAAGCTGGAGGAATCACAATCTCACAAATTTCAAAATACACCACAAAACTACAATAATCAAAATACTATGATACTGGTACAAAAATAAACATGTAGAGCAAAGAAACAGACTAGAGAGCCCAGAAATAAATCCACACTTATATGGTTAATTAATCTATGACAAAGGAGGCAAGAATATACCATGGAGAAAAGACAGTCTCTTCAATAAATGGTGCTGGGAAAAGCGGACGCCTACATGCAAACAAATAAAATTGGACCACTTTCTTACTCTATAAACAAAAATGCATTTGAAATGGATTAAAGACCTAAATGTAAGACCTGAAACTAAAACTCCTAAAAGAAAACATGGGTAATAAACTCTCAGACATTGGCCTTAGCAATACAGCTGTCCCTTGAACAATATGGATTTAAACCACACAGATCCACTTCTATGTGGAGTTTTTATAGGACAGCACTGTAAATGTATTTTATCTTCCTTATAAATTTTAAAATTTTATTGTAGAGAGAGAGAGAGAGAGTGAGCATGAGTAAGGGAGAGGGCAGAGGGAGAGAGAATCTTAAGCAGGTTCCATGCTTAGTGCAAAGCTCGGTGCAGGACTGCATCCTACAGCCCCAGGATCATGACCTGAGCCAAAATCAGGAGTCGGACACTCCACTAACTGAGCCACCCAGGCACCCCCTTTTGATTTTCTTAATAATATTTTATTTTCCCTAGCTTGCTTTATTGTAAAACTATAGCATATAGTACATATACAAAATATGTTTTAATTGACTTTATGTTGACAATAAGTCATCTAGTCAACAGTAGGTTATTAGTTAAGTTTTTGAGGAGTCAAAAGTTATACATGGATTTTTTATTGTCCAAGGGGTCGGTGCCCCTAACCCCCATGTTGTTCAAGGGTCAACTATATTTTCCTAGATGTATCTCCCCAAGCAAAGGAAACAAAAGCAAAAACAAACAACTGGGACTACATCAACTAAGAAGCTACTCCACAGTGAAGGAAACCATCAACAAAACTAAAAGGCAACCTACTGAATGGGAGAAAATATTTACAAATAACATATCCAATAAGTGGTGAATATCCAAAATATGTAAAGAACTCATACAACTCAACACCAAAAAACAAACAAACAAAAAACAATCTGATTAGAAATGGGCAGAGAACCTGAATAGAAATTTTCCCAAAGAAGACATCCAGATGGCCAACAGACACATGAAAAGATGCTCAACATCCCTGGTCATCAGGAAAATGTAAATCAAAACCACCATGAGTTATCACCTCATACCTGCCAGAATGACTAGTATCAAAAAGACAAGAAATAACAAGTGGTGGCAAGGATGTGGAGAAGAAGAAACCCTTGTGCACTGTTGGTGGGATTGTAAGTTGGTGCAGCCATTATGAAAAATGAATGGAGATTTCTCAACAAACTAAAAATAGAAACAACATATGATCCAGTAATTCCACTACTGGGTATTTACTCAAAGAAAACAAACAAATAAAAAAATGAATTCGAAAAGATATATGCACCCTACGTATATTGCAGTATTTATAATAGCCAAGATATGGAAGCAACTTAAGTGTCCACTGATAGATGAATGGAAAAAGAAGATGTGGCATACATATACAATGGAATGCTACTCAGCCATAAAAAAGAATGAGATCTCACCATTTGTGACAACAGAGTGTATTATACTAAGTGGAATAAATCAGAGAAAGACAAATACCATATGATTTTATTATGTGTGGAATTTAAAAAACAAAACAAGTGAGCAAAGAGAAACAGATTCATAAATACAGAGAACTGGTAGCTGCCAGAGGAGGGGAGTGTAGGGGGATAGGCCAGGCAGATTAAGAGGTATAAACTTCCAGTTATAAAATAAATAAGTTGTGGAGCTGAAAATCAGCATAAGGAATTTGGTCAATAATACCATAAAAATTTTGTATGGTGATAGATGGTAACTACATTTATTGTGGTGAGTATTTTGCATTGTATATAATTGTCTAATCACTATGTTGTACACCAGAAATGAATATAATATTGTATGTCAACTATATTTCAATTAAAAATAAAAAATAAATTAAAAAAGAGAATATACCAATACATGCAAAGCTCTTAGAACACACACAGCATGTAGCAGGGCTCAATATATACAAACAATTACTACCTAACTCAAATCTTTATCATTTGATATTCATTCATCTTTATTATAGACTTAAAAACACCAGATCTTTATTAAAGCATGTAGCAAGAAAAATCATTTTACAACTCAAAATATTCTGAGTTACAGTCTGTTAATGTAAGAGCTCATCTACTCAGCTCCATGGAAATATCCTCTTTAGCTAATTCAGCAGTATGGGTATGTGCTTTTGGTAACAAGCACAACTCATACACCCTCTCACTTCATGAATCTTTTTTGCCATAGGTCTGGATTAAGCATTACAATCCTTCAGCAAAAAAGAAAATGGAAGAGTGTCTTTCTCTTTCAACTTGCTTCCCCTTAAAATGGCTCCAAATGCCTTACTGTCATCCCTGTGGGAACATCAAATTCCTGGCAAATTAAGAAAAAAGAGTTATGTTCATGGCTGCTTGTTATCTGGCCAAATTGGTTTTAATTTTCTGTTGGCAAGGGGAGTGGTCCCAAGAGGTTGCACAACTTGCTCTGTGTGAGCTGAATCCAGAATAAGGGGCAGTGGTTTTCATCTTGGGGTTTTAGCACTCAGGATATCATTTGGAGAGAACAAACAATTCAGCATTTGTCTTGGCGAAGACAGAATCGCAATGTGAGGGAAATCTTCTGTTTCAGACAGACCCCAAGCTGAACGCAGGATGAGCACATCTCACAAACAAATACAGAGAGTGCTGTCCACAGATGTTGATCCTGTGTGGGACCACTTCCTGCTGGGCTGCAGTGCCTCAGCAGGCACACGTTTCTCCAGTTTTCCTGGGAGCCAGCATTTGGAAGGAGAAAGAGGCAGAGTGGTGTGGAAGCCCTTACAACATCCTAAGATTCAGTCCTGCTTTGAGCCTGTCTCACAACAATTTGCAAACTAAAACATGTTACCCAGAAGGGGACTTTTGTACTGGCTGGATTTTTAGTTCCCTGAATCGTTTGGTATAACTACTAAAAAATCAATATGCCCTGAGTTGAGATGTGTAAACATAAAGCCGTGAAGAATGCTGCCCACATATTTCTTTCTGGAGGTGATGTCAGAGTCCTGCTCTACCCAGCCACTCCTCTGCCTCACATCTGTATTCCATGTTCATCTTGCACAATGCCAGCTGAGTCGTGCTCTGCAAACCAGATCACCCTCACAGGCACCTACAAACCCACCTTCGGTGAGGTGGTGCTCTTCAAAAACACAAATGCTTCTCCTCTTGAGTGCTTTCACTTGAGTTGGCTGATCTTTAAGCAGAGCCCGGACAGGTTTGGCCATAGCCAAAAAACGTGAACAGAGATGTTCATTTTTAAGTGTATCTGATCATTCTTTGATGGAACTGTCAGGAGAGGGTCCATTTCGAGTTCATTCTTTGAAAGTCATGGCAGCCTCAGCAGCCCCTCTTTGCTCTGTTCTGCCTCCCGAGACTGCAGAAAAGCAATTTGGAGCTTACTGTACAGCTTCCCCTGTGCCACAGCCCCGTCAGGCTGATGAACAGAAATTCTCCATCTAGCCAGGCTAATTTACAAACATCATGTTATCCTCTGCCTGAGGTCTTGTTTTCGTCAGAACTTCATGACCTACATTGTTTGCATCCAAGGTTTTGCATCCTTCCATATTAAGAATGTCTTAATTTTTTCCTCATTAATATTAAACATTGTTAATCTATTTTCAAAATAGGGTGAAATCTAAGACTGTTCAGGTTTGGTTATTTAGTTCTTGAACTCTGAGGCACAAATGCTTGTAGGACCTTGACCCCAATGTTTCCCTCTTCAGACAGGGGCTCTTAGCTGGGAAATCAGGCTTCTCTGATCTAGGATGCCTTCCTGGCAGAAATGCAAAGATGCCAGCCTGGGCTTCAAAATGTTGCTCTCCTTATTATATTACAATACCTAGTTTATCTGTCAGTATAGTTCGGTACCTGTCAGCTAAAGGAATAAGGTATTTCTAGGTCATTCTAGCCCAAAGTCATTAAAATATTTTTACCCTAAAAAATGCACTTTGGGGGCTTGGCATCACGGGTGATATCTGTACTTACAGACTTAACACAGAAGACAAGTGCTTATGGTTTGATCTTCTGGTAAAATTCCTAGGTATTTTCTAAGTCCTGGGTCTCCAATAGGTTTCATAAAGAACTGTAGTTCAAACAATTGCAGCACAGTTTCCAACAAAGAAAAACGGGTTCAATTCTGTATGCACACCTCTGTTACTTTCATATGGAGGTTATGTCTCTTTTGCTTCGCTATGAAATGAAATGACTTCCACACAATATTGCACCTAGAAGCTTAAGAAGCTAATAACCTGTTTCCATACCAGTATATTTTAGAATGATGAGCCAGACAAAGGATAACATTGGACCAACTGCAGACCTGTTTCCAAATAATAAGCAATGTTTTACCAATTGTCCTCTATAAGGAACCCAGCCCAAGGAGAATGTATTCAGAGTCTAGATGAGAAGGTAGAACTGGAGTTTTGTATATTTTAAGATGTGTGAATGTTTTAAAGAGCAGATGGTTTTACTGGAAGATGATGTGAATCCTGGCTGGGCTGGAGAGAGAGCTGCAGGGTTGAGGCATCAAACATCCAATCTTTTTGCACAAAAATAACTTTCAAAAATCAAGCAACTTGTGAGTTTCACTCAGTGTTTAAGAGACTGAGGGAAAAAAATCAACCAAGGGGCTAGATTCTTCTTTCATTTTTCTTCCCCCTTTGTAATCTCTCTAAGGATGAGAATAAGAGACACATACAAGCAGACAGGGAGGAAGTCTCTTGTGTTTGTTCTCTTGCTTCAGAAGCTTCTAAAGGAACATTTTGGAGTTAGCCGACTGATGCCAAGGTCAGCGCCAGCCAGACTGGGATGCCTTGGTCATATAAGCTGCCTGCTGGAAAGCTCGTGTATAATAGATGCTTTTCTTTTAATAATGTCATTGCTTTTTCCTCCTGCACCCCTCTTAGCTGTATCTCCTCGGGGATTTCCAAGCAATTTGAAGACTCATAAGAGCTGAAGGACTGCATAAGAGAATAAAGTTCTCAACAGAGAGAGAGAGAGAGAGAGAGAGAGAGAGAGGCAACACAATTCAATGATTCTCCAAATTGAGAATCGTAGATCATAATCCTGGCTCTGACAATGACTTGCTGCCAAAACCAAGCAAAGGAACCCAATTTCTTTCTGTTAACTTTCTAATCTGAGAACAAGGGCCAAATTGGCTCAGAAGTTCCATCAAACATTGTGTGACTAATGAATGGTGCTTTGACATTTGATGTTACTTTCACAATATTAATCATAAGCCTGGATTTAATGGTGTGCAAAGGAATGAGACTGAGGACTTATGTCCAGGGACAGTTTAGGGAAAGGCAATTTGTATGGAAAGCAAATCCAGAGTGTGCCTCCAGAATAGGATTGCCAGATAAAATACAGGAAACCCAGTTAAATGAGAATTTCATGTAATGACAAATATTTTCTTAGCATCAGTAGGTTCCAAATATTGCATGGAACATATTTGTCCTAAGAATTACTAATTCTAAAAAGTATTTGGTGTTTATTTGGAATTCACATTTCACTGGATGTACTGTGTTTCTTGTTTGCTAAATCTGGCAGGCATGATCTACAGCAGGGGTTTGACCCAAAGGGTAGGAAGAGGAAGATATTAGACACCAGGGCTCTCCAATCAGAGGATTATTGCAAGTTGGGAAGTTGACAATCAAGGTTGGGGATGAGTTTCTAGAACATTTAGGACAATTCAGGCTTGGTGTATGTGTTGTGCTTCAAAATGTCGGATTCTACCCTTCAATCTCCCCCGAACCTCCACCCTGCCCTTTCTGTTTTATCCAGGGAACAGATTAACGTGAATTTCTTCTTGGAGGAATTGTCAACTCATTCATCATTCCTCAAACACTGAGTGCATATTGTATGTCAAACACTGTGTTGGTTTCTGAGGAGTAGGAACAGATGTGCACATCCTCTGCCTTCATAGAGCGCCTAGTCAGGGGGGCCAAGATCAAATTTCCCCTTGCTATTGGAACTCTAAATCTGTCTCCTGGATTCAAAACCCCAACCCACTCCTTTTTTTCTTACTACCAATTAGATATCTGCTAGGTACAAATTAAACTCTATAGGTAGAAGAGAAATAAACAAAATGTGGTTTATAAGTTCATGAATCGTGCAGTTCAAGAATCTAATGGCAAAATGAAAAGTTTATGTCAACAATTATTTTTTAAAAATGGTGGAATATGATAAGAACAGTAAAAGACAAAGAGTGGGGGAGGGTTTACAGGAGCCATCACATCAGTGTGGGGGCATAGGAAGGCTTCTCACAGGAATCTGAGATGAGCTTAATGAATACTGAGATATTTCCCCATGGCTCTGGATTTAGAATCATATAATCATAGAACCTTAGAATTAGAAGTATCCTCAGAAATCTACATATCCAAATTTTTTTCTTTTCTTTTTTTTAAAGTTTATTTATTTATTTTGAGAGAGAGAGAATGTGAGCAGGGGAGGGTCAGAGAGAGGAGGGGGAGAGAATTCCAAGCAGGTTCCTCACTGTCAGCGCCAGCGTCCGATGTGAGGCTCGAACCTGTGAACTAAAACCAGGAGTCGGACACTTAACTGACTGAGCCACCCAGGTGTCCCAATTCAAATGTTTTTTTTCCAAAGCTTCCTTTACTGATGGTCATTTGCCTTTTGTTTGAATTCTCATGTCTTCCTAAGAAGTCCACCATTGGTGGAAAGCTAATTGTTAGAAATAACAATTCAAAAAAGCTGAGTTGAAATCTGCTGTCCTTAGCTTCCATCATTGATTCTACCTCTGCTGTCTGCCCTATTTAGGACTTTAATCAAATACCTGGATGACGATGTAAAACATAAGCTCACCATTTTTGTGTGTGTGTGTGTGTGACAGAAGCATAGGAGTGGTAGCAAACACTACAAATGACACTGAGAAAATTCTAAGCCAGTGAGATGAGATATAACAGTGATACATGCAAAATCCTACATTTAGACTCAAAAACATAAGTTACAGAGTAGAAGAAAACTGGATTGGTAGGAACTCCTGTGGAAAAGATCTCAGGGTTTAAATTAATTCTTAGCTTAATATGAGCCAACAATGTGATGTGACTGCTAAAAAAGCTAATCATCTTGAACTGAACAGCTAGAATGGTGTCAAGATCACAGAAACTGATAGTCCAAATGTAATCTGCCTTGGTCAGTTTATCTTTATATGGTGTGTTCAATTTTGCATGCTTTATTTTAAGAGGTTAACGGATACCAACACTATTACCATTATACCTGGCAAGGAGAACCCACATGTCACAAACATCAGTACAGAAATACTTTTTTACCCCCACTTTGAAACCCCTAAAAATTGTGGAAAGCTTAAAATTGACTGATCAAATGGGAATTTTGGGAAAGGGACACACGTGCAAAAACTGGACTCTCCCAACTTGCTCTGAATGTGGAGGATGCTGGACCAAGAACATGATGGGATTACAGGTATGAGAACAGGTACTGGTTAGAAGAAAATCCTAGCCTCTGTCTGGAAGCTGGAGAAAGAGCTGGGCTATTTTGTTTAATGTTGGCCACTCCAAATCTTCCCAGGTAGGTGTCTAGGCAACTGGGCCTCCCAGTTGACTGCGTTCCTGTGAAGTGTGATTTTGGGAAGTACTTAGAACAGCCTCAAAGGGAAAAGTGAGGCCATGGTGTTAGTGAATTAACCTGCTGGGGCTCCCTGGGGTGGTGGTGACTGGGGTGACCAGGACTAGTACCTGCCCCGGGTCCACATCCACCCCTCCCCTGTTCCAGCAGATTTGGGCCACCATTTAGGACAGCACAACTCAGCCTTTGGGTTTCAAGGGTGATTCTCCACCTGGCTTTGGAGCACGGGGTGGGAACATGGGCTGAGCATGAGCAAAGTGTGACTTAACAACTTAAAAGCATTTAGACATATGGTAAGTGACCTCCATTTATATTTGTTTACTCAGCCTATAAATGTCAAGATACAGGCAAAACATTTCAATGCCTCTAGTTTAAAATTTCCTTTATTAGGGGTTATACTAATTTCCTCGAACAGCGGACTTATTTGCATCCCTAACCACTGCCCACCTTTTTTGTTTTATTTTTTTATTTTATTTTTATTTTATTTTTTTAACGTTATTTATTTTTGAGACAGAGAGAGACACAGCATGAACAGGGGAGGAACAGAGAGAAAGGGAGACACAGAATCTGAAACAGGCTCCAGGTTCTGAGCTGTCAGCACAGAGCCCAACGCGGGGCTCGAACTCACGGACCATGAGATCATGACCTGAGCTGAAATCGGACACTTAACCGACCAAGCCACCCAGGCGCCCCCCACCTTTTTTGTTTTAACAATCTATTTAAAATAATTTTTTTTTTTAAGTAGGCCTCACATCCTGTATGGAGCCCAACATGGTACTTGAACTCATGACCCTGAGACCAAGACCTGAGTTGAGATCAAGAGTCAGATGCTCAACCAATCAAGAATGAGCCAGGCACCTCTGTAAAATAGATTCTATGTCTATGTAAAATACCTAGTACAAGAGACTGACACACAGTAAGTGCTCAATAAATGTTTGCTTTTCCCCTTTGCATTCTTTTTTCTACCTTCCAAGCACAACTAGAAACAGCATGTTTCACAAGCTTCATCTTGATCTGAGCTTTGAGACCCTATTCATGCAGGATCTTGTACATTTGAGCTGGATTCTAAGCCCTTTTTCCATGACTCAGTTTGTTGAGCATCCAACTTCCGCTCAAGACATGATCTTGCGGATCGTGTGCTTGAGCCCTGCATCGGGCTCTGTGCTGACACCTCAGAGCCTGGAGTCTGCTTCAGATTCTGTATCTCCCTCTCTCTGTCCCTCCCTGCTCACTCTCTCTCTCCCTCTCTCTCTCTCTCAAAAATGAATAAATGTTTGGGGTGCTTGGGTGGCGCAGTCGGTTAAGCGTCCGACTTCAGCCAGGTCACGATCTCGTGGTCTGTGAGTTCGAGCCCCACGTCAGGCTCTGGGCTGATGGCTCGGAGCCTGGAGCCTGTTTCCAATTCTGTGTCTCCCTCTCTCTCTGCCCCTCCCCCGTTCATGCTCTGTCTCTCTCTGTCCCAAAAATAAATAAAAAACGTTGAAAAAAAATTAAAAAAAAAATGAATAAATGTTAAAAATAATAAGGACTACTGGGATGCCTGGGTGGCTTAGTCAGTTCAGCATCTGACTCTTGATTGAGCCCTGTGTTGGGTTCCGTACTGAGTGTGGAACCTGCTTAAGATTCTTTTTCTCTCTCCCCCTCTGCCTCTGTCCCCTTTTGCTTTCTTTCTCTAAGATAAAAAGATAAAAATTAAAAAGAACTACCCCCCAAACTCTCTGATATTCACAATGTTTTCTACAGATGGTTTTTTTTTTCCTTTCTTTCTCCTTTAGATTGTGTGTATATGTGTGTGTGTGTGTGTGTGAGAGAGAGAGAGAGAGAGAGAGAGAGAGAGAGAGAGAGAGAGAGAGAATGAATGACTGACTTCAGGCAAGATTTTCCTTCCTTGAATCCTCCACTCTTTGTGAAGCCTATTATTCTTGTTTAGGGTAGCTAGTCCTAAGTTTCATTATAAAACTTTCATGCCTGCCTTTTCTTTAGTCATTTGAAAACAACTTAAAAGATCAGTGCACATCTTTGAGTACGTTACCATTTTCCTTTGTATCCTTTGATTTTAGGTTGCAGAAATAGACTCTGAAGCAAGAGAAAAGGGTTTATTGAAAGGGTGCTGGGGGTGCTCACAGACTTAAAAGAAGAGGGATCCCCTAGATGTCTAGTTCTAGGAATTTGGGAAATGCTTGTGTATTGACTGATTCAGCTTTAACTGTCTGCCTGTGTGTCTTTGCTCTGTACTCATGTCCTGGGAGTGAGACTGGCCAGTGGGATCAGAGGGTGTGAAGACCTGTGATTAGCAGAACTTCATGGGTTTGGACAGTGCAGGTCCCTAAAGGAAGGAAAGCCAGTGAGAAAAATCTACACATACCCAACCCATTTTCTTGGCAACGTTTGAAATTACTGTAGAGATATCCTTCATTTCCATATTATCAATTTGTTCATATTGAAGGCCAGAAAAATAAATTTCTTTCATGACAGCCTGTTATCTGGTCTCAACTCTGCCTGCTTGAATCTTCAAGACGTATGGCAAGGAATAGGGAGAATGGGGGGAAGGGCAGGTTTATGTGGGGTGGGAAAGATGGTGAGTGTGACTTTGGATCTGTTGTGTGAAGCACCACTGGGGCAAGCAGGTAGCACTAACACCCAACTGGAACTATAGATCTTGAGCCCATAATAAAAATGAGGACAAATAATGTAGATTTAGAAATTACTATTCATTTGATATTTTAATTAGATACTCAAGCAGCAATTATTAAACACCCGCTTCATAACCAAATGTTTTGAGGGCTAGAATCACAAAAAAAAAAAAAAATGAATAATTTGAGAGTAATTCTTAAGAAGCTTATAGACTGCAGGAAAACAATGGACAAGTCAATCAATAATTGTGATATCATATCCAGGAGGGCAATGATTGAGGTTTACCCGGGGTGCCAGGGAAATACAAGGAAAGGGCATTTAAAGTGGTTCCAGATCCTTTGCCTGTCACTCGCTTTAATAGGGTATCTTCCTACCCTTGACTGCTTTGATCATTAGAATTTATTTTTGCTCTAGACCCATTCTGTGCCCCTGCTTTGTTAGACCTACCCCCATGCAGCACCTGGACTGGCCTGTACCATTCTGGAGGCTACTGTAGTCCTAGCATTGACAATAAAATACCAGAGGGCTAGAGATTTTGAGTAAACATGAACAACTGATGATAATAAAGACATCCTATTAAAAAATATTAAAGATATGCTATTACCCCAAAAACATTTTTAGTCAGTATCTGGTTTTTTTTAATACTTTTGTTCATTTAGTAATATTTTTTAGCCAACCCCTTCTTTTTCAGCCCAATTAACAACAACAGTAGCAAAGGTATACTTAAAAAAAAAAAGCCCTCTAGTCATGCAATCAAAATTACTATTTTAGTTGCACTATTTAACTCTGCGAGGGCCCTGGAAGAGATGACCTAGAATAAAAGTAATTCAGAATTCATTTTCAATGTTCTCAGCTACCAAATCTCTTTGAATGCATATTTGTTCATTAGCTTTAAACACTTGTTCTGAACATAGAGTACACCATGATGTTTCTGCAAGGAGTGCTGACACCCTTTTTAGTGCTAATGCTTAATCTGCATTATTTTTCCTTTTAATTACATTGTATAAAAATTTACTACACATCAGTCTTAAAAGATGTTAATGAGTGTTGTATAATAGTCTGCTTTTTCCAATTATATAAACTACCCTTTTCTTGGCCTTAATACTTTATTATCTTTTAATAGAATGCTTGATGTTTAAAAAAAGTATTTAAATATTTATGTATAAAAGCTTATTTATCAACTTTTGGGAGAAATTTCAGCTGTAAAACCCATGTACCATCTTCACCACGTCAAGATGTTAAAATTAAGCAACTTTAAATGCAGTTCCTAACTCCCTATCTTTGTTCTCTTACATAGTTCACCATTTCCAGGGAGTCTTGACACATACAAGTAAAGTTTGGGAGAAGAATCAAGGTATTATGATGGCTCAGTAGCCACTAGTCCCTATCAACCTACGAGGGTCCCCAGGAGAATGAGCTATGTTGACTGACCCTCCAGGCATTTTTATGCCATGACTGGTGAGGCAATATGGTTTTTGGAACACAGGGCATATTACTCTGGTCTCCATACACAGAAGTATAGGGGTCTATAGAATCTAAGGTGTTCTGGGGCCCACAGGTTCCTTGTAGCCCCTTCTCCCCCATAACCCAACTGCTTTGTCATGGGTTTGCAATGTTTGTCCCCTTCTTAAACACCCAAACTCCATCTAAGTGTCTGTCTCTATTTTATGATCCTAACCTATCTTACTTCAATAATTTCTTCCTTTTTATCATGCCTGCTCTCCCAGAACCTTTCTGATCCAGATTGATTCTTTTTTTAAAGAAATTAATTTTTACTTGTGGAAAAATACACATAATGTAAAATTTACCAACCTGACCATTTTTAAACATATAGTGTTAAATACATTTCACACTGTTCTGTAACCAATCTCCAGAACTTTTTTTATCTTGAAAAACTATAATTCCATACCCATTAAACAATTCCCCCTCCCCACTGCCCCAAGCCCCTGGCAACTACCATTGAACCTTCTGTCTCTGTAAGTTTCACCACCTGAGGTACCTCGTATAAGTGAATTCATACAGTATATGTCTTTTTGCGACTGGCTTATTTCACTTAGTATAATGTCCTTGAGTTTCATCCACATTGTAGTATGTGTCAGAATTTCCTTCCTTTTTTTTCTTTAATATTTTATTTATTTTTGACAGACAGAGAGAGACAGAGCACAAGTTGGGGAGGGGCAGAGAGAGGAGGAGACACAGAATCCAAAGCAGACTCCAGGCTCCGAGCTGTCAGCACAGAGCCTGACATGGGGCTTGAACTCATGAACTACGAGATCATGACCTGAACCAAAGTCGGATGCTCAACCGACTGAGCCACCCAGGCACCCCCACTTTTTTTTTAAGTTTATTTATTTTGAGAGAGCGAGAGAGCATGCACATGCAAGAAGGGGAGGGGCAGAAAGAGAGAGGGAGAGAGAATCCCAAGCAGGACCATGCTGAGCCTGATCCTACAACCATGAGATCCTGACCTGAGCCAAAATCAAGAGTCAGATGCTTAACTGACTGAGTCACCCAGGCACCCCAGGATTTCATTCCTTTTTTTTTTTAATTTTGTTTAATGTTTATTTTATTTTTGAGAGAGAGAGCGAGCGAGCACGAGTGGGGGAGGGACAGAGGATGAGGGAGACACAGAATCTGAAGCAGACTCCAGGCTCTGAGCTTTCAGCTCGAACTCCTGAACCATGAGATCGTGACCCGAGCCAAATTTGACATTTAACCGACTGAACCACCCAGGTGCCCCAGAATTTCCTTCCTTTTTAAGGCTGAATAATATTCCATTGCATGCATACACCACATTTTTTTAATCCATTCATCCATAGGTGAACATTTGGGTTGCTTCTACTTTTTGGCTATTGTGAATAATGCTGCTATGAACATGAATATACGAATATCTCAAGAGCAGACTCCTTTTTTTGGATAACATACCTGTCTATTAAAAATACCCCTTTTGCTATGGAAGGCTTCAAATATGTGAAAAAGTTGAGAGAATAGTATAACTTCAGAACATCTGTCACTCAGCTTCTACAGTTATCAACTCGTAACTTGTTGTCATATTTCACCTTTATCTCTACTTCCAATACCTGCTCTGGATTATTTTCAGGTAAAACCCACACATCATATAAATTCATCTGTTAATATTTCAGAATATATCTGTAAAAAGAATAAGAACTATTTTTATTTTATTTTATTTTATTTATTTTTTAATGTTTATTTATTATTGAGAGACAGAGAGAGAGACAGAGCATGAGCACAGGAGGGGCAGAGAGAGGGAGACAGAATCTGAAGCAGGGTCCAGGCTCTGAGCTGTCAGCACAGAGCCCGATGTGGGGCTCGAACCCATGAACTGTGAGATCATGACCTGAGCCAAAGTCGGATGCCCAACCGGCTGAGACACCCAGGTGCCCCGAAAAAGAACTATTTTTAAAGGTAAAGATAATATCTCTTTCACACCAAAAAAATTAACAATAAATCCTCATTACCAATAAACCAGTTATTTCCACATTATGCCAATTATTTTTTTGTTTTAAGTTCACACATTGATTTGTTTGAATTGGAATCCAAATAAAGTCCACACTTTGTGATTGGTTCATGTGTCTCTTAAGTCTCCTTTTATCCATTTGTTGCCCCTCTCTTTTCCTTGAAATTTTCTTTAAGAAATTGTTTTTAAGTTATTAGTAGTATTATGAAGAGTTTTGCAAGCTTTAGATTTGGCTAATTGTGTCCTTGTGGCTCATTTGACATTGTCTTTTGTCTCCTGAATTTCTTATAAATTGGTAGTTGGATTCAGATGCTGGATCAGATTTAGAATCAAATTTTTATTTTTTATTTTTTATTTTATTATTATTATTTTTTTATTTTTGGTCTAAACTAATTTGTGGATGGGGTTGTATTTTCCATTTGGCAGTACTTGATGTGTGATTGTCTCTTTTTTACGATTATTACCGAGTACGCCCATCAATTCATTCAATGTTGCAAAATGAAGATGATCTAATTCTATTTTTCTTTCTTCATTATTAACTAGTATACAAAGGAATGTCCCTTCAAACTAGTATACAAAGTAATTCCATACAAAGTAATGTCCTTTCATTCATTATTTTGTTTTCCTGAGATACAATTTTTACAGAAAAGGAAGACTAAATGCTTGATTATTTTCCTTTGCTTACAGTTTTCTAAGCAATGAGCTGGCTCCCTAGGATCCTCCAAAAGTAACTAATAAGAGTTTTCTTCTTTTAGTATAATTTTGAACTCAGTGATTTAAAATACTTGATGTGTTTGAATTTATCGCGATTGGTTCCTGACACCTTTTGGTGTGACCCCAAGAGTCACTGACAGATTCTGAATTGTCTGTTATGACAAGATATTCCAGGCACATTTTGTGCTTTGCAATTCCAGGCCTGGAGTCAGCCACTCCTCCAAAGACCGTTGGCTCCTTTATTAGGAAATTGTATTTAGAGACCACAATCTGGCTATTGTCACTGAATTGGTTTTTAGTGGAAAGAGCTGGCAAATATGCTTTCCATTTTAAAGATAAAATATATTCTAGGTCCATACTGATACTTGCAATTCAATTTCAGGACTATAGTGTTTTTACTTAATTTCATGAATCTTGTATCTGTGTTTCCTTTTACTTAATGCCAAAAATAATTGGTCTTCAATTCTATCAGTATAATTTCTTCACCTTTTTTTTCTTGTTACTCCATAATATATATACAACAGTCTCAGTATAGGAACACCAACACTATCACCAATAATAAAAATTCTGAGAACAATTTAAGATTATTTTTCTGCAGTTATTTTTATCATTAGGGTATATTCCACTAGGGATGTGTACGATAGAATTACTAGGTTTAAAACTGCTTGGAAAATTTCTTCTTTAAATGTTTATTTATTTGATAGAGAGAATAAACTTGAGAGAGCGAAAGCGAGAGATACATACAGAATGTGAGCAGGTGAGGGGCAGAGAGAGAGGGAGACACAGAATCTGAAGCAGGCTTCAGGCTCCAAGCTGTTGGCACAGAGCCCTATGTGGGGCTCGAACTCACAAACTGTGAGATCATGACCTAAGCCGAAGTCAGACGCTTCACCAACTGAGCCACCCAGGCACCCCAAGAAAATCTTTTCTTCATGTGCTTATGCCCACCAATTAGAATCACAGTGAAATTCCATTGTTTTATTTTACTTTTATTTATGGGTATTTTTAAAACTTTATTTCATAATCGTGTAAAATACTTATGTGGTCCAAAAATGAAATCAAAGCAAGATACATTTTGAAAAGTTTAGCTTTTCTCACTATTTGTTCCTCAGGAAGTCCTTATAGGTATTTATTTTAGTCCATTCTTTATTTTAAATCTAGTACTTATTTATTTCATATATTGAATATATTCCATTTTTACCAATAAAAAGATACAATATTTAAAACTCAAGTATAAAATATTTGATATTTATATCTTTAGTAATCAGATTACTGAGTTGTAGGAGATGATTCTAATGGTAGACATGTAACAAAGGAGAGACACTCAATACAGCTGTGAAAGAATGAGAGAGAGAGAGAGAGAAAAAACAGAAGGACATGAAATTGGTGGAATAAAATGAGAGGATGCTGGCTTAGATCAGACTTGGATTTTATAGGAACATGGAGTTGATGTGTTGCGAATAGGCTGGAGGGGAGATGGTGAATGCAAGGAGACCGGTTAGGATGTTAGTGAGCTAGTCAGAGAAGATGGTGACTTGTACTAGGGTGTTGATAAGTGAAGGATGAGATGTGGTGAGATGCTGGATATATTTTGAATATAGGTCTTCTGGGGAGTGAATTCAAGTTATAGTAAGAAGGACCCAGGACCATTTGTAGGTGGGGAGGAAGAAGAATGGGAAACAAAATGAGTGATTTCACAAAAACCTCTCTAAGACATTCTAACTGAAGCAAACTTGATTTGAGACCCCTCCGACTGGGACACTGAGAAGGGTCCATGTGACATGGTATCTAGTGCCTGTCTGCCTGGCGATGGCAGAGTCTGGTGGGAGATGTGGTGATAGAAAGGCAGGCCAGAACAGAGTGACAGAAAAAACATGTGTGAGCACTTTAGGCCATGCCAGAGACTCCCAATGGCATTGGGCCTGTAGGGGGACACACTTTGTGTTCTGTCAAGGTAGGCATGAGAGTCAGTGAAGTTCAGACCAGTGCCATGAATGGGACTCCACTTGAGTGTGCAGGTGGTGAAAGAATTATGGTTGTAGACTGAACCTACCCGGGCTTCAGGAAAGTCATTGGCTCTGCTCCCCCAGTCACTGTAAGAAGTTAGGTCTGTCAGTGCTGAATCAGATTGCCATTGAGTGGATTCATAACTACTTAAAAAAATGGCTCAATGGGTAGATATGGTCAGTCTTCTGGAGCATGTCATGTCTGTGTGGTAGAGATGCCACAACAAGAGAACCAGGAAAGTGACAAGCGATGGACAGTGAGCACTGCCACTTGCAAACACGGGTGGCCTACCGCACCATCTCCACCGGTGTGCACGTGGGTGCTGCTATGTTCATATGAAGGTTGGTGTGAAGACAGTGACACCTATGCCCTTTCTATTCTCCCATGCTCTGGAATGCCAGCATACAGAGGTTTTGCCAAGTGTTCTGGTCCTTAAAGTAGAGACTAATAGTAATGCTTAACCCAAGTGGACATCTAACAAGTTCTCATCAGCCTGTGCTTGAATTATTCAGTTAAATGTGTATCGAATGTTTATTAGATGCCAGACACTGGGCTAGGCTCTGAGAATACAGAAATAAATAAAACATGCCTGTGTCCTTTTGGAGTTAATAGTTCAGCAACAGGAGTCCAGCACAGAAAATCACTATTTCTGTACAATGCGGTACATCTATGGTGAGTCATGTATAAGCTGCTTTTGGGGATGTGGAGGTGGGACCTCAACCCAGCTCAGGGTTAAGGAGAAGCTTCCTAAAGTAGGTGATGCCTAGACTGTGCTGGAGGCTGGCAGGGGTAGGAAGCAGCTCAGTGGAGGGACAGCAGTACAGAGACAGGTCTCCGAGGGAAGAAGAGGACGAGCACAAGAATGATGTGCAGACAGTCCTCATAGTGCCCGGCAGGAAGTGGGCGAGGTGGAGGCCAGACACATCCACAGAGGTCCTCCCTCGAAAGCCTTAAATGCCATCCTAATGAGCTTGGACTTATTCTGGGGCTCCCAATAAGCCACTTACTTAAAGGCTTTTAGGGCAGGGGTATTAGGAATGAAGGGCACATGGTGGATCTAAGAAGGAGCTATTTGGTGTAATTTTGTGACCAGAAACAAAACAAAACATTTCTTTATATAAAATTCAAACATTACCAAAATACATAATGTGGAAAAGTGAAATTTCAACTCCCCACATCATTGATGGTTTGGCTCTCATTCCTCCAATTTGTTAAATTCTGAAGATGACTTGTTCTTGATGGCAGGAGGGGGGTGAAAATCAGATAACAACATGATACATTTTTGCAACTAGCTTTTTTTCATTTTCAATGTATTTTGGGCACATTTGCATTTTCCCATAGATCTGCCTTATTTTTTTTTAGATCTACCTTAAAGAAGCAGTATATATTCTACAGCATGAATGAAACATTTTTTAAAAACTATTTTTTGATGAATATTTGGATTCTTCCCAACTTTTCTTCCTTTTAAAAATCTTTTCCTAGGGGTGCCAGGCTGGCTCAGTCAGTTGGGCTCCAACTTCGGCTCAGGTCATGTCTCACAGTTCGTGAGTTTGAGTCCCATGTTTTGGGCTCTGTGCTGACAGCTTTAGAGCCTGGAGCCTGCCTCAGATTCTGTGTCTCCCTCTCTCTCTGCCTCTCCCCCTGCTCATGCTCTATCTCTCTCTCAAAAATAAATAAAAATTAAAAAAATAAAAATCTTTTCCTAAATCAAAGCAATGCATGTAACTAGTTTAAGAAAACAACACCGTGGGCTTCTGATGAAAAACAGGAGTGTTCTGTCTCATCTCTCCCCATTCCTGTCCCCTCTCCTCTTGGGCAACGCCTATCAACTCTTCTCATTGTTTTCTTTAAGTGCTGTTTCTTGATTTTTCAATTTTAGATGTTATTTATTCATATTCTAAAATGGAAGATAAGAAATAGGCTCTCTTAGACTCCCCACACCAACACATATACAAAACACTTTCCTTTATCTCATATTGCCAGTGTAGTTACAAACATATTTTTTTTTAATTTTTTTTAACTTTTTTAAATTTTATTTTTCAGACAGAGAGAGACACAGCATGAACAGGGGAGGGGCAGAGAGAGAGGGAAACACAGAATCGGAAGCAGGCTCCAGGCTCTGAGCCATCAGCCCAGAGCCCGACGCGGGGCTCGAACCCGCGGACCATGAGATCGTGACCTGAGCCGAAGTCGGACGCTTAACCGACTGAGCCACCCAGGCGCCCCACAAACATATTTTAAATTAAATCAATATTCAGTGTTGACAATATTATGATTATGAAATTATTTCTCAGAGTTGAGCCAGTTAGGTTTGAGTGATTACATTTCCTTCTATATATAGATCTAGATCTATATCTATATGGATATATATATATATATATATATATGCATATATATGCATATATATGCATATATATATACACATTCTTGTTTCTGTGAAGCAGTTGATAATTCATCCCAAAACCTTTGCCAAACTGCTATAACACCCCTCAGTGTGTTCCAACACATCACATGTTCTAGAAGTTTTTCTTTCTTTTTTGGAGGCATCCCTCCAAGGGTCCTCCGTCATCCTGCTTCCCCTTGGATGGGTTCTTCCCTGGGCTGTTGAACAGCCGTTGCCTGGAACTGCTCATCTCCACCATCCTGGGAATTCCCTTTGCCCCTCCTGCTTTGGGACCCCTGTGTCCTAGTTACCATATCTCCCTTTATTTGGTTTCTTCCCTTGTTTTGGTGCAGTGCATCCTCCAATAGATTCCTAAGAAACTCAAGGAATTTCATGAAATATTTAGGAGGCAGAATTCATAAACTTAGTGGTCGGCTGGATGTAGAGTGATGAGAGAGAGGAAGGCATAAGAAACGATCCCCAAGCTCATGTATGAAGTGTCTAAATGGCTAATTGCAGAAGAATGGGGCTGGGTTTGAAGGTGGAATGAAGACACGAGTTACCTGAGACGTCTGGCGCAGCAGCTAGCAAATATCCATGTGAATTTCAGGAAAGATGTTAGAGATAGAGATCATGAATTTGTACATGTCCATCTGGATATGGTTGTTAAACTAGGTGAGTAAATGAGACTGGTTGGGAAAAGGATGGAGAGTGAGGGTAAGAGCAAGCCAAGCATAAAGACCAGTTACACATGAATGTTTAAAGGGTAAGCCAGGCAATGAGCCCACAATGAAGGCTGAGGAGAAACCATAAGGCAGCAGGAAAACCAGGAGGAATTAAAGCCAATGGGCAGTAGACAACAGATTATAGGAACATACAATGTATAACAGAGAATTTGAAGGAGGAGTGGGTCTATTAAGATAATGGTAAAATGGCAAAAAGATAAAAATAAAAATGTGTACTGCAACATTATTTATAGTAGCAACAACTGGAAACGAACTTTACCATTCATCTCTGGGGAACATGTTATATAAATAATGGTACATGCACTCACTGGAGAATTATGCCCCTATCAAGAATTACACAGATTTATGCTTACTGACATTTATACTTACTGTTCAGGAAAAGCAATGCAAGTCACTGAAAAACGAGTATTATATGTTCCAATTTATGTAAATCTGTATACACATAGCCATCTGCTTGTGCATGTAGGCATAGACTAGAGAGATGTTCGGGAGAATGTTCACCAAAATGTTAACGGTGATTATCTCTGGAAGAGGAGACTGGGGTAAGTTTTATTTTCTTCTTTGCATTTAAAGTATTGCTTAAATTTGTTACAATAATTATGTAATAAAAAAAAAAACCTGCAAATGTAGGGACAGAGAGTACATAGGGAATCTTTGTACTTTCTGCTCAGTTTTGCTAGTACCCTAAATCTGCTTTAAAAAATAAAGTCTAATAAAATTTTTTAAACAATAAAGTTGTTACTAAAAGGTAAAAAGTTAATGATGTTAACCACTCCAGAGAGACTGAGTAGTTTAATACTGTGAAGGAGGAACAGAAAGTACATTAGAATAATCTGAGGAGTGAATGGGGCTCGAAGATAATGAAATGCCAAAGATCTTTCTAGAAGCTTGAATGAGATGGGAGGACAAGAGATAGAGCGATAGACAGACAATAACTCCCTTCTTCCTCCATCTTCCACACTCCCCTCCTTTAATTCATTCTGAACACTGTTGCCAGGTAAATTCCCCAGAAACCACGTTATCTTGTCACTCCCATACCAGACTTCAGTGACTCCCGCCCCATGAAGCTGAAATGGCCTGGTTGCCTTTCCGAGGCCTCTATAACCTGAATTCAATCACCATCCCCATATTAACCAGCTTTTTCACTCACACCAATTTTTTTTTTTTTAAGTCTTAAATGTATGCTTACTGAACATATACTCTATAGGTCAGGTACTCTTAAAATCACTCTTTAAAATTGTGCATCATTGAATACACCAGGACAAAGTCATTATGGTCCCTGCCATCATTGTAGTTATAAACCAATGAGGAGGTCAGACTTCTATACAGCTAATGGTAGCCCAGAGTAATAGGGCTGTAACTGATTTATGTGCAGCTATGCAGCCCACAGAGCAAGGGGCTACTGATGCCCGAATCAGCACCTGCTGTTGCTTCTGTGGTCCACCTCATCACTCCTTAATCTTTGTAAATGCCTACATCCTCCTAACATTTCATATCATAGATCAAGTCTAGCCTTGACATCTTTCTTCTTATGACTTGCATGGCACTTTGTTATGATCCCTTTATCTTTTGGCCTTACAGTATCTCCTATTCTTAGTTAACTCTGTGTGGATGAACAACTTCTTCACAGTGACCGTGAGCTTTGAAAGCTGTCACAATATCTAGCACACGCAGCAAGTGCAAAATATGAAAATTACCCGGAGGCTTCTCACCCAAGATCCTTAACATTTAGAAAGAAAATAAAATTAATTTTGAAGGTGGTTTATTTGAAGGCATCCTAATACAATCTGTAGGTAACACCAATTCTGAGGGATAGAAGAAGAGAGGGTAACAGGATGGGGTGGTTACTAGGGATTCAGAAGGATGGACTTTATAGTAATGAAAAAACTAGAGAAAAAAAATGGGTGCAGTCAGAACCCAATTGAGATGGCATACACAATAAATAAATCCAAACTCAATTATTATGCGTGGCAGAGAATAAAGGTTCAATTATTATTCAAGACTATAAAAGCACAAGTATGGTCTAAGTATGAGGTGCATTATGAATCTGTGGTTAAAGAGACAATTGCAATAATGAATATGTAAACCGAAATATGACCTTGCCAAACCTGGGAAGGCATCATTATACTGCCTTTATGAAGATATCACATCTAAGTTTTCTCTTAATATTTAAAAAGGAATATGCAAACATCACGGAGCCCTATCTCCCAAATTTTATTCCACTGCACATTAGGTCAGCACATTATTAATGGGTGTTCCATTTTAACATGGTCTAATGAAACTGGGAAATGTTGTTACAGAAGACCTGAAATCTTTTGATTAAAATGATGTGAAGCACCTATGAATAGAGTTTAAAAGAGAAGAGATTTTTGTAAGGAGTAAAATAAAACTGAGGAGAGAACAAGTGGCTGTAAGTAAAAGGAGGGTTATTGTAAGTTGGGTACATCACAGCTGCTTTATCTCCATAAAGTCAGAAATTGACATGGTGTAGCTAGAGAGAGTTGGGTTAGCAATGGACTGGTTAGTGAGGTGTGAGAGAATATTAAATTATTATTGCAGGAGAACCTATCATCTTCAACTTTGGGCACATGATAGGAAAGGCCAAAAACCATTTAAGGGTGATTTATAGATCTTGCTGCCTGGAGGTGCCAGGGAAATGACCCTCTGAATATCTTTTGCACTCTAGAATTCCATGAATCTAGCACTGTGGACCCTAGAATGAGGGGTATTACTGTAAGAAGATCTGGCCCCAGCTCCTCCTCTGCCACCAACCTACTGAGCCATTTATAAGATGATGATCATGATGTCTCCTACTATCCGACAGGAATTTCCTCAAGATTAATTTCATAATGCTTGTAAGGCACTTTCACTTGCAAGGAGAAACACGCTGAAAATATTTCCACTAATTAGCTGAATCAAAAGAAATTGCTGGTATTTGACCATATATAGTCTATAAAAATGACAATTTCATATGGTTTAACTAAACACAATTCCTCATACATCAAGCCTCTTATGTGGCAGGCAGGGGCTGGTTCTAGGGACATAAAGATGACTGAGACATTGTCCCTGCCCTCAGGGAGCTCTCAGACCAGTGAATGGAAAAATTGCAATGCAGGGAAACAAGTGCTACAGTGGAGGTATTACAAGATGCTGTGGCTAAAAGAGAGGGAATCAGCAATTCTGCTGGACCAGGAGGGGAAGCCCAGCAAGAGCCGAGCAAGGGGTGGCTTTGTAGAGGATGTGACATTAATTTAGGCTGGACCTTGAAGGTTAAGGAATCCATCAAGTGGGGAGGACCATTCTAGGCTGGGGAAATAGCTGTATAAAAACAAAGAGGTGTGAAAAAGACTTTCTGGAGAAAAAAAATTATTTAAATATTAAATAATAAGATAAGGAGACATTAATCAAATCCTCTGTAACTCATTCCTATTGCAATGTCCTCTTATTGAATATTAATTAGTATTTATCCTATTTTGCTCTTGTTTAATGGGCATTTTGCATATTTATCAGATGGCTACAAGCACAGGATGCCTTTCAACAGAAAACAAGATGAAGCTGGACAGGTTAGCTGGAGCCCCGTGTACTGCAATGAGAAGAGGCTTCATGCTGTGGGTGTTGAAGAGGCACTAGAGAATTTCAGGTAGGGTACTGACATGATCAGCTTTGGGAAAAGAAAGACCACTGTGGTGGTTTCATGGGGAAGAGATGAAAAGCAGGGGTTAGCAGAAGCCAGGACAGTAGTTGGGGAGCCATACAGAGGAAAGGATCTTAGAAAGCCACAACATTTAAGGGATGAGGGCAGTTTGGGAAGCAGAAGGAGAACTGAAGAAGGTGAGTTACCAAAGTCAAGGGATTTAAAAAAGTGAAATAAGTTTAATGAGATAAAAACTGAACACTAGCCCTCAGGTCTAGAAAGTGGTCATTGTTTATCTTAGCAAAAGCAGTTCAGTGGAGTGGACAGAAGCCACATCCCTGTGGATTAAACCTCAAATGGGAGGTAAGGATTCTTTGGACGCAAATCTACTTTTAAAGAAGATTTACCGGAGGGGTGCCTGGGTGGCCTAGTCAGTTAAGTGTCTAACTTCAGCTCAGGTCACGATCTCATAGTTCATGGGTTCAAGCCCCGCATTGGGCTCTGTGCTGAAAGCTCGGAGCCTGGAGCTTGCTTCAGGCTCTGTGTCTCCCTCTCTCTCTCTCTGCCTGTCCCCCACTCACATTCTGCCTCTCTCCTTCTCAAAAGTAAATAAACATTAAAAAAATTAAAAAGAAAAGATTGACTGGAAAGGAAAGAAGAGCCTTATGAGAACTAGAAGGGGCTACAGAACTGAAGGAAAGGTTATGGTTGTTCTTTTGTTATTTTGGAAAGAGCAGGGAGTCTTGAGCAGGTATGAAGTTTAGGGTAAGAAACCAGGGGAAAAGGAGGGACAAGCTTGAGATCATAGAGAAGGAAGGAGGCAATAGTTTCAAACAGCCAGGAAGGTTCCTTCTGCCCCCCAGACCAAGGGGAGTTGGCGAGCATGGATGCAGATATGGATAAATTAGATAGTGAGACTGGGGGGCAGGGGGAGGGTTAGGAAGCAACATCTTTGACTTCTTGTTCTCTGTGCAGTGGAAGCAAATGTTATCAGTGGAGAATAGATGGGTTGGGTTGAGGTTGGAATAGGGCACTTGACTGCATCATTGAGGGTGTGAGATGGCTGTGGTGAGTGACTAGGGCAAGAAACACTTGCCAAGAGTGCTGAGTGCCCAGAAGAGGCTGGAAACCACAAACTGTGGTGGTTGTGATTCACATGTTTGTTATTTTTTTCCAAGCAGTGCTGGCAGCACAGATTCAGGAGATTAGGAGGATAAGCAGGGCTCATGAGAGGGGGTGTAAGGGAGGTGAGGACAGAGGGTCACTGAGAAGGAGTGGCTGACTTGCTGAATCTTCATGATGATTCAGAGTACACAGGACAGGATGTAGAACCTGCTGGACTTGGGACAATGATGGATTCAGGACAATGATGGATTCAGGATTCAAGGAAAATGATGGATTCAATGTGTCTCCTGAATCCAGGCTCATGGAGGTCTTAGGAGGTCTCAGCAGGCAGGGACAGTGAGAACAAAGAGAGGGAGTTGATTGCATAAAGGGATATGGCTGGGGAGTGGCTGGTCAGAGTTCAAGGTGTCAGTGGTGGAATAGTTCAGAGTCATAACAAGAACCCTGTATGGCTGCAAGAGTGGAGTGCTCGAGTATGGCACAGGTGAAGGTAGAGGGAGCCAAGTAGAGTAAAAAACGTTCAGGCAAGAGTGAGACATATATTTCCCAAAGATATTTCCTTGCTCAGGATAGTGGGATAGGGATAGAGAAGGTAGAGATTATAGATTGGTTTCCAAATTGTTGTTTAGGAAAACACACTCAATAAAGTTTGGTTCTTCTCTGAGAATACTCTTTAGCCAAGTGGTTTGGTGTGCCACAATCTCCTACTATAATATTTACTTCCTTTTCTTTCTTTGTAATAGGATTAGAAGATGACCTCTCAAGTGGGCCATGGCTTGCTGTCTTCTCTTTTCCAGCCTCCTTCTAGCTTCCCCATCATTTCCTGCCATCTGAGGCTGGTGGGTGGTTCACCAACAATTACCTCTGTTCTTGCTAATCATCATTTACCTGCCTGAGGATGTCAACATTAAAAAAATTTTTTTTAATGTTTGTTTATTTTTGAGAGTGAGAGAGAGACAGAGAGTGAGCAGGGGAGGGACAGCGAAAGAGGGAGACACAAAATCCGAAGCAGGTTCCAGGCTCCGAACTGTCAGCACAGGGCCTGATGCAGGGCTTGAACCCATGAGTCATAAAATAATGGCATGAATTGAAGTTTGACCCTTAACCAATTGAGTCACCCAGGTGCCCCAGGAGGTCAACATTTGTAGGGGCTGTAGAAATTTGCTTCTATGTAGCAGTGGCCATTTCAGAGTCCAGATCTGGTTTCTCTTTTCCCAGCATCCTTCTCTTCCTGGGGCTCAGAGGTTTCTAAATGCTTCTACCCACACATGAGGGAGTTGTCTGTCTGCCAACCCATTTTGCTCCTGCCAAAGGCGCCTGACAAGTTCAACATCAACAGTTTGAAATAGAGTTTTCATCAATATAACATATTAAACTTTAACCCACAGAGAACAGTGTAGTTTATCATACTTTTTTTTTTTTTTTTGAGTGGGTATTGTCCCAAACATCAAGCTTTGGGATCTTCCTGTGGACAAATGCTGAGTGGCTCTGGTGGAACTCCTCTGTCATAAGCCTTCCTGCCACAGGAAACACAAAGCTATATCAAGTTAAAAGTTCTGGGGTTTCTAGTCCAGGCTCATGAAAACCCAGTTTAGCTTCCTTTCCTGTGATAATACAGGGCCTCTTTGGGAGTCTTTCTCAGCCCCCTCTGAAGTGAGTCAGCATTTCTGTGCTTGTTTAGCTTCTAAGGTTACTGAAGCACCCAGGGGTTCATTGTTCATCCAAAGTCCTGCTGCAGGATCGTGGCAGGCTAAACTCTGAGAACTCCTTTCCACTAGGTAGTACTCCTTGAGCCTTCCCGTGTCTGCTGGACGTGGTTATGTTGATACCAATCCTGCACTTCGGTCTTTAAATAGTCCAGTGGCAATCATGTTTGTAAGTCCCTTTGTGGGATTAGTTCAGTCCTGTCTGAAGCCCATACTGCAGTTTGAAAGGATTTGGCAGTTTCTGCCAAATATAATAACGCTTAGATCGATGAGTGAGAAAAATACTGCAAGATGGCAGGGATATCGAGTGCAGGCTGAAACAGGAGGGCTCTCTTCCTCTGCTTTTCAACTGGCAGTCATATCTGACACTCTTTTTTGCCTCTGGAAAATGCTTTTAAATCCAAAATCATCCCTCCCTTGAAATAATTAGATTGAATGTTCATGATGCAAGTATATCCTTGTGCATGGCTGTTATTAGTCTCCAGAAACAGTTCATGCTTCAGTGTGCCAGGATATGGAGCCAGAGAAGAAGGGTGTTTTCAGAGTAATAACATTCTAAATTTATCATGCATTTTCTTAGCTTCTTTTCCTTGAATGTAATTTTGAGGAGACAGGAATCCAATATAGTAGATGTGGTCTTTTGTTGCTTACAGCTTGTTACTTTCCTCCACGTTAAAACTTGTAGCCCCTTTCACTAATAACTGATCACAAAATTATCGATAGCCATTATAAACCATGAATACACAGCGAAGGGCCTTAGTCAGCAATTTCAGGATTTTAGGACAGAGAGGGGTAGTAGAGATCATCTGGTCCAACCACCAGTGTGGGAATCACCGTGGGAATGTATTCTCCAACATCCCTGGTGAGAGATCTAGCTCAGTGGTTCTCAAAGTGTGCTGCATGTTAGAATCACTGGGGGAGTCTTAAACACCCCAATGCTGGGGCTCCACCCCAAACTAATTAAATTAGAATTTCTGGGAATGAAAAAAAAAAACCTTTCCTGGAGACTGTAATGTATAACCAATGTTTGACCAAAGATCAAGCTTTGCTTAGCTGTGTCCCACGATGAAGAATCTCTGCTTTGTGGGGTGACCGTTCACTGCTAAACAGTCCTTTCCCATTAGAATTAATAGGAATTAGTGCATCTCTGGAAGCCACACAGAACCAGTCAGTTCCCTCCTTCACTGGCCAGCCCTCCAAACATGTGAAGACAGTAAACAATTTGTGAAATATAACCTATATTAGCTATAATTTTTTTCTTTCTATGGCCCAAAGTACCAATTTATTTTTTTTACATTTTTAAATGTTTATTTATTTTTGAGAGAGAGTGAGCAAGCACAAGTGAGGGAGGGGCAGAGAGAGAAGGGGACAGAGGATCCGAAGCAGACTCTGCACTGACAGCCCCATGTGGGGCTTGAACTCACTCACTGCGAGATCGTGACCTGAGCTGAAGTCAGATGCTTAACCGACTGAGCCATCCAGGTGCCCCCCAAAGTACCAATTTAAAGTACCCTCTTAGATATACTATTTTATAATGTGGCTTTTGATCCACTATTTGACTATTATCCTGTCCCAGCTTCATTATTTTGACTTCTTGATGAAACAATTTGACAACCATAGAAAAAGAGGTTAGATTTCTCTCCAAGTTTAAGTGAACAGATTTTTGAAGAGCCAATATGGGATGTGAGGTGTGTTTCCCTCCTTCCCATCAGCTGTCATGTTCCCAGCAGCCGGCTTCTTTCTCTCCGGGGCCCTGCACCACCTGTCTCCTTCTTGTCTATTACTCTCTCTGGGGCCCCACTTGCTTTTGCTCTCCCATTGTCAGCATGTGAGCCTGGGAGACGGCCAGGCCCGCAGAAGTGTGGCAGAAGGAAGAAGAAGGGGAGAGAAGAGGAGGATGTCATTGTCACACCCCAATTTAGGAACTCAGCTGCTATGTTGTAGAGGCCTGATCTAGCACCATATGATAAGAGGCTCAATTCTGGAGTTGTATCTTGTAGATTTGAGTCCTGGTTCCCCACTTACTCTGGCAGTAAACTTTGGGGGAAGGGAACTCAACCTATTTGAGCCTCAATTTCTTCATCTGTAAACCCAGAATTAGTAACTGTAACCTCTGTGAAATATGTAGCTACTCCATGTAATGTACTTGGTACAAGGCCTGGGGTGTAGCTAGTCCCTAGTAAGAATTAGCTCTTATTGTCTGATTTCCCACACCCCCAATTTTGTCCACAGGCCAGTTACCTACCGTCTTCTCATCTAACCAGGCTTCCCAGCAACACTAGGTCCTAGATTCTGCCAGCCCCATCTCTGAGCACCCATCTTCTGCTTAGCTTAGACTTTCAAGTCCAGCTCCTTGCCATTCAACACCTCACCTGAGCTCATAATGCCTCCCACAGGCACTGAGGAAAAAACAAACAAACAAACAAACAAACAAAAAACAAACAAAAAAAACCCCTTAATATTAGCTCTCATGCCACTTGCTCACATGGGTTAGAAGAGAGGACTGCAGGCAAAAATCTTGCTCCTGATCAGTTTTTCTTTTCTGCTTTCAGTTTTCTTTCTCAAGGGGCCCTATCAAATTGAACTTGGAACTGTGGTTTGTTCTTTCTTTAAAGCCTGCCAGGAAAATCATTAAGTTTTTAGTGGGCACTGGAGGATATCTTATTTCCCTTTCCATTTAACAAACATTAAATTTTTGACCAGGGTCTCCTGAACTCCACATACTAGCAATATGGCTTTTATTTTACTGGCTTCTTCATTTCATTTTGTCAGGACTGCCAGCAAAACGTTGGGAATGTGATCTGTTAGGCCATGTCTCCACCAGCCAAGATTTGAAGGGTGCAACAGATTGAAAATTTTCAAATTGCAGAACAGTACTTCAAATATGTGTTCAGTGAGTTTCCTTGCAGGAGACCTTGCTCCCTCTGTTGGGTAAATGGATGACTTTCCAGGGATGCTGCATAAAAGAGTGATTAAAAAAAAAATGGCTGTAGGCAGCTGTAAGATGGATTCTTTAGCCCAGTGTACATTTCTTGCTGTTTAAAAACAAGTTTAAATTAGGTCCTATAACAATTCAAATATATCCCCTGACGTCTGTACATAAGTCATTCCCTAGTGAGGGAAAGGAGGTTGGTATGTTCAGTGTTGCTGAACAGTTCTCAGGAAACTGGCACCCCAAATGTCAGGCTAGTTTTACATGGGTCATATTTAAATTTTTACCATTGGTTTTTCCAGAGTGTTTCCAAAGCAAGCTGCAACAAAAGAGCAAAAAGGGGGAAAAAAACCCAAAAAACAAAAACACAAAACCAAAATGCCACCAAGAGATGAGAAAAAAAATGTTTGACCGCAAGAACTCAGAACCACTATAAATAAAACAAACCCAATACTGTTCTTACTTCAAGTTACAGTCCCTTGATTTTTTCCACTCTCATTTCCATTCATTTGACTCCAAATGGGTAAGTCTTTCCTGATATCAAGTGGGCTTGTACTCCTCCGACCAAAGACATGAATTCACCTTGCTTGCCCAGGCAGGTAGATACACCCACAAATACACTCACAGGTACAACTAGATGAAGAGGTCACAGCAGCTAATCTTGACCTTAATATATAAAGAGAATGCATACTCTATATTCACTCTCCAGAGAGTATTTTTTTGAATTGAATTTTTATTTCCTGCAGTGGTGATGGGCTCACCACTGATCCATGTGTGGTATTAGAGAAAAAAGTAGTCTTGCTATACTGACTTCATAACACCATTATGGAACCAACTATGTCAACCACTGTAAGATAATTAACACACATATACCCTCACAAAGATGTTAATGATGTCCTGGAATAGACATTACATCATTTCCTTTTATGTGATCTGTTCATTTATTTATTCATCAAGCAAGTGTTAATTCAGTCATTACTAATACAGACTGAAAAAAATGCAGCAGCACACTTATTGTTTCCTAAATTCATGTACTGAGTCTCCCTTGCCCTTGAGTTACATGGATACCAGGATAAAACAAAATCAATATTTGTTCTATTCATCGTGCATAAATATTTTCCCAGACAAGTGGTTATTTACCATACTGAGTCAATATACACTGCTGGAATATAAGAAGGTTCTCTGGAATATTCTTTTTTCTCATGGGTCTGGTAACATGGCCCAGAAAACAACCCAAAAGGGAGAGGTATGGACATTGATTATGTGCCTATCATAGTGAGTCAATATGCCAGGCATTTACATATGTTCTAGCATTTCGTCCTTATAAACACCCTATAAGATAGCTACGCTCTGATTCCCTTCATTTTATAGATGAGGAGACTGGAGCTCTGAAAGATTAAGTAATTTTCTTAAAATGTTCTGCTCTAGTGTTTTTTTTTTTTAAATATGAAATTTATTGTCAAATTGGTTTCCATACAACACCCAGTGCTCATCCCAAATGTTCCCTCCTCAATACCCATCATCTACCCTCTCCTCCCTGCTCTCATGTTTCAGTAACACAACATTTTCCCAAGATTTCCCTTTCTTTTACTTCTCAGCCTTTTTACTAATCTTTCATTTCTCCTCCTCATCTGTGGCTCAATTGTGGACATTCTCCATCTATATTCCCTGGTCATCTCATCCAGTACAATGGCTTTAAATACTATTCATGTACTCAAATTTTTCCAGTACATATCTCCAGCCCAAATTCTTCCATCACTACTAGACTTGAATATCCAAATGCTTACTTGACATCTACACTTAGAGGAGGGGCAAGCAAACTCCAAATCTGTATGTGGAAACTTAAGACTTTGATTTTTTTTTTTTTCCTCCAGATCTCGGTCTCCCTGATTTGAACCACTTTCATAAATGGTTCTGCCATTCACACAATTCCTCATTAAAAACAAAGAAACACACCTCCTTTACCACCTCCCCAATCCATAACAAAAATACATTGTAAATTTGTCTGCCTTTCTCCATTTCCACCTTTGCCCAAACTTTGCTCTGATTGCCAATAACACCATATCTGCCTTTCTCCTCCTTCTTGCCTAGAATATATAGTTATTTTAGTTTTTTATGGCCAAAGATGCTCCATCCACTTGAACATAAGGGAAAAGGCACCAACATATCAGAGACATTAGCTCTGATACACTAGATACAAAAACAACACCTTCAAATATCATGTGCTGGGTGAAAAATAACTCTTATATCTTTAAACCAAAATAGCCATATTATTTTTATATTATTTTAGGTGAAAACATTCCTAATAAACAATCTCTCCCACCCCCATCAATCCATATCCACACAACATCCATAGAGGTGTTTTTTTTTTTTTTTTAACATAAGCAAGATTTGTTCAGTTGCCAAATACTTACTGAACACATGTCATATGCTATGAATGTTTCTAGGTGCACATAGATACAAGATACATCACCGAACAAAGCAAACAAAGTCAGACACATTGGAGAACAGAGCAAAGACTCTTGCCTTTGTGGAAGCCAGAAATTTAATACTCATGTAAATAAGTGAATTTACTTGTATGTTAGAAGATGATGTATGCATTTTGGGGTGGATAAAAATAAAGCAGGGTAAGGTTGATCAGAAGTAAGGGATACAATTTTAAACAGTTTGGTCAAGATGAATTTCAATGAGAAGATGACATCTCAGAAAAGACATGAAGGGCCTGGATGATAGTGGAGATAAGACTGAAGTTGCCATCAGCTAAGATGAGGAAGGCTGAATGTAAATCAGATTTGTAGAAGAAGACGGAGGTCTCAGTTTTAGATATGTTGAATTTTAAATATCCACCAGATATTTGAGAACAGAGATGATGTTGAATAAGCAGTGGAATGCATGAGTCAAAAATTCAGTTGACAAGTGTGCACAGCAGAGAACAAATTGTGAGTCATGGCCTAAGATGATATTTAAAGCCATGAGATTGCATGAGATCAGTAAAAAGTTAGAGTAAAAAAGACCAAGTCTTAGAACTGATGTGTTGCAGCTTTAGTAAGTTGGGGAGAAGAGGAACCAGCAGAGGGGATTGAGAAGTTGAAGCCAATGAAGTAGGAAGACAACAAAAAGACTGAGGTGAACTGGAAGCCAAATGAAGAAAGTGTATTACGGATGAGAGAGTGATCACTGCTACTGACTGTCAAACGAGGTAGGATCTTAGAACTGATCATCAGCTTTAGCAACAATAGGGTTATTGGTGACTGGACAAGAACAGTTTTCACGAATTGTTGGGGAAGAAAGCCTGATTGGAGTAGGTTTGAGAATAGGAGGAGCCTAATGGCAGCTCCTTTGAGAAATTTTGTGCAAAGGTGAGAAAGAAATTAAGTGTACTTGGGGCAAAAAATTTTTTAAGGTGGGAACGTAACAACATATTTGTATAATGAGGAGATGATCAAGTAGAGATTTAAAAGTGGATGACATAGGAGAAAGGGGGACAATTGCTGGTGTGATGTCTCTGGGTATAAATGGAGGGATTCACTTTATATAGTGTGATTTTAAAACATGTCCACAGATATTTTGACACACCTCCCTTCAAAGAGGGGAGCTAATTTTTCTTCCCCCTGAATATGGGCTTGACTGAGTGATTTCCTTTCAGCAAAGACAATGATGTTATGTGACTTCTGAGACTAGGTCCCTAACTGTCAAATGAAGTAGCTTGCTCTTGGACCATTCACTCTGGGGGAAACTAGCTGCCATGTTGTGAGTGCTCTCAAGATATCCTATGGAGAGACCCGTGTGGTGAGGAACTGAGACTCCCAACTGATAGCCATGTGAGGGAGCTGTTTTGGAAGCAGATCCTCCAGAATCAGCTGAACCTCAGATGATGGCAGCCCAAGCTGATACCTTGGCTACAACTTCATGAAAGTCTCTGAGCTAGAACTACCCAGGTAACTGTCTCCTCAATGCCTGGCCCACAGAAACTATATTATCTTATAGCCACGAAGTTTTGGGGGCAGTTTGTTATGCAGCAAGGTATGACTAATTCAGAGGAGAACTCAAGACAGCTCATCTATAGCAACAGGCAGATATACAGAGCACATGAATGCCGAGTCTGTGGTAGGTGAGTAAATATGGAGTAAGGAATTTGTGGAGTTTCTCCTCAGATTGCTTTGATTTTCTCAGTAACACAGGAAGCAGGCTCAAGAATGATGTAAGTGAGCCAGCTCGACAGCTGAGAGGAAGGATGGGAGAGGAGGCTTGAGGGGAAAAGTAAAGTTGTGAAGTATTTGTACAGGGCAAGGATAGGAACAGAAAGAATGGACTAGGGAAATGTAGTAGGATTGCAGGGCGGTATTAAAAACACAGAGAGAGTGCCATATCCAGTCACACACGAGACCAGTCAGTGCGGTTGTGGTCCAGCTCCAGACAGATTCAATGGCATTCTTGCAGAAGTACAGAGTAGGTGGAGAATTGGATTGAGCTGGTGATTTGGTTTTGCCAAGTGAGTACTATGATACAAAACAGGACAAGGTATTTGTAAGGGGATGATTACAAAAATCAGGCTAGTTGCCTTCCTCAAAATCATTTCATCCTTCTGCTTCCTTGAAGATGGAATGGACATACTTTGCTACTTTTCTCCTGCCAAGTTGTTTTGTGCCTGGGTCTTAATTTATGAAAGTGATTACTCAGTAGTTAATGCTACTGAAAGACAATTTTAATGTTACTCACAGTTCCCCTAGAGACCAGAGTCATGGCTTGCCAGGCAGGGCCACAGGAGGAACACTAGTTTTTGGTCAGGAAACAGAAGCAGGAGCAAAGGGAGGGCCTAGGACAGAAGGCTCTATGGGGGTTTCCTGGCAGAGGCAAGGCAGGGCAGGATAAATAGCATAGGACTGGCTAGTGTGAGTAATTTCAGTGGACTTTGGGCTATAGGGATAGTCTCTAATTGTCTGGCACCTGGCCCTGGGATGAGTAAGGCAGAGAAATATTGGCTCCTGGGGTGCACAGGCCAGATGGGGAGATAGGGCTCTGGATTGGTTAGTTTACATTTCAAAGACATGCTCATCTTTGAGTTTTTTGCTATCTTTAAGAATTGACTAGTCATGGAGGGACAGTCACTTCCTAGTTAGAAAGTTTTTTTTTTGAGACAGAGCAAAAGCAGGGGAGGACAGACAGAGGGGGGCAGAGGATCCGAAGCAAGCTCTGTACTGATAGCACAGAGCCCCGTATAGGGCTTGAACTCACAAACTGCGAGATCATGACCCCAGCCGAGCTGGATGCTCAACCAACTGAGCCACTCAGGTACCCCTGGAAAGATATTTTAAGATGTCAAAACATCTTGGGGCACTTGAGTGGCTCAATGGGTCAAGTGGGCTTGAGCCCTGCATCAAGCTCTCAGAGCAGAGCCCTCTTCAGATCCTCTGTCTCCCTCTCTCTCTGCCTCTCCCCAATTTTCTCTCTCTCTAAAATAAATAAATAAACTTAAACATAAAAAGACTCTGAAAGGTGGAGAGAAGAAAGCAGATTGGCACAGGACCTCAGGACCCAAGGACCAACCCTGTGGTGACTTTTCTGGGTTTTCCTCTTGCCCCATATATTCTGGACTTGGAGCTGGTATCTGGAAACGCCAATAACAAGAGCAGACAGAAAAAAGTCCCAACAAAACTTGGCTCTTTCTGGTAAAAGAATCAGGAAAAGGGCAGTCTAACAAGACAAAAATTTTTAGACAATACCTGCTTTACTCCAGCCACATCAAAAAAAAAGTCATGTGGGAGCCTAGACTTCCAGCCCCACAAAGCTATAAGAAGGCAGGCAGCTCACTTTCCCCACTGGGGCAGCACTGGAGGAGACCGAGTAGAGAGTCAGGACCTTTACCCTCACTGGCCAGTACTGAGGCCCATTCTTTCTGCAGTGTCGGTGGAGACCATCTGCTCTGGTGGAGCCAGAATTCCCATTCCCATTCCCATGAAGCAGTAACAACTGCTTCTCTCAGGGTAGACAACTTAAGCCCTAATATGTCAATAATCACATTAAATGAAAGCAGTCTAAAACCACAAATTAAAAGGCAGAGATAGAGTATATTGAAAACCACAACCCAATATATTCTGTCTATAAGAAACTCACTTCAAATATAAAAATAAAGGCAAATAAAAGTATGGAAAAAGATATACCAGGAAAACATTAATCAAAAGAAAATAGGAGTGGCTATATTAATATCAGATAGATTCCAAAGTATAGAAAATTACCAGAGACAGACAAGGATATTATATAATGATAAAAGAAGACATAGCAATCCTAAATACATATGCACCAAATAACAGATCTACAAAATATCTGAAATAAAAATTGACAGGACTGAGAGGAGAAACAGACAAATCCACAATTGTAGTTGGAGACTTCACCATGCCTTTCAATATTGATAGAATAACCAGACAGAGAATCGGTGGATATAGAATAACCCCAACAATACCATCAAGCAATAGGATTGAAGTAACATTTACAAAACACTCCACCCAACAACAGCAGTGTCCAAGAGACATATGCAATGATAGATCATAACTTGGATCATAAAACAAATCTTAGCAAATTTAAAATAGTTTAAATCATACAGAGTGATTTTTTTTTATCACATTGGAATCAAAATAGAAATCAACAAGAGGGGCGTCTGGGTGGTTCAGTTGGTTGAGCATCTGACTTTGGCTCAGGTCATGATCTCACAGTTTATGGGTTTCAAGCCCCACATTGGTCTCTGTGCTAACAGAGCTTCAGATTCTGTGTCTCCTTCTCTCTCTGCCCCTCCCTTACTTGCACTCTGCCACTCTCTCTCTCTCTCAAAAATAAACATTAAAAAAATAATTAAAAAAAGAAATCAATAAGAAAGATAATAGGAAAATACTCTAAAAACTTGGAGACTAAATAACACGTTTCTAAATAATCCATGATGTTGTCTCAAGAAAAATTTTTAAAAATACATTGAACTGAATGAAAATGAAAATACAACATGGAAAAATATTCGTGAGACACAGCTAAAACAGTACAGAGAAGAAAATTTATAATACTAAATGCATGCATTAAAAAAAAGGGGGGGAAGTCTCAAATGCATGATCTAAACTCCCACCTCAAGAATGTAGAAAAAGAAGAGCAAAAGAAACCCAAAGCAAGCAGAAAGAGTAAAATAATAAAGATTAGAATAGAAACTGATGAAAAAAAATAAAAAATAGTGAAAAATCAATGAACCAGAGAACTGGTTCTTTGAAAAGATCAATAAAATTGACAAACTTTTTGCAAAACTTGACCAAAAGAGAGGAAAAACCAATTACTAATATCAGGAAGGAAACGGGATATTCCTACAGATCCTGCACAAACCAAAAGGATAAGGGAATACTATGAACAGCTGTACATCCATAAATTTGACAACTTAGACAAAATAAGCCAATTCGTCAAAAACCATAAACTACAGCAACTTATCCAATGTGGAGTAGATAATTTAAATAGTTCTATACTTATTAAGGAGAATGAATTGTAATTCCAAAGTTCCCTAAGACAAAATCTCTAGGTGCAGATGATTTCACTGGAGAATTTTACTATAGGTATAGAGAATAATTAACAATAAATTCTACATAATCTCTTCCAGAAAATAGAATGAAAAACTTTAAACCAGTATAATTTTAATATCAAAACCAAAGCTAGCATAAAAAAGGAAAATTATAGACCAATATTCCTCATAAATATAGACACAAAAATCCTTAACTAAACATGAGCAAATAAAATTTAACAACATATAAAATAATTATATACCATAACAAGTGAGATTTATTGTAGGGCACAAGGCTGATTCAATATTTGAGACTTAATCAATGTAATCCACCATATTAACAGGGAAATGAAGAAAAAATCACATGATTGCATCTTTCAAGGTAGAAATTTACTCAATGCCATTCATGATAAAAAAAAAATTAAGAAAAATTGGAATAGAAGAGAACTACATCAACATGATAAAGAGTACTTACCAAAAAGTCTACAGTAGCTAACATTATACTTAATGGTAAAGTGCTGAATGCTTTCTCCCTGTGTTCAGGAGCTAAGCAAAGATGTCCGCACTCACCACTCTTATCCAACATAATGCTAGAAGTTCTAGTTAGTGCAGTAAGACAAGAGAAGGAAATCAAAGTCATACAAATTAGAAAGAAAAAAACTTAATATTTGCAGATGACATGGTAGTCTACTTAGAATATTCCAAGGAATCTACAAAAACACATTCCTAGAACTAATAAGTGAGTTCAGCAATGTTGCAAGATACAAGATAAGCATTCAACAATTAGTTGTATATCAATATACTACCAATGAATCTGTGGACACTGAAATTAAAATTCCAATACTATGTATAATTGCTCAAAAACAAAAATGAATCTTAGCTATAAATGAAGAAAACATGTATAGAACTTGAATGGTAAAGACTACAAAATGCTGATGACAGAAAGATAGATGGACAGTTGCATGGTGTTTATAGATTGGAAGACTCAGCATATTAAATATATCAGTTCTTCCCAAATTAACATACAGGTTTTACCCAATTTCTACCAAAATTCCAGCAAGATTTTTTTTATAGATGAGATCGTTCAAAAATTTTTTTTCTATGAAAAAAATAGTTAAAATAATTTTGAAAAAGAAGAGTAAAGTAGGAAGAACCAACCTACCCAATTTCAACACTGGCTAGATAAGCTACATTAATCAAGACTATGTGGTACTGGTAAAGTGATAAACATACAGATTGATGGAAAGGAATAGAGAATCCAGGAATATACTCACACGAATATATTCAAATGGCTTTTGACAAAAGTACAAAAGAAAGATGGACATTTTAACAAATGGCATAACTGGACATCTATAAGCAAAAAAATAAGCCTCGCCATAAACTTCAGTCCTTACACAAAAATTAATTCAAAATGGACAACAGACTTAAATGTGAAATGTAAAATTATGGTTATAAAAATAGGAGAAAATCTTTAAGATCTTGGGTTAGACAAAGAGTCATAAACTTGACCCCAAAAGCATAAGCCATGAAAGGAAAAACTGATAGATTGGATTTTATCAAAATTTAAAAGTTTTGCTTCGTAAAATCCCTATTAAAAGATGAAAAGACAAACTACAGAGTGGAGAACAGATTTATGAACTACATTATCTGACAAAGGATTAGAATCTAGAATATATAAAGTACTCTCAAAACTCAATAGTTAAAAAATCAACAAACCAATCAGAACATGGGCAAAAAACATGAAGAGACATTTCTCTGAAGAAGATATAAAGGTGGCCAATAGGCATACAAAAAGATGTTCACCATCGTTAACTATTAGGAAATATCGTTAAAACCACAATGAAATGTCTGTATGTACCTATCAGAATGGCTAAAGTAAAAAAAAAAAAAAAATAGTGACATCACCAAATTCTGGCAAGGATGCAGAGAAGTTAAATTACTAATATATTTGCTAGTGGGAACGTACCATGGTGCGGCCGCCCTGGATAATAGCATGGCAGTTGCTTGAAAAACTAAACATGTAACTACTTTGTGATCTATTAATTGTACTCCTGTGTATTTATCCCAGCAAAATGAAGACACATAGAAACTTACACATGAGTGTTTATAGAAGCTGTATTTGTAATAGCCCTAAATTGGAAGCACCAGATGTCCTTCAATTGGTGATAGTTTAAACTGTGGTACATCCTACCATGGAGTTTACTGAGCAATAAAAAGAAATAAACTACTGAAGCACACAGCAAACTGAATGGCTCGTCAGAGAATTATGCTGAGTGAAAGCCAATCCCCCAAAGCTACACACTGTATGATTTCATTTATGTAACATTCTTGAAATGATAAAGCTATAAAAGTCAATTATAGAATAGTGGTTGCCAGGAGTTGAAGTTGGAGGGGGAGCAAGAGAAGGTGAGTGGGAAGTGAGTGTAGCTATTAAAAGCAACATGAGGAATCTTTGTGGTAATTGAAATATTTACTCTGACTTTATCTAAAACAATATCCTGGTTGTGATAATGTTCAATAGATTTACAAGATGTCACCATTTGGATGAAACTGGGTAAAACATATGCAGGACCTCTGTATTATTTCTTGTAACTATATGTGAATCAACATTTATTTCTCAAAATGCTTAATTCTAAAAATTATTTATTTCCTGTTGCTTTCAAAATAAAATGCTCATTTCTCTTTAAGTTTTTATTTACTTATTTTGAGAGAAGGAATGAGAGCATGAGAGGGGGAAGACCAGAGAGAGGAAGGGAGAGAACCCCAAGCAGGCTCCACACTGCCAGCACAGAACCCAATGGAGGGTTCCATCCCACGAACCATGAGATCATGACTTGAGCCAAGAGCAAGAGTCAGATACTTAACCCACTGAGCCACCCAGGTGCCCCTAAAATGCAAATTTCTTATTGTGACCTACAGGGGTTCTTTTGATCCTGTCCTCTGCCTAACCCTCCAACCTTTTGTCACACTGCCTTCCCCCCTCCCCACCCCCAACTTCAGCCACATGACTGCTTTACTCTTCTTTAATTACTTCGCACTCTTTTCTACCCCTGGCCCTTAGCATGTGCTATTTCCTCTGCCCGGGAATGCTGTCCTCCCAGCTCTTTGCATGGTTCCTCATTGTGATTCTACAAGTCTCAGCTCAAATACAACCTGCTCAGCAAAGCTGTCTCTCCCCTGCAAAGCACCTACATACAGACCTGCACACAGGAAGGGAGCACAGTTAAGCCCCTCAGCTAGGCTGACTGGGGCTGAATCACAGCACCTCCACCCAATAGCTGTAAGACCCTGGGCATCATGCTTAACATCTGTATTTCCCCATCTTTAAAATGGGCACACCCAATTAGTTCTTCCTTCATAAAGTTGTAATAAGGATTAAGTGGGTTATCACAGGCAAATCATTTAAATTTTTTTTAATGTTTATTTTTGAAGGAGAGAGAGAGAGACAGAGTGTGAGAGGGCGGGCAGAGAGAGAGGGAGACACAGAATCTGAAGCAGGCTCCAGGCTCTGAGCTGTCAGCACAGAGCCCGACGCGGGCTCAAACCCACAAACCGTGAGATCGTGACCTGAGCCAAAGTCGGACGCTTAACTGACTGAGCCACCCAGGAGCCCCCACAGGCAAATCATTTAAATTAGTACCTGGGACGCAATAAAGCCCACATAACTGTTATTTGTTATTATCTAAAAATCCTCCTCTAGTTACTCTGTCTCACTGGTTCTCAAAGTGCAATCAGTGGACCAGCAGCATCCCCATTCCCTTGTGAGAAATGCAAATTTTCAGGCCCTACCCCAGATCACTGAAACTCTGGGGGTGGGGCCCAGCAATGTGTGTTTTAACAAGCCCTCCAGGTGATTCTGCCACATGCTCAAGCAAGCCACTGACTTATCTCAGATCCCATCTGCTTCCTTAAGATCATCACCAGAGGCAGCCAGTATCTGTTTATTTACGTGATTAATGCCCATCTCTCCCATCAGAACAAGCATTCCACGAGGGCAAACTTGTCAAATTGTTCACTACTGTATCCCCAACTGCTAGCACATCTGGCACAATGCAGGCACTGAGAAAATAATAACAAATAAATGAATGAAAGAACCTGATCAAGGTCATGTATTTAAGTAACCGAACTGATTGATGTGACTCCAGGCTGGGCTTGCTCCCTCTAACATGCTGGGAATCAGGGACAGCCTAATTCCTTGTTTTTGGTTAGCCGTCTCAAGTTTCTCATACGGCGCTGTGCAAGATGGAAGTCCGTGGCATGTGAAAAGCCTGATTTCCAAACTGCATTTTATTTATTAAAAAAATTTTTAATGTGTATTTATTTTTGAGGGAGAGAGAGAGAGAGAAAGAGAGAGAGAGAGAGAGAAAACGTGCGGGGGAGGGGCAGAGAGATAGGGAGACAGAATCCAATCAGGCTCCAGGCTCTGAGCTGTCAGCACAGAGCCCCTCTCGGGGCTCAAACTCACCAATTTTGAGGCCATGACCTGAGCCTAAGTTGGCCATTTAATGGACTGAGCCGCCCAGGCGCCCATGAACTGCATTTTAAGTGCAAATATGGCCACAGCAGGCCACGGATTCTTTGTGCGAGGGACGCGGACACATCTCCTTTCCATTATACTGTGTTGGCCACCCTATCTATCTATCTATCCATCATCTATCCATCTATCTATCTGACTGCCAGTGGGCTGCTTTATGGAATGGTAACTCGGCACCCTCTGTCCATGGCTTTTAGTGGCTATGGCTGATGCAGTGTCCCCTTCTCTCTAGAAAACTATCTCGCATCTCACTTTGGAGTGAGACTTGCTACCTTGAGTTTGAGTGAAGAGGAGATTCAGGGCATTCATGCCCATACCCTTCCTATGGTACAAGCCTCTCAACTTTTCCCCTCATGTCTCTGATCGTTCCATCTCTGTCTTCCCTGAGGGCTTCTCACTGCCTCACTCAGTGTGTCTCAGGGGCCTGTCAGACCCTTTGCAGGCACATTCCTTGGATAATCCTTTTCACTCCACAGCAGGCCTTCCAATCCAGACTTCTTGGGCGTCCCAAAGGCACCTCAGCACAGGATGTCCAGGACTAAATGATTTATCTTTCCTTCCCCTCTTGTCATTCTCTTGTAAGCCTTACACTGCTTAGTGGCCTAACCATCTACCTGGTCACCCAAGGTAGAAATCTGGGAGCCATTTTCATTCCTTTCTATATCTCACTTCCCATATCTTATCAGTGTCTTAGTCCTTGAAATCATAACCCCTTATCATGCCTCACATGTCCTCGGGTCTTGTCAGGGTGTCACATGTGACAGCCCTACCACAAAGCTTCAAGTATCTCGCCTGGACTGTTTTAATCATCTAACAAATATCTTTGTTACTAACGTTATATCTCTATACATCCTCCACACAACCACAGTACAACTAAATAATTTTTGAAATGCAAAATTTGGCCCCCTTTCCTCCATCGTTTAAAATTACTTCAGAGGTCCCATGTTACAGAATATAATTCAAATCCCTTAGCATGCTATAGTAGGCCCTTCATTACCAATCCAAATATCTTGATCTCTGTACCTTGTCCCCAAATCTGTACAACCTCCATACCAACCCTACTATCATCCTGAGCTCTTCAAATCTTTTTCTGGTCATTCTCTCTTCTCAGATACCCAGGTAGAAGTAGGTATATGCTCCTTTAAGCCCACCAGTATCAGTCAGGTTTTGCTGCAGTAACAATTCCAAATTAGAATGACAAACATTCATCTCTTGCTTATTTACATGCAGGCAGGGGGATGAGCTACAGGTCTGCACCAAGCTGTAGGTTAACTTTGGGTTTGCAACACAGGACTTTTCTTCATTCTGGACCCCGACTGAAGGAGCAGCTATTGCCTAAGGCATGCTTTCCTTGTGGCAAATATCAGAAGTGCACGTTGGAGTCCAACTGAAACACGTGGTTGCATTTAAAGCTTCCGCTCACTTGTGACGTACATCTTTCTAGCTGACATCTTAGGACAGCTATGCAGTAAATGGAACCACATTCCATCGTGTTCCTGGCACCCCTGCGACTATGGAACCTGATGATAGATTCAACTTTGGGGACAAAAATGGCAGAACAAAATTATAAACTTCAAAAACGATCAATCGATGTCAGCTTGCTGTTTCAATCATTATAGGAAAACATTTGCATATGCTTCCAGCTATGAGTGACCAAAAGGACATGAATTCTGTAATTCCCCAAAGAAAAATTACATTTTCCTGTATATGCAGCTGAAGAGCTAAAACCTAGGAATAAGAAGTAGTGGCTGGAGACTTACAGGTGGTCTGTAGTTGTTTTCTCTCCACTCTGCCTTATCTCCATATAAATTTGGGTCCCAGCTTTTGCTGGGTTGTCAGCCACAAATGTGGATCAACCCCTGGAGAAGACAATGGCATTGTTTAGCAGTCAAGAGCCCAGTTGGCCACAGTGACTGGTCGCCTCCATTTCACTGCTTTTTACAGATTTCTTTTGTAACTCCATGGGTATTGAAATTACTATAGAAGTTAGATTCATATGGGAGACTGCCAGGTATTTTGTGGTGCTTCATTCAGCAATGTATGTATTAGAGAACATTGGGAAAAATTGTATGAACCCTGTACTATAATTTGTAATAAAATATATTGAAGATTAAAAAAAAAAAAAAGCTCAGCTAAAGCAAGTTGCATGGCCAAGCCCAACATCAGTGATGTAGGGAATTTACCCCTTCTAGAGAAAGACAGATAGGTTGAATACCAGGGAAAAATCATGCAATTTACTCCACTGCCCAAGACTTGGTATATATTTTCATTATTGCACCCCCCCCCCAAGAATCCTTTATTTATTTAACTATCTCTCTTCTCTAGACTTTAAGCTTCTGAGGGTCTGATTTGTTCTTTTAGACCTTGCCAGGACTTACTACAGTTGCTGACTAGGTAAATAAATTAATGATTGACCCAACAATTCAAGATGGGAAATGCAGGACAAAAATTAGGTTTGTTGAAGATAATGAGTTCAGCACCAACCTCATAAGCTAAATGTGTTCTGAGCACTGTCCTGGTAATGGAACTGTCATTTTTAATACAGTTACTAAGAGGTAATGTGTTCCGAGTTCTATACTATCAACTTAGAATCACTCTTTTGGAAAAGGGCTAATGAGCTTTAAACAGCCGATAATTTTTTAAAAATAGACTTTACTTTTTAAAGAGGTTTTAGGCTCACAGCAAAATTGACTGAAAGGTACAGAGATTTCCCATGTTCTCCCTTCACCCATTCATGCTTGGCCTCCTCCATTATCAACATCCCCACCTGAGTGCTAGTTTGGCTATAATTGATGAACCAACACTGACACATCATTATAACTCAAAGTCCATAGTTTCCCATAGTGTACTTGGCATTGTACACTCTATGGGTTTGGGTAAATGTATAATGATGTGCATCCACCATTACTCTATGTGTCATATAGAATAGTTTCACAGCCTATTCACACCTCTCTCCTCCCCAGCCCCTGGAAACCATTAATCTTTTTACTATTTCCATAGTTTTGCATTTTCCAGAAGATATCAGTTGGAACCATACAGTATACAGCCTTTTCAGATTGGCTTCTTTCACTTAGTAATATGCATTTAAGTCTCCTCCATGTCTTTTCGTGACTTGATAGTTCATTTCAACACTTTCAACATTTTCAACATTTCATTGTCTGAATGTATCATTGTCTGAACACTTTCAACATTTCATTGTCTGAACGTATCACAGTATATTTATCTATCCATTCATCTACCAGAGGGTGTCTTGGTTGCTTCCAGGTTTGGGCAATTATCACTAAGCTGCTATAAACATCCATGTGCAGGTTCCTCTGTGGACATAAGTTTACAGCTTCTTTGGATAAATACCAATGAATGTGATTGCTGCATTATGCGGTAACAGTATTGTAAGAATTTTGTAAGAAATTGCCAAACTATCTTCCAAAGTGGCTGTCCCATTTTTATTCCCACCAGCAATCAGTGAGCCTTCCTGTGGTTCCGCATCCTTGTCAGTATTTGGTATCGTCAATACTCTGGATTTTGGCCATTCCAATAGGGGTGTAGTGGTATCTCATTGCTTTTGTAACTTGCATTTCCCTGATGACATATGATGTGGCACATCTTTTCATATGCTTATTTGCCATCTTTATATCTTCTTTGGTGAGGTGTCTATTTAAAGTCTTTGGCTCATTTTTTAATCAGGTTGCCTATTTTCTTATTGTTGAGTTGCCCATAATTTTTTAATTGACTGATTACCTTGATTTTAAATTTTCTCAAATCTTGAATATAAACACTGGCAGTTTGAGAATTGACTTTCTTACTGCCAGAAGCTGCCATTATAAAAGACTAGTTAAATAGTTGTAAAATATGTATAGCCTCAGAACTTGAAAATGGCAGTAAGGGAGAAGGGAAAGAGGCAGGAGACCAGAGCTTTATAGACTCCAGGGAGTCCTTGAACCTCTGAAATTGCATGTACACTTGTCGAGAGAAATAAACCACGGTTTTGCATCAGAGTCTTAAAGGGATTTTTAAATCACAAAAGGTTAAATAAATTCATTGTTCCCAAGAGAAGATAAAAGAAATGTCATTTTTATTTATTCCCAGGTAATAGTATTAACAATAATTTGTTGAACATTTACTTTGTGAGCTGTAACTGTTCTAAGCACTTTTATAGGCATTCTTGTTTAATTTTGCTCCATTATTATTATCTTTAATTTTCCAATGAGGAGACTCAGGCTTAGAGAAGTACTGTTAGTTATCCCAGGTGATGTGCTTAGTCAATGGCAGAGAGAGATGCTCAAAAAGCTGCCCTCTCAGCCATTATACTGTATTTCTTCAGTCCTTAACTTAATTTTACTTTACCCCTCTTCGTTTCTCTTAATAATTTTGGTTAGAAAATAGCTTTTAAATTTAGCTCCCTGGCAGTCACAAACAGGCCAGCTCTCAGATTTCTGGCAGGACAACCCAGTTTGCATGTCATAAATATAACTGGAGACATAACCAGACACTTAAATACATTTTCATCATTGTGCAATCTTACTAATGGATCAGCCTTAGAACCCAAGTGGAAAAGTTGTGGTGCCTCACCTAACTGGCAGGCACTTTCCAAGTCCTTTTCGACTATTGAATTCTGCTCATTAGGTTAATGAAAAGCAAATTTGCAGTCACCCTGGTGATGTAAAGCATTCTAGCAGCAATAAATTCATATGGAATTTATTTATCGGTTCTTATTTAAATAGTTGCAAACCTCTAGAAATGGTCCTGCATGTTATGGGAATTCATTTGCTGAAGATAACACTGAAAATCTGTCCCATTTCCAGAGATCCTCTTTCAGAGAGATATTTAAATGAGAACATTAAATTGATTGTACCAAATGTGATGAGTGATAGGCCATATTGTGTGTGCATTGGAATGGGTGTTGGGTTTATGGTCTGCCTGAACTTAGCAATAAATCAGTGGTAGTCACTTTAGCGGAAGAGTTCAGCTTCTCCACTCACCTTTCATCTCTGAATGGTTACTCTGCATATTTTGCATTTACATTTGCAAAGTGCTTTTGTCCTCCAAATGTCACTGTATATGCAGGCACATTTTATGATTGCTAGTTCAAAGGTGAAGACATTGGCATGGTTGTGAGGGGCGGGGGATTGACTGACCAAGGTGCTGGGGCACCTCTGAAGCTGTCATTGTGGTCATTCCTCTGACATTACTGCCTTCATATATCTCTTTTATGTGTTCCCTTCCACTTTCCCTTTTCTGTTTTTTTTTTTTTTTCCTTTATGCTTCCCTGTGATATCCCACAAATATGACTTAAATTACAGGAAGCAGCACATAGCATAGTGCGTGAGAGAAAGAGCTCAGGAGTCAAATAGATCTAGCCCAGCTGATGTGACCTTGGACAATGAACTCAACTGTTAAATGGGGTTAATAAGATATCCTTTACCGAACTGGTGTGAGGATTTTATTCAGTTAGATCATATCTGTATATTGCCTGTTACAATTTTTGTTCCATCATCAGAAATAAAACAATATGAAACAGAAACAGAACCATTAAAGGTTTACCTCCATGGCACAGACCACAGGCTGGGGAATTTTTATTAAAGGAGAAATGATTTAGGCTTGGAGTAATTTAGGCTTCGGAAGGATACTTAATCTGTTAATCTGGCTGCAAAGAAGGACAGGATCTAGGTAAGTCAACAGGAAGGGAAGGGAACTATGTATCTGGGGTGATTCTGGACACTTCCTCCATAAAAGGAGAGTCTAATTCCCCTCCCCTCACACATGGGCTGACCTTGGTGCTTCGCTTCTAAGGAGTAGAATGTGGTGGAAGACAGATTGGGTGACATCTGCTACTAAATTAGAAAATGTGATAGATACAGTGTGTCATTCCCTGTATTATCTGTTTGTCTATCCCCTTCAGGGACCTGAAGCTACTACCATGGAACCACGTGGGGAGACCATACAGAGTTAGAGATACATGCCCACAGAGCTCCAGCTGTTCAAGTCTTCACTGCTTTGGCCCCAGGTATGTGAGTGAGCCTTCAGATAATCCCAGCCCCAGCCACCAGCCAATAGTAACCATGAGAGACCTGAGTGAGAACTGCCTAGCTGAGCCTAGTCAATGATTAGAGCCCTGAAAGAGAGTAACCAAATGTTATTTTAAGCAATTAAATTCACTATGTTACTCACCCATAGTAACTGGAACAATAACCCGACATTAGAGCACTTATAAACCAAAGCAAATTTACGAATTGAATAACAAAACTCCTAAACCAGTTTTATTTGGTTTCAGTAGGTTAATTTTTTTTTGACGGATGATGGTTTGCAGTAGCCACACTGATGCTTAAATCACTGAAAGGTGGATGTCTCGGCGCAAGCTTTTGCCTGACTGACACACGCATGCCATGTGACAACTCAGCTGTCCCACATTGTCCCCCACTGGTCCATCTCAACCACCAGGAAACCTCTGCTTATACCGCACACAGAAACATCTAGCCTTTCCATAGTGCCAGCACATCATCATTACTTTCTGGTCTTGCCTCTGTTCTTTTCACAGCAGCCCATTACAGTGGAAGATGTTCTCCCTGATGCCAATGTGATCCTAAGTACACACAAGAATCCAGGCACTGATGGTGAATGTCAGCACTCAGTGATAAGGGGTCATTCAATGAAATCGGATTTTTAAAAATATATTTTCTTTAGATTAACGTGAAAATGAACATACAAAAATTAAAAACTCTTGCAGGGAATTATCCACCACACAGGAGGTATTCATTCGTTGGACTGGAAGGGAAAGAGACACACTGTAGGCAGTTGTCAGCAAAAAGTTTAGCTGACAGAGGATGGAGTTGAGTTACGGATGGCCCTGAAAGCCAGCATCTAGAGACCGAGCTGTTAACTGGTAGTCACAATGGGTTCTTGAGTAGGGGAGTGATATCATGAAGGCTCTATTTTAAGATTCCTCTCACAGTTGTATGTATATGATGATTCAGACAAAGGTGAGGCAGGAGGCAGGAAGACTGGCTAATAGTCCCTTCTACTATACAAATTCTAGCACTTAAAAAATCAGTGTTCACCAACTGTGGTAGTCAACTGGGCTTTTTGAAAACTACGGTATAGGTTGTGAGTTGGATTTCATTTCAACACTTAGGGATTTATGATGTTCTTTTTCCTACTCCTGCTTGTCATTGATAAATGATACAACCTTGGTTAAGCCATTCATGTCCCAGCACCTCTGAGCCTTTATCTATCAAACAAGAGAAAATGATATATACATTCTACCCATGTTATAAATATTAAAAATTACATATATATATAAAAGCTTATATATATATATATATATATATATATATATATATATATATATAAGAAGCTTCAAGCCTTCACAGAATAGAATGAGTTTATACTCTTTAGACTACACTTTAGTGTTATAAGACAGCATTCAAACTGTTGCAAAAAAGAGAGAGTATTATAGCTTTTTGATTGCACAACTATATTGTAACAGCATCAAGAGAAATTTTGAAAATAAATAAAAGCCATCAGAATTTCACAGCTACCAAATAGCAACTTTTTATTTTCCATATTTCATGCTAGTTCTGGTTCACATACACACACACTATGTATTTACAATGCACAGTGTACATGTATTGTCATATTTGGCTTTTTTTCACATATACATGAGCATTTTTACATTTTACAATGTAAAAACTATAACAATTTATAATTATAATTGTTTATAATTATAACTTTATAATAGTCCATCAAACTGATATGCCACAATTTACTAAAGTAATCCCTATATTGTTTGAAGCACATCTATGTGTGTAACATGTTTTTTGCTTCCTCCTTTCCTCCTTCCTTCTTTCCTTCTTCCCTTCCTTCCTCCCTCCCTTCCTTCCTTCCTTCTTTCCTTTTTAGCATGGAAGAGAAAAAAGAGACAGATTATAAAGCACCAGGAATGGAATTATTGAGGCAAAGAGAATGAATATTTTTATTTCTTTTAAAATAATTTATGAAGCTCTCTCTTTCAAAATTGGGAGATACGGGTTTTAGAAAAAGCAAACTTTGGAGTCTGATTGAAAACCCTGCACAGGCAGAATCCAATCAGTAGAGCCCTTCATTGAAATTCTTCATTTCTGACACTTGGTTTTCCTTCATAGCAAGGAAGAAGCAGGATGTGCTTTCCAAGTCCACCCTGAAGAGGGTTTTGAGCAGTATTATTTGGAAACAGGGGTTTGTTGACTAAGTTAAGCAAACAGGTTGTTGAACCAGCCCAGTCATAGGTACAATTCAGAATTAAGTATAGCCTTAACCCCTCAGTGACGTCAGTTGGACACCAGTTTGAGAAAAATTTTAATCCCAGTCAAATGAGGTTAGGATAGTGTATTAATTTGCAGGTAGTTCTCTAATTTAGGAATGAGCCAAGGTTTGTCTGCCTGCTTGCATTAATCATTTGGGGACAGCTGCTGGAAGCACAGTGCTGGAACTGGGGATGCCAATCTTTTCAGAGAGCAAGTAAACAAGATTAACAGTGCCAGGAACAAGCTTCAGCAGGAGCAATATCATCCTGCTCCCCTAAATTTTTTTTTTTTTTTTTTTTTTTTGTGGTAAACAGTCACATTCTTGAAGATTAGGAGCTGTGATCTGGGACTTGAAAAGTCTGAAGCTCTGCTAGCCCAAAGTCCATGAACTCTGTCATACAGACCACTGAGCTGCCATCAGAGAATTCAAACAGGCTCATGATGCAGCAAATTCTCTTCTGTGTGCCACAGTTCTGGTACTTATCGAACTGTTCTGTAAACAGCATAAATATTAACTTTGTTATGTGCCAAGCCAGGGTTAGGTAATACTGAAATAGTAATGACAGTCACTGAAAGCTAGATTTAAGTCAGGTAAATGATAAAAGGATTTCCATTTTGTTAGTTGCTTCTGATGGGCAAATGGAAATGTCTGTCTGGAGGAAGAAGCAGACAGGCACATCAGTCCTCTAAATACGTTGATTCTCAACCTTGGCTGACTTCAGAATTCACCAAGTACAAAAATCTAGGCCTTACATCAACTGAATTTGAAATTTTTGTGTGTACGTGGGGAGGGGGATCTTCTGGAATTTTGAATCCCAAATCAGAATCAAGGATCACTATTCTCACACTATAGCAAAAAGTGTCTGAGAAGTGGATTTAACTATAATTAATGCTTATTGCTACCTATATACCAACATTACTATTATTCATGGAAATCCTGCTCCTTGCATTCTTAGCACTCGTCTCTTATCTGCAGCTCCCAATGTTTATTTCCCCGAGAGTTTCTCCCAAACCACAATGTAAATTTGGATAGGCACAGCCTATAATCTCATCTACAATACTAGTCATTTAGCTATTTTGAAAATACTGACTCCTCCTTGGATAAGGGAAAGCACAATCTTTGCCAAAGGTGGGGGCCAAATGTGGAGCTCCCATTTCTCAGAGAGGCTGGAGGGGACTCCGGAAAAAGCAGAGGGGAAGATTTCAAAAATCGTGGCTGTTAGAATGCAAGGGACCACATTGCCTCTTCATCTTATGAGTGAGGGAATTGAGAACAGAGAGTTTGGAACTTGCTCAGGATCACATATTGCCAGGGACAGGGATAGTTGGGTCTCGAATTCAGGTCTACAGGTTCCCCTTACCTACATGGAGAGGTTTCACATGAGAAACTTTTAGAAAGGGCTGAAAACCATGACATACTAGAGCGTACTGGTGGTTCTGGTTTCAGTCACTACAGTTTTTGCAAATTCTACTAATCCAACAGAGCTTGTTTACAAAGGATTTAGCAGACAGGTTTCCAGTCTTCCACTTACTTTAAGAAGTACCTTTTTAAGGGTACTTTTCTAGGTTTGCCACAAACACCCTTGATTTTTCACTATGTGACCTCTGCAAAATTCTCTTTTCAGATTATGTATAGATATGCATATTTCTAGCCATAACCTTTCTGGAACAAAAACAATCATAGCAGTTTTCTGTGTGCTTATGTAGTCTGCCAGGATTACATCATGTAGTTCTCACAACAACCTAGTTATGTAAGCTCCATTTCTCAGATGAAGTAACTGACAGGCTGGGTTCTTTGTCTAGGTTGAACGTCTAATGAGAAGGAGATTGGAACCCAGGTCTCTCTGATTCCAAAGCTGAGTCCCTAACCACTAGGACCATAGCATGCCTCATTCCACAAACAATTATTATAAATTCATTTTTATTTGGGTGAGGTATATAAAAATCACTATATAATTTTTTAGGTCATCTTCAAACAGAAGGCATTTTGCCCCACCTTGTATTTATCTGAAGAAACAAGTACGGTGAGTTATTTCAAGAACAGCTAGAATTGCCATGAGCCAATAACAGATGGAAGTCACTGCTAGAGCATGGTAAAGTGGTAAGGACCCAGAGATATGGATGGGAGTGCCATCAGCATCTGCTATATTATTTATTCAATATTATATGCACTGTGCTAAAAACTGCAGTTACAAAGTTAAATAGAATGGATTTTCTTTCTTTGAGGAACTCATAGTCTAGTGGGGAAGCCAGGCTTATAAGTGGATAATTTCAATATAATCAATAGTCAATTAGCATGATTCACAAGGCACCTTTTGGGCAGAGATGAGTTAATGAATTTAGCCTATGAGGAAGGGATGCCCAGACCAGCCTACCTCAAGGGAATGACCCATATGCTAAGCCTGCAAGGAGGAGGGGGAGCTAGTCAGACAGAGATGATTGAAGAGGAGATGGGGAAAGGTATCACAGGCAGAAGGAATAGCATAAAGGACAAAGTCTGGGATGATACATGAGGTGCAAAGGAACCTTGTTCAGATCCATATATTAACCTGTAGAGAGTGAGGTGGGAGGTATGTTGGTGAGCTCACAGGTGGCCTTAGTATTATGCTGAGTTTGGAATTCTTTGTAGACATTGGAAAGTCACTGAAGAGTCTTGAGCTCATGAGAGACATGATCAGCTTTGCATTTTAGGTCAATCACCTTGACTGGCTAGCATCCATTTCCTGCTAGCACCAGTGACTCTCCTATGTGTGACATGTTCCCATGAATTTGTCCAATGGTTATGAGAAATCACTGTCCAGGTTTTTTTCCCTACTCCAGAAAGCATGTTAGAAAATGCAAGTGAGAAGACATTATTATAGGGATATGGTCAACTGAAAAACTGGCCACAGTTCTCTACCTCTCCCTGTTATCCACATTCTTTGTAAAGTGACTTTTCTGTTTCTCCCATTCACACCTGGAATCTATTTCCTTTACACTTTGAATCTCAACTGGTTTTGTGCCTTGCTTTGGTCATTAGAGTGAGTTGAAAGTAACTGTGTGCCAGAGTCATACCTGGACCTCGAGAGGCCATGTAATTTTGTTTTCTCCTTCCCTGCCCCTTGACTTTTCTATATGAACAAACCTCACTGGCTTGCTGCAGGGTGAAAGACCATGCATACCAGCCCTGAGTTGGCCCTATCATCCAGATATGGGAGGGCCCAGGTAAAGGGTGGGCTTCAGCTAACTCAGAGCAGATCACAGACACATGAAAGAACCAGTCAAGAACAAAAGCACCTAGTGGAACCCAGCCCAAATTTCTGACCTTCCATGAATGAAATAAATGGTTGGTTTGTTTTGTTGTTGTTGTTGTTGTTGTTGTTGTTAAATAAACAGTTGTTTTAAGCTGCTAAGTTTTGAGGTGGTTGGTTATCCTGCAAAAACTGGAAGGTTGGATAACCCAGTATCTGCTCTAATCTATCAATGGGTAAATCATTTGCAAGCCTTGACACCTTATCAGTCATAAGTAACAAAGTACTTCAAACAGGCTGGCATGTCACAACACAATGACGAAGTGTGATAAAGAGCATTTCTCAAAGTGTGCCTTTTTGAAAGTCTTCTGCTTCAGGAAAGATGAAGCAGATAGGCTTTTTTTACTCCTCTGACAAGTACAACTAAAAATGCTAGACATTACTTATAAAACAAATAAAACTCTGAAAAGTGGAACAAAAAGTCATGCCAGATAGGGAGCTATGGGCCTGAGGAAGGACTCAATGGTAAGTGTCCTGGGGTTTCTTCTTGCTTTGTGTATATACCAGATTTGGAGATGATGATGTCAGCAATCTGGAAATGTCAACAGACACGTACCAAAAACATCCCCACAAAAACTTGCTCTCTCTAGTCAAAGCACTGCCAAGAGAGAGGAAACAAGGAAACCCAGTAGGACAAAACTGCTGGACAGTCACCACTCTCCTCCAGCCAATAGCACAGGAAAAACAGTGGCCACACTCCCACCAGTAAAGACTGTGTGGGAAGCTTGGACTTTCACTTTTGAGAGGCTGTAATGAGGCATCTTCATGCCCTTCTGGGTGGTATCAGAGAAGGTCAAGCCCCGAGCTGCCCTGCACACACACATACACACACACACACACACACACACACACACACACACACACTCCTTGTCAGTGGAGACCAAGCAAGAGAGCTTGGACTAGCATTTCAACTGGCAGTAAGGAGGCACCCTCCTCCCCCTGCAGGGGATGGTGCCAGAGGAGTCCCAGTGGAGAGCCAAGACCTCACTATTATCAGCAGTAGTGAGGCCACCCCCATTAGAGTTGTCAATGGAACCACACGGAGGGCTGGAATTGCCATCTCTGCCCAGCGGTAATGAGGAGCTCCCTTCCTGGGTGTCAATGGAAGCTGAATGGGAAACATGGACTGCTACCTTCACCCGGCAAATGAGGCATCATCCCCGAATTTCCATACTGGAGCAGGCCCAGAAAACACAAGGTTAATTAAGATCCAGATTCTTATAACATAACATGAAAATATCCAGGTTTTGATAGAAAACGACTCATCCTACCAATAATTAGGAAGATCACAGCAGAATGAAAAAGACAACGTCAGGATGACAGAAGTGGAAGAATTATCTGACAAAGATTAAAAGTTTTTTCTTAACATTTTATTTATTATTGAGAGACAGAGAGAGACAGAGCATGAGCATGGGAGGGGCAGAGAGAGGGGGAGACACAGAATCTGAAGCAGGCTCCAGGCTCCAAGCTGTCAGCACAGAGCCTGATGTAGGGCTCAAACTCACAAACCATGAAATCATGACCTGAGCCGAAGTCGGACGCTTAACTGACTGAGCCACCCAGGTGCCCCATATCTGACAAAGATTTTAAATCCGCCACAATAAAAATGCCTTAAACAGCAATTGCAACCATGGTTGAAACAAACAAAAAGAAGAAAGCAAGCAAGCCCCTGCAAACCACTCCCCCCAAAAACCAAAAAAGAAGATCTAAAGAAGAACCAAATGGAAATTTTATTGAACAATAACTAAAATAGAAAGCTCAGTGGAAGGGCTCAACAGCAGACTGCAGGGGACAAAGCAAAGAATCAGTGAACTGAAAAACAGAACAGTAGAAATTATTCAACCTCAACAGTGAAGAGAAAACAAACTGAAAAACAATGAACAGAATCTCTGGGACCTGGAAGACTCTAACAAAAGATAAGACATTTGTATCATCAGAGTCTCTGAAGGAGAAAAGGAAGAGGGTGATACAATTCTGACACCAATTCCAAAATACCGGCTTTTTCTCCACACCACCAAGAAACTCTCCTGCACCAGCTAGGTGTCCAACAACTCAACCACCTCCAGGGGAGATGGCATCAGATACGTCAGGTTGAGGGCTCAGTCTCACAAGACTGTCTCCCAACTCCACTTCTGATGCCAGTTAGGAGTCCAGCTTGTCACTGTGCTTCTGCTGGACCTATGGCTAGAGATCGTAGATTCTCATGACCTCCTCCTTGGGTTGGAATAACTTGCTAGAACAGCTCACAGAACTCAGAGAAGCATTTTACTTAGGGGATCACCAGTTTATTATAATAGGCTATAACCCAGGAACTGCCAGATGGGAGAGATGCATCGGGCAAGGTATGTGGGAAGCACAAAGCTTCCATGCTTCCGGAATGGCTACTCTCCCCAATCTTCACGTGTTCAACCAGGAAGCTCTGTGAACCCAGTGTCTTTTTGTGTTTTTACAGAGGTTTCATTACATAGACAAGATTGATAAAATCATTGGCTGTTGAACTTAGTCTCCAGCCTCTCTCCCCTCCTAGGGAGGTGGGAGGTTGGGAGACATGAAAGTTCCAGCCCCCTAATTACATGGTGGGCTCCACTGGCAACTAGCCCCCATCCTTAGGTGACCTGGGGACTTTCCAAAAGTCACTTTGTTCACATAACAAAGACACATTTATTGCTATCATCATTTAGGAAATTCCAAGAGTTTTAGCAGCTCAGTGCCAGGAAAAGGGAATGAAAAACAAATATATATTTCTTATAAATCACAATATCACAGTGGGGCTGAAATAGTACTCAAGAAATTATGGCTTAAAACTTCCAAATTTGACAAAAGGACACAAACCTATAGATTCGAAAAGATGAACAAGCCTCAGAAAGGAAATCCACACAAAGACACACCCTAATTACACCACTGCCAACTACAGACAAAGGAAAGATTCTTGAAATCAGAGAAAAATGACACCTTAGCTATAGGGAAAAAGCAGTTAAAATAACCATAGATTTCTTATCAGAAATAACAGAGGCCAGAAGAAAGTAGCAATCTGTCTCTTAAACGCTAAAAGAAAAGATCATCTGGAATCCCAAATCTAGAAAAAGTATTGTTGCTTAAGTTGGACTTTGTCAAAATTAAAAACTTCTTTTCTATGAACGGCCCTTGAGAGTATGAAAAGACAAGCGGCAGAGGGGGAGAACATATTTGTAAGCCACATATCCAACAAAAAACTACTATTGAATACAAAGAACCCGAGGTTTGTGTTGAAAAAAATCCAATCAGGATGTGGTCAAAAGACAGGGAGAGACACTTCACTGAAGAAGATATTCAGATGTCAAAAAAGCACATGAAAAGATGTTTGACGTCATTAGCCATTAGGACATGTTAATTAAAACCACGATGAAATACCCGTGCCCACCTAAAAGGATGTCTAAGAGAAAAAAAAGAGTAATGGCACCAAATGTTGGTGACACCGTGGAGAGACTTGATCACTCATAGTTGCCAGTGGCAATGAAAATGGTACAGCCACTCTGGAAAAAAAAGTTTGGCTTAACAAGGGGTTGGGTGAAGAGAAGAGGTCTAGCTGTGGAAGGTCAAGGATGGATCCTTTTCGTAAGGGAGATGTTCTGCGTCTTGGCTGCATCGGTGTCCTTGTTCTGGTTGTGACCTTGCCCTGCAGTTTGGCAGGGTGTTGTCATTGGGGGAAACTGGGTAAAGGGCACATGAGATCTTTCTGTATTATTTCTTACAACTGCATGGGAATCTGCAATGGTTTCAAAATAAGATATAACTTAGAAGTTTATCCTTGAGATGCCAGGACTATGTAATGCTAGCAGTACTACCTGGAAAAGAGTTTCTGTGATTAAGTAAGCAGATGGTTGGATAAATAATGTGTACCAGGTTTCTTTACTACAGGACTCCTCAGAGGCTGCTTTTGCATTTCCTATCGTAAGTAATAAGCCCTAATATCAGAAGACTTCCTAATACGGCTGTTGTGGGGATTAAGCCAGATGATCCATGTAAAAGGGTACATAATTTCTGACACAAATGGTAAGAGTATCATTATTATTACTGTATTCACTCTGTATCTTAAAGTTATCACATTAGTATTATTACAATAACTTAAAAGGTAGGGATATTGAGCCTTAGATAAGTTAAATAATTTGAAAGGACACAGCTAATAAAGAGGCAGAGCCAGGATTTGATCTCAGATCTGAAGCCCAAATATCTATTGACTTCAATGCAATATTCTTTCATAAAGTACGATTTAAAAAAGAAAAGTGAGGGGCACCTGGGTGGCTCAGTCAGTGAAGCATCCAACTCTTTATTTCGGCTTAGGTGATGATCTCATGGTTGGTGAGTTTGAGCCTTGTATCAGGCTCTGCAGTGACAGTGAGGAGTCTGCTTGGGATTGTCTCTCTCTCTCTCTCTCTCTCTGCCCCTCCCTGCTCGTGCTTTCTCTCTCTCTCAAAAATAAAATGCATAAACATTTAGGGGCACCTGGGTGGCTCAGTCGGTTGAGCGTCTGACTTCAGCTCAGGTCATAATCTCACGGTTTGTGGATTTGAGCCCTGCGTTGGGCTCTGTGCTGACAGCTCAGAGCCTGGAGCTTGCTTTAGATTCTGTGTGTGTGTCTCTCTCTTTCTATCCCTCCCTCATTTGTGTTCTCTCTCTCTCAAAAATAAATAAACATAAAAAAATAAACATTTTAAAAACAGGAAAAATTAAAAGGTAAGGGACAAACTAGGGAAATATTTACAATCACATCATTTTCAAAGGTTCTCATTTATTACTATATAAAGGGCCTTCACAAATCAATAATAAACTTTCCTAATATAATAATGGGCAAATTATCAACACATCAATTCGTGATAGTGGCCAAAGGACATCTAAAAGTGTTCAGACTCTATGGATTTGCTATTTGGATAGTAATTAAAAAAAAAAAAAAAAACCCCACGTACAACTTTAAACAGACTCAAGGCTACAGAGAACATTCTCGTGGTTGCCAGAGGGGAGGGGTAGTGGATGGAAGAAAGAGCTAAAGGGATTAAGAGGTGTAATCTTCCAGTGAGAAAATAAATAAGACACGGATGTAAAGCACAGCACAGGGAATATCACCAATAATACTGTAACAACTTTGGATGGTAACAGATGGTAACTAGACTTATCGTGGTGACCATTTTGTAATGTACATAAACACTGGATTACTATGTTGTACACCTGAAACTAATACAATATTGTATGTCAACTATCCTTCAATAAAAAATAATTCCAAAACAAACATCAGTTGCAAACCTGCAGACCCACTACAGAAAGAATCAGGAAAGAACAGAACCACAAAAACTTTAAATTAAATGTCATTTTTAAAATTTTTTTTCCCAAATTGAGAAAATCTTATATCCACTCAAATAATGGCTGTGCGACACAGCCATTTTCAAAGAGCTTTTGTCATCATTACTAGTATAACTTGGGTGACGGGAAATTTGCCTTAAAATTCTTACCTTTTTGACCTAGTTATTTTTTTGGAATCACTAAAACTAAAAATTTTTAAATAAGTCGGATATGTAAACAAAGATTTGTGTTTAAAGATGTTTACCACAGCTTTACTTATATAAGCAAAAATGTGAGCCTAAGGATATCCTAAGTGATGCTTATTTTCTTTCCTATAACTTCCAAAAATTCTATAATTCAGAAAAAAATAGCAATAATTCACTTCTCACCGTTGTTTACATTCAAAACATCTTTGATGTGAACACTATCAAGCTCGTGGTTTAATCAATACCTTACAGATGGAGCCTGGACTATTCTGAAGCCGAGCCGGAAGGACTCCTGTGTCAGGGCGCTGTGTTCCCAGGGTCATGCTGGAGGTGAGGGGTGGAGACAGAAAGCAGGACATCAGCAGAAATTCCCTCCCAGGCCCGGCTGGTCCTCAACAGCCAGGAGGAAATGTGAGCGGACTGGCATTTGGCTCCCCCCACGTGTGCCTCCCCAGCTCCTTCTGTTCCCTTTACCACTCACAGACTCTACAATTACACGGGCACCAGGTTAGATGTGCGCAGTGAATACCAACTGTCTGTCAAAAGTCGTGTTTGTTTGTTTGTCTTTTTTTACAATTTGTTGCAAGTAGTAATAATAGTATTGACAACATAAAGATTTATGTTCACAGATGTCTTTCACATTATTTATAGGAGCAAAAATATGAGAACCTTAATAGGTCAGAGCACACTGTTTACCATACTGAATATTATTTAGATCTTATAAAGAGGCTGCTATGCTTTTATTTATGTATTAATTTATTTATTTACTGTGTAAATTGCCCAGTACATTGAATGTGTAAGAGATGACTTAGTGCTTGGTGCCTAACAGGCATCTTAAATGTCACTTGTCTACTTGGTTTTTTTTCTGCCAAGTCTGTTCTCCCAGTTTTCAACATCTCAATTAAAGATGCTACCATTGGCCATTTATTTTATTTCCATTCTACAGGTTGTTCTTGCGTCTTCACTTTCCTACACCTCTAATTCCTCCTGGTATCAACTCTGTCTCAAAATATATTTTTAATTCTATCTGAATTGCAACCCATTAGTCCAAGCCAAGCCAAATGTATCTGGATGGATACATTTTTCCTTCTAAAAAGGTCTCCCTGCTTGCACTCCTGCCCTTTATACTGTGTTCTCTTCCTGGCAATCCAAGTGATGTTTTGCAAATGCAAATCAGATCACTCCCAGCCTTGCCCTAAAGCCCAGCAGTGGCTTTCCACAACTCAAAGAATCCCACCTGCACTCCTTCCATAGTTATCTAGGCTCCACCTGATCTTACCCTGCTGTGCTCTCTGATTTCACCACAGACCACTCTCCCCACCACTCCCACTTCCACAGTCTTCCTACGGGGTCCCCAATGATATGGAGCTTGTTCCCACCACAGGCCTTTTCCCTGGCTCATCTTTCTGTCTGGAACACTTTGCCAGACCTCTCCATCATTCACCCCTAGTCCAAATGCCATCTCCTCATTAATTACCTTCACAACTTTCCAATTTAAAGTCCCTTGCTTGATCCTGTTGTATCTGCTTCCTAGTACTCAACATTCTTCAATAGTATTTCTTTGTTTAACGTGTGTCTCATTGAACTAGAATGTAAGTCCCACGGAACAGGAACCTCGTCTTTCTTGTATCCCACACTCCCTAGTATTGTGCCTGGCAGATAAAATATTTACTGAATGACTGAACATACATTTAATCATATAAAATATAGATATTCTCTTATCGATCTGTTGGGGAGTAAGCACTGTAAATTACATATACGTTCTAAAAGGCATTTCAAATACCACTAGACTATTTTGTGGGATGAACTGTATTAATATCTAAAAGCCCGTGACAGTTTAGTAAGTGCTCCTGCTTGGTCACGTGGGGATTCCACTAAGTGCAATGGGGAGACAGATTGAGGAACTGACAGCGTGGGGCAGAGCTGGGACCAGACACAAGCCCAGTGGCTGAGCCAAGGAGAAAAGCAATCCGGCCTGGCAGCTAATGGCCACCAACATGAGCGTGTGGTCAGTGTGCAAAGCACAGCAGAGGGGGTTGTAGGAACGGGTGTTGGCTTCAGTAACAGCTGTCTGTGAATCACAGGCTCAAGGCAATTTGAGAAGTTGCAGGTAGAATTCTGGTTCTGGGAGAAATGTCAAGACAGGTGAAGCCCCAAAGTAGTAGGAATTAGAGAACAAGGCAGGTTATTAAAACAGACTCAAAGAACCCGGAGGGTCTCTGCAGTTAGAAGTGATGCACAGAACAGAGTGTGGGTCTGGGGAAGAAAGCAGAAGTCTGGCAGCTTTCTGCCAGGGCCCCCGCTGAACTGGATGGCAGCCAGCCATGTGACTTTGTGTGTATGTGCATGTGTGTGTTTGTGTTTCAGTAATTTTAATACATTCAAGAATATTTAATAGAACAAAACATGTCATCAGTCAGCAGAAGCCTGTGGTCAAGAGAAATAGAAATGTAACTGGCCCTTTTGCCGTAAAGTTTACACTTGAAGGACGAGGAGGCAAAATCACTTCCTAAAGGCTTTGCATGAAGTGCCACTGGACTAAATGCACCTGAGAATATCACTTTAGATACATATGACTGTATAATCATCCCACAATGTCAACAGTGATATAAAGATCCTATTGGGGAATAAATCATTTCTCCTGTGGCTCCTATGATTCACCTGTGGATCCACACGCAAACACGGGCAGCCAGCCAGGCACCCCTGCATGGCCTGTGGTCGGGAAGTCTGAGATGGGTCTCCAGACAGGCTGGGACCAAACAACGTCCTCCCTGCGGCTATTGCTGACCCCGGGGCATGATACTGGGCAGGAGCAGGGCTTCCTTTCAACCCTTCTTACCAAGGTCCACATAGATCCTAGAGCAGTGTTCTCAACTGTGACTGCAGAATGGAATCGCCTGGAAGACTGCAAAAAACACCAAAGCCCGAGTCCCACCCCGGGACTCCGATGTAATTGGTCTGAGATACAGGCAGAACTTCTACCGTATTTCAAAGCTCCCAGGTGGATCTAATGTGCAGCCACAGCTGTGTGGCTGACTGACCACAGATGGAGGGTCAATTGTGTCAGTTCTAGTGGGACGAGTGCTGAGAGGCACCCGGCAACCAGGCAGAGTCAGCTTGGTCCTATCGATTTCTAGCACAAATAGTTTTCATGTGCCTTGACATTGTTAGCAAATAATTTTTAAAATTTCACCCAGATTTTATTTCGTTATTTACAAGATAAATTTTCACTCCTCATTGTTGCATTTGGTAGAAAAATAGACTCTTAAGCTCAGGGTTGTGGCTTAGGGTCAGTGTGGTACACTATTTTGTTGGATGCAATATTGCTTAGGGATGAATAAAACAGCCTCTAGAATCAGACAGACCTAGGTTAATATCCCAGCTTTACCACTTCTGAAATCCACAAGTGAGAGGTAAGATTAAGAGTAACACTGATCTGGGGAACCTGGGTGGTTCAGTCAGTTGAGTGACCGACTTCGGCTCAGGTCATGATCTCACAGTTTGTGAGTTTGAGCCCCACGTCGGGCTCTGTGCTGACAGTTCAGAGCCTGGAGCCTGCTTCAGATTCTGTGTCTCCCTCGCTCTCTGCCCCTCCCCCACTCATGCTCTGTCTCTCTCTGTCTCAGAAAGAAACAAACGTTAAAAAAAAAATTAAAAAACAAAGGTTACACTGATCTAATGTGGTCTTTGTAAAAGTTAAATGAGTTCTATATGTACATAGCCTGGTAATTAGCATAGAGTAATATATTCCATTATCACCTCCACATCTTAGTACTAATTTTTTAAATTGAAACCTTTCTTTAAAGATTGGAGCTTTCAGCTTTTTAAGCTCGCTCTACATTTAGGCAACTTAATACATACTTTTAACAATAGTTACAGTCTATACTTTTGTATTAGTTGTGGTACCTTTCCTTGCAAAAAGCAGAAACGAACTGACTTCCTTAAGGGGGAAAAAACCCCAAATTGTTAGGGACGAAACCAGATACACAGTAACAACCAAGTTACATACAGTAAAGCCTGGAATCATTCAAAGCAGGTCCAAACAGAACTCATGTCTCTCTTCCAAATTCCACATCTCTGAGGGAGGTCCCTGTAATGTGATTGTGATTTATTTGTAGACCAATTTAAGGGAACAAGGTTGCTGAGGTGATGCATCTGTTTTCTATTGCCACATAAAAAGTTGACACAAACATAGCAGCTTAAAAGTACACTCTTTGTGGGGTTCCCAGGTGGCTCAGCTGGTTAAGCGTCCAACTCTTGACTTTGGCTCGGGTCCTGATCTCACGGTTTGGGGGATCAAGCCCTGTGTCAGGCTCTGTGCTGACAGTGGGAGCCTGCTTGGGAAGCTTGGGATTCTCTCTCTGCCCCTTCCCAGCTTTTGCTCATTCTCTCTCTCTCTCTCTCAAAACAAACAAACAAAAACAAAGAAGGCTCATTGATTATCTCAGGGTCAAAGTTCTGGATATTGTTTCACTGGGTCTTCTCAGCGTCTTACCAGACTGAAATCAAGGTGTCAGTCTGAATTCTTGTCATTACAATGTAATGTAATCACAGGAATGACTATCGATCATATTTGCAGGTGTTGCCTGCACTCAAGGAGAGGGAATTACACAGGGTGTGTCCACCAGGAGGTGGAGATCCTGAATAGACTAGATTGAGTTGAATAACATCACCCTGAATTCATGTCCACCCAGAATCTGTGGTTATGGCCTCACTTGGAAATAGGATCTTTCTAGATGTCATCCAGTTGAGATGAGTTCACGTCGAATGAGTGAGCCCTAAATCCAATGACTGGTATCTTTATAAGAAGAGGAAAATTTGGACCCAGAGACATAAGAGACACAGGGAAGAAGATATGAAGAGGGAGCCAGAGAATAGAGATATGTTGACAGAAGCCAAGGAACACCAGCAATGCTGGCAACCACCAGAAGGTAGAAGCCAAAAAAGAGCCTTACGAGGGAGCATGACCCTGCTGACACCTTGGGTTTCTGTTGCTTTAAGCCACCAAACTTGTGATACTTTGTTACGGCCGCCCTAGGAAAGTAATACAGGACCACTTAGCAGTGTGCCCATTGCAGGTACTTGTGAGGATGAAGTTGTGGCAAGGGGAGGAGCAATTCCTAGAAAAGGGAGGCCAGGGGCAGAAGATCTCTGGGTAAGCACTACAGTCAGACATTCGATTCCCTCTGCTTCCCAAAGATTAGTTTTGCATGACTTTTCTTTTTTTCTTTATATTTAAGAAAAAAATGTATTAAAAAATTTTAAGAAGAATAGTACAATGGACTCTTATATACCCTTCACCTAGATTTATCAAATGTTATTATTTTGTTTTTCATTTTTGGGCAGGGTTTTCTGTCAGAAATTATGGAGAATATAAAGGCTTTGAGTGGGAAAGACATGAACTGAAATTAAGGTTTTCACCACACAATACTTGCACTGTGATTTTAGAAACATTATTTTCAAATATCTTGAGCTTTTGTTTAATCTCATGCAAAATGGACCTTGCAGTGTCTTTTCTCAGAGTGAGTTGAGACTGGAGAAGGCAGCCCTGGAAGGCGCCCAGCAGAGAGACTGGCACACATGGGTGACTAATCCATGTGTGTTTTTCAATTCTTTGCACTGGTTTTCCTAACATTTTCAACAAAAATTTCCTCGACCTACTTCAATTGATAAGGACATCTTCCTATCCCTTTTTCTGTCTCGATCCCATGTATTCATGGAGCAGACACCTCTGGGGGACCACTGGGGTCATGTTTATTTCAATACCTACATTTACTGACCTAGTGCCTCCACCTTCTCTTGGGGAACCTCTAGTCCTTTGAGGAACTACCCTTCGACTCCTCACTACAACTGGGTATCCCAGCAGATGTGCGTCATGTACTCTATGCTCTTGGTGCCCATGGGACTCTGTTAGACCTCACCACCCTTCCTTCCATCCCACAGGAGTGTCCATCCTCTCTGTCTGTGGCCACTGTACTTGGCTTGTCACTCCACGCTGTGCCACCAGCTGACGTGCCACTGCTTTGCTGGACACGGTGTCCATTATTTCCGTGGTCAGTGCCAAGGTCACGCTATGATTTGTAGGAATGTGGGGAAACCAGGACCCTCCTCGTTAGAGTGTCCTAAAGCAGTCACACCTGTGAACAACCACTGGTCAGAGTTTGGAGAAGCAAATCCTCATGTTTTCATGCCCAGATTTTTTTCTCCTAGACTCAGACAAAGATCTGAAGGTGAGGCTTGGTATAGATTCAAGCCACAGGGATTATCTTGGATGAGAAGTCCTCATCTGTTTTAGTCTGTCAGACTGCTATAACCAAATTTCCATGAACTGGGTGGCTTGTAAATAACAGAAGTTTACTTTTTTTTTTTTTTTTTTTTTTTTTTTTTACAATTCTGGAGATTCTGGGGTTCTGGAGAAGGCTCTTTTTCTGGTTCATGGATGGCCGTCTTTTTGTAGAGAAGAGACTAGGGAGCTCTGGAGAGGGGGGTGGGGGGGGTCACGCTGGGGGTGGGGGTGAGGCTGGGGGCAGCCGCGTCTCTTTTATAAGGGGCCAAATCACCTCCCACAGGCTCCACCTGGTAAGACCATCATCTTGGGGTTAGGATCTCAACATATGAAATCTGGAGTCACAAACATTCAGACCATGGCAACTTCTCACTCCAAAGGCTGCTTAAAGGTCTTTTTAGTACTCATGTTTCTTCAGGATGGGATCTCTCTCAACAAGCTCTTCAAGATTCCCTCCCCCCAAATCCCATTATCCCCCTCACCTGGCCTTCACAAGCACCCAATGGTTTGGAATCCTAGCAATGGATTGTTTCCCAGGAAGCTGCTTAGCGACCATGTCAAAGGCCTCAGTGAGGTCTGCCTGTCCTAACAGTTCAACAGACGTGTCCAGAAGTCTGGACCCCATACGGAATAGAAGGCTCCAAGTCAAGATCTTTGCTTTGTCTGCATAAAAGCATCTCTTACTTCCTCTCCTCTTCATGTCCTATTTTTTCTCTTTGTCCTTCCTTTTCATATGTCTATATCAAAATTTTAATCAAGAGGGTATATCTGAGCTTTCTTTCCTTTTACCAACAGAAGAATTTCAGAGTGATTATAAGAAAAATAAAGGCAGTAACATACACACACAGATCAACCAAGTAATTTATTTCCTTCAATTGTATTTATCATCTCAGCACTGATAAAACATATTATGGTTGGACAGAAATTAGTAAGAGAAACAGATTTTCCTTTCACATAGTCTAAAATTTTCTGTGGCATAGAAGTTCCATCTACCAACTGAAATGTCCCACATGGGGCATATTCAAAGTCTAAAACTCCAACGGCAATGTAATTTAGTACTTAAAAAAAGAACTATGTGTCAGAATATGGTACTATTGCCAGAGGAACATTCCAAACAGATAAAAATCGGGCTAAAGATAAAACAGACGTTTCAATTGAACAAACCTTTAAAGATTTTAGTTCAACAGATCTTTGTTGTGTGGCCAGCTTTATGCTAACTATTGGATTCTTGAACTCAATAGAGAATTACAAAAATAAAGTTAGTCTCGCTATCTTCGCAAGGCTTCTAAAGCCTTTCTTAAATTTAACACTGAGAAAAGAAAATGCAATGCTTCCAATTCATTATGGAAATATTTTGTACTAATTGCAGCATAATCAGGAAACTGGGTTTCTTTTTCAATGAGGGACTTCTGGATTGTTTACATGGAAGAAAGGTTCTCAACTGTCAGTATTTTAAAAATAGAATTTTATTGTATTTTTCAGTATTATCTATGCCAAATTAGCCACATCTGTCACATTTAGTCTATAAATCAAGAGGTTAGTAGAATCTCATTACTGTTCAATAAGAACACTTTTGTTTTTCAAATTCCATCTAAAATCTGTAAAGTAGATTTCTTTTGGCCTACGGGATTTGACAGCATACCAGAGAGCAGGGAGCATGTGTGAGGTCCTGCCTGTGCGTGGGAGCCTGATTAAAGCTGGGAAAAGAGGGGAAACTGATTTACTCACACAGATTGAGAATTAATTATCTCCATCCAACACATTTAACACTAAAGTGAGCCCATCTCACTCACTGTCAGATACTGCAGAGCTGGGAAGCAGATGATGCATCCATGGCAAACATCCTTTGCCTGAATACTCTATGTATGATTAGTGAAATGATTGAAAGATGAGTGCCAATACTGAGGCATTTATAGCATCCAGCTGTTGAGGCTCCTCTAATTCTTCATGGGCTCTGTAGACACCTCTGGTTTCAAAAAAACAAAAAACAAAAAAACAAACAAAAAACACCCCTTTCAACAGTTTAGAACCAGGCAAATATAATCTGAAGTTCTGCTGAACCACCTTCCTGCCTGTCTCCAAACATCATCCAAACCAACACACAGAGATCCTTGAAAACACCCCAAATATGACTCTAATTATCCAGCAACATGTTGTTTAGTAGCAGATGAAAAACCCAAAAAGCATTGGAAGGAGAAATGTTTCAGGGCTCTGAAGCTAAATTGGGAGCGCAAATTTGTGATGACTGAAATAAGTATCACTGCTGGGACGACTTTTTTCTTTTTCTTTTTTTCTCTTTTAAGTCAACCTCAACCTCATCTTTCCTCTGTCAAATAGTCTCTCTCTTTATCCAAGTGTTTTGTCTTTTTAGTGGAAAATAAATAAAGGTGCTTCTGCCTTGCACACAATGTTAGGGTGAAACCCATAGATTCATAGTCTTATGATCCATCTTTCTTGGCATCTATACAAGAGAATGAACAACAACAACAAAATACTGTGACTTTGAAATTTTACATGTGTATTGAGGATGTTTGTGAGGTTTACCTAATGTTGGGGAGGCAGTGAGGAGTCTTCTGTACAGGAGTCTCCAATAGATCTTCTAGGAGGGAAAAGTAATATGATATGGTGGAGCTGCCCTATAGCCTCAAGGACTGAGACTTGTAAAGGAGAAGCAAAGAAAGAAAGACTATCTCTTGCGCTTCTTCAACATTCAGTATGGGCAGAGAATTTGTACTTGGGAGCAGAGTGAAGATATCAGAACTCAGACTTGGAGAGGTGTCGAATTGAGTGAGACCCTATGATGTCATTTTTGTGTTTTGTCTGTCCAACCTCAGTGCTTAGCCCAATACCTGGCAAATGGCAAGCATCCACAAAATATTTGTGGAGTTAGTTTATATTTTATTTCTACCCAGATTCCAAGAAATCTGCTGAGGTTTAAAGATGTGAAAGATTTGTGAGAAGCATTGATACAAATTATAGCTGTTATGCTGGTAGCATTTTAAGAAGCAAAATCGGGCTATAAAATTTGGGAGATGCATTAGTCAACAAACATCCTCTCAAATCTCAGGGACTTAATACAATAAAAAATGATTTCTAACTCATGCAAAATCCAGTGCAGATTATCTTGGTCAGGTACCACCTTAGGTGGCTCTCTTCCAGGTGATGATGCAGGGATCCAGGTTCTATCCATCTCATACTTTGTCATCCTCTACGTTACCACTGTCCTATGATCTATCTTTCCTAACCAGCCAACCATGGAGTGAAAAGAGAGTATAGAAAAGGTGTACCCACTTTTAAATGTTTCATTTCAGAAGTTATACGTCAAGCCTGCAACAAATTTCTGTCGTTGAAAACTAGTCAACCCATCAGCCCCATCAGCTTATAAGGACTGGGAAATGTACATTAGCCATATACCCAGAGAGAGAGAAAGGGGTTGGGTGAGTATACAGACAGTCTTGGCCACAAGAACCTGATAAATGTCCTAATAAAGAGTAACAAGCTACAACTGGAGAATTCAAGCCACAGTAACCATGCCTACACGTCAGCAGTCACAAAGATGGCAGGAGGACCAATCAAACAATAGCAACAAAGCAGGGAGGCAGGTCAGCACTGTCACACTGAACTACAGCAGAAGGCCTGCAGAAGTCAATGCCATAGGTTGCAGAGTGAAAGTCTGGGCCAGATAACTTCCAGGTCTCCAAGGAGAACCACCTTGAGATCTTGCTAGGAGACTAAAGTTACACAGAGATAACTTACTTAGAGTTATTCAGGGTTTAGGTGGGCCTCCTATATCGAGGCCAGGTACTGAGACCACTCTCATAGTTATCGATCTATTACTTGTAGGTCAATGGGATACAGAAAGATGCAACTTATCAGTTATAAGTCACATAACATCAAACATATACATAAACATACTGGTCACTTTCATCTATTGAGTACGTATTTTCCAGTCACTTTATGTGTAATCATCTCCCATCTTTACAATAGCCCTTCAAGATGCTAAATTTTCCCTAGTTTTCATGAGGAAACTAAATTTAGAGGGACTAACTTGTCACACATTTTGTGAGTCATAACGCTGGGATTCTGCACATGTGAATCTGACACTAAATTCCAAACTACATTGGAGTACCACCTATATCTATATTGATCCTTTCTGATGTATGTACATATATACTAACATACTATGAGGAATGTATCCAATAGCAAGTGCTGTGTAACAAGTCACCCCTAAATACAGTGGCTTAACAAGAATTCCTCGTTATTTTTTACAAGAGTATGGGTTGACTAGGCCATTGTGCTGGTGTGGGCTGGGTTTGGCTGGTGTGTCCCAGGCATCCCTGGCCAGCTGGCAGGTTGGCGGTGGGCTGCCTGGTCTTGAATGGCTTGGCTGCTATGACCTGGTTCTGCTCCATGTGCTCTCTCACACTCCAGCAGCCTAGCCCGGCCTCGTTCTTCTGGCAACAGCAAGGCTCTAAGACAGAATGGAACACAAGGCCTCTTGAGGAGCAGGCTTGAAACTGGCACATTGCCACGGTTGCCATATTGGCCAGAGAAGGTCACGAGACCAGTCTGGGTTCAAGAGTGAGGAAACAGAATCTACTTCTGGATGGGAGAAGCTGAAAAGTCACTTTGCAAAGGGCTTGGATATGAGGAGGGATAGAGAACTGGGACTCATTTTGCAATCAACATGGCACATCTAGTATCTTAGGTATTCTTCCCCTAAAAACAAAAGTAGGTAAGAGAAGCATGTTTGCTTAAAATGTGGTTTTATTAATTGATGAAATAGCACAAGGGTCTTCCAAAATGTGTGTGCTGTCTAGTCCCTCTGGTCTAAAAAGTGCTGAAAAAGACAATGTGCTAAATGGATAAATACCTTTTTTTTATTTAGGGAGGGAGGGCACAAAAATGCCTACTTCCAGGCATCAGATCCATCTAAACGGAAATAGCTTTGCAGTAGAAGATTAAAAAAGAGGAAAATGAAACTGAAAATTTGACTTCCTGTATGCCCTGCAAAGGGGCAGGAGGAGCTGTGAATGTGTGATGAACAGCTGGCTTTTATTTTTAAATGCATATTATTGCTACCCAGATTCTTTTTTATTTTTTTATTTTATTTTTTTAGAAAAATGGAAGGAGACTTACTAAGGGATTCTAACACACAGGAATATCATTTCAAATAGATGCTAATGTGATTGACATGGTCTTTTCAGAATAAAGTCTCTTTGTGATCTATTTGTTTGGTCTACAGAATAGGAAAAAGAAATACACAATGGATACTGAAAGGTAAAAAATGCTATAGATTTTTAGTAGGTACTCAAGAAATGTTTGAAATGCCTGAATCAGACTCTAAATAGACTCTTCCTTCAGGGAATTCAGTTTTGATGTTCACGAGCATGAGAACCTGCATCTCACACTCCTAGTAACACCAGACGCCTTTGTTCAGAGGGAATAATTCAATACCATCGGTGATAATAAGGGTGCTGCAATATTATTTTTAGGTACAGAATTATTAGTAAGCTAAACACATAACATTAAGAAAGCCACAGGGAGGGGTGCCTAGGTGGCTCAGTCAGTTAAGCGTCCAACTTTGGCTCAGGTCATGATCTCATGGTTTGGGAGTTCGAGCCCCACATTGGACTTTGTGCTGACAGCTCAGAGCCGGGAGCCTCCTTCGGATTCTGGGTCTCCTTCTCTCTCTGCCCCTTCCCTGCTCATACTCTCTCTGTTTTTGTCTCTCTCTCTCTCTCTCTCAAAACTAAATAAACATTAGGCAATAATAAATAAATAAGAAAGAAAGTCACAGGGAGAGTCAACCCAAAACCAATTTGTAGTGAATCTAGAAATGATAAGGCAACTGATGCATAACCAAATTGCTTTGTAGGTTTTACAGTCAACTTATGGAACTAAACTCTGTACACTCTCACAGGATTGCAAAAAAAAAAAAAAAAAAGAAAGAAAGAAAGAAAAAGTAAGATAATAGAAATGACTAAAGCAAGCAGGGTAAAAAGGAGTAATGGTAATTACAGTGAACCCCATCTAAAAGGAACTGATTAAAACTCAAAACAAACAAAAAACATTGTAAAAGCCAAACAAAGCAAGTCTGGGGACAGACCTGACTTGCACTGTGCCAAATTCATGAGTTTGACTCCACATCAACGCTACATCAATAAAGAGCTCGAATCATATCTTCTCTTACACCTAATCAACGCAAAGATTAAAGAAATTTTTGTTCTAGCTCCTTTTCTACTCTCTTCTTGGAAGGTTACAATCATATTACAAAATTAGGTACCAGTTTCAAGAAGCACATTTATACGTGATTATCAACTCTGAGATTGTACCTTGAGTTTTCTCTGAAGTTGTTTACACTATCAAGAAATGCAAAAGCAAGCTTTGGGGGGATAACAAATACTCCATTTTTTCTGGAAACATATATGAAGCTTAAACAAAAGAGTCACTTTTATCTGTATTATTCAGGTAGGACTTATTGAATATGTCATCAAATCTGAATATAACTGGAACACAATGTGGCTTAGTGAGTGTGCACTGTCAATAGAAAGAGATAGCAGAAAGGCACAAAAGAAATAAACATTTGGCTCTATGCCCCTAAGTAAAACAACCCCAGCTATAAAGAAAATCCCTATTTTCCCCTATAAGAAAAATCACTAAAAATGTAACTAAAGTCACTTTTAGAATCATTCCCCACAGTATTCCAGGGGGCAGCACCTTTATTTCAATCTAAGCTGCTGGAGAATCAGTACTTTTCGATTCCATGTATGAAGCTGTTGCTGGTAATGTTACCTCCAGGAGCAAGTATCCATTTGTGTGGTATTAGATCTCTTGTTTTTATTTGTATTCATCTTGTTGGTATTTATGTTTGATCTCCATAACATAAACATGTACTGTTTTGCTTTTTAAACATCAGTAAAGATCTATAAAGATCTTTAAAGATGTACAAAGCTCTATAAAATACGTTCTTTAGACACTACTAATTGCAATTATGAAATGATACTCCAAAAATCAACAACTAAATGTGTATAAAATATTTTTGCTTTTTTCTTAGACTCTACCAAATGATTTCCAGAATCCAAAATTGGCATAGATGGAGATCTTTTGGGCCATTGTGCCTTTCCCCAAACAGCTCTTAACTGTTCAAAATGAAGGAAATGAAAGAGAGCCCTAAAGTTGAGAAACTTTGTAGGAACTTGGCTATGATTCCTCTCCTTTAAAGAGCGCTTTTGAAGGGGTGCCTGGGTGGCTCAATTGGTTAAGCATCCTACTTCAGCTCAGGTCATGATCTCATGGTTGGTGAGTTTGAGCCCCTCATCAGGCTCTGTGCTGACAGCTCAGAGCCTGGAGCCTGCTTCAGATTCTGTGTCTCCTTCTCTTCTCTCTCTGCCCCTGCCCTGCTCACACTCTGTCTCTCTCTCTCAAAAATAAATAAACCTTAAAAAAAATAAAGGACACTTTTGAAAAACAGCAAACATCTTGGTTTACAATAGGCATGTATGACCATAAAACTATTCCAATGCTCTTCAGCCTTTTAGAAAAGATCAAAGAGATGGAGGTGAAGACGGCATTTTTAATGCCCAACAAAACCTCTTTTAAAATTTTTTTAATGTTCCTTTTATTATTTTTGAGAGAGAGAGAGAGAGAGCGCGTGAGCATGAGCGGGGGAGGGGCAGAGAGCAAGAGGGAGACACAGAATCTGAAACAGGCTCCAGGCTCTGAGGTGTCAGCACAGAGGCTGACACGGGGCTTGAACTCAGGAATGGTAAGATCATGACCTGAGATGAAGTTGGCAGCTTAACAGACTGAGCCACCCAGGTGCCCCTGCCCAACACAACCTCTTAACGATCTTCTCTTCAGCTTTCTGTCACTGTTTTCCACACAGGCAGCAGCTGCCACTCCATAAATCCACTCCCCATCCCAATTTTCTACTATGAAATTCTTCCCCCACACACAACCGGCACCGTGTCTCCCACTCACAGAGGTGACACAGTGGCTCACAATCTGTTTCTTTCTCTCCTATCCACGTTATGCCCTTACTTCCACATGACTCCTCCATTCTCCCCTCACCCCTACCCCACCCCCACCCCAGCGCCTCCATTTATGCTCCTCACAAAAACACTCTGGGAAGTATAGTCTAGTCTCTTACTCCAATTATTTTTCTTGGGAAAATCTGCCAATTACCCAGATTCTGCACCAAAAAGGAAAGTCCAGGTACTGACATATCTACAAAGCAAGAACCTTTCCCTCTTGAACAGCAGACAGAAAGGAGAAAGGCCTTATATTAATTATTTTTTTTTTTATTCCTGTGACACTTGAATAGACATATCCTATCCTGTGTGCTGCCCTGCGGAGTTGTATAACTATGCCAAGGAAGTTACAAGCGCCTACATGGCAGTAAAAATGTAAACCTTGTCAAACACATGCCAAAGTCCTCTCATTTCCCAAACCACTTATTATGTTATTTGATTTCCTCCTGTTTCTTTCAAGATTTTTTGGCTGGAATTTTGTATTAGGCAAAATGGATGTTCTCATGCCCTGGTATGTAAGACAAGAGATCAAGTGCTTTAAGATTTACCCTATATTTACCAAGAGGAGGAAACAAAGAGATTCAGTAACTCTGTTAGATTCTAAGTGGAACAAGAATAATGGTTTTGAATTAATTCACTGACTTTTCATCCATAATCTGTTCAGGCAATCCACCTAAACTAAGTGACTTCGGATAATTCCTGTGGGTCATGAATATGGGCAGAACTTTGCAGCATGATTCTCCTGCCTCCTATGGCTTGAGCTGAGGACAGTCAGTGGCATTCAGCTGGCCACTGGACTTCCCTAAATGATCCATGACCGTTTTACTCACATGCCTAATGCCTTGGAGGTGATGGCTGGAAAGCTGGGATTTCATGCTCCCCTTTCATCTCCATGTAATCTCAGAGACTCTCCATATAGTATTTACAGGGTAATTGGACTGTTTACATGACAGTTCAGGCTTTCAAGAGTGAGTGTTCCAAGAGACTGAAAGAAAGATCTACTAGTCTCTTAAGAACTGAGCCAATGGGTACATTGCCACTTCCACTATAGTTAATTGGTCAAAGCAGTTATGAGCTTTTAAAATGTAGATTCAAAGTGCCACTATTTGATGGCAAGAATGTCGGAAGGAAGGAAGGAAGGAAGGAAGGAAGGAAGGAAGGAAGGGAAAAGAAGAAAGAAAAGAAAAGAAAAAAGAAAAGAAAAGAAAAAAGAAAAGAAAAGAAAAGAAAAAAGCAAAAGAAAAGAAAAAAGAGAAGAAAAGAAAAGAATACTGTGTCTATCTCTAACCCACCATACTTCCTTATCAAGATGTATACCTGGAAGACTCAGCTCAACTGGTTTCTTCCACAGAAGGAGTTGGCAAACTATGGCCCACCCACCAAATCTGGCCCACCTCTTGCTTTCAGAAACAAAGCTTTTTTTGAATATAATCACACTAATTCATTCATATATTGTCTACGGCTGTTTTCACACTATAACAGCAGAGTTTAGGAGTTGCGACAGAGACCATATGGCCCATGAAGCCTAAAATATTTACTATCTGGCCCTTTACAGAAAAAGTTTGCCAACTCCTATTCTATAGCATAAAGAGAACCCACTTATGATGGAGACAGTAGAAAACACACTCCTTCCAGCCTCGATCAATTGTGAGGCAGAGAAGGGTGGGGGGGAGGAGCTCAGTTGTTGTGTCTCATTGTGCCCCCACCCAGGACAGGGTCCTCCAGGAGGTATACAGTAAAAACATACAGAGTAAGGGAATCCAAGTTCACCAAAGGTGAAGGGCTAGTGGCCTGCTTCTCTGGTTGGGGGGTGGGGTGGGGCAGGAGGGGCAAGCCTCTAGGAGAAGAATTGTACCCAGGCACTGCCAACATGACACAATGTTACAGCAATGCAAGCAAAGCTGCCATACAGATGAGCTGGGCGGCTCCCTCAGTGGGGTCTGTTGGGGGTTAGAAGGTCCTGTAAACTTTGGTAAACAGGAGCCCAGAGGTGGGCATATCCCAGGGAGCAGCTTGGAGACACCCAGATGTCTGACACCCAGACACATCCTGGTTGCCACCATTCTAGAGACTGGGCCAGAGGCGTCATTTCCCAGCAGAACAACGAGAGTCTGAAGCCCCCCATGTGGGTACAGGCCCCCCCAGGCCATGAAAACTATATTTCTCTACTCTCCCCAAGAAAAGGAGGAGGAAGGGAAAGTTGAGTCATCTGAGAGAGTAAGAGAGATGGCTTGAACTGCAAGACACTGATGCCATCGTTTGTGGAAGATTCAGACTTTGTATGAACCCCCACTTCCTGCAACTAATGTAGCCACGAGTAATGTATAATTAGTTATAGTAAATAGGTAAACTACATTTTTCTGTATATCTGAGTGTAAAGCATAAGTTTTAGACCCTGTTACAGTGAGATTTTATGAATTTCTTATATTCTTTTGGGTTAAAATCGTATTATAAAGGTCTTAACATCATTACCAGGTCTTAACATCAAATTTCTAATATGACTAGAATGAACTTCCTTCTTCAGAGACGGAGGGCATTCCTGTGGTAGGTCATAAAGTGAAGTTTATGAGCAGTTTGGCCTAGTTCCACCGTGGTTGGGATTGATAATGGCCTTGGGCAATACAGTGTAGTACAATGTTGAAAGGAAGCCATTAAGGCCAGGTTTCTCCCAAGAAAACAAAGAAAATAACAGTGAAGTTAATTCAGATGACTGCTTAGCAAAGTTTCTTTCTCTGCCCCAACAACACTACCACTCTGTTCTACAAGTTAAAAGGGTGCAGGGGTCACTTTTTTTGCTCACTAATAAACAAATTATTGGCTGTTGGAAAACACAGTGAAAGGAATAGTTTTTAGCTGGTAAGTTCAAGTGCAGAAGTGTGATTCAGGTTCATGATTTTTCTCCAGCTGGAGCCCTGCCATGTTGGTTTAAACTACTTAAAGATTAGGAAAAGAAGAGCCTGGGTTTGAAAATAATGGTAACATTTTTCTGGGACTGCTAATTGATTCTTAAAGAGCATAGACAAAATCATGCAACAAAACAGAGCTGTTAGTATACAAAAGGTCTACCTTAGGCCAAATTTTAAGATAGACTACTTATTGCTGTGTAACAAACCGGCCCAAAGGTAGTGACTTAAAACATCAATTTTTGTATCTCTCATGATGCTATGGATTGACTGAGCTCAGTTGGGTCATTCTTCTGCTCCGTGTGTCATAGAGACCAGAGGAGCTCAAGCCATGGTCATCTGAGGGCTCAACTGGTTTTAGAAAATCCAACATGGTGCTGAATCCTCCATGGGAGCTGCCGACCAGAGCACCTAGATTTTCCTCCAGGTCTCTTTATGTTATTAGGGTCTTTCAAAGCATGGCAGCTAAGTTTTAAGTGGGAGCATTCCAAGTGCAAATGTTCTAAGAGGAAGAGTTCCAAGGCTCTTACTGCCTGGACATAGAAATCTCAGAATTTTACATCTGCCATGTTTCATTGGTCAAGGAAATCACAGGGCCAGCCCAGATTCAAGGGGAGGAGAAATGAACCCTATCATTTGACATCATTTGACAGGGAGGGGACCTTTTGTTGAGGGCTGTGTTAGTCAGTGTTTTCCAGAGAAACAGAACCAATAGGAGATTATGTATATATGTATGTATATGTATATGTATATTATAGACATATGCATATGTATATGTATACAGAGAGAAAAACAGAGAGAGACACAGAGACAGAGAGAGATTGGTTTTAAAGAATTGCTCATAGGATTTTAGAGGCTGACAAGTCCAAAGTCTGCAGGGTAGGCCACTGACTAGAAACCCAGGGAAGAGTTGCAGTTGAGTCTGAAGGCAGTCTGCTGGTAGAATTACTTCTTGCTTGGGGAAGGCCAGTACTTTTCTATGAAGGCCTTCAATCAATTAGATGAGTCGCACTAACAATATAGAGAGGAGTGTGCTTTACTCGAAGTCTACTTATTTAAATGTAAATCTTATCCAAAAACACCTTCACAGCAACATTTAGAATAATGTTTGACCAAATATTTGGATACCATGACTGACCTAGCCAAGTTGACACGTAAAAGTAACTATCAACAGGGACAAACTCGGAGTCTTACTACCACAGCAGACCGAGGTTCTTCCTGTCCACACCCCTCTGGTTGCCCTGCCTCCTGTCCTTCCCCCACCCCCCACTGCTTCTCTGCATCTTTTCTCTTTTTTTATTACTTTTGGATTCCAGGTTCCTCCTCTCTGCCTCAGCCTCCAGTTCTATGGCCTTATCTCTCTTCTACTGCTTTATTTTCCTTAAGCAGCAAAGTTAATGGAATATTTTCCACTTTGGCTATTTCTCAGGGGTGCCTCATTTGTTTGGTGCTGAGGGGATAAAGTATTCTAAGGATTATGGTGAAAAAGTGGAAAGAACACCAGGTTAGGAAACAGGCCCCCTGGTGTTGCAGGATGTGACTGGTAACTTTGCCTCTCACACCTGGAGCTTCTACTCTTTCCTTTGATAGCACATTTCAGACCCCTCGCCCATGTAATCCATTGGAAAAGACCAGAGGAGCCCAAGGTTCTCTTTCTCCTCCCGGGCACCATATGTTATCTGCAACAATGGCCATGTGGAGATAATTCTGTCTTTTTGCTTTGTTTTGAAAAAGCAGATATCTGAGTTGTTAGTAGGAAGGAGTGGCACCTTGTCCAGACAGGGGGAAAGCTATACTGCTAACAGGTGGAAAGAACTTGGTGGGTTCCAGTCAAATCTTTGTGGGTAAGCAACTACTATCTGTGTTTATGTGGGAACATGAATTACCCTCTAAACTGGGTGTAAAATGTCTCACAAAACTTGCATTTCACACCTTTACCTATTGTCTTGCTGTGGTCTGAATGCAAAGCAAGTATACCTATGTTTGCAATCTCCAAAAGCTTTCCCAATGTGTGTATTTTGAGTCAGCAGGAGCCTTTTGTTTGAATTTTTCTCTCTTCCTGGGAATGGTTATTAACACACACAAACACACACATACTTCAATGGGTTGTTGTAGAGAAAGAACACTTCAAGCAATAGAAGAGCAAGCATTATCTTAGGTATCTGAGAGAAAGATAACAGGTAGTGAAAGCCCAGAGTCAGAAAAAACTGGGTTCAAAATACATATGGGAACCTCTACAAAGACATATGTCAATACATAGAAAAAGTTCTAGGAAGATAGCTACCGAATATAACCATGGCTGCACTGGGAGGGGGATAGTATTGACATGGTGAAGGGGGGCATTTCACATTTTCTTTTTTAAAGTAAGCTTTATGACTAGTGTGAAGCCCATTGCAGGGCTTGAACTCATGACCCTGAGATCAAGACCTGAGTCGAGATCAATAGTCAGATGCTTACCGGACTAAGCCACTCAGGTGGCCCACATTTCACATTTTATTCTACATATTTCTGTGTTGTTTTAATAACCAAGCAAGAATTCATGTATTTCTTTGATTTTTAAAAATTGTGGACTAGAGTGTATATTCGTTTACTGTAGCAAAGTACCACTAACAGTGTGGCTTAAAAAACAGAAATTGTCTCACAGCTCTGGAGGCTAGAAGTTCAAGATCAAAGTATGGCAGAGTTGGTTCCTGCTGAGAGCTTTGGCAGAGAATCTGTTCCATGTTGGCAATTTTGGTATTCCTTGGCTTGTAGAAGTACCACTCTGATCTCTGCCTTTATCTTTATATGACCTTCTCCTTGTGTGCATGTCTGTGTCCAAGTTTCCTCTTCTTATAAGAACACCAGTTAGATTAGGGACCCACCCCAATTAAGTATTATGTCATCTTAACTACATCTGCAACAGCCCTCTTTCAAATAAGGTCATATTCTGAGAGACAAGGAGGAACTTCAACATATGAATGGGGTGCAGGAGAGACAATTCAATTCTAAACAGGACAAAACAAAAATGAGTGTCTTATAATTTCTTTCTAAATAAAAACAATTTTTGAAGGAATTGCGGTCAGCACCCCGCTGGGCATAAGCTCCAACAGGACCAGGAACTAGTCATTATCCTCTCTAAGCTTCCTTTCTGTATTTATAAAATGGGGCTAAGAACATCTGCCTTCATTACACCATGAAATTGTGGTAAGGGTCAAATAACGCACATCAAAGAACCTTATACTATGCAAAGGTCTATGTTAAGGGGAACATAACTGCACACAAACTGTGATTGAAGATGAGATGTCTAGCCTCAGGAAGCATGCATCTTGAGCAGCGAGGAGAAGCAGACATGTGTCTAGCTCTTGTGATGGACAGGTGGCAGATGTCACATCTAGCTTGCCCTCAAAACCGTAATGTGCCATCATAAGTTGAACCTGGGGGAACGGATAGCAGGCATAAAGTTCGGTTTTTTCAGGCTTAATTCAGTGCACAGAATGATACTTTTCATTCAAACAGATCTTTACTTTCTGAACTTTAAAACATGGTCAAAGAGATGCACAAAAGTTAAGGAGAAATAGTCTGGTGACTTTGGCTTAGAGCCACAGTTCTCCAGCTTATTTGGGCCACAAATTCTTTGGAGAATCTGATTAAAACAAAACAAAACAAAACAAAACAGACATGGATGCTTACCTCAGAAAAAGTCACCTAGACAATTTTGCATATGATTTCAAGGAGCTCATGAACTTCAGGTTCAGAATCTCTGATTTGAATAAAAGTATTTAAGATAGAAGACACTTGAATGAAAGCTTAAGAAAGGGAATACTTTGGGAGGAGTCTGATTCTTTCCAGTTCAATTAAAAGAAGAATTCATCCTCCTTTTTAGTAAAAAAGGCTGAATTACAAAAGCTTTCTATACATCCCATTTCAGCTCATGGTATCTTGACAGTGTGGACTTTTGTGACCTTGAACTGAGGTGTTCTGAGAGGCAACCTGCCAGATGACTCTCTTAACTCCCAGTGATGGGTACTGATGGTCCAAACAGTCAGTGGTGCTGACACTTGAGCCTTTGCCTCAGGGAACAGGTGGCCAGCAGCACAAAAGCAGCCTTTCTGAGTTTCAGAAGTCTAGGCCCTGCATGTATGAGAGAATACCTGCTAATGTAAGTTCATGACTTCCAGTAAGGGAGCCCTGAGGGCACCTGGTACACTAAGCTTCACCGCTGGAGGGGAAGAGGAGTGCTCAGAATTTAGAAGTCCTTGAACTAGGAACCATGGGGCCTTGCTTCCCTCCTCACCAGGGTGGATAAAATACAATCTCCAGACTGGTTGAGGGAGCTGATGACAGGACATATCTAAAGCCCCATTCCCAGGGGTGTCTACTCTAAGAGATGGGCCTGAGCCCAAGAGTCTCAATGTGCTGTAGGAGTGGCAGCAGGTTTTGCACACACCAAAGAGTGGCCCAGAGCTGGTGAAGGGTCTAAAGCAGATCCACAAGGTATCCTACCTGTTGGGGTGGCCCAGAAGTAGCAAATAATCCCTGAGAGTCTGTGAGGACATAGGAGAAGCTCAGGGCCTTGTGGTTGGGAATGTAGGACATCTCTGCCCAATACACATGGACTGATGACCATAGGTCAGAGGGAAACTGGGTATCTTTCCAAAGGCAGAAGGTGGGATGAACAGTGGAACCTGGGCAGTACATACACCTTTCTCTTCTCAACCTTTATTGCCCAGCTCAGATGCAACCCATTTATAATGAATGACTGAGATGGATGGGAACTCCAAACAGAAATGGAAATTCAGTTTAGCCATATGTGTATATATACATATATGTATATATATTAACTTCTTGCGTTTGGTGGGTTTCAAGACATGCTACCCCAAAATGTGGCACTTTGGAATATTAAATATCTTAAGATGAAGGAATTTTTTTAAAAATGGCAGAAGCAGGAGGGTCATCTGACCTCCCTCTCCTATCCTTTCTTCCCTGAAACAAGTCTTAGTATTCCCAGGTAAAAGTCAACCTCCCTGTGCTGGCAAAAGGAAGGCCATTCTTATGACCAGAGACAGCAAATCGGAAGCCAAAAAATCTGTGCAAACAAGCATTGTTAAATATCTTCTTACTTATTTCTTTACCATTTACTATTTCTAGCCTAAACCCATTTGCCTCATCAAGTCTTCACAAACTTACTGTTTCTTGTCTAAATGGTATCAAAGCTTCCTGCTCTGGTCATTTCTTCAGGTCTTTTTTCTCTTGTGAAGGCTGTCATGTATATATATATAAACTCAATAACATTGGTGTGCTTTTTTCCTGTGAATCATCTTTGTCACTTTAGTTTTCAGACCCAGCCCAAGACTGAGTCTAAGATGGTTGATAAAAACATTTCCTCCCCTGCAGTTACCAAAGACCCTGGCATGCCAAGCCCCCTGCATTTTCTTGTAGACCGTTCTCTGCTAAGAAAAAATCATATTACTTTGGATCCAAGAATCTCATTGTTCTTTTCTTAGAAAATTTTTATAAATCAACCCTCAATTATACTTGTTACTGAGATGTCGGGAGCAGTCTGAGTTTTCTCATTCTTCCAGAATTGTGAGGTTACCCTTTACTGTGATATTGAACTAAAGGGGCTTCAGCCACCAGCTGCCATGAAGTGAGAAATCCAGGGCTCCTTCAGGCATGACTGGGAATCCTCAGAGGGCTTATATATCTCTGGTTCACAGAGACGCTGATGTTTTCTCAGCCATGGGTCAGTGTGTGGAGCTTCTATTCCATATTCCATCATCACATGTCACGGACTGCCCCTTTCCCTCCCTCCACAGGACCACAGACACCAGGTTGTGCTTGCAGCAGGTTTCACAGAAGACAGAAGGTGTGTGAAGGCACAACAGAGGAGTTACAGCACCAATAACAACTCATAATCGAATGTTAGACATTCTTCCACCATTCCCGCCCCCAGGAACACCTTGTTAGATTTTGCTTTCTCTCCCCTCTGCCCCCAGCCTCTGCCATGATATATCCCTCTGATGACTTTCTCCTCTTTTTCTCTTGTCTTTGCAAAGTAATGTAGCCCTTTCTTTGTTCTGCTTTCTTCTTCGGTATTTTGCCCTGGAGCTTCATTTTTCATATCTAAATGGGCAGTCAACAACAAAAGGCTCTTCTTAATAGGGTTTCCATCACCGGCATTTGAAGTAACAATTGTTTTTCTTTGCTGCATACAGTACTTCAACCTTTTGCCAGTGAGAATAAATGGCACAGGACCCACCTTGATTTAGGGGGCAGAATATTCATTACAGTTTACTACCTTCCAACTGTCCTCCTGCCCCAGTCATCATCCACTTTCCAGACACTTCTGAATGGGGTGAGTGAACACGAATGGGAACACAACTCACCCGTTTACTCATTTGGGCCATCTCTCTTACTGGTCCAGAGGCTGCAGACCCATCTGTCCTGAAGCAATCCACGATCGTCATTAAGACAAGCAAAACAAACGAACAGCCAGCAGAGTCTGGTCTCGTACACATACAAACACAGCCCACGTCCTTCTGCAGGAATAATTATACACCTGAGCTCCTTAACTGTAGGAATAAAAAGAAAGACGTTTAAGAGAAGAGAAACCCTAGATAAAAGATGGCTGAAAATAGCAGTCACACAAAGCAGTGGAGCTGCTTAGAATACTAAAAGCAAAAAACCAAGTCAACAGTAATTACCAACATAAAAATGTTAGCTTTATTCTCTTCTCAGGTTTCACATACACATGCTGCATGCTAGCATTTTGGCTAGAAGGAATTTACTTAGGGAAAATCAAACCTGCTATTACCTTTAAAATCATCTAGTTTAATTTTAAGAATATTTTTAGTTAAGGGAGAAAATGAGGTTGAGGGAACATTGGTACAGTTCTTACTACAATCTGGAACGATGAAGGTAGAATGGATGGGAAGGCTCCCAGTTTCTCCCTTCACACCAGCGAGGGTCACATCTGTGCACAGAGTGTGTGACTGTTAAGAAGGTGTGCAGGGAACCTATCTCGAATAACCTCATCAGCAGCCTGGGGATCAGCAGCCTGGGGAACCTGCAATAATCACTATCAGAATCAATTCTCCTCAGTCAGAGTGAGCTGAGTTCCCGCTGTGTCTTCAGCATAGGGAGACCATTTTAAGACTAGGAAAGACCTAGAGACACAGTCCCTGCACCAATATGCTTCACTGATTAGTTCCTTTGGGAGTTGACTCGTCTGAAATAGGACATTTGTTCTAAAGGCCTATTTTACAAAGTATACATATAAACAAATTTCCATCTTTTGAATGTGCTGGTACAACTGACTTATTAAATTAGCCAGCCAAATCAGCTTACCAAATGAAAGAAGCTCAGTGTTTGGGGTGGGGGCGGGGGGGCAAGTTTTGATGCAAAGATGGAGGAGGAGGAGAGGGCAAGGTGCTTACAATGGCCTTTCAAAGAAGGTACATCTATATAATGAAGTATTATGCACCTATAAAAAAGAATGAAGTGGTTCTCAACATATTGGTAGGGAAAAAAATCTCTAGGATATATTGTTGAATAAAAGAAAAAAAAAACCCAAAACAGAGTTGCCTTGGTGGCTCAGTCGGTTAAGTGTCTGACTTTGGCTCAGGTCATGATCTTGCGGTTTGTGAGTTCGAGCCCCACATCGGGTTCTGTGCTAATAGCTTGGAGCCTGGAACCTGCTTCAGATTCTGTGTCTCCCTCTCTCTCTGCCCCTCCTCTTCTCATACTCTGTCTCTGTCTCTCTCTCTCAAAAATAAATATTAAAAAAAACAAAAACAAATATATATGTATATGTGTATATATATATATATACACACACACATATATATATGTATATATATATAATTTGCCTAAGGTATACTGGAATACAGAAAATAAGAAAAATGATAGCTCAAAAGGGGCAGGGCAGGGTATGATGGGGTAGAGGAAGGGATAGATGGAGGTTAGATAGAAGTAAGACTTCTTAATGTGTTTTTGTTATATTGTTTTGATTTTTAAACTATGTGACTATATTAGCTATATATATATATATATATATATATATATATATATATAAAATATATATAATGTAAATAAAGCAAAATAATAAATAAACCGTTCCTCTTTGCCACCTACTGAAATCTTTTTTTGTCCTTTAAGACCCAACTCAGAAGTCATCACATTGATTTACTCATTAATAAACATTAAAAACTATTGTGTGCTAGGGGCTGTGCCAGGTGCCCTCCATCCACACCTGGGGATATCCTGGTGAGCAGGGTTATAGTACATTGGCAGCTTGTTTAGGAGCTGGACCACTAAGCAGACAACCTTCTGTAAAGGAGAAGACTCTGGGAATTTCCTGAACCCTTGCACCCTTGGCTTCTCAACCCAAGACACTGACCTCTGCACTCCCAAACACAGTGGCTCCCTCCTGGATTAGGCTCACCATGTGTTTGTCAGGTGCCTCTTCTGGCCTGTGACTTTCTGCAAGGTGAGATCCCCCAAGTATATATATCTAAAGCCTCATAGCCCAGGTTATGACCCACAGTGGGCACCCAGTGAATGCTGTTTGAATGAATGTATTGATGAGATGCTTCCCACTGTGGGCAGCCCAGAAGGCAGCAAGAAGAGATTGGGTGCCCTGGGGGAAGAGGAAGACTCCTAGTGATGGCAGTGAATGCTAATGCCTCGGCCAGAGTGGGAAGGTATGGCAAAGTTCAAGATTTGCATCATCTTAGGACTAAACAGGAATAGATTTGCCCTATTCAACCTCTGCCCAGGAGCTGGGTCCTTCCCTGAAACCCAAACATATCAGCCCAGAACTCATCAGACTTTGAATCTAGCTGCTGGGCTGATGGAGCCCAGGTAAAACTACCTGTGTATCTCCCAGTTTAGCAAGTTCTCTTAGATCACCACTACTCACTCTCTGGGGACATGAAAATCACCAGACATTATAATGCAGATGAGGTCAAGTTCATGCTGCATGGTATGAAATACCAAGAAAATGGGATTCAGACCAAGAGACAGTACCACTACTTGTCTCAGAGATTTACCTCCTGCACTCTACCTGAAAGATTCTTAACTTGATCAATTTTGAATCCAAGCCCTTGTTTTTCAAAAGTGTTGACTTTAAACCATTTTCTGAAAAGAAAAACATTTATTCATGTTTTGTGTCTTTCTTAGTTATGAATTGCTTTCTGGGGTCAATTTAAAAAGCAATTTGCAACGATTTAGCCTCTGGACTCCTATTCACAGCAGCGCGTTTCAGGTGGATAATTCTCCCAGCTTGGTCATCAAACAAACCATATACTTACAAGGTGGTTTCTGCACAGTAAGCATTTATTTATACAATTTTGCCCGTCATGACGATTCAGAGAGAGGCTAGCCAATGAGAACAGTCTCTCCTCCTGCTTTTAATCACTGTAGTCCTAGAGATGAATGAAAGTCCCTGGTGAGTGGACACAAAGGGCCAGAATCTGCAAGGGAAGGTGGCCTGAACTGTCAGCTTCATCTCTGGATCTGATAAGCCTCAGGCCAAGTTGAAAAGAAAGTCACCAAGCTTGAAAAAGGAAGTCAGCAACCTGGGGGCCGCCAGCATCAGCATTAAGCTAATGAGACAGAGACAAATTAGAACCATTTTCAGGATCAACAGCTGCCCTTGTGCCTCCTTCTCACAACTGGCTTTATGTTTTCCAGGGGCTGCTGCAGGTACAGAGCTGGGAGGAGAGAGAAAATGAAATTCCACTAAAGAGGGAGCCCTGACAGGGTGGGCTACTTCAGAGTTGCCTCTCTGTTCACAAATTCCACTTGGGAGCAGAGGGAAGTCACAGAGCCGGGAGGATAGGAGGGAGAATTGATCCCAAACAGAAAAGGATAAATCAAGAAACTGGGAAACACAGTTGTCCAATGAGCAGAAAACTCAGACAAAGTAAAAATAAGAATGATCTAGAAAATGAATAAAGTAAGGGATGGAAAAAGGCAGAAAAGGACACACATAGGTGGTTTAGAATGGATGAGGGGATGCAGAATTGGACAAAAGAAGAGATATATAAAAGCATTATAAATAGAAAATAAGATGGAGAATTTATATATCATTTAATATATATATATAATTTAATATATAATTTATATACCATATGTATATTTATACATGTATATAGAAGTATATATTTAATAAATACATTTAATAAACAATATAAATTTATATATAATAAATAAATATATATGTTTATTTAGTAAATATAAAATATATTTATATATTAATATATAAAATAAGTAATATATAGTCATTATAATAAAAAGAACGTGTAAAGTATAGAAAATTAAAGTCATCTATAATTTCCAACCAAATGCCTTCCTTCTAATAACCACTGTTAACAGTCTGATGAATATTCTGCAGCTTTTCCCTTCTTTTCAGCATGTATGCAAGTGTAGGTATTACCATGTGGGGATAGGTTAGGAGAAGCGAGAGTGGCAAGAACACTTGGGAGGTGATTTTGACACTGGGGACTTGTCAGATCTTCTGGAGGCCACCTGCCAACTGTTCCTGTGCAAGCCCACAGCTCTAGAACCTGGGCCAGAGAGCAATCTCCTGCTCTGAGAGTCTGTGGGGGCTCATGGAGCAGGATGAAAGTTCTGGAGAGCTAGTGCCCCATGGGTATGAGATTCACACACCCAATGCCCATCCCACATTGGGGGATAAATATCCAGCTTCCTCTCCCCTCAAGGGAACCATTTTGAGGTGTGTCCCACATAGTGTCTCAAAGTGTCTCCAGTGGCATTCAGCTCCAATTGCTCCCAGTGGTAATCTGCTTATCAATGCACATTTTATTCCATATCCTTTCTTACCTGTCTCACTTTCCTGCATCCAAAACAGAACAAAATGAAGCAAAAAACCCCAAATGATTTGTATCCAAATCCTTGCCTCAGGATCTGCTTTGGAGGAAACCCAAGCTGAGATGGAAGAGAAGGCAATAGCAGGGGCATGGGGGGAGTGGGCAGGTCTGTGATACCTTTAGGAGGCAGTGAACATGACTTGCCCATGCAAAGGGAAAGAAGGGGGAGTGAGGAAGAAGGGCATGCCACAGTTGGACTGATAAATTTCCACCTGGTTTTGAAAAAAGAATAATTTGTGACATTATAGTTCTACTCTATAGTTTAGATGGAGTGAATGAAGAGCTAAGAGAATGGATAATAGAATGAAAATCTAGATGTAGAAGGAATTTAGCCTCAAGATAATGGGGAGAGAGTATAAAATGAGAAAACAGCAAAAACCACATGACAATTAACTGCAGGGATAGGAAATGGTGTAAGGTGACATAGACTGAATGAGGTAATGTGTAAAACGAAATGAAGAATGGACAAGAAGTGAGGAAATATAGCAAATGAGATGGGAAATAAAGTAGTCAATGAGAGAAAAGATTACACAGTAAATTAGAGATGTTCATTTTATGGGCAAGGAAATGAGGAAATGGAAAGGAATAGTAATAAAATTAATCATGGCAACCAAAGATGTGGGAAAATGGATAATGAACGAACAAGTGGACAGAAAAAACGGAGGAAGAAATGAGAGAATGAAAAAAAAAATATATATATATATACAGCCCCAAGTGATTGAGTGATTGAGACCAAATGATTGAGTGATTCTCCTTTGAGTAGACAAAGAAGGGGCAGACCTAAAGGTGGAAATAGGATGAAATCAAGGAGTGAAGGAACATCCAGAGAGAAATTAGCAGAATGAGAAAAAAAAGACAGATTCTGTGAAGAAATGAAAGGAAGGAATGGTTACTTCTTTCCAAACTTTAATCAAGACCTTTTGTAACGTTATGAAGTTTTCTCCCGGAGCTGCCTGCCACTTTCTCCCTCCAGCTGGATCCAGATGGCTGGACAGCCCTGAGGGAGAGAAGAGCCTGGAATTGTGGAGACAATGAAGAACAGCAGTCAGGAAGGACAAAAGTCGCTGAATTGTGGAGATGTGGCCAAAGATAATCTCCACTTTAAGGTCCCCCAATAAAGGTAAAACCCTAAAACTTATACTCAGCTACCTCATTTTCATTTGTCTGAACTTATTTAAAGTCAACGTGTTTTCTTCCCTATGTTAATTAGTCTCTCTGTTATTATTACAAGACCACTAAGTAATGTAATAATTATATGGTGGTAGTTTGCCAAAACGTCTCCACAATTCTTTTTAAGTCTGGCACACAGACACCCATCCAACTAAAGACAACATTGCCCAGCCTCTCGTGCTACTAGGTGTGGCCATGTGACTATTTGGGCTGTGAGCAGAATTGAAGTAGACCACTGTGGAGTCTTGCCTTCAACAGAACAGGCTATGAATTCTATGTTCTGTCTTCATTCCTGCTGGTTAAGAGATAGTGAAAGTGGCAGCAATTACCCCTTCAACCCAGCAATGGAAGCCACATGTTGTGAGGGTAGCAGGCAGAGCAGAGCCAAGCCAAGCAGAGCATTTCTACCTAATCTGCACCACATGTTTCTAGACTTTATGTGGGAGGGGAGGTCTCTCATAATTGACTATATTTTGAGGTTTCATTGTTATATCAGCTAAGCCAGTATTCTTATGCATTAAATGATCTTGGAACTTAAAGATACCACTGACTGCTTATTAACAAGGTGCAGACACACACACAGGCATGGTACTATTCTAGAAATGGACATGAATTCATCTACCTTTTTGTGGGATCTTTCTCATGGCCTTTAACACATGTTTAAACTTCTAACAAATTTCCTCACTTTCTATATTTCAGGAAGGCTGCCCTAGATCAAGAGTGAGGACTACGTCTCCAAAACAGCACAGTCTGGCTATGTGCTCTAATCCTTGAGCGAATTTGCCTTATGTTGTGAAGTGTTTTAAAACTTCTCTAAAACAAGAGAAATGTTTTAAAACTTAAGAACAGAGATTCCAGAACTAAACAGTCAGGGTTCTTAGCTCCACCACTTAGGAACTTTGCGATCTCAGGAAATGACTTACTTCTGTGCCTCAGTTTCATCATCTGTAAAAGGAGATGATAGTGCCATCTCAGAGATGTGGTGGGAATAACCTCAAGTAATATGTGCAAGGCACTCAGGGCAGTGACTGGAACAAAGTAAGGATGAAAGAAATGCTTTCTATGATAGCTTTTGTTTTTATTATTAGCATTTTGCCATCTCCAGAGTTGTTTGTAGAGCAGCGTGGGTTGGTAATATCCTCATTCAACAGATGAGGAAAGTGACTTGTTAAAACCCACACTGGTTTCTTAGAAAAAGATCCCAGGTCTGCTAGTTCCATGGATGGATCATCTCATTTATTATAAGTTGAATTTTCCCCCAAGTTTTATCTCCATCTTGGTGATGGAGAACTTTATGTTCCCCTTCCATGAGCCCCCACCCCTAAAATGTTAGCTATAAGCCTCATTATCAACAAGCACTTGTTAAGAGCCCAGGGCACAAACACAATTAAGTTAGCTCAAATAAAGTGCGAGAGAGTTAGTGTAACTTCCGCAGGTCACAGTGAATGTGTGGAGCTGAGACGTGAACCTTGGAAGTTTGGTTCTAGAATCTCTGTTCTTAACTCTTAAACAACGCCTGGGTGTCACTTCACAACTTAAATTTAAACTTGACCCAGTCCCAGGTTTTGCTTTTTTATAGCACTAATCTCAAGATAAGAATTTGATTCGCCCCTCTTGGGTCTGATGTCTGCCCATCAGGTATGACCGCAGGGTTGGGTTACTTGGCTTCCCAGAACTAACATATGAAGGGAGGCTAGTGGCAGTAGTTCCAAGAGAGAGCTTTAAACACAAAACCACTCCAAAACCTGTCTTCTAGAGCTACAATGTGCAAAGGAAATTTAGATTTGTGATTAAATAAGACAGTAAGTTGACCTGTTCATGGGAATTTTCGAGGAGAGAGACACAGAATTTACTGTCACCACCATATAGTTAGGTTCACAGAGCCCATAAGAGGAGATGACAAGGTATAGAGAGAGAATATGGAGACTATAATACCTACAAAACTGCAGCGAATGAGGGAAGACAGTCCAATTAAAGAGACTGAGTGTCATGGTATCAAAAATTCCAGAGAGGTAAAAGAAAAAAAAAAAAGGAACTCAAAACTTTGCTCTGAATCTGGCAATTGGAAGGTCTGGCAACTTTGAGGAGAGCAAATTAGGGGAAAAGAGCCCAACATAGACAGGAAACTGTTGATCAGAGCACAGTGGAAGCAAGGAAGCAGGGACGATGAGTGTAACTACTTTTCAAGCTCCACTTGGAAGGAAAGAGAACCGTAGGCCTGTAGGTAGAGGGAAAGGGGTGCAGGGAGAGGGTTACTAAAATCTGTGTCTTAGAATAGATCTTGAGCAAGTTTTACAAGCTAAGGAGAGTCACTAGAAAAGAACTGGTTGAAGATGAGAGAGAGGCTAATTGATACAGAGCAAAGGGTGATGGGATTGATTTGGGGCAGGAAGAGAGCTGCATCTTCTTTTAATTACCTGACAAGTTTCATAGAATTGATTGATCAAAGTCAAACTAATGTGAGAAGGTATTTTAGGAGTCCCAAATATTGTGGTTCTACAGTTGACTCCGGAACAACACATGTTGACCCCTAACAACACAGTTAGGGGTACTGACCCCCTGCATAGTCAAAAATCTGTGTATAACTCTTGATTCCCCCCAAACTTAAGGAATGGTCTACTGTTGACCAGAAGCCTTACCAATAACATAAGCAGTCAATTAACACATATTTTGTTTTTATATGTATTATATACTTTATTCTTAGAATTAAATGCTAGAGAAAAAGGAAATGTTATTAAGAGAGAGAACATCCATTTACAGTACAGTTTTTAAAAATCCATGCACAAGTGGATCTGTGCAGTTCAAACCCATGTTGCTCAACAGTCAACTATATCTCATATATGTATGCATGCATGTGTGTATCTATTTATTTTTGAAAAGCATGCTGGCTGCTTTTTTGCAAATTGGATTCTAGGACCCAAATGTGGAAGCAGATTGTAATATCCCCCATGCCCTTAAAAATCAGTATTCTCTGTATTTTAAAAAGGAATTTCAGATAGAAGAGTTCATACTAATACTTCCAATTCAAATTCAGGACTACAAAGCTTTTGTATAATCGTCTCCACCTCAGGCTAATTGGATGATTGTTCTCTATAGAAATAAACAGTTACAGGGCAAAGCTTTCTGAATTCTGGCATTTGTGGGGCCCTCAGAGGACGTGCCAGCTCCATGCCTGATCACCCTAAAATGAAGCCTGCTAATCGATAACCTGATTCATAACAGGTTCTTAATCAGTTTCAAGGCCTCATCCTTAAAAATGAATGGATATCCAAGAATTAGGAGACATGTAAGGAAAGCCTTCAACAGGAAAGAAAGGGAGCAAGAAAAACAGAGAGAAAATAACCCCAGAAAGAACACACAATTCAAGAAATGAAATCAAACTTGAAAACAATTATCCTTAGAGACATTTGAGAAGATATTGCATCATTAAAACCCAACAGAATGCAATGAACAAGAAATAAATAAAATTTTAAACATGCAAAGTCTTCCAAATTTACAACCCACAGTGTTTGTCTTAGGAAAGTACTTGAGGATCTCCAGAACAAAAATAAAAGAAACAAAAACCAAGAAGGAGGAAGCTGCACAGAAGCCTCAAGTAGGCTCAGTGGTGCAGCAAGAACTAAAGCTTCCAAGTATGGATTGTAACCATGAAATAAGCAAGACACATTCATCCTAGAACCCAATGTTAAGTCCAGATAACAGAAACTGGCATCAGAAACAGAAACTGGGGGATGGGGGGGGGGTGGGGGGGCAGCTGCCTATTCTTAACTGAAGCAGAGTAATCTTTCCCACTGCAGGTGGTGTCACCTTTCCAGTCCTTGAAGCCGGGCTGGTCCTTGTGGTCGTGCTGCAGACAGCAGTGGATCCAACCCGGGGAGATGCCAGTGAGACAACTGTGTCCTGCCCTAAGGAGCAAGCAGTCCAATGTCTAACAAGAGGGGTGAAGAATTCCAGGATTGAGGGCCTGGGGGAAAACAAGTATCCAAGGGATTGGATACTACCTGTGAGGATGTGGAGTTACTTATGAAGACACCCTGAAAAACAAAGAGGTGTGGGGAAAACTCACCAACGGTGCATTAATGATCGGGAACATTGTCGCGGCGAGCACCTGCTTTAGACCAGGCACTATTCTAAACACTAACTTCTGGTATCTCTCTAATCTTTACAACAATTCAGAGATATGTACTATTATTATTTCCATTTTATAGACGATGAAACTGAGGCACAGAGAAGATTCATAAGCACTTGCCCAGAGTCCACAGTTAGTGAGCAGCACAGCCAGCATCAGACCCTGCCAGCCTGGCTCCAGCACCCGAGCGCTGGGAAGTAGTGCCCTAGACAAGGAGCACACTCGTGCACCTCCCCGCTGTGCTGAGAACAGTATTGACTTAAACACGACAATGAAAGCATGGTTTACAAACTGTCATCTTTTAGTATCAATTATAAACATAACTCCCCAAATCATTATGTTTTTAGAACGTAAGTTTCTGGCAATATAAAATTAAGTAGGAGTGGCAAAGTTGGGAAATGGGAAAGGAGGGTAGAGGAGAGGAGGAAAAAGTTAGGGGTGCTGATGCCCTCATTGTACAAAATAGGGAGTCGAGAGGTACCATCTGTAATTCATTTGCATGTTTAGGGACTGTCTCCTCAAAACTCTGATGTATGTGGAAAACTTGTCTAGCTTGTTCACTGCTATGTTCCTGTGTCTTACAAGAGTGCAAGGCACACGTCAGGCACTCAGTAGATATTTGTGGAATGATGGATGAATGAAAGAAAGGGAGAGAGAAAAGAGAGAGAAAGAGAGAGAGGAAGGAAGGGAGGAAGGGGGGAAGGAAGGAAGGAAGGAAGGAAGGAAGGAAGGAAGGAAGGAAGGAAATCTAGAGAATAGTACCTTTAAGTTTACAAACGTAATTGATAGAAGGAATAAAAATAATAATAGAATTTTATTGGGAGGGATATGGGAGGTGTGGCTGTTGCAAGTAATCTAAATCCTTATCTACCACAGACAGTCAATAAACAGTATCTACATTCGATTAATTAGGACATAGTGATACAGGCATATTATTCAGAAAAATGTACATAAACACAAAGGAACTAAAAACAAGAAAATCCCTAAGTGGTAAAAGTGGCTGTTTTGGGCAGCACCTGTGTAGCTCAGTTGGTTAAGTGTCAGACTCTTGATTTCGGCTCAGATCATGATCTCATGGTTGGTGAGTTCGAGCCCCACATCGGGATTCTCTCTCTCTCCCTTTCTTTGTCCCTCCCCTGCACAGGCTCTCTCTCTCTCAAAGTAAATAAATAAACTTTCTTTTTAAAAACTGCCTGGTTTTAGACAGAGGATTGAAAGGTAGAGCAGGAGATAATTGATTTCATTATAAGCCCATCCATATTCTTTTTTTCTCTATGTGCATGTGTTATTCTCATTTAAAATGAAATTTAGAAACAAATTATATAAAACAACATAAAGTTTATATGTACATATATATAAAGTTTTCATTTTAGGACAGTTTTAGATTTACAGAAAAACTGTGAAGATAGTGCCATAAATCACACACTTAATCTACCCTATTACTTACATCTTGGATTCGTATGGTGCATTTGTTACAATTAATGGGCCAATGTTGATACAGCATTTTAAACCAAGGCCCATGTTTATTCAGACTTCCTTAGTTTTTACCTAATGTCCTATTTCTGTTCCGGGATCCTGCTCCCGGATCTGCTCCTCTTGGCTTCATTTGTCTCTCAGACATTCCTTGTTTTTGATGACTTTGAGGAATACTGGTAGGGTATTTTGCAGAATGTCCCTCAATTACAACTTATCTGATAATTTTCTCAAGATCAGATCGAGTTATGAATTTGGGGGATGAAGACCACAGAGATAAAGTGCCATTCTCATTACATGTATCAAGGGAACGTGCTATCAGCATAACTTCATCACTGTTGATGTTGACCTAGTTCACTTGGCTGAGGTAATGCTGCAAAGTTACTTTCCCTCCTTTTCAGGCTGCACTCTTTGGAAGGAAGTAAGAATGTTCAGTCCACACTTAAGGAATGGGAAATCATGCTCTACTTCCTCAAGGGTGAAGTATCTGCATAAACTGTTCTGGATTCTTCTGCATAAAAAGCTCCTTTAAAAGCACAAGCCCTTGATTAAAATGCTATAATGACTTCCCAACTTTCCTCAGATAAATTCCTAACTCCATACCATGACTATGGCTCTATGCCATTTGGTCCCCACTTTCTGTGGTCTCCATGATCCACGGCCCTATTCAGTCTGACTCTACTTCCATTCCATTCTTCCCTTCTTGCAGTCACACTGGTCTACTTTCTGTTTCTTAAAAATGTCATTTTTCATCTTAATGGTTTTGCTGTGGCTGTTGCCTCCTATCTTTGCAGAGGTGGTTCTTTCTTGTCATGAAGGTCTTAGCTTACACGTCCCCGATGATGTAGCTTAAACCAGCCCCCAACTCATCCTGTTTCATTTCCATCATTTTACTTATCATGCTCTCAGTGATTTCATAATTGTACTGTCTCCCTCCACCCATCTAGTATGTTCAACCATTGTGAGCATAGTCTTTATCTGTCTTGCCTATTGCTGTAAAACCTATACCCAGAACTACTCCCGATACAGCTTCAGTGAGTATGTGATTTCATTTACCTTCCTCTAAAGGTATATCAAAGGGGAGGATATAAAAATATGAAGTCAGTCTGCCCTCTTGAATCAGAAGCTTCTGCGATAGTTTTAGTAGTTGGGAAAGGGTTAAAGCTGATGGTTCACTTAGAAATCACTAAATAAAGGCAACATAGAGTGCACTTTTTTTAAAAAGTTCCTTTTAAAAGGAATTCATTATATGGCATTCTCCCAATAAAGCACAGAGCTCTCCACTGCCTGGCTTTTCAGTTTACTTTAAGTTAAGTGAACCGTAACTAAGTTGGGAGCTTCATTATATTTGCATGGTTAAAAGCACTGTCACCTCCAATGGTGTGTTTTAAATAAAAAGCAAGCTTCCAGGACTTAATATCTGCACTAATATATTCCATGGTCAGAGACCAAGTTGAGTGGGAAAGGAGCCAAACTCGTCTCCCCTTCCTCCTCTGTTGCACACAGCAGAAAGACTTTCAGTAGCTAGAACCAAACTTTCCAGGCTTGAACTGTTATTTTCATCACAGAGCTCCATTGACCAGCACCAATGGGCTCTGGTCAGATAGCCAGATGGACTAATCAAAGAAAGAGGAGTCTCTTTAACTAACATGTAGACATGCAGACAAATTATAGTTAGCAGAAAAGGGAGAGCAAAAGACACTAGGCAACTTGTTCCTTAAATGTATATAATAGATTTGGTATGACCCAAGTTTAATTTTCACATAGCAGCTATGTATTCAGAAGGACTAGTATTTGTGGTCTATACACAGTGCTAAGCACTGCACTTTAACCCTTGCCTGACTACCTGATGGAACACTGGGGCTCTGGGACACATCGATGTCTTCCTCATAACCAGCTTCCATTGTCTTTTTCCCTCAGCCCCAAGGAGTGAGCAACGAAACCATAAATCACTGATGCTGTGTATAGAGTTTGGGAAGCCTTTGGGTCCAGGAATTCCATCACCTTGAGATTCTGTAATTTTCTATCACCACCCAATGATGGGAGTTCTTTTATTGTTTAGGATTATTTCCTCTTATTTATTTATATTATTGTTATTGTATTGCTTATTGTTACCTATTATTTATTTTACTATTGCTCATAATTCAATCCCGCATAGCTCTTGTAGACTCTTGTTACCTGCTTGTGCTCCAAGGCCATATGTTGACATCACATGGGAGACTGCTGGAAAAGAAGACTCTTAGGTCCCCCTCTTGATGTACTGAATCAGAACCTGCATTTTACCTAGATCTCCAGGTGACAATTGTTCCCATCTAAGTTTAAGAAGCATTTTTCTCATCCATCAGACCTGCCCCAAACCATGCAGATGGCAGACACCTCAGAGTAACAAGCCTCCAAAGCCCCTATACCATTCACAGCCTGACTCTGAAGCCTTCCTCCATCTTGTTTGTTTCTGACACTATGGCTTGTCTTTCTTTATGTGGCCTCACTGCTTATGTATGGAATCTGACACTACTTCTGTGTAGAAGAAGTATTACTTTTTCTTCCCTCCTTAAACAGGATACAGATTCTTCTTCTGGTTCTACCACCAAGAGGAACAGGGACAGATATATAAGAAAGCAAGGGAGCTGAGAGAGGAACATAATCCATTTTAAAATGTCCCAAACCAGGGGTGCTGGGGTGACTCAGTCGGTTCAAGTCATGATCTCATGGTTTGTGGCATTGAGCCCTGCATGGGGCTCTGCGTTGACAGCATGGAGCCTGCTTGGGATTCTCTGTCTCCTCTTTCTGCCCCTCCCTGGCTCTCTCTCTTTCTCTCTCTCAAAATAAATAAATAAACATTAAAAGAAGAGATTCTCTCTCTCCCTCTGCCCCTCTCCCCTGCTTGCATTCTCTCTCTCAAAAAAAAAAAAAAAACTGCTTAAAAAAAAAGGGTCTCAGGTGAAAGTAGTTTATTAGAAAGTTACAACTTTCCTGGGATACAAAAGAAAGTTGTGTCCCCGGAACTCAGGAACCAGGGCTGCCCCAGAGCCCTCAGCAGCAGTGATTTATGGACATTTATACCAGTGCTCCATTGTCAATGTCCTTTAGCTACCATCTAACTCTACTGTTATATTTCCTAGATCAAATTGAGTGAGAAAGAGAGAAATAGAGAGAGCATCTGATGGCTCAGTCTGGACCATGGAGTGCTTCTCTGTACATTAGGGTTATGCTCCAGATTGGTCCAATCGGCTGTGGTTCAGGGTGAGTTTGCAATGTCCAGTCCCACAGGTAGGGGTGATATAGGTTCTCTTGGATGGGAAAGTGGTTGGGGAGATTAGCATCTCTAATACAATACATTAAAAAAAATTTTGGGGCGCCTGGGTGGCGCAGTCGGTTGAGCGTCCGACTTCAGCCAGGTCACGATCTCGCGGTCCGTGAGTTCGAGCCCCGCGTCAGGCTCTGGGCTGATGGCTCGGAGCCTGGAGCCTGTTTCCGATTCTGTGTCTCCCTCTCTCTCTCTGCCCCTCCCCCATTCATGCTCTGTCTCTCTCTCTGTCCCAAAAATAAATAAAAAAACGTTGAAAAAAAAATTAAAAAAAAAAATTTTAATGCTTATTTTTGAGAGAGAGAGAGAGAGTGAGAGAGAGGAGGGGCTGAGAGAGAGGGAGACACAGAATCTGAAGCAGGCTCCAGGTTCTGAGCTGTCAGCTGAGAGCCCAACATGGGGCTTGAACTCATGAGTGGTGAGATGATGACCTCAGCTAAAGTCAGACATGTAATCGAATGAACCACCCAGGTGCCCTTCTAATACAATACGCTTTTGAAAAATGTTCACTTATTTATCTTGAGAGAGAGAGAGAGAGCAAGTGGGGGAGTGGCAGAGAGAGAGGGAGACAGAGAATCTCAAGCAGGCTCTGCAGCTGTTAACACAGAGCCCGACACAGGGTTCTAACTCAAGAACCATGAGATCATGACCAGAACCAAAGCCAAGAGTTGGATGCTTAACCATCTAAGCCACCCAGGTGCCCCTAATATAATACCTTAAACCACAGTGAGAAGGATATGTGCTGAGCTTTGGGGTAATTTTTATTTCTCTATACCAGCTGGTCTATAATATATCCTTAGATTTCTAGGGTCACTAGAGCATGATGACTAGTTTAACATGGATTCAGATGTATTTATAATTGTCTTATGTATGTATAAAGCAGATTTGATCTTCAGTTGTACTGGGTATATCATTTCTTAAGACAGTATACAGCCCAAACCATCATATATAATAATCTATAAAAGATATAAATGACCATGGGAACGTTTCAAATACATTAAAATATTAGTTTAGTTTAGGTTTAACTCAGAAGATACTAATATTTCATTTCAAAAGTTTTAAATGAGTACAATTCCGGATCAGTCTATTTCAGTAGATGTCTTATTTAAAACTCTTGGTTTAGTGAAGAAAAAAATATGTATGGGTTTGGTTGAGAGTTCCGTCCGTAAGGATGGTTCATTCCTGTTTTTGTATACAGGATAGTCCTTGCAAGTTCTAGACATGCATATAGTAACACAAACAGACCATAATTATAATTCTCTGAAAGGAAGGGGAGAAAACTTAAAGCCCTTCTTGTTTTCCCTGTTGCCAGATTGGTTTCTTACTAACCCTTCTTGATTAATGGGTTTTGTGATATTTTAAAATTCTTTCTAGTAATAGAGATGCCAAACTGCCCTTGGTTAGAGGATTCCAATATGTTTTCCCCATGGGACGTTCTTCCATATAATTACCTGCAACCCCTCACATGGCAATTTACATTCTTAGCCTTGTTTTCAACAGCTTGGGAATATAGCTGGTTATTGTCTTTTGTCCACGGAGTAGATGAAGAAAGTCAACTTTCTTAAGTCTAAGATAAATAACCACACTTTTGAATACACACTCCTAAATGACAACAAAAGGTATAATTAACTTGTCCTCAGTTTGATACATAGGTGGCCTTAGAAACTGCAGGTATGAGGCTAAGTAAATCTGACAGCCATACCCTAATATAATGTTGGGCAGTCTCAAGGAAGCTGCCCAACACACAATTAGCAAGATGAAGGCACACGAAGCTTTTGTCTTCATTGAAAGGATATTGCTGCACCTGAATGAGTTCTCAAGGAAGTGGAGACAATTGAGAATGACACATCTCAGATGCGGTAAACCTTCATTAACAATAGTGTGCATTTGCCATATTTGTTAAGTGAATTGGGGTGGGGGCAGCAGTGTCAACACATTTACAAAACAGAGGAGAAAAGACAGTGAAATAGGACAATACTGATTTAGAATTCATGAAAAATTTGGACAGAGAAGATTACATTTACCTTCAATTACTTATAAAGAAAGGAGACATTTCAAAGCACATTAATAGGACATAGAGCATTTTAGGGAACATGTTTAGCTTGCTCAAGAAAATAAGATGCTCTGGTTCTTTGCATTTGATATGCAAATCTTCAATGATCTTTCTTTGTTTTTTTTAAATTTAAGAATTGTTGTCACATAATGTTACATTAGTTACAGGTGTCTAACATAGCAATTCCATAAGTCTATAGGTTATGCTTCCATCTGTTACCACACAATGCTATAATACCATTGACCACATTCCCTATGTTGTAACTTTTACCCCCACGATTTATTCATTCTCTTCCTTCTTTATCTATTAAAGCAACTTTGCCAGGAATTTTACATGCGGTAACATTCTTAATGATGTACTTAATAATTCTGTGCTTAAAAGTAATAGAATATTCTAACTCAGATTCTAATTTAATGTATTCTTTCCCATTTGCTTCATTTACTTAGACCTCACTACGTTGGTGATGTTCCAGAAAGAAATGCTCAAAGACAGTGGAGTAAAAAAAAATTTGTTTTAGAAAATACAATCTTACTAATAGGGAAACTCTTTTCATCCTGATCTTCAAGGAGAATGGAATCAGTGAACATATGCAGCAAGCCGGGAATTTTTTTACAAAGAGCCTGTTTGGACTTAGCTGAACTAATGTCACCTTCCTTGGGTATTTACCCAAGTCCTCAAACTTTGGAAAAAGGACAAAGTCTAGTCTCTTGAAGACTAGTTTGGATTTCTTGAGATAGGAGGGCAAAAGGTTATATACGACAAGGCAGGTTCAGTCAGAGGAATGTTCCATGAGGCTGACAGAAGTGGAATCTGTTGTCAAGGCCTTCAGATGCTCCCCTGAGCTCACTCATCCTGCTCTCATTCCCCCAGGGAATGCTGTTGTCCTGGTCTGGGCAGTGGCCTTGTGTGGTCAACATTGGCTCAGGCTGCAGCACTGGCTGTATTCTGTCATAAAAAAGGCCCGTGATCATTCTGCTCAGAGTGGAAAGCCTTGGTGAAAAGATGTCACAACACCCAATCTGGAGCAGAATCCTGGCTCTCCAGAAATGCACTGGGCTGCTAATCTCTGACCCCAGGGCTTCATCCGTTTAGTGATTCAGTATGCCTTGCTTTAAGAGCCTGACTAGCAAGATTTCAGCCTAGTTTGCCTTGAGGGAGTCTCTTAAAATGCTATTTATAGTGCATAATCAACATAATCCTATTTGCAAGTACAGTATCATACATAATGAACCATTTGATTTGCAAATTTCCTAATGCCATTAATCTGACAACTTTTGTGCCAGGTCAGACTGCCTGAGCTGCAGCCTTCACTAATAAAATCTCAAGGCTGACACCTTGGTGGTTTATTTCAAGAGTGTTGGTGTGGATTATAGGAAGGGAATGTTCTGTAAAGGGAGGTGTTCCTGGTACTCTTGGAGAGACTTCTGTTAGCTTGTTGCAGTCATTGAATGGTATAGGATAACGTGTTAGATAACAGAAAGGTTCTGTTTCTGAACTGGCCCTTCAGGGCTGTGTGATTTTGGACCACTTAACATCTGAGGGCGTTGGGCTAGTTGGACACTACAAGGAGTCCTTCCCAAATTCTCCACGGGAATGTCTTCTGCCATTCTCTCCATTTCCTGTGTGTGTACCTCCACCAGCTAGCCAATGATGCTCTATTGAAGTTACTTACTTCCAGTCTATTTCTCTCACTAGGATATAAGCTCTGTAAGGTCAGGGACTGGGTCTTATTCATTCTCAACCCCCGGCACCTAGCAGGTGACTGGTACATGGTAGGAAACCAACACATTTTCTGATCTGAGCCAAGGTAAGGTCTCTTCAAGCTATGAACACTCATGATTCTAAGTTAGGCACTATTCAAAGAATTGCAGGGAGAAGTCAAAATGGGAATGTATTCAGGAATATTTGCTGGTAAATGTGATCGTAGTGACCAAAAAAGTTGAGTTAATGATTCTCATCCTTGACTACACATTAGAATCATCTGGCAAATTTGACAACAAAGAAACAGAAACGATGCTCCTCTCCCCCAATCGGGTTCTGATCTAATTGCTCATCTTTCTCCCTATTTCCTTTCCATTTCATTATCCTGGTTCTTCCTTCCCCCGGTTGATCCTGTGTGCAGCCAGGGTTGAGGAAATCTTACTGCTCCAAACCTTACTCAATGTGGATATCGAGCTATTCTTATCTATTAGAGTTTTTAGCTTCATACATAAAACATCAAAGTAATACATGCTCCTTGTATAAGAAACTCAGAAAATTACATATAAGTAGAAGATAAGGAAGAAGATAAAAATACCTGTCATTTTAGTATTCAGAGAGAATTACTTTTTTACATTTTGTTGTATCTCCTTCCCAACATACATCTTTCTCTCTAAGAAAAATGTAGATACTGTTTTGTAACTTGTTTTTTTTTTCACTTACTAGTATTGTAAACATCTTTCCATGTCAATAAAAACATTTCTTTGCTAGTATTAATTTTTCATAGGCAGAACTGAGTTGTATTTCCTTCAGCCTCTTTCTTTATAGACCTAAATAAGGTGCATTGGATACATTTAGAATTGAAATTTGTTTTGAAAACAGTGTTGTTTTTCTTAACATCTCAAACAACCATTTCCCACAGAATGCATCTAGTAAGGAATATTTTCTACTTTTTGGCTATTTATTCCATTGTATATGTAGCTTTGTGGATACAACAGTAGATCTGAGAATAAAAGACCACACTAAATTGGATTTCTGTGATTCTGGTAACACAAAACAGCCTGTACTTAGATACTAAATTTCCTTAGAGATTTTCGTAAGATAACACAGGTTTGAATTCTGTACATACGATATACAAACCTATGGTACCTGGGTAGCTCAGTCATTGTCCTATTCCCAATATGCACAGAACAAAAATTTTAAATAAAATAAAATAAAATAAAATAAAATAAAATAAAATAAAATAAAATAAAAGTTTTTAGAAAGGATATGCAAAACCATAGTACTCAGATATCAAATGGTACAAATTTTCATATGTAAATATAAAATTAATAAACTTAGTGTTTAACCTAAATTGTAGTCTAGAAAGAGAGCAATGAAGTTGTACCCTAAATCTTTATAAAGAGTAAAAAGACAAATGAAATAATTAAAAGAAAAAAATCACCAGAGATGCCCGTGGAAATTGTCAGATTATCCAAGAACCTCCTGGATCTCTTAGACATTCTGAATCACAACATTTTTCTTCCTTCCATGCAACTCCCCACCACCCAGAACAAAAGTTTGAGAAGCTCTGGAAACCACCTGCTGTTTGGAGCCACTATACTAAGACTGATACTAAACACTAACACAGAGTGGATTTAATCTGGTCTGTCCCAGGGTCACCACTTGCTCCCTTGGGGAATATGGGAAAGTCCCTAGAAATACCACACCCCAGACTCACCCAGGCAGTGTCCTGTCCATCAACAGACACTTATCCTGCTTACCATCTCTCATGCATTCCTGTAAACCCTGCCCCTGAGTTGAGTGAAAAGCTGTTAAATGGAAAACTACCGTCACTCATCTTAATAGGAAAAATTATGTTTAATTTCATCCCAATCCAGGACACTAAACCACATTTTACTAACACGGAAACATTTCAGATGAATGACAAAAGACAAATTATTCTAAGTCATACATAACAATGTGAAAATAAATACATATAATTTGTTGATGAAAAGTGATAAAAGTTTACCAAGGGAGGGAGAGAAGCCTGGATAGTAGTAGCTGGTGGTGAGCAGAGGAGGGGTGTCAGGTGATTGTCACAGGCAAGGTTTCTGAGGCTGAGGAGTGCACTCAGACTGCATTTAACAATAAAATGAAAGCACAGAACACCTTTATGGCGATGTAAAGGTGAGAGGCTTTGGAAACGTGTGGAGATGGTGTGTGTGCACCACACACAGAAGAGTCATAAAACTGCGACCCTCTCACCCCTGTCATATGGCACACACACCAGAGCAAAACATCTCTGGTTCGTCCAAATATGGAGCACAATTCACATTAGTCCATGGAATACCAGCTAACTAGAAACTGTTTTACTGAGTGTGTTTTTGATTGAAATCATAATGTTGCAATAGCACTTCTCATTTATTTAGTGTGTTTTTTTAATGCAAATCATTATACCAAAAGAAAAAACAATTAAAAGGGGTGTCATTGTCTGAAAACTGGTTTAATTTTTCGAAAGCCATGATGGTGAAGTGTCATTAACTGAAAGTCTGTCAGGTGAGTCTGGACAAATGTGCCCTAGTCAGAGACGTGCTTTGGTCCTTTAGAAGTGAGTAATGTAAGTTCCGGATGTTTCATTTGTATGGCTCATTTCACCCATCTGGGTAAAGTCCAGGATTTCTCATAATGAGTCTGCTTTTTAATTTTCCTAATTTTAATTTCCATTAAAGAGAGTTTACTGGTAGCTCAAAAATTTGAGTGCAAGATGGATTTAAGGTAATTGTGGAATGTATAATGAACACACAAAAAGCTTATAGAAAAGCACATGGCACTTATTACATTTTTCAGGAATAGTTGAGTTTTACCAAATGGCAGCGATCATTCACTTCTTCAGCCAGTCCTTTGTTGCTATGTTAATAGCTCAGTCATATATGCAGTCATTTCCATGTTTTAGGCATTAAGCACTCTATTTTGTTAGAGCATGGGAAACTTCTGACATTAGGAAATACACATTCCTTAAATATGCTTTACTAATTGTTTGACATTACTGCTAGTCAGAGTAGCACCGTTAGTAAGGGGATGAAGGATGTACATTTCTAAGCACAGAATAAACCTCTGGTCTTTCCATTTAACAAGTGTAATCACTGCGTGTTAACCAAGTAAGAAACAAAATGAAGCAGCAAGGAGTAGTTTTAATTTTGCTATTCTCTATATGGGAAATAGGAAATAGTATGGCTCCTTTTCTTTCTTGTGGAAACAAAACAATAGTAAGACTGTAAAAGAAAGCATTCTTTTCACAGTTCAAGCAACCTACCAACTTCCAACCTCCTACAAATCCAGCTAGAGCTATGAGGGAAAAGAGGCCTCCAGTGATTTGGTTTTTGGAGGGGAAATGGGGGATGGGCTTGGAGGGCAGTGTATCATGAAGGTCTTGTCTTGCTACTCTGCATTTTTACCTTGGATTTATTGGGTGTGTGCTTTTCCTCTCTGTAATACATTATGCACTCCCTCTAGTGTCAGAATTTGTATATGATCCGAAACCCAGCTTGACAAAGTGCTGCTATAAACATTAGAGTAAGGTTCAGGCTCCTAATTATGCCATATTTCAAAGATATTAAAGGCCACCTAATAACATGAAGAACAGCCCTGCATGAAGACGCTCTGGCTCAGAAAAGAACGCATATTTTAACCTGTGTTATGAGGAGACTTCTTCCAATTTTCCTCTCCTCTTCAAAGTGTCTATAAATAAGCTTAGAGCATTATTAAAGCTTTAAATTCCTTTAATAATCTGAAGTATTTATTAATTCTAAATTCTGTAGCAACAACCAAAAAAGAAAAAAAAACCCACATAAAAACAACAACAACAAAAACAACCAGAGATGAAAGAAAGTCTCAGATAGAAAGGAAAGCCTGTAGGAACATCATGAAATGTGTTGTCATTGAGATTTTCAGAAGCTTATTAGCTATTTTATATCCATTTTTCTTTTAGGAACTGAGAGGTATAATGGCTGTTGTTTGATTCAGTCACATCCTATAAACTCTGCTGCTGCTGGCTTACCTAGCACAGATCCCCTTTCTTCAACTAACACACTTCTTTGGCCATTTCTTTCCCACCTATCCTGGATGCCTTGAGGAAAGCTGACACTCTGGCCCTGAGTGATGTGCTGGCAATTCCCATGTCCTTCCCAGTGATGGCTCAGGAACAGGCACATGACCCAATTTTGGTCAATAAGATGCATCAAAGAAACATTCTTCTTCAGTCTTCTGGCCCAGCTTCCAGAAGTGATGCTTTTCTTTTGGATGCTGATATGATGGCTGGAACTGCAGCAGCTATCCTGTTACTCAGTGTGAGAATGAGGTTGACATTGGAGGAGATTAAGGGCAAGAGAATCACAGGGTCATGCAGCAGGTGTCCCCTGGATAAGTCCACTCCAGAGCCTACCCTGTGGATGTGTTACTTAGTATGGGAGCCAACATATGCATGATTATTTAAGCCAGTTTAATTTGGGGGGGGGTGTTATTACTTATAGCCAAAATGATCTCCAAACTTATAACTATTGTCATACTTCATTAAGCAATCTTCTTATATTGAAAACCCAATTACATATAAATCTAGTTTTACATCCATTTTCATGAAAATTCATGCAGAAAAATACAGTACAATATAATGGTTAGTTAATGAGGACTGTATTTGCTGTCTAGCACGCATAACAAACCACCCCAAAACTTGGCAATCTAAAATAATAATAAATATTTACTATCTGTAAGAGTTTCCATGGGTCAGGAACTTGAGAGTAATGTACCTGGGTGGTTGCAGTTGAGATGTCAGCTGAGACTACACTCATCTGAAGGCTTGACTGGAGCTGGGCCATCTGCTTCCAAAATGGATCACTGACACAGCTGGTAAGTTGGTGCTAGATGTTGGTGAGAAGCTTCAGTTTCTTCCCACATGAACTAATCCACAGGCTGTTTGAGTGTCCTTAGACATGACCTCTGGCTTCCCCAAGAGTGAAGGATCTATCCAAGAAAGTGGAAGCTAGGTAGAGGCTATTCTTTTCATGACATAGCCTCAGAAACCATATAAGCGTCATTTCTACCATATTCTAATCACTAGAAGCAAATCTCTGAGTTCATCCTTCAATCAATGGGCGGGAAATAGGCTCTAACTTTTGAAGGGAGGAAGGTTAAAGAACTTTAAAACCACCATGAGGATGCTCATCTACAGAGGATATACTGGGGATCTTCACTGAGCTGTATATTCCTTAGGTCTCTAGGAGTACAGGTGTAATCATACAGCCAGTACTTTTTATTAGCTGACAGGCACTCATTATATATATGTAGCCATATAGTTTGCACAACTCTATGAGTTAAGTGCTATTATTTCATTTTGTTTTTTTTTTTAATATATGAAATTTATTGTCAAATTGGTTTCCATACAACACCCAGTGCTCATCCCAAAAGGTGCCCTCCTCAATACCCATCACCCACCCTGCCCTCCCTCCCACCCCCCAACAACCCTCAGTTTGTTCTCAGTTTTTAACAGTCTCTTATGTTTTGGTTCTCTCCCACTCTAACCTCTTTTTTTTTTTTCTTCCCCTCCCCCATGGGTTTCTGTTAAGTTTCTCAGGATCCACATAAGAGTGAAACCATATGGTATCTGTCTTTCTCTGTATGACTTATTTCACTTAGCATCACACTCTCCAGTTCCATCCACGTTGCTACAAAAGGCCATATTTCATTCTTTCTCATTGCCACGTAGTATTCCATTGTGTATATAAACCACAATTTCTTTATCCATTCATCAGTTGATGGACATTTAGGCTCTTTCCATAATTTGGCTATTGTTGAGAGTGCCGCTATAAACATTGGGGTACAGGTGCCCCTATGCATCAGTACTCCTGTATCCCTTGGATAAATTCCTAGCAGTGCTATTGCTGGGTCATAGGGTAGGTCTATTTTTAATTTTCTGAGGAACCTCCACACTGCTTTCCAGAGCAGCTGCACCAATTTGCATTCCCACCAACAGTGCAAGAGGGTTCCCGTTTCTCCACATCCTCTCCAGCATCTATAGTCTCCTGATTTGTTCATTTTGACCACTCTGACTGGCGTGAGGTGATATGTGAGTGTGGTTTTGATTTGTATTTCCCTGATAAGGAGCGACGTTGAACATCTTTTCATGTGTCTGTTGGCCATCCGGATGTCTTCTTTAGAGAAGTGTCTATTCATGTTTTCTGCCCATTTCTTCACTGGGTTATTTGTTTTTCGGGTGTGGAGTTTGGTGAGCTCTTCATAGATTTTGGATACTAGCCCTTTGTCTGATATGTCATTTGCAAATATCTTTTCCCATTCCGTTGGTTGCCTTTTAGTTTTGTTGGTTGTTTCCTTTGCTGTGCAGAAGCTTTTTATCTTCATAAGGTCCTAGTAATTCACTTTTGCTTTTAATTCCCTTGCCTTTGGGGATGTGTCAAGTAAGAGATTGCTATGGCTGAGGTCAGAGAGGTCTTTTCCTGCTTTCTCCTCTAGGGTTTTGATGGTTTCCTGTCTCACATTCAGGTACTTTATCCATTTTGAGTTTATTTTTGTGAATGGTGTGAGAAAGTGGTCTAGTTTCAACTTTCTGCATGTTGCTGTCCAGTCCTCCCAGCACCATTTGTTAAAGAGACTGTCTTTTTTCCATTGGATATCCTTTCCTGCTTTGTCAAAGATGAGTTGGCCATACGTTTGTGGGTCTAGTTCTGGGGTTTCTATTCTATTCCATTGGTCTATGTGTCTGTTTTTGTGCCAATACCATGCTGTCTTGATGATTACAGCTTTGTAGTAGAGGCTAAAGTCTGGGATTGTGATGCCTCCTGCTTTGGTCTTCTTCTTCAAAATTACTTTGGCTATTCGGGGCCTTTTGTGGTTCCATATGAATTTTAGGATTGCTCGTTCTAGTTTCGAGAAGAATGCTGGTGCAATTTTGATTGGGATTGCATTGAATGTGTAGATAGCTTTGGGTAGTATTGACATTTTGACAATATTTATCCTTCCAATCCATGAGCAGGGAATGTCTTTCCATTTCTTTATATCTTCTTCAATTACCTTCATAAGCTTTCTATAGTTTTCAGCATACAGATCTTTTACATCTTTGGTTAGATTTATTCCTAGGTATTTTATGCTTCTTGGTGCAATTGTGAATGGGATCAGTTTCTTTATTTGTCTTTCTGTTGCTTCATTGTTAGTGTATAAGAATGCAACTGATTTCTGTATCCTGCAACTTTGCTGAATTCATGTATCAGTTCTAGCAGACTTTTGGTGGAGTCTATTGGATTTTCCATGTATAATATCATGTAATCTGCAAAAAGCGAAAGCTTGACTTCATCTTTGCCAATTTTGATGCCTTTGATTTCCTTTTGTTGTCTGATTGCTGATGCTAGAACTTCCAGCACTATGTTAAACAACAGTGGTGAGAGTGGACATCCCTGTCGTGTTCCTGATCTCAGGGAAAAAGCTCTCAGTTTTTCCCCATTGAGGATGATGTTAGCTGTGGGCTTTTCATAAATGGCTTTTATGATCTTTAAGTATATTCCTTCTATCCCGACTTTCTCAAGGGTTTTTATTAAGAAAGGGTGCTGGATTTTGTCAAAGGCCTTTTCTGCTATTATTTCATTTTGAATGTGGGAACTCAGTTACAGAGTTCAGCTTGTCCAAGGTCATATAGCTAGTAAGTTTCAGGTATAGGATTTGAACCCAGGCAATCTGGCTGTATGGTCTGTGCTTTTAAATATCTCATATTTTCTCCTTGATAGTCTACACCTGTAGGTGTAGTCCAGGAAAAAATTGGTAATTATCTATATTTCACTGGCTCGCTGCCTTCTCATGAAGGCCTTAGACCCCCACATAGTCCTTCCAAACATTCCCGGCAGTTGCCAAGGGTTGTATATTATGTGCTTATGAGAGGCTATTATGTGGCATCAGCCATGCCCTTCCCTTCTCCTCTTCTGGCTTCCTTTCAGGTTACTATTAAATATCAGTATCTCCCCCTACATGGTCACTGTATAGAGGGGCAAGAAGCCAAGTACTCAGAGAACTTTTAGTGAAACAACTATTTCTGTTTGTACTTTGATGTTCCCCTGTAGTCCCTCTACCCCAGGCGGAAAACACGAAGCCCATTTTCCTCATGCCTTTCTGCAAACAACCTGCACCCTCCTGTTCTCAGGAAGACCTCCTTCCTTGGAGAACTTCAGCCTTCACACAAGCCAGCTCTGGCAGACCTTCCTCAATGGTTCACCAGACGTGTCTGGATGGTCCAAACCTCAGGGACAAGGCTGAGATCTTATATAGGATTTCTAACACATTAAAAAAGTGAAGGAAAGAAAGTGCTACAGGATAAAATTACATTTCAAGAAAATGGGAGTATTCATAAGTAATTCTCATGTATAAATAACTCATTGCCTTACACTGAAATAAAATATCTCATTGGATACCTTAGACATTTTGGATATGCCCATTAGTTACAAATCTTCTCACCACATGCTCCTGAGACTTCTCTAGTTGCTCTTCCCAGGAGTACTCATTGAGCAGCTACTGTCTTCCAGGCAAATGCCACACACAGGGAAGCCAGCATGAGCAGACACACATGGCCCCCAATGTTATGGAGGGCTAGCTAAGTGCGGAGTATGGAAAGGGGACTGCCATTTACAGATCCTATTACTGAAGTGGGAACTTGTGGCTTTGAACATTGATTGAAATCTTTTAACTTCTAGATCTGATGTATTTCACTGAAAGTAAACTAGGAGGCTTTGGAACCAGGTCCACTGGAGTCTTGTCATTGCAATTCTGGCTCCAAAGCCCTGTATGCCTCACAGGGGCATTGACACAGAAATTAGAGGTAGATTTTTAAAAAAGAAAACCTGGGAAAGAGGCATAAATTTGTTTTCAGCTGAGTAGGGGAAAAGGCTCCAGCCCACATCAATTTCTGTCTAATTTATAGTGTTAATAAAACCTGTACCACACTATTTAGTCCTTGATTACTGCTCATGCACTGTCTGGTACAATTTTAAATGATTTTAAGTCCATTCACAAACTGGCCGCCCAAGAAGCTAGTTAGCTCCTTAGAGGAAGGGAGTCACCTTTCTCTTTGGGGCTGGGCTCAGGCTGGCTCTGCAGTGCACCCTCAGTGAATGTAAATGGAAGCTGATGCCACAGCTGATGTCTTTGGCTGCTCTAGGTTGTTCTTGCCCCTTTTATTCTTCAAACCCATCATTCTGGACTTGGCCTTGTGACCCCCACATCCTCCTCTTATCCCTACCTTCTTGGGTCCTGTTTGTGTTAACCTCTTTTCTCAGTCCTTTCCTGAGTTTGAAGGTGATTTGCTTTCCATTCATTCACAGAGTACACGTTACTGTGCATTACTATATACCAGACACTCTGCTAGGCATACAAAGGCAACTAGCTCCTTGCCTTCAAAGGGATTATAGTCCCATGGGGGGGGGGGGGGGGGCGGAGATACAAGTGAATCAAGGGTATAGTATCACATGAAAAGCACCAAGACAGAGGGAGGGTCTGGGTGTTGTGAGAGCCCCAGGGAATGGCAAAGGAAATCAGATGGGAGCATTAAATCAGATTTCCCTGGGGAATGAGGAGAAGGGATGAACATTTTAGAGGATAAATTTGTGATAAACAGATGATCCTAAAATATCCAAGCTACCAAAAGTCTAAGTAACTTAATCCAGCTGTCATACTACAGATGAGGAGAGAGATCCACTGAGGGTAAGGTCATTGTCAATTTTTGCAAACCCTGCTGCTGGCAAAGCCAAGGCTAGAGCTGAGAATGTGGGGTAGCCAGATTTGGTGATGAGGGGATTACAACTCCAGTCTGAAGTGAACATGGAAATAGGAAAGCAGTTAGTATAACTCAGGTGAGAACTGAGAGAAACAAGATGCTGGCATGTACCAGATGCAGGGGGAAAAGTGGCCAGATTCTACCCACATGTAATGGGAAAAGCTAACAGAATTGGCTCATGATCTAGATAAGGTATATGAGAGAAAGAGTCCAGGATGGCTGTAGGTTTGGGCCTGAGCAATTAGAAGCTTGAAGTTTTTAACAACTAAAATGTAGAATATGGTAGAAAAAAATAGAGGAAAATTAAGATTTGTTTGAAACATGTTAAATTTAAGATGCCTATTAAATATCCAGGTAGAGATATCTAACTGGCAACTGGATATACAAGCCTGGCGTTAGGCTGGAGGTGAACATTTTGGGTTCATCAGCATGTAGATGGAACTTAAAGCCATAAGAGGATGAAATCTCCTAGGGAAGGAGAGAAGACAGATGAGAGAAGGGGTCTGAGGACTCAGCTTTGGACACACCATTGTTCATAATGGGAAAGATGAGAAGGAACCAGCAAAGGGAACCTCAGAATGAGCAGCTCTTAAGGTAGGAAGAGAACCAAGGGAGAATAGTTTCCTAGGGTCAAGCTAAGGCTGTCTCTCTAGGAGGATGGAATGATCTACTCTCAAATTATGCCAATATGTTTAATTAAATGATTAGTGAGAAATTCCCATTGACTTTGGCAAGATGGAGGTTGTTGAAGACCTCAACAGAAGCAGTGTTGGTGGAGTGACGGGGACAATAGGCTGAGTGGATTCAAGAAATAATGACAGCAGAAAACGTTGAGACAGAAGACTCTTCAGAAGATTTCTACTGTGAAGGGCAGCAGAAAAATGAGGCAGTGTCTAGAGGAAGATGTAGTGTCCAGAGAGTTTTCTTTCTCAGATGGGAGGTTACAGTCTCTTTGTGTTTCATGGGAATGATCCAGAAGATGGGGTACAATTACTGATGCAGAAGAAAGAAGCTACACCTGAAAGAGCTACCTTCAGAGTAGGAGAGAGGGTGGGAATGAGTGTGCTGGACCAGTGGGGTGGTCTCAGGTAGATCCATGGTGGCTCACCACTTTAACAGGAGAGAAGGCCAGTTCAGGTAGGTAAGTGTATGGTTCTGGTGGTGAGAGCATGTGAAAATTTGTTTCCGATCATTTCTGTTTTCTCAGTGAAAGAGGAAGCAAAGAAAGAAAATGAGGCCGAAGTTTTGGATGTTTGAGAAGAGAGGAAGAACTTTAAGAGTCATTTAGGAGACTGGGACTGTCAACTGACTAGGACAATAGAGCGGGACTTCAAGACTAATGTTAGAGTTTTGTGCTCATCTATTTACAATGAGGCAATCAGCACAATTGTGTGTCTTCCTTCAGTCACATTCAGCTGTTTGGGGACTTGTGCACAGTAAACAGAGAGTTGGATTTAACCAGGTATATTAACCATGCGTTTCCCAAATTTGGCATCTGGAATCTTGCTGACCCTAGAGAGCCTGCCCATCCCAGGGCTGCCAATTCCTAAAGATAAAGGACAGGCCTGTGAGCATGTCTTGCATATGCAAACCAACCAAATGAGAGCCCATACCCTAACCACCTCCTGTACTGGCTCTCACACACAGGGCCACGAATCCCCTAATCACTCAAGAGCAGATACCAGGGACTATTAGGGACAGCCCCTATGGCCCTACAGCCCTCTGAAATTACTCAAACTAGCCAATCCTAAACCTGCCTACTTGCCTCACTCATTCCTTCCTGTGGAAACCACAGTAAAGGCTCTTACTCATGTTTTGCCCTGGCTCTCTCACTCCTGACTAACCTGGTGATTCTCTGTGTAATTCCCCCTGTGATAGAATGTGCTCCCTTCTCTTGGCATCTTTGAAACAAATTATCTTTTCAATGGCAGTCATCTCCTGATCTGTTGGCCTCACCATATTGAATAATAATAAAATGTACATTTAAAACCTTTTTAGAGTTTACTTATCTTGAGAGAAAGAGAGAGAGGAAGAGAGAGAGGGAGAGAGAGAGGGAGAGAGAGAGAATCCCAAGTAAGTTCTGCACCATCAGCACTGAGCCTGATGTGGGGCTTGATCTCATGAACTGAGAGACCATGACCTGAGCTGAAATCAAGGGTCAGTTCCTTAACCAACTGAGCCAACCAGGTGCCCCCCAGAAATGTACATTTTAAAATACAGGATAAACTAAACTCAACTAAACTAAAATAAACTAAAATAAAATACAGTATTGTGTTTTATCAGGGACGAGGGAGTGGGTATAAGGATGGACCAAGGACTCTACACTGGAAAAGAAAGAAATCCAGCACATAAGAGAAAGGGATAGTAAAAGTAGTCCTGTCAATAGATTAGGGGTCTGATGAGTTGGAGAACCATTGGAACCGAGGTACTGGGATGGGGTAGATTAAAAAATAGGGGGTGTTGGTCAGACAGTGGGATGACTGAAATTGAAAGCATGGAGAGAGGGCATTTACTGACAATGACTTGGTGTAGGGTATGGCCATGGGGGTGGATTGCTGGCAGGGGGGTGACCGTGTGGAAGATGATCAGAGGAGTGGAGGCCAAGGATGCAAAAGGGTTTTAGAAGAATCATCTATGTGGATACTGAAATCAACAAGAATTATATCAGGGATAATGTTGAGGGGGAGAGAGTGGATCAGGTGCTAAAATCCTCAAGGGGTAAGGAGGAGTGACCTGGACGTGAGTAATGGCTATGACAGTTTTATTACAGTCTTTAAAGGCAGTAGTACATCAGACATGAATCTGGGCATAGCACCACAGCACACTTCCTCCTAGAAATCAAGTAGGGGGGGCCATGTATATTTTCTGGCAGTAAGTATAACACTTCTTTCATAGATACCAGTTAGTGCAGCTGCATCCAAGCTGCTGTTCCATATTGCTTCAGAATTTCCCAGAGGTGCCTGAGGGACTGCCCACTGTGTGCACGTTGTGGGGAGGGGTGGTGCAGGCGTGGAAAGGGATTGTCTAGTGAAAAGGAGAACAAAGAGATGGGGCTTTGGGTTCTCCGCTCTAGGTCCATCCAACCTGAGAAGCTCTATTTTTCATTGTTTATATTTGGGGTTTTCCTTAGCGGTGTCAGATGTACATAAGATACTTGCAACTCTTTCAAATTTTTCCATGTTTATGAATTTAGGGTTCAAAAAGGATTCCAAACACATTCCTTGCAAATGCCATCAGTTTACTGAATGGGTTTTCATTGTGTAGAACAATTATGGTAAGGGACAGAGGATTTAATTATTTATTATTACTTTTAATGTCTATTTCTTTTTTGAGGGAGAAAGAGAGAGAGACAGAGCATGAGTGGGGGAAGGGCAGAGAGAGAGGGAGACACAGAATCCGAAGCAGGCTCCAGCTTCTGAGCTGACAGCACAGAGCCTGACGCTGGGCTCGAATTCATGGACCGTGAGATCATGACCTGAGCTGAATGAAGGTGGCCGCTTAACTGACCGAGCCACCCAGGCACCCCAGGGACAGAGGATTTAAATTAAGGCACATATGAACCTGTGAATTAATGGATTGGGTGATAAAGATATTCTGGTCTATTTGAAATAAACTTTTCAGGAATTCCTCTTTTATTGGGAACAATTTATTTCTCCCATTTTATTTGCAAAGTTTTTATCCCAGTAAGTGACACTGGAGTTAGGCGGAGGTGTATAACACATACAGACAAATATAACCATTGATTTTTTTTTTTCACTGATATAATTTTATTGTGGCATATGTTTTGTCGAGATGTTGTGACATTACCTCAGGAAAGTCTGATACATTCTCCTAAGTCTACAATGTAAATGTTTTGACTCAGCAAATGTTTCCTTCAGGACAAACACTGAAAGTTAGCAAAGCCATTTTGCTAAAAAGTCTCCTGGATTATATAGTATTCATCTCCAATGATTAACCTTGACCACAGCAAACTTGGTTTGGTTTGTTTTGTTTTGTTTTGTTTTAAATCATAGAGAAAATCTTAGGGTCTTATGGCTACACCTCTATGTGAAGTCAAGAAATTGATCTTGTCCCATTTTCCCTTGAGAAGGCAATCTCCCCCCTTCTTTTTATTTTTTTTTTTTAATTTTATTTTTTTTTAAATTTTTTTTCAACGTTTTTTATTTTTATTTTTGGGACAGAGAGAGACAGAGCATGAACGGGGGAGGGGCAGAGAGAGAGGGAGACACAGAATCGGAAACAGGCTCCAGGCTCCGAGCCATCAGCCTAGAGCCTGACGCGGGGCTCGAACTCACGGACCCCGAGATCGTGACCTGGCTGAAGTCGGACGCTTAACCGACTGCGCCACCCAGGCGCCCCTCCCCCCTTCTTTTTAAAGCGAACTCCAAAAGGTGTCCCACCAGATGAAATGAACAAGCAGTAGCTCTCTTGCTCCAGTGCACAATGTACTGATTCAAAAAAGGCTTTGCTTATCTGGTATTTGGGTAAATTTGCTTGAGAATAATAAAATTGGCTCACTCAGTTTTCCTCTGAAGTTCAAACACGCCTGGAGCAGCGCTTGTTCTGGGGATTTCTGTGCAGATTAGATTTGAGCTTCTCAGGCCTGGCTGTGCAGAGTGGCACCTGCAAAGGCCACAGACAATTTATCTGTGCTTGTGCGGAAGCCTGGACTTGATGTGCACGGTTGTTCCTTAATTACAACTGCCTGAGAAGGTTCAAAAAATTCTTTGTAAATCTGTGTGAGGTTTTTCCTCCATTCTTCTAAGAAGCTGGACAGTGGACATTCCTCTCAGGTGGTAATATTGAGACTTTGATGCCAGCTGCCATCAACTGTCACAGATAGTCTGGGTCACTGGATCCGGTGGTGACTCTCTGAACCTCGGTTGGAGTGTCATGATTAGAAAAGAGCTATTGGATGGAGAAATATAAATTTAGACCCGAATCCAAGGCACTTGAACTCAATCATCTCAGACAGCCTGTTCTCTTATACTTTGCTGGGGGTGGTTTTTAATTGAAACAGGATACATTTGGTTTTAAATATTTACTCCTTTTACCACATATCTGATAGATTCAAGCATGACAGGCAATGCATCAAGGCATTAGAACACTATTTCGAGTCCAAAGACCTTAAGACCTGGCTCTGACACTAAGAGTGTAGTCACGGGGCAAGAATCTCTAACTTCTCTGAATTTCCATCTTTCATTTACCTCCCAGAGCTGTTGTAAGGGTCTAACGAAACTTTGTAATGGTCCATTAAGATACAAGGTGTATTTATTATAAAGATTATACTGTAAACTTGAAACATACTCAGAGATCCTTGCTGGTTAGCCTCTCTCTGTGGAAACAAACGTTAAGCTGTTCTTATGAGGTTGGCTAGATGCACACCCAGTACCCAGCATAAATTCTGCCATATAATTCTTACCATATTTACTCGTTGCTGAATGAAATAAAATTTTCAGAGCATAAATATGTGGGGTTAGAATTCCTATGCCCTATGGATAGGACAGCTGGACTTTCACTGCAGCTATCAGCAAATATTAATACATGCTCGCATCTATCTATATGGTTCAGGAGGGTCTGGAGTATCGCCAGTTGCTGTGAAAGGGTAGATGATCCCAGTTGGTGGGTGGCAGATGTAAGACATAGAGCTACTTGGAAGGTGCCTTGGGCAAGTGAGGAATGAGTGAGGGATACTATGGGAGGAAGAAACTTTGGAAGCGTTTGCTTAGAGTTTTCCCTGATCATTCTTTCTTGGAATGACTTCAGTCATTCCCAGGTCAGTCACGGGCCTTGGTGGGCTAGTAAGTATCTGCCAATGGTTGGCCTAATTGGGAGTCACATAATCAAGGATGTTCTCTGATGTTCCCACAGATGTGAAGCCCTTAGATCTCACGTTTTACCTGATAGTGATAGAAATACCTGTTTATACTCAATACATCAGGTTCTGCTTCCACCTAGGATATAGACAGCTGAAAAGAGTACCACTCTTTTTAACAGGCAAAACCTCAATGAACAGCATCATAATTCTTCTTGAAGCCATCAAAGATCTGAGATTGTAGGCAACCAAACATCCTCAAATCCAAGAAAAGACAGGGCCTTCCAAGGAGAGATGGGAGGAAAACACTGGCTCAGTGGCACAGACAGGGCATAAGAGCTGCCAGGCCAACCATTGCCACACAAGTGAGTAAGAAGAATTCAACTAAAACTTTGAATAGCTGCAAAGGCTGAATGTGGACTAGGGTGAAAATATAGAATCCTGCGGAGCTTTGGACACACTGGGAGTTCACAGACACCTGCAGACTTCTTCACAGACCTTGCCCAGTACTCACTGAGAAAGACTGGGCACCAAGAGGAGACTGGCCTAGAGGAGGGCAATGGCCTACACTGTGTGTAGATTCTCTCCCCTCCAGGAGGTGGAGTCACCACCCATCCCCTTGAGTGTGAGCTGTAACTTCACAGTGGAGAAAACTAGGCATGATCAAGGTCGCCATCACCAATAACTCATGAGGACACCATGTCTCCCTGACGACACCATGAGAAGGGTACTTCACCTCTGTGGTACTTTTATCCTCCAAATCCATAATCTCAGTCTAATCATGAGAAAACACAGGACAAGCCTAAGTTGAGGGCCAAACTACAAAATACCTAACCCATATGCTTAACAAGTGTCAAGGTCATAAAAAACAAGAAAAGATGAACTGTCACAGATCAGACTAAGGGGACATGTGGGCTAAATGCAAGGTGGGCCCCTAGATGAAATCTGTTTTTTCATCAGATGAAAAAACTGATGAGATCCAAATAAAGTCTATGGTTCAGTTAATAGTAGTTAGGAGTATTAATATGTTAGTTTTGGTAAGTATACTGTGGCTATGAAAGATGTTAACGTTAGCAGAAGCTGGTGAAGAATGTATGAGAACTCTCTACTGTGTTGCAGACTTTCTATATGTGTAAAATTGTTCCTAAATTAAGGGGTGGGGGAAGGTTTGACTATAAGGGAGAAGGAGAGAATTTTAGAGGTTATGGAAATGTCCTACACGTGTTTGTCAAAATTTATTGAACTATATACTTTAAAAAACTAATTTAACTGTATGTAAGTTGCATGCCACTATACCTGACTTTTAAAAATATATAGTACATCACTGTTGTGGACTTGCGTGGATGTGAATCTTAGTAGACAATGAAAGTGAAAGCCTCACAATAGGAAACTCATCATGCCCTCGTCCTTCCCTCATTAAGAATCTTACCTTTCAGGGGGGCCGGAGTGACTCAGTGGGTTAAGTGACCGACTCTTGATCTCAGCTCAGGTCATAATCTCACGATTGTGAACTCAAGCCCTGAGTGGGGCTCTGCACTGGCAGTGTGGAGCCTGCTTGGGATTCTCTCTCTCTCTGCCCTTGCCCCCGCTCATTCTCTCTCTCTCTCTCAAAATAAATAAATACATTTTAAAACAAAAAGAATCTTAACTTTCAATAAAGGGGGAAAATCATATTTACCACACATCGCTTTTTTTCAAAGTGCAAACCATGGGAGATAGGCCAAGTTTTCATCCTCTGTTAATACAGTAGGAATATTTATAGACATCTCAGCCAGGCTGGCAGAGTAGTAAACAGACTAACTGGTGAGTCCACACTGCAATAGAAAGTCAGGGGGCGAAGGTAGGTCAGTTTCTCCTCTAAATATACCTCTTCCTGTTGGTAAAACAGCTGCAACCATAGGAGTGGTGCTTGCAGCAACCAGGTGGCTCTTTAGAATAAAGGGAGAGGAACTTCAAAAAATGTTTAAAAAACAACCAACCGATCATATGCATATGGCATAAGATTAAAATATAAAATAGCTTAGAGTTATTAGATCCCATTCACTTCTGTCCCCTAGTCCCTTCAGGTAGCCAGAGTTACTGTCTTCCCAGGGACACTCTGTGCATGTATTCTTTTCAGTGCAAACGGTAGCGTGTTAAATACTCCTCTCTTCACTTTGCTTCTTTTTTGCTATTAAAAACAATTTGCCTGTTTCATTACAAGATATATTTGAAGGAGCTTATTACAATACATGTAAAATAATGGTTTAGGAAAGTTTAAAACAAAACAAAACAAAACAAAACGCCAGGGGTTAGGTTAGTACCAAATATTCATGCCCAAAGATGCTATACATCCAAAGAAGTGGACACCTAACGTGGCTCTGAGCTTTCTAGCAGCTAATACAGAGGAAACTACAGTGACGTGACCCTAGTATCTATAACATAAAAACTAACAGTTTGTTCTTTTATCATTTCTATGTATTTCTTCTGTGACAATTTTAAACTATTGAATTTAAAATAGAACAAAACAACATCAATACCAAAGCCATTAAAAAAAAAAATCACCAGCTGGCTCCAAGACTAGAGAAAGATTTCTCCTACTGGATCTCATTTCTAAAGTAATGGAGTGCAATGGAAAATCCTCAACATCCTTACTTCACCTTGCTTTTTCCTGTATCTAGAAGATCAAATCCATCACTGTGCATACTGAGCTGACTCACTTTTGGGAACAGGGAGGCCATGGCTATATAATATGCTATTTTAGGATTTATTTCACCAATCTACTATTGATGGGCACTGAAAGTGTTTCTAGAATTCTAGTAGTTTCTAGAAATTTCCTTGTGCATAAATTGTGCCATAAATTTCCTTGTGCATGCATCATTTCCCAATCTGCAAGCATATCTGTAAGGTAAATACCTGGAAGTGGATTGGCTGGGTCAATGTGTATGGCTGCTGTTCAACTTGACAGTTTTGCAAAATTACTCTTCATGTATAGTGTACCAATGTAACTCTCCACTTCCACATATGATTTAGTCTGCTTCCCTATGCATGCCCTACTCAACACGTTATCCCACTCTCGGATCTCAAAAAAATAACTGTTGAGTGAAATGGAGCATCACTGTGTATGTTTAAGTGCTTCAATGTTTCTTTTGTTTTCTGTGCGCTGTCTGCTCGTATCCCCGCTCTATTTTTTCTATTAGATTAGTTGTCTTTTGCTTTTGGATTGCAGGAACACCTTACATGTTAAGGAAACTATTCTTTTATGCTATCTATTACAACTTTCCCCTGTGTGCTATTTATCTTTAGAAAATCTTTCTGATATTTTTTTTGGCCATGCAGAAAATTTTTACTTTTATACCATAAAATTTATCAATAGTTTTTTTTAAGCCTTTGTGGATTTGAGGTTACATTTGGCAAGGTACTCACCACTCTAATATATTCTCCACTGTTTTCTTCTATTTATTTTGTTCTCATTTGGTATTTATTTACCGTAAAAAAGTAAGATAGGTGCCACATTTATCCTCTTCCTGATGACAATCCAGTAATCCCAATAGTGAATAATCCACCGCTGTCCCCTGCTTTGAAATGGGGATGGACAGCTTCTTGAACTGAAGGAACCCCATGGTAATCTGCAAAATCTTTCTTTGTGGCAGCTGTAACCTCTAAACACTGTTTTCGTATACCTTTGGCAGAAGAACTAAAGCCTCCACGTGAGGCCTTCAAAAAGGCCAGTTTGGCCCTCATCTGCTTTTCACCACGCAGGAGCTGGCAGGCACTTGAGTTGGCCGACACCCCAGGTAACCTGCCACGACTAGGAAGATGCTGCAGATTCACTCATTGCTCACGATGCTCTGGGCAGATGAAATTTTCACGAGACCCTGTTCTTTTCCTTGAGGGTGAGTTTCTCCAGAAAAGGAGATCTTCTCCGGTGCTCCACTAGAGGGCGCTTCAACTATGCATATTTACATATGCATAAATACACATATGTTGCTTGTGTGGGCTGCACACATACATGCCAGGCAGCTGCTCTTTCATGAACGGTTTATGACATGGGAATACGACTGGATTTTTAATTCTCTCACTCCTTCCTCACATGATCAGATGGCCCTCCCAAAGATTCACCATGGTCCGGGGCTGAACAGCGGAACCCAGGAGTGTGGGAAATGAAGATCTACCAGAAAGAAACTGTTACCAATGATAGGAAATGGAGCTCATGAGTTCAGTTTCTCTCCTTGCTCTCTTTCCCTGAAAAAGGTTTTAGGGGAAGATTTCAAGGATCTGAAATACAGAGAAAGAGGGAACTAAAGCTCACTTAAAAGGCACAGGTAAGCAAGTATTCAGAACCCTCAGTCAGATATGCAGTGGGAGGGAGCCACAAGTGGACCCAAGCTCCAAGATGAGTCAGGGTCCCAGTAACAGACACTGAAGCTAAAAATAACAGAGGCATCTCTTGGAAGCAGTGGTCTTGAAACTTTGCTGTGATTAGAAACATGTAAAAGGCTTTTTAGAAAATCATGATTTCTGGGACCCATGGATAACCATTTTTTAAAAAGTATTCCTGGTGATTCCAATGTGCAGCCAAGTTCAGCGGTTCTCAAACTTGAGTGAGCATCAGAATCACCTAGAGTTTGTTGGAATACAAATAGCTGAGCCCTACCCCCTACAGTTTATGATTCAATAGGTTTAGGGTGGATGACCAAAACTGAGTGCTTGAAACATGATTAGTCTGAATTGAGATGTGTGGTAAATTAAAAATACACACCAGATTTCAGACTTAGGACCAAAATAATAATGTAAAATATCAATCACATATTAAAAATGGTAATTTCTTTTATCTAGTGGGTTAAATAAGATATATTATTAAAATTGATTTCACCGAGGGGTGTCTGGGTGGCTCAGTTGGTTAACTGTCCAGCTCCGGCTCAAGTCATATCTTAGGGTTTGTGGTTCAAGCCTCATGTCAGGCTCTGTGCTGACAGAATGGAGCCTGCTTAGGATATACTCTCTGCCCCTCCCTGACCCACGCTTTCTCTCTCTCTCAAAATAAATAAATAAACTTGAAAAAATCATCAAAAAGTTAATTTCACCTATTTCTTTTTAGTTTTTAAAATATGGCTACTAACAAATTTTAAATTACATATGGGCTCACATTATATTTCTATATATTGAATTCTTCTGGTTTAGATTAGCATTTCAAAAAGGATAATCCTTAAACCACCTGTATAAGAGTTACCTACAGATTCAGAATTTCAGGGGTGGGTCAGGGACTCTGCATATTAAACAACAGCTAATCTTGGCTGAGCCTGATGCACACCAGATGAACAAGGAAAAGGATGAAGAAAACACATTTTGTTTCTCATTTATGATTTCGTGCCATCATGACATGGTTCAACACAAACGAGGAATCAAGAAGGAGCACATTGAGGATGTTCCGTTTTATAGACAAATCCCAAGCAAGGGTGTAGTCTGTCCAGGCTGGTTGAAGTGAAGAAGCAGAAACTTGGAAATCTGTCTCCTAACTACCCAAAGTGTGGACTACAGACCAAACAACATCAGCATCACCTAGGGGTTTATTAGCAATGCAAATTTTAGGCCTCACCCCAATCTAACTCCAAATCTACATTTCAATAAGATCCCAAGATAATTCTGTTGCACACTATTTTTTCTACAACTTTTTGAGGCATATTCGACATATCATATAGTTCACCCGTTTCAAGTGTACAATTCGATTTTTAGTGAAATTAGAAGGTTCACAGTCACCACCATAAAGCATTCCCATGACCCCAATGAGATCCCTCATGCCCATTTACTGTTAATCCCTGTTCCATTCCTATCCCAGGCAACCACTGATCTGCCTATAGATTCTGTTTTCTGAATATTTCATATAAGTTGAATCCTACAGTATGTGGTCTCTTGGGTCTTGCTTGCTTCTTTTGTTGAGCATACTGTTTTTTTGAGGTTCGTCTATGTTGTGGCTTATCAACACTTCATTTCCTCTTCTTGCCAAATAACATTCCACTGTATGGATATTACTTCATTTTGTTTATCTTTTCATCAATTGAGGGACATCTGTTTTTCTTTTCTTCAATTTTCCAACTATTATGAATAATTCTGCTAAGAGCATTTGTGTGCAAGTCTTTGGGCAGACATAGATTTTCATTTCTTGGGTAAATACTAGCAGTGGTGTCACTAGGTAAATGGTAATGCACACTGAACGTTGAGAGTCACCATCCTGGGGCAATTTCTGTGTGTACTACAATGGGATCACCCCATGTGATGCAGGGTGTGCAGGCTGAGGTGTTCAGGTCTGGGTGAGGCTTGCTTCTATTCCTAGCAATTGTGTGATGTTGGGCAAGTAACTGATTTGGCCCATGAAATAGGCTTATAGTCCCTACTGCAAAGGGTTGCTATGAGGTTAATGAGATAGAAGGGCCATTTACAGACATTAACGCCAGGGAAACCTGGGTTGAAGGCTGATTTTGTTACTTTTTTATGATACCAACCCTCTCCAAGGCTCAGTTTATCTGCAAATGGTGGATAATAATACACTCCTTGTGAAGTCACTGTGAGGCATGTAATGATCTTAACACAATACTCAATAAACGTTAGTTTCTACTATACAAAGCACCTGGCTCAGAGTAGGTGCTCAGGAAATGTTGGGTCACTAAAAAATGGTTTCTACATCTTGCCTGTTCCTTGGGGAAGAAATGAATTAAGAGGACACACACACATTTAAACACACCCATGTTATTTTTCTTTGTGTGGTATAATCAGGTGTTTCTTATAAGTTAAACATGATGCACTCACACATGATTCCAGTCCCAGACATGTGCCTGTGACGCTCCAGGTTCAGTTCTGGGATGTACAAACAATTACTGCTTGGTTACAGGTTCAGATTAGTTTAGAAACCCCTTGAGCTTAAAGAAAGGTTCACACCAAGTAACCATGGGCTGGTCTACTTGCGTAGCAGAGCGTAGAAGCAACCTGCAGCAGCCAGAGGGGTCATGGGTCAGTGAGCTTGACTGACTATTTCTTCAGATAATTCTAGGACCAGCTTTCAAGGGGAAAGTGAACCCTGTCAGTGCTTCAGCTAACCTCTATCACCTAGATATACGCCTATAATGACATGCCCTCTTCCTCAGTCTAACTTAAAGAACTCTTGAAAAAGGATGGTTATACACAGGCACAGTGATGTCTAATAACAAGAGCTTGTGCACAGACCCCTTCCTTACATGACATCTGGCGCCCTTGACCATCCTCACCCACTGCCTCTGCTTGAGTGGCTACAGGCTTAAATGCCTGCCTCCCTCTCTGCAGGCAGAAGACCTCTGTCCTGCATCTCTGCCAGTCAAGCTATGTCCACAGTCTGTTCTGGCTGTGAAGGCCTGCTCAGTGGAGAAGCGAAAGAATCTTTTTTCCCTCTTCTCCAGAAGGCCGTTATGTTAGTCTGCTCTGGCTGCCACAACAAAATACCTCAAACTGTATATTTTCTCACAGTTTCTAGAGGCTGGGAAGTCCAAGATCAAGGTCCAGCACAGTTTGGTCTCTGGTGAGAGCTCTTGTCCTGGCTTGCAGATAGATACCTTAGGCCCCATCTCCAAATACAGCCACCATCAGGCGAGGGGGGCTAGGGCTTTAACATGAATTTTGGGGGGACATGATTCAATCTATAGCAACCACTTAACAGAAGAATGGTTTAGAAAGACCCCAATGTTTGGTGAATATGACTGTTGCCTGTTGGCGGGGGTGGGAATATGTGAGGCTGAAACGAGAAGAATCCACTATAAAGCAATGTGGACCATTGTTGAGGAGCTAAGACCCAAATCAATTGTGTTCACAAGGATAAAATGATTATCATTGCAGACAGGGAGGCTGGAAGTTCAGAAGTGACTATCATATCATCTTATGCATAACAGGAGGAAAGAAAAAAGCAATACCCTTCAGACTCAGGCACCAAGTGCTTAGTTTTCATTGTCTCTGTGGCTGCGACCGTACTCCTGTCTCTCGGCATTTAGCAGGAGTATTAACGCGTATTAGATCTCTGCTGGGGCTTAATGACAATAGGAATCATCCCAATTCTGAAGGCAATTATTTATCTGGTGACCTTTCACAAAGTGGCGAGTTTTCCTTCCGGATTTTTTTGCAGTGACTGATATTTCCAATAACCTTGTGTCTCTCCCCTCCCCCCAATCAATTGTTGGTATTTGAATGTCGTGAAACTAGAAGCTGTGAAATTAAACCTGCTGTGCTAGCTATGAAAACGGGGAGCTGAGATGAGGCTGTAAGTCCCTCTCATACAATATCAGGGCACCATTATGATACACATTACGGAGAACATTACCGAACTTGAGGCATAACGGACCGCTGTGATGATGGGAACATGTACTGTTGAGCACAGAATGTTTTTCTGGAAGGGTTAATGTCAATTTCTTTAATGCACCCTGCCATGACTGCTGGGTCATGCTGGAGGACTTATTTGCATTTGCTTCCTCAATTTCGATCACAATTAGCTGCGACATCATGGACAATTTCCTTGGCTATCTGTACAGGTGCCTGGACCAGCCCATCACAACATGTGGACTTCAGATGGGCTTTTATGTATTGGTCTGAGATGTCACTATCACTAAAAAAATTTTTTTTTAATGTTTATTTATTTTTGAGGGAGAGAGACAGAGTGTGAATGGGGCAGGAGCAGAGAGAAAGGAAGACACAGAATCCGAAGCAGGTTCCAGGCTCCGAACTGTCAGCACAGAGACCAACGTGGGGTTCTCACTTGTAAACTATGAGATCATGACCTGAACAAAGTCCGACACCTAAGCAACAGAGTCACCCAGGTGCCCCCATCACTATCATTTCTAAGCACTCAAGCCCTGGGGGACTGCGTTTGTGTCACTGTGATCAGTGGTTGGTCTCAGAAACACTGAGAGGGAGGTGGGCATTCTCATCTGTGACTTACAAATAAGAATGCTCCTCCAGTCAGAGAGTTTTAAAATATAGATTTTATTATTATGCAGGTATGGCAAGGCCAGCAGATCTGGAGTTGGCTGCCTTTGAAAAGAGCTTATTATACTCACAGATCCCAAGAGAAGGGGCCTGTGAGGAAGAACGAGGTCAGTCAGGAAGCAGAGGGAGACAGGGAAATGTGGGCAAGAGTGTGGTTTCCACAGGAAGGAATGGACACAACAGGGTAAACAGACTGAGGATTGGCTAATTTGGATAATTTCAGAGGGCTGGGCATCGAGGCTGTCCCTGGTTGTCTGGTACCTGCTTCTGTGGTGATTAGGGAAGGTGGCTAAAGGCCCAGAGTGTGAGGATCCTCTGAGGGCCTGATAAAGGAGGTGTTTGGGGTTTGGGCTCTAGATTAGTTGGTTTGCATATGAAAGGCACGCTGGCAGGTGAGCCCTTTATTATCTCCAGCAGTTGGCTAGCCCTGGGAGGGGCAGTCTCTCTAGGATCAGCAAGGCCCCAGATGTTAAAGCATTGGAAACAGAGCAATGGGCTGCTATGCATCAGGACTCACAGCTAGTCTGGGGCAGAATGATAACTGCAAAGCAAAACACAGAGGTTTCTGGTACCTAACTATAGAATCATTGTTCCAAGTGGCAGAAGAGACCTCAGGATCATCCTACTTTCCTATATGGATGAAGAAATTGGGGCCCAGAGAGGGCACATGGCTTGCTCCAGGTCACAAGTACTCGTGACTTCATTCTCTGTTCAGTTCCTTTCCCTACCATCCTGTCTCGTCCACTCTATTTCAATATTAAGAGCCTGGACCTGCTCACATGTGCCCCCTCACCTCTATGCACATGCATATAAGGGGAAGTTTCCTCATCCTTTTATACAGTTCCATATGCAACTGATTGATTTTGATTTGGGCCAGTGTCAAAGCAAAAGAAAATTACTGGAAGAGGTGCTTCATCAAACCCTGCTGGGAAGCTCTGTTTTAGAGAAAGGAGCTCTCTACTGAAAATAGACAAACCTTGTGAAAAGAGAGTTTCACCGTTGCTCTTTTCATAAATTCACCCAGGACCTCACATCTTTTTCCTCATGTGGCCTCAGGTCTGTAACTTTTCCTTTGGTTCTACTACAGTAACCAGCATCAACTGCTTAGAAACTTCTTTTTCCTCCAAGGTGAGAGAGTATAACAAATTTAGCAATTTGTAATTTTGGTTCTCAACTGAGTTTTAGATTTATAGCATGAGCCGTTTGTCCCCAAGCTTGGTCCGCATGGTGGGTGAACAGCCCACTCTGGTTCTCAGCCTTGGATGCACATTAGGATCATGTGGGAACACTTTTAAAATACCAATGTCAGAGTTCCCCTTCTCCAGATACTCTGATTTAATTGTTCTTGGGTGGGACCCAGGAAATGGGATACTTTTTAATGCTCCCCAGGTGATCCTAATGTGCAGCCAGGAATGAGAATCACTGAGCCAGAGGGAGACAAATGTGACTGACAAAATCAACCAACAGTGACAGAAAAAGGTGACAACCCAGATTCACCTAAGAAGAATGATCCACAGGCCTGAAATACTGAAACCACTAGCCAGATGGTCTTCTCATTTCACACAGGATCCCTCTGCTCCTGCCATTCAACACAAAAGCTGATGACAATGTCCCACCCCCTTAAAATCCTTCAATGGTTCTCCATTGCCTGAGAATAAAGTAAAAAATCCGTTCTGGTTAATATCGCTCCATAACAAACTATCCCCAGATTTCAACCATTTTATTACACTCATGGATTCTGTGAGTCACGACACAACAGGGATAGCTTGTCTGTGCTCCACAGTATCTGGGGTCTCCTCTGGGAAAGCTCAAGAGCTAGGAATGGCTTGACAACTGGAGGCTGGAATCATCTGGAAGCGTTTTCACTCACATGTCAGCAGGCAGATGCTAGCTGTCGGCTGGGACCTCCACTGTTAACCCAAGTGACTATCTGTGGCCTCTCCATGTAGCCTGATAGTCTGAGCACCAAAATGGGGGCCTCAGGCCAGCTGGACTTCTTAGGTGGTAGCTCAGCACTGCCAAAAGCAAGTGTCCCAGAGGACAAGGCAGAAGCACATTGCCTTCACTGACCTAGCCCCGGAAACCACATAGCATCCATCCACCATATGCCACTTGTCAAGGCAGTCATGAGCCCACCTAGATTCAGTGGGAGGGGACATATCCCTGCCTCTCGATGGGAGAGGGTGGCCAGGACACATGGTAGAAGATCAGGTGACATGGAAGGTATTATTGGAGCTGTCTTTGGAAAATAGAATCTGCTGCATTGGCATACAAAGCCCTGCAATTATTTCTTTAGCATCAGATTATCTTTATCTCATAGGCAGCCTTCACTCCAGTCAGGCTGAAGTATCTGCAGTCTCCAGAGAACACAGTGCTCTTCCAGGCCACCCTTTCCTCATGTTTTTCCCTTTCTCCAAAGTAGCTGGCTCCCCTACTCAGATCCCTCCACCCTGATTCTCAGCCACCCTGTGGGGCTGCACTCAAGCATCTCCTTCTCAGGGAGGATGCTCATGGTGTGCAGGGTGCTCCTTCTCCACTTGCTCAGCTGTGCCTCTCTCCCTCTCTCTCTCCCTTTACCTCCTTCATCTCACTGCATGCTGCTCGGTTATTCATCTCTCTCTCACCTCACAAATCTCTCAACTTCTTCAGGGCTAAGGCTCTTTTCTTTCAATATCCCCAACACTTAGTAGTGTTAGGCACATAGTAGGTGTTTGAAATATAAAAGCTTTTATTTTGCAGTTCTTCTTATGGGAAATATACATCTTATAAAAGCAAGATTGAAACATTGTACTTGCCTCCTAGGCTTGTAATATTTCTCTAGTATTTAAGGAGGTAGGAAATCCAGTGGGGACTGGGAGTCACTAGAGGTTATCCTGTTTTGCACCATATCAGAATTGTTCCTTAGCCCTAGGAAGCCATTTACATCTCTTTTGGCCTCTCGTTCCCATTACAGAAATGCCTCCCTTGAGTGTTGGTGAATAAATTTGTTAATGTTGGCGAAGTGCTTAGAAGATGGAAGGAGCTGCATGTGAGCTAAATATTATTAATAATAATGGTAGTAAGATTGATTATTCATTTCCACGGCACTTCTCCTATTCAGTCTGTGCAAAATTGGAAATTGGTTGTGTTAAATTGGCTTACCTGCTCCATTTGGCCCTGTCAGGAAAATCAATGAGACACACATGAATATTCTCCTATGTACATAGCCATTTTCGAAGTTAGACAATCATCAATATTTATTGTAAGCAGTGATGGAGGGAATGGATGAATATTTAACACATGAGAGCATTTAGGTATTATTAAATGTACTTGGCCAAACAAATTTTAAAGCTATATTTTGGCTTCAACTCACAACAGAAAATCCATGTTTTTAATTAGATACATGGTCACGTTTGAGACGCTGTCACTTGAAAGGTCTCTGAAATCTGAAGTCAGACAACAACCTTTGAATGGCAGAAGCTCCTCTATGCCCCTATGCCCACCCAGAAGTTCCAGTCAATTGGAAGACACTGTTTCTAGAGATTTCCTGGTTTTATTGATAGATGGCCTAATATCAGAAATGGGAACTTCCCAACCTAAGGCCATACATGCTTCAGTGGACTCTGGATGCCCCCATATTTAGACCTGTGCAAACTTTGCAGGAAGGGACACTCGCCACTGAGTAGTCTGAAGGAATAGACTGTGATCCCCAAAGCATCAAAGTACAGGACCATAGTACAGGAAAGAGCATTCAAGTGGGAATTGAAAACAAATGGGTTCCAGTCTAGTCCCAGCCGCTAACTAGCTGTGTACATGGGACATGACTTGGGACATGACTTTACCTCTAGGGGCTATCTCTGAGGCCTTACTGTTTTCCTCATCTCTAAAATAAACTAGAAAATCCTAAAAATCTTTCTAGAGCTCATGTTCAATAAGTTTATATATGTATTGAGTTTGATGTATGAAGCATCTACATTTGCTTGTTCCTACCTGGTATCCCCTCTCAACTTGCTCAGTGAAGAACTCCAGACACTGGGCTCTTTTTGGTTTTTTGACAGGATCCAAAGTGGCTGTAGCTCCCAAGTTTGGCCCAACTGGGCCTAAAGACTTTGGCTCCTCCCAGTCCTTCTGGGCTCAGATGAAGAGCCATGCCATAGAAGAGTGGTTGCAAAAGCTTTTCTGTAATGGACCAGAGAGTAAATATTTTCAATGGTCCCTGCTGCAGCTATTAAACTCTGCCCATGAAAGTAACCACAGAAAATATCTAAACAAATGGGTGTATCTCTCTTCCCATACAATTTATGGACACAAATATGGACACAAATTTGAATTTCATGCAATTCTCATATATCACAAAATATTATTCTTCTTTGGATTTCCCCAACCATTTAAAAATGTAAAGCCATTCTTCATTCAAAGGAATACAACAAAATCAGGAGGACTGCCCACGCCCATGGTATACCTGAAAAGAGTGGTTGTCTTAGACATGCACTTCACTTTGAGGAAGGCCCACCTGTGTGTGAGGGAAGTGACATGGGACACATTCTTCAGGGGCACCCTTTTTTTTTTTTTTCTTTTCTTCAACGTTTTTTTTATTTTTTTTATTTTTTTTATTTTTTTTTATTTTTGGGACAGAGAGAGACAGAGCATGAACGGGGGAGGGGCAGAGAGAGAGGGAGACACAGAATCGGAAACAGGCTCCAGGCTCCGAGCCATCAGCCCAGAGCCCGACGCGGGGCTCGAACTCACTGACCGCGAGATCGTGACCTGGCTGAAGTCGGACGCTTAACCGACTGCGCCACCCAGGCGCCCCCAGGGGCACCCTTTAAAACTTTCCCTGGAGGGCACACAGAGGTCACAAAGAAAGGGAGACTACATGGCTTGGCATCCAGGTCTGATATAACTGGACCCCAGAGACTTTAGTTTCTACTGGTACTTCTGGGCTTAGGGCCAGTGGGTCCTCAGAAACTAGCTGCTCTTGTCTGAATTCTGTTTGGTCAGAAAAAAAGGGCAACGTTCACAGTCCGGACCCATCAGCCATATTGACAGTAAGCTGTGGGGCTGGAAAATGGAGAGCAAAATGGGCAAAATAGAAGGAAAGAGAAGGTGCAAAAACCACAATCAAGTCTAGAACTAAAGAGACATCATCCGTGAAATGGAAAGGATCCCATCTCCACACTCCCATTAATTCCTGGGGAAAGTCAGCAGCACAAAGGAAATAAGCTCTACTGAGGGGTGGATCATGGTCTGAGTCTCATATCCCACACCTTAGGAGTTCACCCATAGGGTGCCCCCCCTTGTTTCCCACCAGAGGCAGTAGAGCCAGGATGAGCCACCACTATCACTAACTCAATAAATCTAGTAGTCATATTCTCTACAGAAACAGAAGCAACAGGAGGGAGGGAGGGAGGGAGAGACAGAGAGAGAGAGAGAGAGGTGAAATAAGGAATTGGATCATGCAATTTTGGAGGCTGAGAAGACCCAAGATCTATAGCAGGCAAGCTGGAGACCAAAGAGAACTGATGGTGTAAGTTCCAGTTCAAGGGCAAGAGAAGACCAGTGTTCTAGCTCAAGTGGTCAGGCAAGCAGAGTTCCCTCTTACTGTGCCTTCTTGTTCTGTTCAGGTTTTCAATGGATTAGATGAGGGCCACTCACACAAGTGAGGGCAATCTATTTTGCTTGGTCTATGTATTCAAATGTTAATCTCATCCAGAAACACCCTCACAGGCACACCCAGAATGATGTTTTCACCAAATGTTTGGGCACCCCATACAAACATACATACATACATAAAATTAATCATCACACCCTCCTAAAAACAATGGGCTTTCCCATGTAGATCTGTTTATCTCCGTCATGCCTAATGTAAACTTGATCAAGATGGGCTGCTTAGCAACCACACCGCATTCTCCTAGAGCAGTCACTCTCTATCCCCAAAAGGACAATTACATAATATTTTCCTCCCTCCTCAAACCCCAGCACTTCCTCCTTACCCCTCTCTCTCAGCTAATGACATTGCTTCCTATTTCACTGAGAAAGTAGAAGCACTATGAAGAGAACTTGCAAAAATTGCCAACACAATATCTATCCACCTGACAAAATCTTGGCCCCACTTATCTGACTGTTCCTGTGGAGGAACCCCACATGCTCCCATCCATGTCATCCTTCCCCTTTGTCCTGTTCCTAAACTCTCTAATATACTGAAGTGCCTCACTCCAGTAATTCTTCCTTATTTTACTTGCATTATGAATTTTTCCCTCTCTTCAGGAGTATTTCCACCAGCATATAAACACAGGGTTTATTTCTTCCATTTTAAACACACACACCCACCCACCCACACACACACACACACACACACACACACATACATATTTTCTCTCAACTTACTTTTATTTCAAGCTACTGCTCAATGTCTTTGCTTCCTTTTATAGGAGGGAATTGTCTCCAATTCCTTGCCCCTTAAATCTATAGAACTTATCCAATTAGGTAGATAGTAGGCTTTCAATGTCACCACTCACATTACTAACTCCAGTGGTCAATTCTCAGTTATTGTCTTATCCACCAGCAGTATTTGACAGAACGTATCTCTCCATCCTCGTTAAAACTCTTCTTTCCTTCAGTTTCTGGGACCTCACACACTCCTTATTTCTCACCTACTGCACAGATGGCTCTTCCTTAGCTTTCTTTGCTGGTTCTTCCTTGGTTCTTCCTTATTTTTCCTATCTTAGTCTTGGACTTCTCCCTGGACCCTTTTTATCCCTGTTTATAATCACTCTCTAGATCTCTAGATCTCAATCATATCATGGTTTAAGTACCATGAGTATACTAACAATCTGCAAAATACATCTCTAGCCTGGACCTCTCTGCTGAACTTCTGACTTTAACGCTGAGCTGCCAACTTGAATCTGTCCTTAGATGTTCAGTGGGCACCTCTGATCTAATGGGGCTCAAACCAAACTCCTGATCCTCCCTCCCCTCCAAACCTCTATGCATTAGTTCCCTGGGGCTGTTCTAACAAAGTACCTCAAACTGAGTGGCTAAACAGAAACTTAGTGTTTCACAGTTCTGGAGGCTAGGAGTCTGAAATCAAGGTGCCAGCATGAATGGCTTCTTCTGAGGCTGTGAGGGAGAAATCTGTTTCATGCCTCTCTCCTAGCTTCTCGTGTTTGCTGGCAATTTGGGGACTATCTTGACTTAGAGACCTCTGCCTTCATCTCTATGTGATGTCCTCCTTGTGTGTGTCTGTGTCCAAAGTTCCTTTTTTTAAAGACACTAGTCACACTGGATTAGGAGCCATCCTTCTCCAGTAAGACTTCATCTTAACCGATTACATCTGCAACAACCTTATTTCCAAATAAGGTCATGTTCTGAGGTGCAAGGCATTAGGACTCCAACCTACGAATTTGGGGGGGGTGGGTACAATTCAACCCACAGCACTCTCCAGTCATATTCTTTGCTATTTCAGCTGATGGCAACTCCATTCTTCCAGTTATTCAGGCCAAAATCACTGGAGTTATCTTTGAATCCTCTCTTTTTAATCTCCACACCTAATATAGCAACAAATTCTCCTGGCTATGCCAGATCCAGGATCTGACCATTTCTCACCAGCTTCACCACAACCACCTAACTCAGACAGCCCTTATCTGTCTTCATTGCTGCAGGAGTTCTACCCTTGCCACCCTCAGTCTAGTCAGTAGCTCTAATATAGTAGCAAGAATGATCCACTTCAAATGTCATTCACATATCAACCCTCTGCTCCCTCCAAATGGGGTCATATCCACTTAAAGTAAGAGCCTAAGTCTTCACATGGGCCTTGCACTATCAGCAACCCAGATGGCTTCTCTCACCTCAGTCTCTGCCCCAGTACATTGACTCCCTCTCTGTTCCTTGAATGTATCAGAAATTCTCATGCTGCAATGTTTTTCCCAGGGTTCAGTCCTTCACCTCCTTCAAGTGTTGGCCAGAATGTCCCCTTTAAGGAAGACTTTTCCCAAACACCCTAATTAAAACCATAGCCCTCACCTATTTATGGAGCTTATGGCAAAATAAGTAAACAAGTTAATTAATTAATTTAATTTAATAAAATGAAATAAAATAAAGCATGGGTGGAAGACATCCTGCTTTCTGGTATAATTAACCTCCTATATGCAAATTATTTTAAGTAATTTGTTCCTAAACCTACCTGGTTTGTGCCCAGACAAGCAGACACAATTAGGTGCTCAGATGAGGTAATTTTTTTAACGTCAAAAAATTTTTTTTCCTCCTAGAGTAAGCCAGCTCAAAACTGCCAGAATGTATGGCCATGAACTGGCAGTAGCCAATGTTGCAAGAGATCATAAATCTTGCTCGAGGACAACGTAGATAACTCTGCAAGCTCATACAACATTCATGGAATCCAGGCCATTTTCAGCCTAAAGGAGCTTGTAGCCAGGGGACTTGAGACTTGGTCTCAAAGGAAATGAAGTTAATGTTTTTACACCCTGATCTCATAAACACTGAAATCTTTGGTATTAGTTTAACAGAGACATTTGGAATGCTTCTTGCAGTGTGCATTTATTTCATATAACCTTTGGCATTGTTAGGTTACCCCAAACTCTAAATGTTCTGCCAACCAAGGACAGTAAGAGGGAATTCACAGCTCCACCCTGCAGAACTTCTGACCAGGGGCCTCTTACACACCCCTACTATCATCAGAGTCAGCAAGATCTCTCCTTGTTGCAATTGCTGTTCTCCAGTGGCTTGCTCTACTTTCTAGGGCATACTCTTGCTTCTTCGGGATTTCTCCCATTGTCAAGTCTGTCAGAAACCTGAGGCTTCCTTATTTCCTTCCTCCTCCCATAAGCCCTCCCCACCATCCCACAACCCTGTTGCTCTTCAGGGTTTGTGAATGTCAGAGGTTTGTCTTCATCTGCTTGTATTTTGGGGTTCAAGGGAGTACCTCCTCAAAAGTTTTATCATAAATGTTTTGTCCCTCAGGTAACCATCCTCTATCCCAAACTTCCCTCTTTCCTATATTATGGTAGGATTTATTATCCAAAGGATAATTCAAACTCATCAACGGTAAGGAACTTGCCCAGGGTCTCACAGCTTGTAAGCATTGGATATGGGGTTTATCCAGTCTGTCTGACTCTCAGCTTTCTCTCTTCAATTGTTCAAAACTGCATCTCTTACAAACTGAAGGTTGATGGCGGATGGGAGAGTGGGGAGGATGGGTGATGGGTATTGAAGAGGGCATTTTTTGGGATGAGCACTGGGTGTTGTATGGAAACCAATTTGACAATAAATTTCATAAAAAAAAAGAAACTATCAAAAAAAAACCCTGCATCTCTTATTTATTTAAGATGGTTGTTATTAACATTGGCATTGGATAGATTGTTTACTCTCTCTGGGAAAATTATTCTTCTTCTGATTTATTCCCTTAATCCTTCACTCTGTTAAATGTCTCCTATCGTTCTCCAAATCCATTTGTTTTTTGGATGAACGTATTTATTTTGGTGATTTCCTCAGTTGCCTCTGTAAGACATTTCTAACTATTCTCCCACTCCCCAAACTTCTTTCATTTAACTTCATATCCAGATCTTACACTGCCTTTGGGACACAGGCATAGGGAGTTAATATGACCTGTCTTAAATTCAAATCTTTAAAAATAAAAAGGAAGAGGAAAAAAAGCAGCATTGACCAGTACCCCCCTCCTTCAGCTCTGTCACTACATTTCCACTTGCCTGCTTGATTTCACACCATCTGCTCCATTAAGAGGAGGTTCTCAGTAGAGTTGTCACAAGCATTACAAAGCTTTAACAACAGCTGGTTAAGCATATTTATGTTACAGTAGAAACATGAGGGTTGGATACAATAGCACAATATGAGAATTTTTTTTTTTTTTTTTGGCAAGGAAGAGTAATAGGCAACAGATGTGGTACATGATGTTTTAGTGCTAGAAACTAGCATGACCTGGGCATTATCTCAAAGGCAGCATAAAACCCAGCTTTAGTCATGTGGAAATAAAAATCAGAGCCTGGACAATAGCAACTCTAGAAAATTTAGCAGAATGACAAACTCTGTGGATTGGGCAAGATGATTAGATGTGAGACACTCAGAAAAAAACTCAACTTCCCTGTGCCTATATCCTTATCTGCAATGCCAGTAATAACAGCATATACCTCATAGGGTTATAACAAGGATTAAATGAGATAATAAATGTAAAGTCCTTAGCTCAGTGTCTAACACATATTAATATCAGCTCAATAGATATTAGGCATTATCATCTTCCTCCCCATCATCCATATGTTATATGAGATTGAGTATTTCCATTGAAGTTTGTGGTCATTTGAGAGGAAGGTATGAAACAATGAAGAAGAAAATGGGTTTTATACATTTATCCATTCACCTAAGTATTTATCAAGTGCTTCCCATGTGCTAGGCACAGTTCCAGCATTGAAGATACAACAATAAAAAAGAAAGAGAACATCTCTGTCCTTGTGGATACTTTGTTGTAATGAAAAAAACATAGAAATAAACCAAGAGAAAAATAAAATACACAAACAAAAATATCAGAATAGGATATGCATCCTACAAATACATAAACAAGTTGCTCTGACAATGGCTGGGTGTATACTTTAATTTGGAGGGTCTTGAATAATAAGCAAGAGACCATAGTGTGAAGATCAGAGGGTAGAGCATCCTAGACAGAAGAGACAGCAGTGCAAAGGCCCTAAGGTAAAAAGAAAGTGATATGTGTGAGGAGTGGAAAGGAGTCCATTATGGAGTATAGGTGGGTAGAAGGGAGAGTGGTATTTAATGAAGTCAGAGAAGTAGGCAGGGCCAGGTTATATAGGGCTTTATAAACCAGAGCAACAAGAGTTTGAATTTTATTCTACATGAGATAGGGCAACCAGACTAGCAAGTACTGGATTAGTATTCTCATAGTAAACAGGTGTATAAATGGAAAAACACGAAACAATGACTTTCAGATATTGAATAAGAGGCAGAGCAAAACTTTAATCCCTGAGAGGAAAGACACACATGAAATGAGTCTCTTCATCACCTTGGCATCCTGAGTGGATGCACTTTCTGGAACACAGTGTAGAGAATTAGAGCATGAACAGAACACAGTAATCTCACTGAGCTGAGTAGGCAAAGATCAGAGTGTGGGGATGCTAAGGCAGCTGGAGATTTACAGGCAGAGTACCAGAAAGGAAGGAACCATGCCAAGAAGGAATTCAAGGAAATTTGCATAAGAGTCCTCTTAATTCTTTGACCAAATATTAAGACACACATGCAAAGTGTAAGGCCCTATAAGGTCTGGCTGAAGACAGCTATTGAGGAGCTGTGAGCGGAACAGAGATTTCAAAGGGCAAACAGTGCCCTGAAGGACAGATGGGACACTGTATAAGGGAAAAAAAGAAAACAAAAACAAAGCAATAGAAACTAGTTAACTGAAGCATAGAGAGAAAAAGTCTGAAAAAAATGGAAGAGAGCCTTAATGATGTGTGGGATATTATCAAGCAGCCTAGCTTGTGTAATTGGAGTCCCAGGAGGAAAAGAGAAGTATTTGAAGAGGTAACACTCTAAAAGTTTCCAAATTTGATAAAAAATATTAACCCACAGATCCCAGCAGTTCCAAAATCCACAAGCAGGGTAAACACAAAGAAAATCATACCCAAGCACATCAAAGCCAAATTGCAAAATAAATAAATAAATAAATAAATAAATAAATAAAATATTAAAAGCGGTCAAAAAACCCACAAATGCATACTACATATATAGGAACAATGATAAGAATTAACACCGTCTTCTCATAAGAAACAAGACAAACTAGAAAACAATGGAACATCTTTAAAATGCTGAAAGAAAAAAATCATCTAGAGTCCTGTATCCAACAAAAATATTCACCTCCACCAAATGAAGGCAAAATAAAAATATTTTCTGATAAACAAAAGGTGTGAGAATTTGTCATCAGCAGCACTGTACTGCAAGAAGTATTCAAAGGCCTAGAAATATGGATGGTTTGGAGAGACAGAAGTAAGTTGGATAAATATGAGATAAGACAGACAGGGAGGGAGAGATAGAAGAGAGATAAGAGGATCACAATAATGCCTTCATCAGATTGCTAAATCAAAATGTCCTTCAGGAAAAGGAAGGAAATAATACCACAAGAAACCCATACCTATACATAGAAATGAAGAGTTCTATTTATTATAAATATGTAAATAAATATAAAAGACTTACTTAGCCCCTTCCATAATGTCTTAAGAAATAGATGTTTAAAGCAAGATAATAAGAATGTATTATGCAGTTTATTACATGTATAGATGTAAAAATGTATGATAATAATAGTAACAAGGACAGAAGAGGGTAAGTGGAAGCATACTGATGTAGGCTTCCTATATACATGAAATAGTATAATATTTTTCCAAGCTAGATTGTATTGTTAATAGAGTATATCTATTATAATCTCAGAGAACCCAGTAAAAATAAATAAAAAATAAAAATGAAGTATAGAATTGTCAACAGAGGAAATAAAATGAAATAATAAAAAATAATTAACAGGGGTTCCTGGGTGGCTCAGTTGGTTGAGTGTCCAACTTTGGTTCGGGTCATGATCTCACAGTTCATGAGTTTGAGCCCACATCAGACTCTGTGCTGACAGCTCAGAGTCTGGAGCCTGCTTCGGATTCTCTGTCTCCCTCTCTCTCTGCCCCTCCCCCACTCATGCTCTGTCTCTCTCTTTCTCTCAAAATAAATAAACATTTTAAAAAATTAAAAAAAAATTAACAAACCTAAATGCATGGTAAAGGGGAAAAATGGAACAAATCCAGATAATGCAGATAGTAAAAAGTATCAGGATGATAATCTTAAACTCAATTGTATTAACTATATTAAATATAAATGGACTAATTACTCCAATTTAAAGGGGAGACATCATCAGACTGGATAAACGATTAAGATTCATCTATAGGCTGTTTATAACATATATGCTTTAAATATAGAGATACAGATAAATTTTTTAAAAATTTTTAACGTTTATTTATTACTGAGAGATGGAGAGACACAGAGTGTGAGCAGGGGAGGGGCAGAGAGAGAGAGGGAGACACAGAATCTGAAGCAGGCTCTAGGCTCCAAGCTGTCAACACAGAGCCGGACGTGGGGCTGGAACCTACAAACTGTGAGATGACCTGAGCCAAAGTCAGTTGCCTAACCAACTGAGCCACCCAGGCACCCCTAGAGATACAGATAAATTTAAAATACAAGAATGAAAAAATATACAATGTAAACATTAGATGTAAGAAAGCAGAAATAGGTACATTAATATCAGGCAAAGTAGACTTTAAGTAAAGGAGTAAATTAGAAATCAAGGGGTATTTCATAATAGAGGAGTCAATCCATTAATATATAATAAATTCTAAATGTGTATGCATCTAATAACAGAATTTCAAAATACATGAAGCAAAAACTGACAGAACTAAAGGGATAAATAAATCTACAATTACAACTGGAGATTTTTAACACTTTTCTTTCAGTAGTTGGTAAAACAAGTGATGTGTTATAATGGGAAGCCATTGGCAGGTTTGGGCTAGGGCAAACATGATCTTATTTGATATATAAACACCTCTCTGGCTACAAAGTGAAGAATGAATTGTAGAGAACACACACACACACACACACACACACACACACACACACAAAAGGAGGCTATTACAATAGACCAGGTGAGAATGTTAGTGGTCTGAACTAAGGTTATAGTAATGGCGCCAAAGAAAATGGACAAATCTGAATGTGTCCTGTTGAAACATCCACAACCAGCCATGTATAAGACACTTCTGGGCATAGAGTTAATCAATCTTTGACTCCAATTCTCCTGCAGTACAATTGGAACAAAGAACTAATAGTAGTTACTCGGCAAACCCAAAGTTAATATGGTCCTGCCCACCCTTGGATACTAAGTAGAATCAATCAAGTTCAAGGCAGATCAGAAGTAGATAATTTTGGTGATGCTAAGATTGTCAAACCTTCATAGAAAAGATTTTTTGAATGTGAATACAGAGTCCAGATTACATTTTTAAGCTTGATGCTTTCAAGAACATTTAAATTCCTAATTTTTTAAAATGTTTATTTATTTTTGAGAGAGAGACAGAGTGCGTTAAATTCCTAATTTTGTAGCTTGGCAATTGGCTTAGACATTCTTGGCAGGACATATTAGTAGTCTCTCTCTCTCTCTCTCTCTCTCTAGTAGTACCTTGTCTGTAACTATTTGTGCTGGGTCCAACTGCCCATCTTTGTTCTTCATCAAGCTTTCAGGCAGGCAAGTGAGCTGGAAGTGGACCTTCCAGTATGAACAACTGAAGACCTGAGGGTGTTGGGTAGGGGCCTTTTCTACAACTGGTGATTAACGAATGCTCAGGAAGGATATTACAGGGCATAATATCTACTCCCACTCACACAGACAAAAATGCAGCCCTCTCAGACTGGGAATGAATACAACCCGACCGCAATTTATAGATACTTATTAAAAATTTTTGTGTGAGTTGGGCCCTGTGTGTACTAGGCTATGATGACAGAATGGTAAAAAGCCTGAACATTTCTTGTTCTTATGAAGTCTACTGTTGAATGAGGAAAACAGACATTAAGCAGATAGGCAAGTAAGTAACAACAATTGTGCCAGAAGTGATGACTGAGAGGCATTTGACAACATATAACACCACTGTGGGGGGTTACGGCAAGTGATCCAGAGGAAATGATCCTTAATCAGAGCAAAACTGGATAAAGATAAGGGAATGAGCATTCCAGGCAGAGAAATGCCAAGACCTCTGGAAGGAAAGAAAAGGTATTTGAATGGTTGCAAGTAAGCCATGAGGCTAGAGAAACAGAGACAGGGAAAGGTTAAAAGAGGCTGCAGGACTAGGCAGGAGCCAGATCATGAAGGGATTTTATTTCCTATGAATAATAGAACAGTGGGGATCCAATATAGAGCTTTAAGCTTTAATATCGTGTATTAATACACTTTAATATAGTGTACTTAATACAGCGCAAGAGAGGTTTTCAAAGATGGAGATCTGGGAGCTTAATCTATTGTTGCAGGCCAAAGTTTGAAATGCATTCATCCGGGGCTTCAAGATTCACGGAAAATCACCACAGAGTACCAGAGTCCTGGGGTTACCCTATGTGGAGATAGAAGGCCAGTGGTGGACTGTGACTGAAGCTTTAAGCTGGCAATGATTAGGAGGAGATTCAGACCCCGTATCTCAGGAGCTTAAGGAGCCACCTGGAAAACAAGACTGTACTGCCCATTAACACAACATCCTCTATCTTTGATCCAATTACTGAATTAGAAAGGGGAATTTTAAGACAAATGGAAGTTTTTAACATTAATCACCATCTAATGATGGCAAAGCCTGGGAGATGTCAGGTTCCATTTGATAGATTTATCCTGCAAGTGATATGTACGCTGATGGTTGAAGAAATTAATCGTTTGACTTCATGGAGGACTGACAGGATAAACGGACTCTGACAGGCTAAATTAAGAGGAGGATGTTACAGAATGTAAAATACCAACTTCATATTGTGAGTGTAATGCTTTAGAGGTTTTCGGTACTGGTTTCTAAGCCTGCACATATGTTTAAATAAATGAAAATTCAGGAGAGGACACTGCCTTGAAGACATTACATTATAGCAGAGCAATGAATAATTTACAAGTGACATTTTCCAAACATGTGCATTTTTTAAAAAATGCACAGATTTATAAAAAAGAATCAAATAAGGTAAAGCAAAATAAACCAATTTTAGGCTTATATTTTCAATTTTAGTGTACATGTAAATTTCTTGAGATAGAAATCTGTCTCATACATCTTTGTATTCCCAGTAAATGCTAGTTGCAAAGATGTGCAGCGTATCAATCAGTATCAGTATTGGTTATTGGGTAATTAGCAAACATTTACCATTTTTAATTTATATAATACTGGATAATAAACATACAAATTATTTTTATGTACAAAAATGAATTGCAGGATTCCACAGAAAACATACTTCACTAAACTACTAACCTCTGGATAATATGGTTAAAATGTTTTAATCAAAACAACACAGTATTTTTCAGAGCCAAATATGTGGAACTAATTTAATTATTAGTTTTTCTGTATGAAGAAGATAAACTATTCTCATTTTCCCTTGTTTAATGTTTCCAATATTATTTTCAATGGGATCACTTCCTTTCTAAAGAGAAACTCTTATAGCAAAGATGCGATTCGTTGATTGAGTTTTGTTCCTACCAAACTTTTATGGTTTTTGCATGTGTTTCCTTTTGAGGCCATTATTTGTACCAAATCCAATTCATCCAGCTTATGCTTTACAGATCTGAACTTTGGCAAGGATGTGGTTTCCATCAATTTTAGTCATAATAAATTTTACCATGTGCAGTTTTAACTACTGTCAGTTTTATTTTGTGTTAATTTTTTTCTTCCAATAGTATTCATTATGAATTGGAGAAAAATCCATCAAAAAACTTCAAACAATACTGTAAAACGTAGAAATATAGAGAGGTTAGAGCTAGGGTTACGTTACATAGAAGTTGTGAGTAAGTATGAGATGAGACAGGAGACAGAAAGAGAGAGACAGAGGACAAGGAAATAATACCTCCATCAGATTGTTAAGTCACAAATGTCTACCTTCATTAAAGGAAATGCTTATTATTTGAGCTCTTATGCCTGGCATATTTCATTGAGGATAAAGTTTACACCATATTTTCACTAAAAAAATCACACTAATCTGTTAACAAATTTCATAAATGCTGAATCACAATCTTCTTGCAAAATTTTATAATAGGTCCTTATCTTGAAAAGGGTCCCTCTTTTTTTTTTTTAATGTTTATTTATTTTGGAGAGACAGAGTGCGTGCAGGGGAGGCACAGAGAGAGAGGGAGACACAGAATCTGAAGCAGGCTCCAGGCTCTGAGCTGTCAGCACAGAGCCTGACGCGGGGCTCGAACCCACTAACTGTGATACCATGACCTGAGCCGAAGTCGGACGCCTAAGTAACTGAGCCACCCAGGCGCCCCTAAATTAAGATTTTAAAGTAATCTCTATACCCAACATAGGGCTCAAATGCACAACCCTGAAATCAAGAGTCACATGCTCCACCGACTGAGCCAGCCACATACCCCTGGAATAGGGTCCCTCTTCTGAAACTCATCTTCCAAACATAATACTTTAAGCACTTTTCAGAAGTGAGGACCTGGACCTGAAATGCAGGAGACTTACCTAAGGCTGGAGACAGAGCCTGAGGGTCCCCATGTACTACCTTCTGCTCTCATCCAATAGAAGACTCATTCTCCGGGAGACTGCTATGAGGCAGTACTTTTTCCATGTATTTTTGACCACAGGCTTCTTTGTGAATTCAATCGTTTACCCATTTTTGTAATAAGTTATCTATCTTTATTAATTTGTAGGTGCTCTTTATATTTTTACATATTAATCTTTTATCACATGTATTGCAAAGACAAGCTGTGGCTTGTCTTTTCACTAGCTTTCTGGTATCTGTTGATGAACAAAACTTCTTAATTTTAATATACTCAAATTTAGCCACTTTCATCTAAAGATTCTTCTTTAAAAAATACTTTTGTACTCTAAAGTCGTGAAACTCTATAGTATATTCTAAAAGCTTTATTGCTTTGTCTTTCATAGTTATGATTTCACTCTATTTAGAAACACTTTTGCATATATGTTATTTGGAAGAGGTGCATTTTCATTTTTTTCACTCAATTTTCCCAGATCCATTTCTTGGAAGATAGTCTTTTTTTGCTGGTTATCACTGATTTGTAGTGGCGGCTCTGTCATATGCCATGTCTGTGTATATATATCACTTTTGTGTTCATTCCTCTTGCATCTCAGTCCTATCTTCTGTCCCTGTACTTTTGCCTGAAGTAAATCCTTTAGAATTTCTGCTGATGGCAAACAGTATCAGTTTTTGTTTGCCTAAATGTCTTCAGTTTGCCCTCATTCTTGGAAGATATTTTTGCTGGATATGGAGTCCTAAGATGGCGATTATTTTATTTCAGCACATTATTGCAATGTATTTTGGCTTCCGTTGTGGCCATTGAAAAGAAAGCTGTCAATCTAATCACTGCTCCTTTGCAGGCAAGCTATTTTTCTCTTCTCTGGCTGCTTTTAAGATCTCTGTGTAAAACAAAGAACAAACAACAACAACAGACAAAACAAAACAAAACCAAAAAACACACCCAAAACAAGATCTGCTCTTAGTCTCTGATGTTCTGTAGTTTCAGTATAGGTGTAAGTGTACTTTTTGTTTTGTTGTTAGTTTTCTGTTCAGAATTCATGGGAATTTTTAAACTTAAAGTACATTTTATCAGAAAGAAGCAGTGTTTCATCCCCGCTTCCCATTCTTTTTTTTAGAATGGGAAAGACTTGAGTATATTTGCCTATATGCAGGAGAAGGGATCAGAGGAGAAGGTGACAGTACAGAAAAGAGGCTAATAATTGATGGAGTGACAAAGCATGGGCACATAGCACAGGCAGACGACAGTGCCTCAGTTGGAGGAAGTAAGGGTGTGGATATTGCCGAGTAGTGAGCAGAAAAGGTAATGGTATTTTGCATGATGGATTTTCCACTTTGTAAAGATGGATCATTCAGCATTTACTAATTGTATTAGCTTCCAGAAACATAGTGGTGTCCAAAACACATATATGCCTTGTCTTCGTGGAGCTTACATCCCAAAGGGAAAAACAAAATATATAAGTAACAAATAAAAAACAACAGCAACAACAAAAAAAAAACCCACCACTTGTGAAAGTGCTATGAAGGATATTGACAGTACATATAATAAAGAACAGAGAGGTTAAGGTTGGCATCTCTGGGTGGTGACATTCAAGTTGACATCTGGAGAATGAGAAGTCAAGCATCCTGAAAGAATTTTCCAGGAATAGGAATGGCAGGTACAAAGGCCCAAAGTGGGAAAGAGCTTTGCACATTCTAGGCTTTCAGAAGATCAGAGTGGTTAGGTTATAGCAAGTGAAAAGAAAGAGTGGGCAAGGCAAGGTTAACCAGATACTTAGGGATACAAATCACTGGGGACTTTGTATTTTTGTCCAAGTTAAATGAGTAATCATAAACATCTTTTCTTTAAAAAGGCAGTGACTTGATATGACTGTCCTTCTCAAACATGATCATTTCCTATTGCTCCCATTTTGTTCTGTTCCAGGTGAGACTAGTCATTAATCTAGCATGTAGGCTTCTCTCAAAAGTGGTGTACATGTATATGTAATATAGAGTTTGTATATATTACAAACATATGCATCTATATATACATTTATAAGATATTTTGCCATTGTTTTCAAAACATGGTATCATTACATTCATGTGGCATACCCTTTGCCGCATCTTGATTTTCTTATTCAATAAATACCTCACGGAAACTTTCTTATGTTAGTTAATATAGCTATTATTTTTTTCTTTTTATGTATTAAAATTTATTTAAATATTTATTTTAGAGGGATATAGAGAGAGAAACAGAGTGTGAATAGGGGAGGGACAGAGAGAAAGAAAGGAGACACAGAATCTGAAGCAGGCTCCAGGCTCCACACTGTCAGCACAGAGCTAGAGGTGGGCTCGAATCCGTGAACCTTGAGATCTTGACCTGAGCCAAAGTCAGATGCCCCTTATTTTTTTCTTTCTAACAGCTCTAATATATTAAGCATTTCCTTATGTTGTGATGACTGTTCCCTATTTTTGGCTGGGTTAGGTAACACTGAAACGATCTTTCAGGTGTACCCTTACCTATTCACGTTGACATTTTTATAGGACATCTTAGAAGTGGAATTGCTTGATCAAATGATGTGTGTACTTTTTCCTTGAATATGTTTCCAAATTCTTTTTGAAAATTCTTATTAGTTAACATTTCTACCAGCAGTATATGAGAGTACTCTTTCCCCATATTCCTATTGTGTTGATTTTTTTCCTGACTGATGAGTGTAAATATTTATATTTATATTTATATGTGTGTGCATATATATGTATTTATTTTTTTAAATATTCATTTATTTATTTTTGAGACAGAAAGAGAGAGAGAGCAAGCAGGGGAGGGACAGAGAGACAGAGGGAGGCACAGAATCCAAAGCAGGCTCCAGGCTCCGAGCTGTCAGCTCAGAGCCCGACATGGGGCTTGAACCCGTGAATTGTGAGATTATGACTTTAGCTGAAGTCAGATGTTCAACTGACTGAGCCACTCTGGCACCCCTACATATGTATTTTTAAATCATAAATACATATATGTATATATATGTGTGTGCACATATATAAAATTTGGTACTTTGTAATGAAGTGAGCATCTTTTTATCCACCTGCTTACTATTTGTACTTTCCCTTCTATGAATTATTTGTTTCTTTGCCCATTTTACTAATATACTACTCGTTCCCTTCTTGTCTTTTTGAAAGATATTATTACATAGTAAGAATATTAACTGATCTCTACATTGTAAATAGTTCTTCAGGTTTTTGTTTTGTTTTTAATGACTTTATAATATCTTTTACCACAGGAAAATATTTTGTATATAGTCAAATGTATTTGTTGTTTAAGCTTCTAGATTTAGTCTTGGTTAAGAAGTTCTCTTTCAATCCCTCAGGTGTACATGAATTATTGTCATGTTAGCAGAAGCTTTCCCATGCTGGAGCCTGGGAATGAGAGGAGCCCTTCACTCAGAATGGCTTCCACTCCATGCCTCAGCAGGGGCTGGTGGCTGGCTGCAGTCAACCCACATGGAAGAGAACACTTTTCCTCCTCCCATGCAGAACTGCCATAACTCAAAGAATTTTAACAACTATTTATGAGCTCCAGTGAGCTGATCAAAAAAAAAAAAAAAAAAAAAAAAGAATTCATCTAGGGGCCCAGAATCCAGAAGGGGAATATTGTATTGATCAGAGCAAACAGAACCATACTCAGCAAACAGAGCTAAAGAAGGAGGAGAAAACCAATGTGAAGAAAAGTAACAATGAAAGAGCCCAAGAAGATTAGCATGCATTACATAAAAGACTTTCTGAAGCCAAAAAATGATTTCCCCAATAAATAGTTAAGTAGATAAATTAAATGAGAGACAAATCAGTCTTAGGATGAAAATTAATGTCTGAAGACACATGGAATTATCTTTGAAAGCAAAGGGCAAAAAATACCTCTGGGTAAAGGTAAGAGAGTTTGAAAATTGACCCAGAAAATCTAATGTATAGGTTATGAAAGGAGAGAAAGAAATAGAAAAAAACAGACAAACAAAAAACCAAAAAACTAAGTACGGTTAAATCCCACAGCAATGTGATAGTGGGGTCTGAAAGGTCAATTGTAGAGGTGAGCATTATCAAGAGATCAAGCATGCCCAGGGGCTGCCTGTGTCACCTGTCATCCTGGAATCCCCTAGATATCCAGCTGCGTAACCTAAAGTCATCGGGCCCAGCTGTGGTTGGGCACTACCTGCTGACAACTCTCTGCTCCAGCCTGTATTTCAGTGGGAACAATTCTGGGTGCTGTGGCTGGTTGGGATATCTAGGTTGATAGTAGCAATTCCTGGGATCAACCAGTCAGTTGGTGCCCATTTCATCCATCAGTCTGATCTGGGGAGATTGGGTAAGGAGAAAATTGGGCCCATTCCTGAGGTGAGGGTGCCTACATTTTCTCCACCCAACTCTACTGTCATTACCTCTGCATCTCTTCTGCTCTCTGCCACACAGAGCACAGTATTTGGGGCCACTCCTGTTTGAGATGGGAGCTGGGCAGGTGAGAAAGTCATATCTAGCAGTGATACGGATTTGCATGTCATGGTACATAATGGTATGTGCCGTGGGACAGTACATAACATACTGCAATAAAAGAAGTTTGCCTTCGCTAAAGAAAAACCTGCCGATTGAAGCCACTTATCAAGTTCCAAGCAGAATCAGAGAGAAATGACACTGGCATAAGTATAGCTTTGCAAAATTCCTGAGCTAGGATTAGAATAAAAATTGACAAGCTTCGAGCCAAAAGTAATAAATAAGCAACAAAAGAAAAATGATCAGACTGGCATTTGCAACATAGGGCATTAGAAGATGGTGAAATAATATTAACATTATATAGAGTAAAAAGGACTAAAACTCAGGGAACGTATCCCTACCAAAGACAGCATTTTCTTTCAGGGCAAAAGAAAATTATCTGAAAATGGACAAGATTTAGAAGATGTATCACCTAACTGCACTGAGCTCCTCTCAAAAATATTCAAGAAAGGTTATTAGCCCAAAACGAATGAACAAGAAGAAACTGTAAGATAGAGGATAATGTGAAAGAGAGGAAACCATGGTTAGCCACAGAAGCTGCCAACTGGATAAGTGTGGGTTAAAAACTAGAGTCTGATTTATGTTTCACAAAATATGGTGGGCTAGATATCCTGAAACCTTCTTGGTATAAAACACTTGAAAATATTAGATAAAACATTAAAGTCCCCTTTTAAATGTAGTCTAAGCTGCAACAAAGTACAGATTTTTTTCAATGACTGGAAAGAAGTGAGTTCACAAGTCAGAGTTAAGTGGACTCTGACCCACTGGCTACTCTCTGGGGGTATTTGCCAAAGCTTTTCCTTTATCCACCACATGCAGTGGAGATGGGAGACCAAGCCCAGCCTGTGCAGGATGGGGAATGTGACCAGAGACCCCTTGTGAAGCCCTAACCATGAAGATCTACAAGCCCAAGGAAGACGTAAACTAGAAAAATTCCACTGTGCAAAGGCAGAGACAGAGAAAATTTCTGTCTCAGTCAGCCTTGGGTGAAGCAGAAATAAAAAGCTCCTTTGAGAATGTGTCACTGTAGGCTGACCAGCATGCCGTTTTCAGATCCAAATTTACTCTATTGGCATGACTGAAAAAACAGCAAAGTAAGAACTTCAGATGGATTTGTATCCCCAGATGTCTGATGAAAACAAACAGAAAATGCTTTCAGGAGAAATGCACTCTCAACTCCTCAAAGAATTCCCCCAAATTAAGTTCTAATAGAGGCAAAGTCAGTAAAAATACAAGGAAATGGGGTCCTAGGAGCCAAATCAGCAGAAGCAATAAAAAAAATGGAATCAGACATCAGAGAATGAAAATATTGAAATTGCTGGAAAATTAATGTAGATAGCTCTCATGGGCATAACATAAAATGAAAGAGCAAGTTACAGAATGTCTATAGTTTTATATTCTCTATAGAGGTTTTCATTTTCATTTTTATTTTATTTTTATTTTTTAATGTTTATTTATTGTGAAAGAGAGAGAGAGAGAAAGAGAGAGAAAGAGAGAGCGCAAGCTGGAAAGAGGCAGAGAGAGAGGGAGACACAGAATCCTAAGCAGGCTCCGGGCTCTGAGCTCAGAGCCTGACTCGGGGCTCAAACTCATGAACCATGAGATCATAACCTGAGCTGAAATCGGACACTTAACTGACTGAGTCACCCAGGTGCCCCTGTATAAAGGTTAAAAGGGAAAAATAGACTATTTAAAAACGTGTAAATACTAGGTTAACATAAGGAATAATTACAGAAACAAAATAAAAAATACCAACCACATAAACAGAAGCTATCAAACAATTAAGAAAACACCAGGTCTCACTAGTTTTGCAGATTTGTTTTACCAAAATGTATAGGATCACATAATTTCCAGTCTTACACAAACCTTCCCAGTAAAAAGGACTGTCACCAGTCTCATTCTGAGAGGCTGCTACAACTTTGATATCGAAAACTAGACAAGGACAAAGTGAGAAAGGAGAGTTACAGTCCCATCTCCCTTCTCTACAAAGATGCAATAATCCTTAGTAAAATATTAGCAAACCAAACCCAGCGAGGTATGAAAAAATAATCCATCATGACTAGGTAGAGTTTATTCTACAAATGCAAGGGTAATTTTACATTATAAAACCTATTAATGCTCTCCACCATATTAACAGAATCAAGAAAAAAATATGATTATGCCAATAGATGAATTAGTAGCTGGTAAACACTGTGCTCCATCATAGCATCTGCTATGCTTTTGTTAAAATGAATAGATGCAGAAAAAGCAGCCAATAAAATCTCTTTAAAAATCACGATTAAAAACAAAACTTTAACAACTAGGACAGAAGGAAATTTCCATAACATTACACAGGATATCGATCAAAAATTTATTTTCCATTTGACATTATTTAGTAAAATAAAAGACATTCACCCTAACTAACATCCAGAAATTTCACTTTCAGGTTTTCACCTAAGAGTATATACCAAGAGTATGAACAAGGATGGTCAAAGCAGTGTTATTCTTAAAACAAAAAGCTGGAAACAATTCAAATGTCCCTCCGGAGAACAAATAAATTTTGGTAAGGTCATATGACAGAATATTACACAGCAGTGAAAAATAAACAACTATATGCACTAATATGGACAACTATCTCAGATGTTACATGAAATAAAATAAAAAGAGCAGGTGTTGTGGACTGAACTGAATTGTGTTCCCCCCAAATTTCTATGAAGTACTTCAGACTGACTATATTTGGAGATAGGTATTTTAAAGAAGTAATTAAGGTAAAATAAGGTCATATGAGTAGATGCTAATCCAATATGACTAGGTATCTTTGTAAGAAGAGGCAATCAGGACACAAACAATACACAGATCAAGAGGTGACCATGTGAAGACACAGAAAGAAGGCAGCCATCTGCAAGCCAAGAGAGAGCCCCAGAAGAAACAAGCCAGCTCCTCCTTGACATGTTGGTGTCCAGGGAGCCATAAACACATGGAATTCTGTGTGTTTAGCTCTTTTCAGAGATCATGTCTTTTAAGCCCTTCTCTGGGACTCTCTAATGCTGGTCTCCAGGCTTGCAACTAACCCATCAAGGAGAAAGTCCTGCACTGATTCTCCTCCTCAGTGTCCCACAGAGTCTGCAGACTCAAACACACCCAGAATTCAGCAACCCTCACAGCTGCCTGACTCAGGGAAGGCAGGTACGTTGGTGCTGGGAGAGAAGCACCAGCAGGCTATGTGCACATGGCCGGTGGCCCAGGATCTTCAGCCTTCTGTGTGTTTTGTAAGAGTTCCCCGTGATGGCTAATCATTCGTGTACCTGGCCAACAAGTACTTGTGGAATGCCTACTGTTTACTGGGCAATATGCTCCAAGCAGGGGATATAGGGTGAACCAAAGCAGGTCCTCATGGGGCTCAGGCAGAGTCCAGTGGGGGCAAATAGACCTCACTGAATAACCACACAAGGAGTTGGAACATGGCAGCTGTGTCAAATGCTATACGGGGAGAGGGGCCCAGTGCAATGAGGATGCAATGTGAACATCTGATGGAGTCAGGGAGGTCAGGAGTGACTTCCATGAAGGTACAACTCTGGAGCAGGGATTTACAGGGATGAATTGGGACTTTAATTAGAGAAGAGGGACAGGAGGGAAGGGCTCCCAGACAGAATGAATGACTTATGCAAATGCCCTGGGTAGGACTGGATATGGAATGGAGGAGAGCCCAAAAGAGTTTCATGTGTCTGGAGCACAGAGTGAGAGCAAGAGTGGTGTGGGCACAGGGAGACTGCAGAGGTAGCTGGAGCCTGAGACATGCAGGGCCCTGGTAAGGAGGTTTGTATTTGTGCTAAAACCAGTGGGAAGTCACTGAAAAATAGGAAGGAATGGGCAAGAGGACATAGTAGATAAGAAGTGATCATTTTGAAGAGGTCATTCTGCCTGCAGTGTGGAAAAGACATTTGTGGAGGGTGGGAGCAAGGGGGGACATGGTGGACAGGTTGAGAGACTTCTGCATTGCAGGGGTCCTGCTGAGTGATCCTGACAGCTTGGGCTAGGGTAGCAAAAGTGGAGGTGGAGAGAAATGAACAGATTCAAAATTAAGGCAAAATAATGACCAGATTTGTCACAAGTTGAACAAAATCATGTGTAACAAGTGTTTAGCAAACTTATAAAGAATGGAAGAAAATAAAGTATCAGGTACAGAGATGCTAGGTAGATTAAAAGGGAAATAAAGCAGGAGTGGCAATATTATAATCAGACCATGAGGAATTTAAGGTTAAGCATACTGAGTGGGATAAGTAGGATATGAGTAATGAAAAAGTCAGTATTTAAGAAAACCTCATTTGATTGTGTACAACAACCTATTGACAAATATTAGAGCAAGCACACATTAACAGAGACCAGCAACACTTGGGTAATTCAATCAAGGTTCTTGAAGGAAAAGGAAGAAAGCACAGCCAGGATACGGAGCAGAGGCATTAGAATCCTCCCACGTGGCTGCAAGCTTCCTGTCCCTCCACACTCTTTCCAACAGGTGTTCAGCTGCAGATGGTGGCATCAGAGTGGGAAGATAGCTAAGACTGTTTGGAAGCATTAACTGCCCCCCTCCAGGATCAGTCTTACACACAAGCCTGAAGCCTGATGGGTTTATGGCTGTTCCAGCGTGTAAGGTAGAAACCATCAAACTCGGGCCAGGACACTTCATTCATCTTGGGACTTACCCAAGTGTAATTGGTAGAGTACAGCACACGGCAGAATTAGGCCTGAATAAACTTCTTATCCCTCATTCTGTCGCCTCCTTGGGCTGACACAGCTTGGCCTAAACACATTCCTAAGCGACTTTAGGATAAGTTTAGTAGAGTAAGATCATTTATTAAGGTGCTTGAAATAAGAAATATATTCTAAAATTGCCCTGATTATAGCAATAAACACCTAGAAATGGAAATTAGGAGATAATTTCATAAAAGTAACAAAAAAATTAAGATTTAAAAATTCAACAGAAAAAGCCCAAGGATTGCATGCTTATAACTAAGAAATCTTGAAGGATACAAACTAAGATGTGAATAAAGGGAAAAACATACTATTTTCTTGGATAAGAAAATTAATCTATAAAAATTAATGTTATGTTTCAAATTAATTTATAAATTTAATATTCTGATCAGAATTCCAATGGTTTTTGGTGGGCTCTTGTTTTGTTTTGCTTTGTTTTGAGAGAGAGAGAGAGAGAGAGAGAGAAGCTCAAGTTGGGGAGAGAGGCAGAAAGAGAGGGAGAGAGAAAACCCCAAAAGCAGGCTCCACACTTAAAGCAGAGTGTGATCATGACCTGAGCCAAAATCAAGTCCAATGCTCAGCCAACTGAGCAACCCAGCACCCCTGGTGGTGGGTTTTTTGTTTATTTTGTTTTGTTTTTAGGGAAATAAGCTGAGAATTGAAGAAAATATGTCAGTGTTTGAATGGAAGGACAAATCCTCAAGAATCCTTATGAGAAATATGAATAACAAGAGTTTGGGGGGAACTTGCCGCACAAGTATGTACAGTAGGACATACTGTAAAATAGAACAAGGTACATTAGAATGTAAAGTCACTGTGATCAAATCAATATACAAAAAGATCAATGGAACATAATAATTTGAAAAATCAGTGGAAGGATACCTGAGTGGCACAGTCAGTTAAGCAACCAACTTCAGCTCAGGTCATGATCTCACGGTTCCTGAGTTCAAGCCCAGCATGGGGCCCCCTGATGTCAGCGTGGAGCCTGCTTCAGATCCTCTGTCTCCCTCTCTCTGCTCCTCCCTGACTTGTGCTTTTGTGCATGTGCTCTCTCTCTCAGAAACAAAACAAATAAAACAGTGGGGCACAATAAAGATTCCAGAAATAGATGTGAGCATATTTGAAAAATTAATATATGACAAAGATGGTGTATCCACTAATGGGGAAAAAGGTGGGTTATTTAATAACTGACACTGGCACAACTGATTATTAATCCTGAAGAAACTTATTAAACATACAAAAATATTTTAAAAATACAAAAATAAATATAGGTGGCTGTAAGATTTAAATGCTTATTTTTATTATTTAAAAAAATTTCTTTTAATGTTTATTTATTTTTGAGACAGATAGAGACAAAGCATGAATGGGGTAGGGTCAGAGAGAGAGGGAGACACAGAATCTGAAGCAGGCTCTAGGCTCTGAGCTGTCAGCACAGAGCCCAATGCGGGGCTCGAACTCATGGACCGTGAGATCATGACCTGAGCCGAAGTCAGACGCTTAACCGACTGAGCCACCCAGGTGCCCCTAAATGCTTATCTTTAAAAGCAATGATAGCTCGGGCTAGGTAGTAAAGGTGGAGATGGAGAGAAATGAATGGATTCAAAATTAATTTAGGGCACAAATTTAATAGGGTTTGGTTATAAGCTGGATAAAATCATAGCTAACAGTTTTGAAATGTTTTCATGTGTTAGGCAGCATTTTAAACACTTTACGTATATTAGCTCATTTAGTGCGTATAGCAACTCTATGAGGTAGGCTACAAGACCAATTTCACAGTGTGGACGCAGAGGCATGGAGAGCTAAGGTCATTTGCCCAGGGTGGGAGGTAGTTTCCTCATTTCCCATTGGATTGGACATAGGAACAAGGGGAAAGGATGAGGGAGAGAGGGGTGTTGTGTGTGACTCCTGGGTTCTGGCTTGTGCAACTGGATGAAATATGGGGCCATTCATTGGGCTTAGGAGCCTCAGAAGAGGGCCAGGTTTGGGGAAGGAATTTAATTTTAATTTTAGTTTTGAACATGACAAATTTAAGATACTTTTAGTCATCTAAGATGTCAAGGTACCAGCTGAATATACAGGTCTGAACTCAAATATGTTTAGGCTATGCCAAGTTGAGATGTTTATGGGATACTCAATGGATATATGAGGTAAGTAGTTTGGGGCACAGAATAGTCATGGTAAGGAATATAGTTTCTGGAACCTTCACCATCAAAATATCATTTTTTAAAATGTTTATTTACCATCGAGAGAAAGAGCATGAGTGGGGGAAGGGCAGAGAGAGAGGGAGACACAGAATCTGAAGCAGGCTCCAGGCTCTGAGCTTCAGCACAGAGCCCGATGTGGGGCTCAAACTCACAAACCATGAGATCATGACCTGAGCTGAAGTCAGATGCTTAACCAACTGAGCTACCCAGGTGCCCCTCACTTATTTATTTTTATTTATTTATTTTTTAAAAAAAAATTTTTTTAACGTTTATTTATTTTTGAGACAGAGAGAGACAGAGTGTGAAAAGGGGAGGGGCAGAGAGAGAGGGAGACACAGAATCTGAAACAGGCTCCAGGCTCTGAGCTGTCAGCACAGAGCCTGACGCGGGGCTCGAACTCACAGACCGTGAGATCATGACCTGAGCCGAAGTCGGACACTTAACCAACTGAGCCACCCAGGCGCCCCTATTTTTATTTTTTTTAAATTAATTTATTTATTTTGAGAGAGAGTGGGAGAGGGGTAAAGAGAGAGGGAGAGAGAGAGAATCTCAAGCATGTTCTGTGCTGTCACCACAGAGCCCGAAGTGGAGCTTGAACTCACGAACTGTGAGATCATGACCTGAGCTGAAATCAAGAGTCAGATGCTTAACTGACTGAGCCACCCAGGACCGCTTCAAAATACCATTTAAAACCCCGGGCTGGAACATAGCCCCAGAGAGGACAAACATGGCCACTTACCAAAAATGAATGGAGTAGGGGCTCAAAGAGTCCTGATAATTTGTCAAGAAGGCAGGAGACTAAATTGATGAGGACCCCAAGAGGGACTTCATGGCTTTGACAATGCAAAGATATCCCTTCAGTGGCACCTGTACACAGAGTGATTTTCTCCCACTGGACTCAGTGGTATGAATATGGGAGCTAAGTTGGAGACCTTAAGTCTTGTAGGTTCCAACATTTTCCCCAGCTCTTACGTTTGTTTCCATGATTTCCCATGCCCCAAATTGCAGGCTTGGATCCTGCAGAGAACTAACTGACCAGGAAGAACCAGGTGAATATCTACCTGACCTACAGCATTGCTAGAGGCTCATATCTTCCCTCAGGGTTGATCCACAGGCATGAGTTAAGCCTATGCCCATTGGCTGCTCATTTGATGGGCATTTGATGCCCATTTGGACACCTACCACCTCAGCTGATTTCCCCAACCCTACCACCCAGCCCTGCTTTTCTCACTTTTCCACATTGCCAGGGTCCTGACTCATGAAGTAATGATTCATGGTCAGTTTTGCCTAATATTACCTCTCCCATAGACTCTGGCAAGAGTCTTCATGATTGGTTTCTTGCTGCTAGTTCCTTCCCTCTCCAATTTGTCTTTTGGTTGCTAGATTCATCTTTTTGAAACAAAGTTCTAATCCAGCCTCTCAGCCCAAACACCTCCAATAGCTCCCTATTTATAGAACAGTGATTTTCAGACTCTGCACAGCAGTGCCTTAGGGGTTTGCAGAGATGGGAGTGGGTATGTGTTCTGGGATGTCTGCTCCCACCTTGTCCTACCTGACTGGCTCTGTGTCTATACCTATTTTACATATCAGCCTCTGGTGTATCATAACAAGCTTCATAGAATTGGAATTTGTTATTTTCTAGAGAATACAGCAACCAGAAAGCAAGGCCCTTCAAAATCTAAGCACAAGGACATTCAGGCCGTCTTCCCCCCACCCCCAATCTCTTTTCTGTATTCCCTTGCTCTGGTTAAAAGGAGCTATTTTTTCCCATGATGATGATGATGATGATGATGATTATGACTATTTTTTTTTTTTGCAGTCTATCTTGTTACAATGAAAATTAATTCCTTTGACTTGTAAGAATAGGTTCTGGAATCAGACAACCATGTATTGAAATATTTGGATTTATCATGTACTAGCTGTGTTAAACTGGATAAGTTATATCTCTATGCCTCAGTTTTCTTTCTGATCCATGCAAGGGAAGCAAAATTAGTGCTTCCCCCCAGTAAGACTATTTAAAGCGTTAAGTTAGACACTATATATAAAGTGATTAGTACACTGCCCAGTTTGTAGTAAACAAAAATTACTGCAATAGATATTATGCCAAGTATCATCTTCATTTATTTGAATTAAGCCCAAGTATATCAATAAAATAAAAAGTAATCATAATTTTACTCAAAAGTAAATTCCAGTGAAAGGCTGCTGTAGACTTGAATCTAAAGTTGGATCATTCATCTATGTTACCCAGTTGAGCTCAATGTTTTGTTCTGTTTTGTCTTCATGGCAAGAAGCACTGAAAACATTGAATTATATAATGAGGTTAAAGAGCAAACTTAAAAGGAGCTATTCTTAATAACTTTTTGCATTTGCTCATGTTATATCTTTCACTTAAACTTCTCTTCCATCCCCTACTGTTGTGGCCATGCTATGGCTGGTTCAAATCCCTGCCCAGGCCCTAACTTTGAGCTAAAAGATCACAGATCTCATATGTCACAAACACATGCTCAGCCATTTTTAGTGAAGCTCAACCATCTTGCCAAGGGGCTAGGCTTGAAGTAGCCACCTGCCATGTGGCTACAGATAAGCCACACTTATCTATAGACATTGGCATAAACTCAGCAGAATTTGCACCTAGAGGTATGACACCATACATATTTATAAGTCAAATAAAAGTATGTAAGTTCAACACAAATGCACAAAGCTATGGATATTGAGACACATCTCAACTTTTTCTCTCAACACTGAGGAAGAGGCTGGCATGCTATTAGATTCCACTTCACCAGGCATCTCAGACTTATTTCTCCTCTGTGAGGGAGGCTAACTGATAGGAAGAATCTGTCTGACTTACCTGAGTAAACTCCACAGCATCCAGTTCAGTAAATGGCACTTAGAAAACATTTGTGGAATGAAATCTGATACATTTGAAATGATCAAATCAATCTTTCATTTGTTGTGAAGTGTTTTAAAATGGATGGCCAGTGAGAAAAGGATTTTCCCATTCCCCTCCAAGCAGCTGATATTTGTGGACTAATGAATACAATAGTGTTTTCAAATTTTATTCAAACAGACTCTGCTATACCAGATGCTCTTGCGTTTTTGTTAGCTGGTCAAGAGACAGCCTTGCAAGTGGGCCAGAAGGCAAGGAAAAAAAGGAGGCAAAAGGAGGCATTACATTTGTATTTTGTGAGACTGAAGAGAGGAGAGAGAGCCTAGTAGGGCAGGAAGCTCCCTACCCAAAAAGGGCTCCTTCCCAGATCCTGAACACAAACACAAGAGCAGCAGTGAGACAGGGGCTAGGAAAGCCATCAACATCTTCTGGGGCCTTAGTGGAGCCATTTCACATCCTGAATTCAATTGGCTGGCCAGTTTAGACAACTGCTCCCTTTCCACCTTGCTCCAAAGAGTCAGGCAAACTGGCCTCTGAGGACCCAAAATGGGACAGATCATAGAGAAAACACTTCCATGGCACCCTTGGGACTGCCTTCATTCCTTTTGAGAGCACTGAAAACCGGGACTTATCTACTGTGTGATTTTCTCTTTAAGCTGTCCCCTGGCACTCCATTAATTAGCAAGTCTCTTATTTAAACCCACTCTCTCTTCCTCCTGCTTGTGACCCTGCAGTGAAGTCATAATGCTGAATTGGGTGCCTCCTAGCAGTTTCCATGACAACCAGCTATAATCACCCAGGTAAAAGTTTGTGCCTTGACTATAGGCTCCTGGAAGAGAGAAGGAAGATGATGAGAGTGACAAGCTCTTATTGAAATACAAATACCTTCAACAATAGCTCCACAAATTACTCTGAGCTAAATTGATTTGCATAGCAGCTTTTTTAGTTAGGTCTGACACAGTTGCCTCCCCTACCCTCTCCATGGTTCAGAAATCATTTAAAGGAGTATTTTCTATTTATCCCTCCATATTAAATCTTATTTTAGATGTCTGCTTCTGGTAAAGAAATCAGAATTATGATATGCAAATCTTCTTGACATTCTACTTAATTTAAAATTAATCTCCTTTCATAACTTGTAATATCTTTCCATTGTAAACCCCCTCCTTCAATAAAGCACACCCACCTAACACTGAACACATACACAGGCAGCTTAAAGAATGGCCCAGAGGGGCTATTGTGAAACCCTTACTTCTTTCTTTGACCACATTGAAGGGCAGTAGTCAAACAGAGGTCACACCAAGGCCCATGCATGTAATTCTACTCTCACTTCCAAATTAGGACTGGCTTGGAATCTGATGATGGTCCTGGCCATCCCAGACTACTGTAAGGAAGCTTCTCTTTTGCCAGTTTCTGAAGTCATAGAGCCCATGCCACAGATTGCAACACAGATGAGTGACTGTGTGCACTACTCTTCCATACCCATCTTCCTCACTCTTGGCAACCATGCCAATTAAAGTGGGACTTGCTGGGAAGTGGATACCTGGTAGGAAAAACAAACCAACACTGCCCAGTCACTCCAATCACATTCAGATTGCTGCCTCCCTCAGCTGAGTCACTGTGTGAGAAGCTATTTTTGTACTGGTATTTAGGATATAGTTTCAGGGGTATATTTCTTGGTCATCAGCACCAACCTGTCCATGGAAATCCCAGGTGGCAATGCACAGTGCCCCATAATAACTACCTTCTTTATCATCCTCATCTTTAGTCCACTCGTCTCTCTTGACACTATTTCTGAATGGCTGTACAAGAGTGACAAGGAGACAGTGGTAGGGATAGGATGATTGCTATATCACAGGAATAAATGTAATATTCATTCAAGCAGGAATACATCGTATGTGGCTAATGTCACCTCTGGTCACCACTGACACATTGGGAATCATTATTGGATGTTAAGGATCAGAGTTTCAGAATACAGTATAAGTGTCTTCTATTTAATCTTGTTGGAGGTGCTTGCTGGCTCCTGAAGTGATGTGATGCATTGTCTTTGCATATATGCACATTTATGGCTGACTTATCCATTAAGCACAATACACACAGTGCCAGGAGTGCATGATGCTTTTAGGGATCCACAGAAATGTTTCACTTTCTTTTAAAGTCAAAAGAAAAAAATAAATATAATCCAGCTGAGATTATATTCATCTTTAAACCCATGTAATCATGAATATCATTAAAAATTTAAAACAAATTTTTTATGTTTATTCATTTCCTGAGAAAGAGAGACAGAGTATGAGCAGGAAAGGATCAGAGAGAGAGGGAAACACAGAAACCAAAACAGGTTGCAGGCTCTGAGCTGTCAGCACAGAGCCCAACGCAGGGCTCAAACTCACGAACCAAGAGATCATGACCTGAGCCGAAGTCTGACACTCAACTGACTGAGCCACCCAGATGCCCCTCAGTAAAAAAAAAAAAAAAAAAAAATTTAATGAAATAAGGGGCCTACAAAGGCAAAAGTAGCTAGGGCCCAGAAAAGTCATAATGAATCCCCTGAACCTGTCACTGTTATAAGTAAGCCCCTTTGAACAATGAATCACACACATGAAGATGACGGCCTAAAACACTAATGACTCAGCATGAGATAGTAGTTTATAGAACCAGCAGTAGGGGCTGAGTATAAAGCTATTTGTCTTTCTAATAGTGAGTGTGGATGCATGTGTGGGCATATGATGTGCTGAAAGTCTTCTACCATGCCACATTCCCATATCACTGAAATCTTCCTGAAAATTTAAGGATTGGCCTTTATTCCTTGAGAGACTCAGGAAACTAAGTTGGTCATTTCTTATTATGAAACAGCTCATGTTCCCAGCTCCTTGGAAAGGCTGGAATGATAATCTTGAAAGCTGGCTATTTTAGCTAAGGACGTTAATCATGCCGATTCTGCTGTCAACCGAGGTTATACCATCTGATCTTCCATTTCCCTTGTCATAATCATTTATGCTCTACCCCTTGACATGACCCATAAGTCCTTTTTATTATATTACATATTAAATACACCAGAACACACTAGAAATTCTTTGTTACCCACTAACATATAAAGTGGGTCTATCGTGATCTCCTCTTAAAAACATCTGGTTACAGAAGTGCCCAAAGGCCCTGCTTAAGGTACTTTTACCTACAGGGAAATAAAGACACATATACTCCATGAAGGCTATAATAAGTCTGCAAGGAATTAAAAGGACCCTGTTTTTTGCAGATCCTCTCGCCACACCATGAATCAGCAAACTTTTTCTGGGCTGGATAACAACTCTTCAACATTGCCCTTAGAGCATGAAAACAGCCACAGACAATATATACAAATGGGCATGGCTGTGTACTTGTAAAACTTTATATACAAAAATAGGCAGCAGCTGATTTGAGGCCGAGAGTTATAGTTTGCCAGCCTCTGCTTTACCCCGTAGGTCTCAACACTGGCTGCTATTGGTGTCACTGGGAAGTTTTAAAACCCTTGATGCACAAGACTTAGCCCATGTCGGTTAAATAAGAATCATTTTTAAAGCAATCTTTCCAGGTGATTCTGACAAGCAGCCACAGTTAAGTCCTGCTCCACAGCTTGTTAATGAATAAAGGCAGCCAAGTTATGGACAACTAGCCATCTATCCAAATCTAGTTTTTCTTTCAGGAGCCAACTAAAATCCTACCCTTAACTTGCTCAGAAATATTGAGCCCTCCTTTATCTGAATTCCTACAAGACCATGGTACAGAATTAGTCCTATTGCAACAAATTCTGTGTCATTGTCCTAGTGGTTATTCAAATCTTCTACAATCACTTGAAGCTCCCTGTAGGTAAACCCTGTCTTCTCAAACAGCCTTTAAAATGTGGGTTTATGGCTTTCCTCATAACACCTAACACAGCACCAGCTACAAAATAGGTGTTTGTAGGTACAAGGAGCTTTCTTGAGGGGGAGAGAAATGAACATGTTGGGGGCTGAAAATAGATTTGGTTTTAATATAATTTGGTAAAATTCAGGAATTTTCCTTATCTTTCCCCTTTTCCCCTAATTTGTTCCTTCTTCATTCTTCTCCATCTTAGTTAATATCACCTCCACCCTTAAAGATCTTGGAATTGAACTTGACTTTTCTCCTTTCTCTTATATCCACATTGAAATCAGATAGCATAAACTCAAAGTTCTGTTTTTATCATATACACAAAATCTGGTCATTATTTACCACCTACACTGATACGGTCCTGGTCCAAGTCACCATCCCTCACTTGGATTATTGCCAAATCCTTTTAACTGGTATCCCTTCTTCTGCCCTGACTCCCTACTCTGCCCAATCCAGAATGGTCCAGTTCTAAAAGTTTAACTCTGCTTAAAATTCTCCAATGGCTTTTCATTTCCCTCAAAGTAAAAACCAAAGTCTCCTCAAGGTATGCCATTGTTCTCTGACCTCATCTCCTAATATTCTCCTCATTGTTTGCTCAATCTCAGGTACTCTGGCCTCTTTGCTAAACCTTGAATAAGCCATGAATGTTACTATCTGGTGTGATGGGCATCTGTGGGTTTGGTCCATCAGGCACCATTCAGTTCTCTCAGGGTAATATGAACTTTCTGTTCTATAAGATACCATGTTATTTGGGTGGACCAATTTCTCTTCCCAACCCCAGCTCCAAGAGTTGGCAACAATCCTGGTTCTGGCTACTTCTTGACTATGATTACTGCAATTATTGGCTTAGCACTGAGCATATCCAACCAAGGCCAACCAAACATTGCTTGTGACCTCTCTGCTGAGAGATTGGAGAAGATTATGTTTCTGCTGAGGTTGCTAAAGTAGATAGAATAAGGGTCTGGAGCTATTTCTCACTGCATGGCAAGAGTCTATCCAAAAGATGAAGGGAGAAATGAAGCTTGACACTATTGTTTGAACTCTGGACTCACATATTCCTAAAATGAAATCTGCCTTAGTGATACAGCTGTGTGACTGAATAAATTCTTGTCATTATTTAAGGTTGGGTTTCTGTCACTTGACATAAAAGAGTCCTGAAAAATAAATCTGGTATGAAAAGACTCAATCTCATTGCTAAAAACATTTTTTGTTTACTTTTTTTTCAAAGACTCATTATCTTGAGAAAACAGAGGCAATACAATAAAGATAAAATAGTTATGTAATTTATGAGAAGATAATAGAGGCTTCTTTTTCTTGTTTGGTAGGGAATTGTGTCTCTAATGTTTTATAATTAACTAATGAACATATTTAGCATTATTATTTTTTTTGAGCTTCAAATTAGTAAGTTAAAGAATGATATAAGTTAGATTCTGGAGCTATGAATGAGGAGAGATATGAAGGGCCTCTTTACCCTCGGTTAATTGCAAAGTAAATGACAAAAAAGGCTTTTACCTTAATGCATCATTTGCCTTAGCATCCCCCTACATAGTGCCTGCTGCATGGTGATATTCAGGAAATTTTTACAGAGTAAATAAAAAAATGATTGAATTATTAAGAAAGAAAGTTGTTCTTAGCATTTTATTGGGTCCTGGACTTTAATTAAAGCTCTTCCCCATGGGGCACCTGGGTACCTCAGTTGATTAAGCGTCCAACTTCAGCTCAGGTCCTGATCTTCCAGTTCGTGAGTTCAAGGCCCATGTTGGGCTCTGTGCTGGCAGCTCAGAGCCTGGAGCTGCTTTGGATTCTGTGTCTCCCTCTCTCTCTACCCCTCCCCCACTAACGCTCTGTTTCTCTCTCTCTCTCAAAAATAAATAAACATTAAAAAACTTAAAAGAATAAATAATTTTTTTAAAAAAAGAAGTAGATTATCTTTGACAATAAATACATGTACAACCTCAGGTAATTTAACCTCTTTGAACTTGCCTCAGTTTCCGAATGTATAAGATGAAAATAATAATCCAATCTCCCTCAGATGTTTGTAGCAATGACTAAATTAAACACTGCACAAAAAGCTATCAGCTCTTAGTAAGCAGTCAATAAATATTAGCTTCCAATGGTGTTAAGCCATTTATAAAATGTAATATTTTAAATAGAATAAACTCATTTTGTCTATCATAGCTCCAGTGGCAATGTTGCCACCCAACAGAGAGGTAACCATGGGAGCTTTCATAGCTTCTTTGGATTCTGTCTTTGTGATATGAATTTATATTTTCTATACATTATAAAAAGCTGATTTCTATTCCTATGAGATAATGGTAATCTCTCAATCATTAAGATCTTTCTATAAGTAGGAACACTTGCAGCAGCCAAGGGTTAAAAATTAAAAGTCACGTTAGTTAAATGTTGATCCAGTAGCCTTTTGGAAGACCCAGCCAGAGTTGCTGATTCCTAGCCTTTCTCTCTAGTGAATGTTGAAGATATTCATGCGCTGACAATAAAACCGATTATATTAATTGTTCAAATCACAGGGACTTCTTCGTTAGCTTGGGCAAATTTCCTAATCAAAAATGTCCTTTTACACCATTAAAAGGAGTATTTAAAAATTTATGGAAAACAATGAGGTAATTTCAACTTCTTCACTGACCAATTAAAAAGTGTCATTATTTATTTGCTCTGTTCTGCACTGATCCATTCAACAATATTTATACAGGATGTGCTATATGCTGGTGCTGTTCCAGATTCAGGCCAATAAATACCTGCCCCTGGGGTCAAGAGTATTATAATAGACTGTCCGCTCCTTTTCTTCTATAACTCTATCAACACCTGAAGATTTTGTTATCAGAACATTACCGATAGTAAAGAAGAGTGTCCCTGGGTCAAGGCTGATCCCTGCAGCTGAGTAAAGACAGGCCACTCTTCATTCTCTCCATCTTATGTGCTCTTGCTCTGAATCCAGCCTCTCAAACTCAAACACCTTCAGGAGCCACAGAAATAGCCTAAGTGTAAAAGTGGCTCCATTTAGAAAAACAGGAGAATTATGAGTCTCCTGTAGACATACAGATTCTGCTTTTTAAAACACAGTACTTGCCAGAGCAAGTACTCATCTATCAGCCACAGTTTCTAGCCACTGCTATTAATGAAATTCCAAAGGGAGAGGGATTACAATCAGGTGTCAGCAAACCTTTTCTGTCAAGGGCCAGATTGTAAATGTTTTCAGCTTTGCACACCATACCGTCTCTGTCACAGCTAGTCAACTCTGCCATTATACTGTGAAAGCAGCCATAGACATACTTAAACAAACGAGTGTGGTTGTGTTCCAGCAGGAGTTAGCCTGCGGCCATAGTTTGCCAGCCTGAGCTAAATCATGCCTAACAGCTCCTTTCTCCGAGAATAGAGGAAGTGGGTCATAGTCATCTTCACATCCCTAGAACCAAACAATACATAGCACATGGCAAATGCTCAAGGAATGTTAGCAGGTGCAACAGATTCAGGAGAAGGTGTATTCTTGATGATCAAGCTGGTACTCAGAGCTTAAACCTCTTTTTTCCAGAAAGGCTGAACGTCAAAATCTCTAGCTTGGAGGCAGTCTTCTCTCTGTTCAGAGATAGACTAGATAAGCCTTGATGTCTCTTCTTAGCTTAAAAAAAAAAAAAAAAAAAAGACGAAAACTCAGGACTCAGAAAATAAAGTCTCATGAATGTTTCTTCTATCCTAGCTCCCAGCTGCAAACTTAAGCAGATTAGAAGACTCCAAGTATCTAACTATGTTTTGCACAACATAGAAGACATTTCTTTCAGACTTGGAATGACACTTCCAGGGCTGGAACGTGATTGGCCTCCTACTCCTGCGTTGGCTAAAAAGTGTTGCACTGTGCCCAGTGCAATACTTTAAACATCTTCACCTGGGAGCCGCTTTCCAAGTAGAACATAAAGCAATTCCCTGAGCAAATCATCACTGTTTCTGTCTTCTATCAGGTAAAATGAGGAGCTGTTGCACTACTCGACTGAGTTCCTAAAGCCAAAATCCACGGCACAGCTTGAGCATGGCTTGTTTAGAGAGTTTAGATTTGTTCAGAATAAGGAGAAAATATTTCATCATGTCCTTTTTAGGGAGGAAAATGAGGGGAGGGAAAAACCAAATGGAAAAGCCCCACAATCTTCTGATTACAGAAACCAAATTACCCAAAGTTCATTTATATCAAGTGTCATTATAAATAAAGGAGTCTGGGTCTGTTTTAGATACACTTTAAAAGCAGAGAAGATGGCCTAAATGCTTTTTGCATTTTATGCCTCCTTTTTATTTCCCTACATGTAGCACTCATGAAAAAATATCTCTTTTAAACAGGAGCAGCCCAGCCTGTTTGCTTGGCCAAAGTCTCTTCAAACCCTATATAAGGAATAGAAACAGAATTTAAGAGGGAATTTGGGATTTGAAAATTACACTATTTTGATCCAGCCCATTCTCTGGGCTTTATAGTTGCTGTTTCAAAGGGCTAGGTGAGGATCTTCCTATTTTACAGGTAGATTGTTCCAGAAGGAATATGATAGAACACAAATGCCATAGTCATACACCTGGCCTCAAGCCATCTCTCTGCACCCATGGTCCCAGCTTGGTTGAAGCCAGTCTTTCCCAAGAGCTTTGTCAAGGGCCCTTTGGGGGAAGTGCTCTGGTGGTCTGTGTTTTGTTTGTTTGTTTGTTTTTTTAAGTAAAATAGACATATATTTTTTAAAGTGATAACTTTTTAAAAAAGTATAACTTATTTTCTCTATGCTTTAATATCCTCATCTGTAAAATGGAGGTAATAAAAAAGCATGCCTCACAGAGTTAGTGTCTGGATTAAGTGACAATACAATTCAGCATGAACAGAGCCTGGCATGGAAAGTAATTGTGCAGTAAATGGCGGCCATAGTCCTTTGGCTGGAGTTCTATTGGTGAATAAGCTGTATAACAGTATCAAGAGATTTTTGTTAATTTACATCTTGCTCTGCCACTTCCACAGACAAAGATTTTTAATGTTTCATAGTTTAATCCATGTATACATACAAAATTAATTTTCCTTTTTGGTCAATCAATAAGAAAACTCAGAAAGAGCAAATTTATATTCTTCTTCAAATTCCCATGATGCTACCAGGGTCAGAAAGGTTATGTTTCAACAAGATGGCTTGGGCAGAAGATGACAGTTGGATTAAAAACTTCCACTAGAAAAATTGCCCTGTAACTCCAGGTCCCTAAAGCACAAGCAGGGTAAGCCAGTAGTGACTGCCTTCTAACAAACATAACGACACAATTATTTACTTGGTGCAATTTTAACTCAACCTTAGTACTCTTTATAGTCAATTTTTATAACTGATCCCCTCTAATGGAAGATTAAGTGCCTTGAAGCAAAGAAAAAAAAAAGAAATTTGTTTTGACATTATGAGATCAATAAGTCCTAGAAGCCATTAAACTACACAGTGACAAGGCCCTGAGCATATTTAAAAATGTAGTTTTAGATTTCAGTACAAAGTCTATTGCCATGGCTTAAAATGTATGAAAGCAGTTAATATTAGCATGTGGAAAAAAATCACAAGTGTGATTTTATCTTTTGTCTGGTTTCAGGACAAAATTTATCTGCTAAATACAGATTTAACATGCTTTGTTGAAATGTTGGTCACTTAATTGTACCATTTCTACTAAGAGCTCTTGAATATGAGAACTCATTTAATTCTGTAAATTACTGAACCTAAGTGCTTTCATCATCCCTGAATTTAAAATGTTATTCTCTTCCTACGGTGATATATATGCTGAAAGACCAAGTATCTCTACCTTTCTCTGGGCTCAAGCATAATGATGGCAACTGTGAACCTCCTAGAAATTAGGTAATTAGGTTCACAGTCTCAGAACATGCTCAAGGATTCTACAGTGGCCCACATCTTTTTCAGAAAGATTTACCAAGTGCATTAAATAAGCACATCTATAAGGCACTAAGTGTCACACCTTTCAACTCATCCCTCATTTTCTTTCTGCAGTTCCCTGTTATGGAAGATCAGTCCACTGACTCTTCTTTCTTAAGGTGAGTTCTCTCCTCATGTCTAAGTGTTGCTAGCCAGGAGAGGTAAGGAAGGAACAATGACTTTTCCTTGACATTTTTTTTAAGTATTAGGGAACTTTAAAATCACAGCTTTCTGTTGACCTGCTCTATTCTGAACCTTATGAGACATTGGGGCAGTGCTGCATAATAACTACAAAGAACCGATCTAGGCACCCAATGATTCCCCAAGGCATACATGCAATTAAACTGCAGCAGACCTGGATTGTGAGGGACACTTACCCTGTGCTGAAATTGGCAGCCCTGAATCCCCTTAAGATATCAGGCTGTAAGGCAACTGACCTTATTTTGAGGAACTGTCCTCCTCTAAACACCCTATTGTTCTGACCTCAGGTTTCAGAAATCAACATACTCTTTACATTTTTGTCTAAATGTAGCACTGCCAAACAGCCATCCTACCCATGTTTAACTTAAGCAACTTGTACTCTGGGAAATTGGAGAGAGAGAAACAGAGAGAGAGACTGTATAATATTTCCACCTGTTTTGCTCACTGTGTGTGTGTGTCCCAGGGTCAGGATGAGACGAAAACATACTATTCACTCAGTGCTTTTGCTTCTCTCTCTAACAATGGGAGTATCTTGCTACACTGAGTGTGATTCTAATATGGAAAAGATGCATATTTTTCTTTTAACAGGGCCACAAATATTGAACCAACTACCTCACCGATGGTAACTGAAGAGACAGCAATCTGCTCCCAATGCTGGAAGAGAAGCTGGTGGTGGTGATCTTACCAAGACTGAGATGGTCTCCAATATGGTTCTTTCCTAAAGGGTTTTTAATGGTAATAGTGACTGGAGGCCAAGTTCACTTTAGATTTTCTTCACAACAGAACTATTGTATGAGAGTCTTCTCTCTGATGGTTTTTTTGTTTGTTTTTGGTTTTTTTGTTTTGTTTTTTGTTTGTTTGGTAGCTAGTTTTCATGAACTGAGGCTAAGAGAAGGTGTTGACTGCTCACCTTATTCAAAGAATTGATTTTATTTGTTTGGGCTTAAAAGTGCACAATTCTCATGAACAGTGTTAGAAGCAGAGAAACCAGATACCATGCTAAGGACTTTATACCGTTTTTGTGTACAGATCTGGTTCTATCTTCGGGAGCATCTCCCATGAGAATTGGGGAAATTCAAAACTGGCAGAATAGCTCTTGGCATTGATTGATGAACTCCTGGATGACGCAGCCCTGGTTTGTTTGGTATTTCTATCCATGCCTTGGCTGAAAGTTTAGAGGGCACATTGATTTAATTTGTGGATGACAGGAATCTGGAAAGGATAGCAAATGCATTGGGTGATAGAATGAGGATCCAAAAAGATCATGACAAGCTGGAGATATGGGACAAATCTAACGATATGAATTTTAACAGTTATAGATAGAAGATCCTGTACTTAGATACAACAAGCCAAGACTCAGGACATCTCAGGGAACTATTGATATAAATCACCAAGTCTGGGATATTTAAGTGCAGGTGCCTGGTGTGCATGTTGGGGGAGGGGCTATGGTTTAGCAAGAGCTGGTGTACAGAAGATTTAAGGATTTGGGTTTGAGAGCTAGTTTAGGGAGGATGACGTGGCTTCGGAAATCCAGTGGAATCTTAGGCTACAGAAGTATAAATAAAAACAACACTCAATTGGCCATGGCAATGGTAGGAGTTGGCAGTGAAAAGGAGAAAAGGAGGAGGTCAAGAATGTCTTTTTTTTTTTTTTAAGAAAAGTTTTCTCCTTCATTGGGTGTAGTATATCCTCCAGCAGCCTCCAAAGAATAAATTCAAGGAAACTTCTAGATGTCTGATTTCTGGAAAATGTTGTTATTCTACCCTCATGTTTAATTGGTAAGCTGAGTAGGAAATTTTAGGTTAGAAATATTCTCCTTTAGAATTTTAAAGGTATGCTAGTCATTACCTTCTGCTTTTCATTATTGGGGTTAAGTCCAATGGCATTTTGCTTCTTGATCCTTTATACAAAACCTTTGTTTTTCTTCTGGAAGTTTCTTCTCTTTGTTCCAAGAATTTGGAAATTTCACGATGGTATGTGCCTCATTCATTGTGTGGGGCTCTCTGGTGGTTTGTTTAATATTGACACTCATATCCTTCATTTCTGAAAATTTTTCTTGAATTATTTCTTTGATGATTCCTTTCCTTCCATTTTCTATTTCTAAGATTATTATTATCATTTTTTGTATCTGTTTTCCATGTGTCAGGCATTGTTCTAACCACTTAAAAAATATTAACTCTTTTAATCTTTTAATCTGCATTGCAATCCCATTTTTCATATCTTTAACTTTTTGTTCTATTTTGGGGAGAGATTCCAGTTCTTCTTCTGAGTTTGTAATTTCTTATGTTTTACTTTTTAAGAACCCCTCCTTTTTTGTTATCAAAATGTCCTTTTTAAAAATAGTAACTTGATCTTATTTTGTAAATGTAACATTGTTATATGAGGATAAGTTTTATTTGTTTTTAACTTTTCTCTTTGCCTAGTCTCTGTTTCATACTAGTTGCTTTTGGTCTCTCTTTCAAATTAGAGATTCTCCTCAAAATCATAATTATTTTGGGCTGTTAGTTCACATTTAAGAGTGAGATACTCAAATGCTACTTCAAAACTCTCTGCACGAGAGATTATCATTTGATATGGCAGGACTATTTCTTTTGGGGATCAATCAGTATCAGCACCTTTAAGTCTTTTCTTCAGGCTGATTACATTCCCCAGACAGGACATGTCTAGTTGCTCCACTGGTTAGAATACATCTGGCCTCCAGATATTATTAGAGCACTAGGGGAGGAACAGAACCATTTAGCATGTAACCTCTTACTTAATTCTCTTGTTTGCAATGATAGACCTCTGCCCTCAACTGTACTTAGTGTCCCTCAGTCTAAAGACTCTGTTTTACCCACTTCAGAGAACAAAATTTGAGTCTTCACCCAGAGTGAGGGATTGGTAGCCATTCAAGCTGCATGAAGTTGGGGAGGGAATCCTGATGGTCTGCTTCTCAGCCAGACACTAAAACAATTCTACTCTTGGGGCGCCTGGGTGGCTCAGTCAGTTGAGCATCCAACATTGGCTCAGGTCATGATCTCATGGTTGGTGAGTTCGAGCCCCACATTGGGCTCTGTAATGACAGCTCAGAGTCTGGAGCCTGCTTTGGATTGTGTGTTTCCTTCTCTCTCTGCCCCTCCCCCACTCGCACTCTGTCTCTCTCTGTTTCTCAAAAATGAATTAAAAAGTTTAAAAAAATTAAAAATAAATAAATAAAATAATTCTACTCTTTCAAGTCCCACTTTTCCTCCCATTTTCTGGGGCATCTGATACCACCTGCTCCTGACCTCTGGAGGCTGTGTGGTGTATGCCAGACTGCACTTTGCACTTTCTGAGGTCTGCCAGCCTTGATGCCATTTGTCCACTTCGTTGACATCGCCTCTCTAATTCTTTGTCCTTTTGGGCTTATGCCTCTACAACAATCCATTTGCTGTGATTTCAGTGGGTTTGGCAAGGACAAAAGTTAAATCTGTCTGCTTAACAAGAAGTTCAGCATAAAACTTTTGTTGCAGCATTTGTAAAGGTCAAAAACTAAATCTACAAGAAAATTTGCCACAAGGAAAGTATGGAATTTGCTGCAGTTCATTCATAACTTGGGGTATTAGAATGAATGGGTTTTATCTATACCAGACTATTTGAAGGACTTTCATGATGTATTGTTAAGTGAAAAGCAAGACCCAGAAAAAATGTATAAAATATGATTCCACTTTTGTAAAATAACTGACAAAATCCCTATAAATGTCAATATACATTTGTAAGATTTTACTTTAAAATTGATTTCCCAGTTTGAGGCAGATAGGGCATGGGGAAAGACTGAGGGGAGTGAGCACAGAAGAAAAAACTAAAAGACTAGAAGAAAATAAATGTGTTCATAATTAAAATAGTATATATAATTTTCTATTGATATAGCTTTAGCTATGTATTTGCATATATGCTTAAAGGGATGTATGAACCCATGGTTACTGAAATATCATAGTGATTTACTCTGGATAATAAGATTTTTTTAATATTTTCCTATACATTTCTGTACTGATTTTGTTTTTCTAGTGAGCATATGTTAGGTAAATAACCTGGAAAAAAAGCTTTAAAAATAAAAGTGCAGAGCTCTCAAAAATGAAAAGGTCTACAACTGGAGGTAGAAGAGTATATTCCTGGCATAATGAATAAAGGCACAAACAGTGTAACCAGAGAAATTTGATTTCACATTCTGGCTCTAACTTAGATAAAGCCATTTAGTATAAGGCTTAAGAGCAAGAGTTGCTTGGAGTTTGAATCCCTGCTTCACCATTTACTGGCTGTGTAATTTAGGCCAGACAATTGACCTCTCTGTGCCTTCATTTCCTCATTAAAAAAGGGAGCTAAAAGTATAATAATTTTACTTGCTTCATAGTGTTGCAATGTAGATTAAAAGAGTTAATGTTTCTAAAGTGGTCAGAACAGTGCCTGGCATGTAGTAAGTAATATTCATGCTTGAATTTCCCCTGTATTTCTGCCTTCTCTGGTTAAATTCATACATTTTGTATGAATTTTGTATGATTTCATTTTATTTCCTCTCTTAGCATTTTCATTAAACTTCATTTGACTTTTTCAGTGGTTATCATAGAGTTTAACAATAGATACCTCAACTAATCTATTTTCAAATAGTGCTATACCTTTTCACATGTAGTAAAAGTACCTTATAACAAAATATGTTCAATTTCTTTCGTCCCTGTGGCATTGTTGTCATTCATTTCACTTATCCAGATAGTCTAATCACCTAATACATTGTTACTATTATTGCTTTATTTTTTTAAGCTTATTTATTTATTTTGAGAGAGAGAGACAGAGCACATGAGCTAGAAAAGGGGAGAGAGAGAGGGAGAATCCCAAGCAGGCTCTGCAGGGTCAGTGCAGAGCCTGATGCAGGCCTCAAACCCAGGAAACTGTGAGATTATGACCTGAGCTGAAATCAAGAGCTGGATGCTTAACTGAGTGAGCCACCCAGGTGCCCAACTATTGCTGCTTTAAATAAAAGCTTATCTTTTAGATCAATCAATTCTATGATACGCTTCCTTTTTTAATATAGATTCAAGTTTTTGATCTGTATCATTTTCCTTATGCCTAAAGAACTTCTTTTAACATTTCTTGGTGCTATAGAATAAATGTTTGTGCCCCACTTCCACAAATTCATATGTTGAAACCTATTCCCCAGTGTAATAGTATTTGATGCTGGGGCTTTTGGGAGGTTATTAAGCCATGAGGCCTAATTCATGATGTTCCCTCATGAATAGGATTAAAGCCCTTATAAAAAGTGGCCCAGAGAGCTTTCTCACTCCCTTCTGTCATGTGAGGACACAGTGACAAAATGGAGGTCTATGAACTAGGAAGTGAGCTCTCACCAGAAACCAAATCTGCGCACCTAGACTTGTGGGACTTCCAGCCTCCAGAACTGTGAGAAATAAATTCCTGTTGTTTATAAACCACTTGGTCTATGGTACTTTGTTATAGGAGCCCCAGTGAACTAAGACATTTGCAGAACAAGTCTGCTGGTGAGGAACTCCCTCAGGCTTTGATTTTCTAAGAAAGTCTTTTTCTCCTTTATTTTGAAGGATACCTTCACTGAATATAGAATTCTAGGTTGGCAGCGTTTTTTTTCCTCTTTCAACACTTTAAGGCTTTCACTGTACTCTGCTTTCTTGCACTGTTTCTGACAAAAGGTCTGCTGTAATTCTTATCCTTATTTCTCTGTAGATACAACATTTTCAGTCCTCTTTTTTCAGTAGTTTCTTTTTGTCTTTGATTTCCTTCAATTTGCATATGATATCCCTAGGTGGCTGTTTTTGTTTTGTTTTGTATTCACCTGTTCTGTTTTTTTTCTGACTTTCATTGGTCTGTTGTTTGATGTCTTTCATTAATTTTGGGGAAAAATTTCAGCCATTGTTACTTCAAACATTTCTTCTTCTCACTTCTATTTTTCTTCTCCTTCTTGTATTCCAATGGCACACATATTACACCTTTTGATATTGTTCCCCAGTTCTTGGATACTCTGTTCTGTTTTTATTCTTTTCTTCATTATTTTTCTCTTTGTATTTCACTTTGAATGCTTTTTGTTGACTATCAGTGATTCTTTCTTCAGCTATGTCAAGTCAGCTGATGAACCCATCAAAGGTTTTCTTCATTTCTGTTATAGTGCTTTTGATATCTGGCATTTCTTTTGCTTCTTTCTTAGACTTTCCATCTCTCTCTTTACACTGCCCATCTGTTCTTGCACGTTGTCTACTTTTTCTATTAGAGCCCTTAACATATTAATCATAGATACTTTAAATTCCCTGTCTGATAATTCCCACGTTTGTATTGTATTTGAGTCTAGTTCTGATGACTGCTTTGTCTCCTTAGTCTGTGTTTATTTTTTGCCTTTTGGCATTCCTTGTAATTTTTTGTTGAGTATCAGACATGTTTTACTGGATAATAGGAACTGAGATAAATAGGCATTAGAGTGGGGGGTTACATTAATGTGGCTACAAGTTGAGCTTTAATGTTTGCTATAACTATAGGTACCAGAGGCTTCCAATTCCTCAGACTCTTTGCTTTTGTCTCCCCTGTTGATTTTGGGCTTCCCTAAATACTCCTAAGAGCAAGTTGGTCTGTGTCTTATAGCTCTTTTAGCTATAATCCACTGTGATTATACTGGAACACTTGTTGTGAAGTAGTAAGGTGTGGAGAAGAGGTAGCATTCTATAATCTTCAAATTAAATCTCATTTCTTTAGTGGGTCTGTGTTTCGGGGCTACAACCTTCACAAGTGTTTCTCCTTGCTGCCTACTCCCTTCCCTGGCTACAGCATTCTCCATCTGTTTCCTTGAGGCCTGATCCCTGTTGCGGATGGTTATTGTTCCTGTTTTTGTTTTTTTCCTTAGGCAATACAGGAAGACAGGAGGGAGCTGGAGTGGGAGAAATACTCTTCTTCAAGCCAGGATGAGGCTCAAAGTATTTTCCCCTGAAGTGTATTATGAAAAATATTCTTGGTGTATGTCCCAAAGATTATGCTTTTTATTCCCCAGGAACAGATCTGCAAAGAGATCTTTCTCTGATCCTTACCTTAAGAACCTGGTACGGTTCCTGGATGTTAAATGCACATAAATAGGGGGCTCCCACTAAAATTGTGACACCTCCCCAAGTAGTTTCCCACCTTCATGCTAGTCCACACTCAGCTTCCAGTAGCTTGACAAAATTACATGTTTATTACCAGTTTATGGATCCAGTGGCTTCTGCTCCAGATAAGATTTCAGCAGTATTATCTGTATCCACCTGCCTCACCAGATTTAGGAGTAGCAGTTTACCCTGTGAATTCAGTTCTCTGATGAATCCAAGAAAAGTAATTGATTTCCAGTTAGTCCAGCTTTTTCTTATTGTGAGGATACAAATGATGACTTTAAAGCTTTTCATATGTTGGAGTTGAAATAAAAAGTCTACATACTTGTTTTTAAGAAGTTTCTTAAACTCTCTGAATCTCAGTTTCAACATTTATAAAGTAGGAATAGCAATTCCTATCTGCTAAGGTGATTATGGGAAATAAGGAAAAAATACTTAGAACATGGCACCCAGAAAATGATCAAGTACTAGTACCCATCCCCTTTCCCCCAGGGAAATCATCAGAAGTGTGCAGGCAGAAGTAGAAAGACCCCCTGGTAGGGACAAGGTGGAGGAAATTCAGTATTAGAAGGGTAGTTGGGGGAAGAAGAACTTTTAAAAATCTTTCATAACTCTAAGGTTACCTAGTTCTCTTGCTCCCATTTTCCAAATCTGGTCACTCTCAAGGAGAAAGTTAATTAACAGAATATGTAAATTAAAGAGCAGTTATTACACTAATTAACATTTTCTTATCAACAGCTAGTCCAGTTCTGTACATGTGTAGATCAAGACATCCATGTCTGCAGCAACGGAAACTCACAATGGAACTTTGCAAGTCTCTTGCCATCCAAACAAAACTGAGGTGCATAGAAATAATGGCTTCATTTTGCCTCTAGACAAATGATGAATATGAGCTTTGTCACATCCATCGCTTCATCTTGGCGAGTACCGGATGGGGTGGTGACACAATAGCCTGGAGTGCAGGCGGGCAAGCCTCTGGGCAGAGGTAGCAGTCCCAGGGCTGGAGCACTGGTTTTTCTTAACCTGACTTTCTGCCCTTTCAATCCAAAATGGGGACACATTGGATTTTGCTGTGCTTTGCTGGTTGATAGTAACAACTTGTTAAACAGTTGTTTTGAGGGCAAAGCAATTGAGTAGTTGTAATTTTCAGGGAAGGGAGGTGTGCTAGTAAAGGAATGCGAAAGGCCATCTCATCTCGCCTGTGCACTACCTTCTGTGAGGAGTTTCTATGCAGCAAATAACACATCTTCCCAAATATGCTTTGTGTAGCACTAACTGAACATATGCACTTGAACTTCCAGGCATAACAATGGCTCTCTGTACCTTTTTTCATAGAATAAACCCTGGAGCACCAGGAAAGATAGAGCCAGAGACTCTTAAAACAAACAAAACACACACAAGCACGCACGCATGCACACACAAGTTTGCAAAGATGCAATTTTTGTACCGGCCCAAATTAACTTGCTTCCTAAACACTTCCTCCATCCACACTTCCCAACTTCCACTGAAGTTTTTTCTCTTACTTGTTTGATTAAGTGAGATAAAACTCTGGATCTTTTAAATTATTACATAAGAAACTCTACAAATGCATGAATTTTAAGTTGTTTTCCTATTCCTTTTCTGATTTGACAGCCTCATTTTCATTATTTATATTAGTGAAGAATCTAGCTATCAATCACAGTATTATTACCAGAGCAGCAAATTTTCAAGATAAACAATGAAAATTACTTTCTTTGGTGTTAAAGATGATTGGCTTAGCCAACATTCTTATAGGAAATAATCTCTGACTCAGATGGTTCTAGAGACTTAATGAAGGAACTACTTGTAAGGGTAGCAGGCTAAGAGAACTATTGGGGCACTCAGAGCTCAATAACAGTGGGAAACCATTTCCATCTCTAGGGCTGGAGAGGCAGGTAAGCCCAGAGAAGGCTGGAGCCCTGGCAGAGCCTCCCTTGATGTCCTTCCTCTGGCAAGGCTGTCACCATAACTGGAAACACAGCCCAAAGTAGGCAAGAAGTGGAGTGAATGCCCTCCCCCTTATCTCTTGGGTGAGGCAGGTCCAGCAAGGGCTCATTCTCAGGCTCACATAGGGAAGGGTCACACCTGACAGAGAAGACCTCCTTAAATTTTATGCCTTGCACAAATTTAAATTTTGCTTTCCTCATCAGATGTCCTGGGCCTCCCATTGGCCAAAATCAACAAGGTCATCCACAAAGGGACCCTGGGGGTAATCATTCATGGGGCTTAGCCTCCTGGGTCACAGGGCAGGCATCAAAAGAAAAAAAAAAGAAAAAAAAAGAGAAAGGATCCTGGGGAGAGTCAGAGAGAATAACAAGCACCTTTATTTTCACAGGTCACGGTAACAATTTTTAAGTCTTAGGTCTCTTAATAAGACCCTTTGTTCATATTATTTTCAAGGACAGATTTTGATAAAGAAAGAAAATAAGCTGGCAGTAGCCATTCACACACACAAACAAGATTATATTCTTGTGACTACTCTTAATTTAGCATTTTATCAAATTACATTATTGGAACTGGTTTCGTGGAGAAAAGATCTCTCTCCATCTGCAGAAGGAAACAAGGAGATCTTTTTCATCTCATCCTGTGACACCTCTTGTTAATTATGAAGACTTTCATTTAAGGCCAGGCTCTGAAATTTCATAAGTCAGCATTATGAACAGAAACGGCGGATGAGGAGAGTTCAGTCTTACCAACAGAAATGAACCAAAGAGTAAATGATATCTTACTAATGCTATAGACCCACATAGCTTTATTCTTTTGTGGTTTTTTTAACATCATTTTTAACATTTCACAGGAATCTCTTTATGTGTAATGATGAAGAAAGCAAAACCTGGGGTGCCTGGGTAGCTTAGTTGGTCAGGCTCCTGTCTCTTGATGTCATCTCAGGTCTTGATCTCAGGGCTCAAGCCCTGTGTTCAAGCCCTGTGTTGGGCTCTGCACCGGGCATGGAGCCTACAAGAGAGAAAAGAAAGAAAAGAAAGAGAAGAAAGAAAGAAAGAAAGAAAGAAAGAAAGAAAGAAAGAAAGAAAGGGACAGGAAAAGAAAAGAAAGGAAAAGAAGAGAAAGAAAAGAAAAGAAAAGAAAAGAAAAGAAAAGAAAAGAAAAGAAAAGAAAAGAAAAAAGAAAAGAAAAGAAAAAAGAAAAAAGGAAAAAGCACAACCTGAACAGATTCGGGCTGGAAGCCCTGTGGTTAGCTAAGTGCCCTCTCCAGCTGAGCCACACAGCCCTACAGACCCTCCTTGCCATCGGGGAAGCCCATTCCTCAGTGGCTGGCTGACATGGACCCCAGAGACTACTGTGTATATTCGTAGTTCTACACATTCCACTAATATGAATGTTGAAATACAGAGATAACTCAAACGGAAATGCTTTTAGAGCAAAGCACTTTTGTGTAAAATCAGTCTCAGTGCAGAAATTGCCTCAGGGATTTTTAGTCTCTTCAGTGGTAGTAGCAACAGCTAAGAAAAAAAATATATATATATGTATCTGGTAGGTATCACGTACCTATCTCAGATGCTGTTAGGTCCACTGCAAGCATTATCTGACTTCATTTTACCACAGCTCTAGGAAGGAGGTGCTACATTTAGTCTTTGTTTTTTAACTTTCTTCTTTTTTTCTTAAGATGTAGAAATAAGGATCACAGCACTCATAATGGTAAAGCTGGAAGGAGAGGGAGTTCAGGTCTGTACCTTCAGTACCCAAGCTCTTAACTCCCAACACAGGCCTCTTAGAGCCAGCGAGGACTGACAAGCAAATCTTTCTCTTTTTTAATTAAAAAATATATTTAGAAAAAGATTTTTTTAAGTTTATTTTTTTTATTTTGAGAGAGAGAGAGACAGAGAGAGAGAAAGTGGGGGAGAGGCAGAGAGAGATCCCAAGCAGGCTCCACACCTTCAGCATAGAGCCCGATGCAGGACTCGAAGTCACAAACCATGAGATCATTACCTTGCCAAAGTCAGAAGCTTAATAGACTGAGCCACCCAGGTGCCCCAGGAAAAGATTGTTTTAGAGTAAATTTAAGGACCATTTTAAAAAGACTGTAGAACAATATAAGGTTTTGGAAGAAACTGTAAATATTTCTTCTCCTTACAGTAGTAAAATATACATTCCTTCCCATTTCATTTTTGAAGCATTTTTAAAGAAAAAAAAAAGGTTGCAGAGGATGATACTTGACAGGGGAGAACTCCTTCAGGTGCTGAGGATTTAGGAATGAGCAAGATATAGTTCCATCCACACACAGCTTCTACGGTAGTAAAAAGATGTTTACAAAATACTAAATGAAGAAAGCAAATCACAAATTGGTATGTAGAGTAGGAGTATGTTTTTTAAATCAAAAGAAAAAACTGTGTATGTGTCTGTCTTAGTCTATTCAGGCTGCTGTGGCAAAATATCATAAACCATGTGGTTTATAAATAACAGAAATTTATTTCTCACAGCTCCAGAAGATGGGTAGCCCAAGATCGAGGTGCTGGCAGATTTTATGTATGGTGAGGTCCCGCTTCTTGGTTTGCAGATGGCTGTCTTCATACTGTGTCCTCACACGGCAGAAAGGAAAGCTCTCTGGGGTCCCTTTTATAAGGGCAGCAATCCCACTCATGAGGGCTCCACTCTCATGACCTAATCACCTCCCCAAATCTCCACCATCACATTAGGGGTGACGAGTTCAACATGAATTGGGGGGGGACACAAATATTCATTTTATAGCAGTATCTGTAACTAGAAATATAAAGATGTTCTCTCTAGGTGGTAAAATAGAGACAATTTTAGCTTTATTCAGTTTGCTTTTATGTCATTACTAAATTTTCTAGATTAAATGAATGACTGTGAACTCTCAAGGCAGGGACTGAAACTTCTTTGCAATGACAGCATTGAGCTTGGTGCTAGATAAAATAGGCACTCAGGAAATGGCTGTTGTCCCAGAGAATGGCACTTTCTAATGACCACAGGATTGGAAGGCACATTCCCAAGTATCCATGTGGTTGGAGCTCAGTTGCATACAATATCTTCATTTATTTTACTGGCTTGTCTGAGTGTGCTGGGTGGATTCATTGTCTGATCCAGGTAAGATCAGAAGAGAAAAAACTTATCAGCTCATGAGATTCTGACTGGGTTGAATCTTGATATAGCTCTGGTTGGTATCCAGAGTATTTGACTCTTTGCCCTTCACACTGTGGTGCTTGTTAAAGCTGAGACATATTAGGTGTCCTGAAAAAAGGGAGACTGGATTGGACTAATAGGAATGTTGACTAATTCTGTTGTTTTGTTGAGTTACTCAAATTATGCTATTAGGTATAAAACATTATTTAGAAATTGTTAAAATATGTAATTTTGGTCCATTGATTTTATATTATCCATACCCATAATTTGTGTTATGGATTTGTTTTGTTCATGTGCAGGCTCTTTAGACCTTGGGAACAGCAAAGAACAAAGTGTTTATACATTCAACTTGCTGGTATGTGAAGGGCTGTGAAATGTAGTTCTGGCTCCGACAGATAAGCCAGTCAATTTAAGTTATATTAAATGAATTCACTTTTTAATAGAGCTTTAATTTCAGCCTGGTTGGAAAGGGGCAGGGATGATAGAGTGAAATTTAAAGTCTATAACAATTTCTTTCTAGGACATGATTTTCCAGATTTGGGTTGGAAGGCAGAACGTGATGATCTATTGCGGTCAGTGTTTTGGGGGTTAAAATAGAATCTCAGTCATTTACATCAATCCCAGATTTTCTCCTTCCCAAATCAGGTTTTACCCGGAGTCCTTTTTTATCTAATTCCTATGAGCTTTTATAAAACCTTTTGTTTTTAAACTTCATTATTGACTTATGATCTATAAACAGAAAAGTCAATGTGCAAGTAATGAGTGTACAGCTCAATTAATGAACCCAAAATTACCACACTCATGTGACCATCTCTCACGCCAAAACATAAACATTACAAGTAGTGCATGAGCTCTCTTCTGCCCCCTCCCAATCACTCACCCCTCCTGTGTCCCCAAAAACAGCCACTATCCTGACTTGTAACATCATATAACAATTTTGCCTGATTTTGAATATAACTCTGTTCATTCATGTGGTTGTATGTGGCTGTAACTCATTCATTTAACTGCTAAATAATATTCTCCTATTGCTGGGCACTAGGCTTATTTCCGGTATGGGGCATTAGGAATCTTCCTGCTGTGCAAAATCCTGTTCCTATCTTTTGTGTCTATATGTGCTGCTGGGTATATACCTAGTAGCTGAATTTCTGGATCATGTAGTATATTTTCATTCAACATTACTATATGGTGTCAAATGGATATCCAACATGTTTAAAACACTTTACACTTTTCAAGTAATGTACAAGTTCCCATAGTGTCACATTCTTGCTCATGCTTGGTCTTGTCCATCTTTTTAATTTTAGCTATTCTGGTGAATTCGTTCTATTTTGTGTGTGTGTGTGTGTGTGTGTGTGTGTGTGTGTGTGTGTGTGTGTGAGAGAGAGAGAGAGAGAGAGAGAGAGAGAGGGAATGAGTTTAATTTGTATATTCTAGATTGCTAAGGAGGCTGAACACATTATATTATGTTTATTGGCCACTTGGAGTCGCTTACCCATTTTTCTATTACATTGTTTGATCCATTGTTTTCTGGATTCTTTACATTCTGCACATAAGTTATATATGTTGCATATAACTTATCGCATTCTGTAGCTTTTCTTCTCACTCTCTCAACAGTCCTTTTTGACAAACAAAAGTTCTTAATTTTAATGTAGTCCAGTTTATTAATATCTTCACTTATTTCTTTTTGTAACCTGTTAAGGAAATCTTTGATTACCCAAAACTAAGAAAATATTTTCCAATGTTAGCTTCTAAAAGCTGTATTATTTTACCTTTTAAATTTATGTGTATGATCTACATATAAAACCTGGAGATTATTTGAGAGTGTTATATGAGATAGGATTTTGCAAGTTTATTAGGCTTAGGAGGTCCCACAGCTAAATAGAAGTTTACTTTCTGTTACTTAGAATTTTAATTTTATATGTACTAAAAGAGACTTTTTAGATATACTTAGAAAGATTTAAGGGGTGCCTGAGTGGCTGAGTCAGTTAAGTGATTGACTCTTGATTTCAGTCATGATCTCATCATTTGTGGGACTGAGCCCCAAGTCAGGCACTGCATTAGTAGTTCAGAGCCTGCTTGGATTCTCTTTCCACCCCTTCCCAACAGGTGCATGCTCTTTTGCACACGCTCTCTCCTTAAAAAAAGAAAGATTTAAAAATCATATGTCACTCTCATGTATTCATAAAAAGAAAAATGTAAACAATATACTGGTAAGTATATAGGTACTGTGTGCTTGACCCTCCAGTTCCATGCTTTTCAGTCTTGCTCTGTACTCCAGGAGGCTGAATTGCATGGACTTTATGAAAGGGCTCCTTGTCATTTGGATTCTGGTTGGTTCAACCAATGGGAAGCACCAAAGGGAGAACAGAGAGTAGAAAGTCAGTAAGGGTGGAGTATTTATTCTCCTAGTTCCCTCTCTTCCCTCTATCAAAGGCCCTAGATCCTGCAAGCCACCCTCTCCATGCAGCAACCTACTTGGGGGTCTAATAACCACCCTCTCTCCTTGCCCCTTCAAGCAATGGAATGGTAACTACTTATTGCTCTTCTGGTCCAGAGGCACCTCACTATTCTTTGCTGGTTATTCTAAACTGTGCCCACACCTCCATAAATTGCCTTGTTATTAAACTCTACTCCATTCCACAATTTTACTGTACTATCTGGTCCCTGCTGGGATCTTGGATAATACAGTGATGATATTCCTAAAACATCTTCACCCACTGAGAATTCAGCTCTCCTAAATCACTTTTCATCTCCTAGTAATCAATGTCTATGCTTTTTGCCATAATTTTATCACTGAGTCAAGGCCACCAAGAGTATTAGTGATGTTGTATTTCTTAAATGAGAGTGCCATGATACTTTCTGAGATTTTCTTACAAGCTGCTGGTACCCATTTTGCAAGTCTTGATGCACAGACCATGAAAATCACATCACAACAGCTGCCTCGCCAGCAGCAATTATTAGATACTTCCTGATTTCAGAGATGTTAAAAGCTTTTTTAATGTATACTTTATAATCAATGAAATGCTGTAATGATGACAATAATGACTACAAAAATACTAGAATCTTTACATGTAACATTATCTCTTTTAAAGTCAATGGCAGTATTCTGTGGCAGATATTATTATCCCCTTTGTATATGTGGGGAAACTGAGGCTCAGGAACATTCAGGACTTTGCTCAGGATCACACCCCTATTCAGTGGTAGAGTTGAGACTCAAAATCAAATTGATCTAATGTCAAAGCCTGTAATCTGAACCACTTGCCTCTGCGGCTCTTCAGCCACCTAGAGACGATGATGAATTACCATGGTGCATTCCATGTATTCTAATAATCTGACCAATCCCTTGGGTTCCTTCCAGAAATTCCTAGTAACTCTCATTCCAATTCTAGGTCTTCTACTTTAATGGTTCTGTTATTTACCCCATCAGACAAGTCATTTATGAGAATAAATACTGGTTGTCCATGACACTATTTACTCCCATCACACAGCAACTCCAATACACCCTTCATCCAATGGCTGATTATCCCTTGAGGCAAATGGACTCAACGATGCTATTGCTTTCCAGTGCACCCACAGTATTTCCAACTTCTATAGAGACAAAGCTTCATTTCAAGAAGCCAGCAGGGAAGAAACAGCCTATAATGAGATTATGGAGCAATAGGTTGTAGAAAGACATGGCAAGGTTCCAAACATGGATAACCAGCATCAATCCCACACATAATGTCTTAGAGCAACACAGGAGCTTCTGCTCTGGCAATCAAAATGCAGGTTCTGATGAATCAGTAAGTACCACTAAACAGAATAAGTATGTTCTTCCCATCACTGACGGTACTCAGCATCACACCTGAAGATTGTTCTAGTCTCACTCCTTCTCAGGTGCTCTTGTAGGTCCCCTTGATATCTCTCTTTAGAGAAGTTCAATATACATTGGTGGTACTAAAGTCAGAACCATGGACAGCAGCAGCAGCCCCTGGGAATGCGTTAAAAAACATATTCTTAAGCCTGATCTGGTAACTGCTGAATCAGAAACTCTGCAGGTGGGGCCTGGCAATCTGTATTTTAACAAAATTTCTTGTTCACACTAAAGTTTGTGAAGCATGAATATAAAGTATTTTTGTGAAAATCTGGAGGTTAACGGTGACATCAAAGTACTTGCAACTGGCACTTAATTACTGGATTAAAAAGTAAAAAATAGTACACATTTATTTTTATATATCAAATGTTACAAAGATGTGTAAAATCCATCATTTCTTCTGTCTGGTCCGTATCTTAAGAGGTAACCAAGGTTAATAGTGTAATAGAATCCATTCACACTAATCTATGTTTATTCACACATGCACAAACATATGTATTCCTATTTGGGTTTTCCTCCCTTTCTTTCCACTTTTGTTGTTGTTGCTGTTGTTGTTGCTACAGACTTAAGTTCATATTCTGGTACTCATATGGCTTTGCAATCTGCCTTTTTCACTAATGTATCATGGACATCCCTCTAAGTCAGTATATGTAGTTCAAATTTTTTTCCTTAGAAGTTGTAAGATATTCTAAAGCATGAATGCTTCATATTTTATCCAATCTTGTTTTATTGATAGACATTCAGTACATTTTCAGTTTTTCACAGAAGCTAAATTAGAGGACTTCCACTGTGAAAATAATTTATGGGCTCAGATCTACTCGTGGGCTGAATTTGAAAGTGAAAAGGCAGATATATGAGAATATTCTTGTGCATAAAGAAAGGCCTATGAAGACTGCCTGAGCTACTCAAGCTCAGTAAGTCAGTCTTCAGGAATTCAACAAGCACTTGGCAATGGTCTATTGCATGCCAGCCCTTCTGGTAGTTGCTGAGGATACAATGGTGAACAAGACAGACATGATCTTTGATTCTCATAGAACTCACTCTCCAGTGGGGTTACATACAGGGACAAAAGACAATTATAATGCAGTATGATAAATGTCAAGAAGTTCCAGGCAAGCTATGACCTGTTGATAGAATAGGAGTTAGTCAGATGAAGGAGGAGTAGTGTTCAAAACAGAGGGATCAGCATGGTGGGTTTGGGGAATTTCAAATAGCGTGAGAAGAGGAGAGATAAAGCTAGAGGTACAAGCAAAATCTAACTCACAAAGCCACTTCTAAGTTTCAACTTCTTCTTGGAAAAAACAAGGAGTCCTTTACTATAACAAAAGGGTACCCATCCCTTCTATCATATAAGCATGTCTCTTTAGAAATTGAAAGAACTGCATTAGGCAGAAAAATTAGGTAGGAAAGAGACTTGGATACTTTAAGTTGAATTTTATGCCAGTTTTGAATACATAAAATAAGGGACATTCAATAAACCCGGGCAGGGAGTACCCTAATCAAGATACTGGGTTTAATTTATATTCTGGATGAAATTTGTGCTATTATACCTATTGATCCTAACTCACCAAAAATCTAAAATCTATAATGTGGAAAACATACTTGCAAACAACACTTGCTGAATACCTACAGGGTATTTGAAATCCTACAGGATTTGAGAGATATAAAAAAGTGGAGACACACTTGCTGAATACCTCCAGGGTATTTGAAATCCTACAGGATTTGAGGGATATAAAAAAGTGGAGATTTTTATTTACCACATTCCATGGAAATATGATTCTCATAAGAAGAGCAGACTTAGCCAAGGACACATGCCATGTGTAAGCTGAGCATTTGGGGAAGGATGATGAAAATGTGAGAACCGTATGTCTGTGAGGGGATGACATGAATAAGAAAGAGGACACCAGATTTTATCAGCTGCCATGTGTGAGAGAAAAAGGTAAGACGGATTCTGAGGAAGTCATTTGTAAACTTTTTTTTTAAGTTTATTTATTTTGAAAGAGAGAGAGAGAGAGAGTGAGCACGTGCTTAAGTGGAGGAGGGGCAGGAAGGGAGAGAATCTTCAGCACAGAACCTGACATGAGGCTAGATCCCATGAATGGTGAGATAGTGACCTGAAATCAAGAGCTGGACACTTAATCGACTGAGCCACCTTAATGCCCCTCCAGGAAGTTTTTTGTAAAACCCTCATGGAGTCACTTTATGGATGACCAGAGTAAAAGATCTCTTGTAGTTCTCAAGATTTCTTTGTTTTAAATGTTTATTTATTTATTTTGAGAGAGAGAGCACGCACAAGCGGGGGGGGGGGGGTGGGGGGCAGAGAGAGAGAGAGAGAGAGAGAGAGAGAGAGAGAGAGAATCCTCAATAGGCACTGCACTACCAGTGAAGAGCTCAACGCGGGGCTCAAACTCACAAACCGCGAGATCATGACTTGAGCAGAGATCAAGAGTCAGATGCTCAACCAACTGAGCCAGCCAGGTGCCCCTCAAGATTCCTTAACTGGACCATTGTTTGTTTGAATGAGAAACTGCACTGAACACGGACCATGAGGGTGACAGTTATATTTGTATTATACATCTGTTATCTTATTTAACTCCAGACAGAAATCTTTTCCAGAGCCTGAAGTCTAAGTGTCCTATCAGAAGCCATGCAGTCAGGAGGATGCCTTTTATAGATCTGAGATGTGCTTTGTCCATTTTATCCTTACTGTCTCCATTCCATATGATATCACCCCCATGTGAGCTTATGCCCCCATTCTCCACTAAGGTCCATGATGTGGCCTGAAGCATGGCATACAGTGTGCCTGTTTCCCCACAAACCACAAGATAGTTATACTCCCTCCCTTCTCCCATTTGTCTCTAGAAAAGTGGCCACAGTGTTCCCTAATTCCATACTTCATTTCTCAGGGTTCTGAGTACAGCCTCTTGGATATGTTTTATATTTAGCTAAAATGTGCTCACTATAAAGCATTCAAACAATATAGAAGTTCATAAGTACACTGTGGGAAGTCAGTGCTCACTCCACCACCACCCTACTCTCACAGGTAACCAATCTGATATCTATCTTTCTCGAATAATACACATTATTTGTAATAAAAGTTAGATTTTACTATATACTCCATAAGGAAATTGCTTTTTAAAAAACTTACTGTATTAGGGATATCTTTCCATGCCAGTACATACAGAACTATCTTATTCTTTTTAACTGCTAGACATAGTTTATATGTAGCAGAATTTAATTAATCCTCCGTCAATGAACATGTAGCTCTCTTTTAACTTTTTCTATACACAGGTCTATTGAGATGTAGATATATTGTGTGTGGATGAATCATTCAGTAGGATAAATTCCTTACAATGGAATTAATGGTCCCAAAGGAATGCATTTAAAATCTTTCCCCACACTCTTGTCCAAATTGGGTATGTACAATTATTCTTTTAATTTGTGTGTTGCTTAGAGAAAGGCCTTCCTTACATCAGTGTTATAAAAAAAAGTTCCCATTATTTTCTATTACATTTTTTGGTGTTTTAAAAAAATTCTAATGTTTTTTTTAATTTAGGGATCAGGAAATTACTGTCAAATACAGCCTGTTGCCTGTTTTTATCAATAAAGTTTTATTGGGACACAGTTACACCTCTTATTTATGAATTGTTGAATACTGCTTTTGAACTGAAAGGGCAGAGTTTGAGACAGAAATATTTGAGACAGAAATATTTGAGACAGAAATTGTATGGCCCATAAAGTCAAAATACTTACCATCTTAGGGCACCTGGGTGGCTCAGTCGGTTAAGCATCTGACTTCAGCTCAGGTCATGATCTTGTGGTTCCTGGGTTCCGGCCTCCTGTCGGGCTCTATGCTGACAGCTCTCAGAGCCTGGAGCCTGCTTCAGATTCATGGTCTCTCTCTCTCTGTCTCTCTCTCTCTCCTCCTCCCTCCCTCCTTCCTCTGCTCATGCTCATGCTCTGTCTCTCTCTCTCTCTCTCAAAAATAAATAAACATTATAAAAGAAAAAAAGCTTACCATTTGGCACTTTCTGGGAAATGTTGTCCAACTAATATCTAGAATTTAGTTGGGGCACCTGGCTGTTTTAGTCAGTTAAGCATCTGACTGTTGATTTTGGCTCAGGTCATGATCTTGCAGTTCATGAGTTTGAGCCCCACATCTGGCCCTGCACTCAGAGTGCAGAGCCTACTTGAGATCCTCTCCCTTTCTCTCTCCCTCTCTCTCTCTCTCTCTCTCTCTCTCTCTCTCAATAAATAAATAAATAACTTTAGACATAAAAAAATTTTTTTTAATGTTTTTATTTATTTTTGAGACAGAGAGAGAGAGAGAGAGATAGTGTGCGAGCAGGGGAGGGGCAGAGAAAGAGGGAGACAGAATCTGAAGCAGGCTCCAGGCTCTGAGCTATCAGCACAGGGCCCAACGCAGGGCTCGAACCCATGAGCCATGAGATCATGACCTGAGCTGAAGTCGGACACTTAACTGACAGAGCCACTCAGGTGTCCCAATAAAATAACTTTAATATCTAGAATTTTTAAATTGCATTCTTTCTTACTGTGAAGAACTTAACTTTATCTTACCAAATGTCATAAAACCATTCAATAAATGGCTCATCTTTTCCTTGCTGATATGAAATGCCATCTTTGTTGTATAACAAATTCCCATACATCCATGGGTGGGTTTCCTTGGGAATCCACTTTATATCATTGATCAGTTGATCTTTTCCTGCCTATACCCCAGACTCTTCATTTCTTTAGTTTTATATTTCTCTTCCGATAGTTTTACAGTTTAAGTTTTTATGTTTGGTAGGGCAAGTCCTGACTTGTGCCTTTTCAAAAAGATTTTTTATATTCTTTTTCATTTTCTCTTTCAGATGAATCTTAGAATCTCCTTGTAAAGATCTCAGTGGGGTTTATTATCAGTATTTCATGGACTGTAATTTAGAAGAGAATTGAAATCTTTACAATATTCTAGCACAGTGACCATTTCCTCATGGTTTCACCCACCTACATCAAATATTATTTTTTCCACCTTTGTCCATTGATAGATAATAATGGTGTTTTATTCTAATAATTAATAATAGATAAAATCAGGGTTTTTTAAGCTTATTATTAATTTTCCTCAGTTTTTTTCTTACTGTATATGAAAATGAGGCATTGCTCTACAATTGAGAGAAGCAGAAGACAGGATTTTACTACATCACCAGAAGTGCAGATCCCTACACTGTAGAAAACATTTTTGAACAATTGGTCAATTGAAAGACATTGATCCCTAAAAATGAGCTCTTCAGAAAACATCCTCCCTATTGACTCAATATTGCTGCTCCAAAACGCTCCACCATTTGCTGTTGCCTAAATTAATTTTTAGTCTGCTACATGCTGAGTAAGCATGTACAAATATTCCTCTTCATGCAGGGGAGGCCCATATAGGGCAGCAGGAACAGCCGGTTTCCTGCTCCTTTTCCACACTCATAATAATTAGCCCTGCTTCCCAGCTCCCTTGTGCTCACCCTCAACAGTGGCAGGGCCAGAGTTGGATTCTCGGCTGGGATTCCCTGATATGCAGCCTCTGAGATGGGGATTTGTGGGCAGGAAGTTCCTTTGGGCGTGCTCTTGTAATCGGACGCAGGGAGAAACTGAGCTACCACACAGTCACTGCCCAGAGCTCTGGAGCTGGAATGGCCCTTCAAAGTTATACCAAATTAGTGCAAGGACCAGGGTCTTTATACCTCTGCACCGAGTAGTGGTGGGTGGGGGCTGCCCCAGAGAGAGGGCATGACCTTGGGCAAAACAGTTTTGGGCCAAAGGCAATTCCCATTAAGAGACTCGGCCAACGGTCTTCACCTGCCACTTGGCCTTCACCTGCCACGCTCCCCAGTGCCTAGAAAGTTGAGCGCCTCCCTCTTGGAGGCAGGGTCTGGGCAGCACCGCACAGCAACCACTGTAGGGTTATAGGGTATTCTTTTTTATTTTTTTTCAATATTTATTTATTTTTGAGAGAGAGAGAGACAGAGAGACAGAGAGAGAGCAAGCAGGGGAGAAGCAGAGAGAGGGGAACAGAGGATCTGAAGTGGGCTCTGCGCTGACAGCAGGGCTAGATGCTGGGCTGGAACTCATGAACCAGGAGATCATGACCTGAGGCGTTTCTTCTTTCAGTGCTCCATCTTTTAAATGCAGTCCCTTCTGTCATTAATGCTGTGTTATGGCTCTAGGGAAGGAGGGGGTGAGTACTTCCCAGAACAAAGAAGATAAAAGGGGTGGGGGGTAGTGACACAGGAGCATCAGATAAGAAGAGCAAGCAGAGGACATTTTGTAAGGGAGAGAGAAAAATACAGATGAGGGGAGACTAGGGTTCAGATGCTGATGCTCTGGTGTTAACTCAGTGCGAATATAGGAAGCCCAGAAAAATGAAGAGGTTGCTAGAGTGTCCTTCTCAAGCACAGGTGCCAGAAGTAGAATAGATGTGGTGATATGGAATGTTTAGGGGCAGGGGTATAATATAATCCCCTCTGCTTTCCTCTGTTCTGAGCATGGCAGGGAAGGGATCTAGAAGTTGCCACAGGGAAGGCAATTGAGCACACCAGCTGGGACTAAGGTGAAGGGTAGTGTCCCTCTAGCAGGGGGTTGAGAGTAGGCTGTCTAAGCTGCCTAATGGGATTCACAGCCAGGCCTCAGAAGATCAGCAGCACAGTGAGAGACAAATGAAGGCTCAGTCAGATGGGACCCACCATCCTTGGACCACCCTGAGAGAAGAGATCACAAGTTATTCCAGCCAAGAACACTCCAACAGTGGGTGGAGTGAGGGCAGAGGCCACTGCTGCCTGGACACCAGTGGACATCAATTACAGCTTCTTTGGTGGCAAAGAAAAGTCCCCAGAGAAGGATAGCACTTGCGCCAAGAGTCCTTACTCTAACACCAAGCTTCTCCTTACACTTAGATTGTTCTTGGAAGGAGAAAGAGGAACCTTCAAAGGAGAGAATCAATCCAGATACGGAGTTCAAAATTTAAAGTAATTATCTACCTAAAATGCAGAGAAGATTGAACTACATTTGATTGGCAAGTTTAATTCTCCTCACCATCAATGGGAATGATACTGTGCAAGGAAATTTAGTTCTACTAGGGTGGAATGAAGAAATCACCACCCCCATTACCTTTTTAAAATACATCTGAGACATAGTATGTGCCACAAATAAATTTCTTTACTATAAATGAGAAAAGCAGCCCTACCCCACCACGTCACATTCTGGCAAATCCAATCTCAGAAAATACGATGTTAACAAAAGAGAGGATCTCTTCTCTAGCACAACAGTTTCTCTACAGTGCCCTCATTGCAGTCCTGCATGATGCGGTTACCATTCACCATATTGTTTTGAAAAACCACCAAATAAGTATGCTAGGGACTGACCCCAGGAACAAGATTTGATAATTTCCAACAAGTTCATAATTTCTAAAGCCCCTTCTAACTCTTTTCACTCATGGAGTTCTGACATAGATTTTGTCAGTGTGAAGGAAGGGCCAGGGAAGTGGCTGTCTTTTCCATGTACCATTTCCCTTCACCGATTAACAGCTGAGATGTGGGGGAATAAAGCTACCTCCATGGGAAACACACTGCAGTTATACACGGGTTTCTACACAGAAGTCATTACTCTTTGATAAGATTAGATTCAACAGAAGCTTAAAGCAATGATCCCTTTCAGATCTCCCCAAAATAGTGACAGACTACCATGTTAGAGCTATCCTACCGTCTGAGATTCAGAGACTGTGAATCATCAATGTGCTGAGGGCTATGAGTGAGGGAAAAGTTTGCCTCTTTATTAACCTTTTTTTTTTTCCAGTTGGGGAATTCCAGATTTCTAAAGACCAGATTGGTTATGCATCTAAATTAGCTGCTGAAACCCCTTATTTTCAAACATCTCAAATTAACAATATGACACTACACACCTATTCCTCTTGTCTTGGTGGAGGGAGGCAACAATAATTTATTGGAAACTATCTGCCAATTATTTTGCCAAGTATTTTATGTATCCTTCATTTAATTCTAATGGATATGCATAATTGGTATTACTATTCAGTTTCAGAAGCTGAAACTAGCAGAGAGAGAAATTGTGTCTTGCTCAAGTAGTAAGGGACAGAACAAGAATATAGCAAGTAGTAGTTAGTACCTACTCTTTTCTCTACTCCATACTTCCACAGCAGGAGCTGATTTTCTTACTACTCTATGTTGTCCTTAACTATTCATAGTATAAGTTTATGTGCATTTTCCTTTCTCTT